>NC_138965.1:194608055-195238611 GCF_055761805.1 Camellia sinensis
TGAACTAAACAAGTAAGCATGCAAGGCATATAACATCAATGCTAATGACACACATGCAACAACTTGAAAGGCATAACACATGTAAATATGCAAAGCGACTTAACACAAAAAGCATGCCAAATGCAATGACACTTAAACATGCAACATGTTAATAGGCTAAGTACCTAAAAATACAAACATGTATAGCATGCAACAACATGCCAATGGGATGGTCTTAAACTAATTTGGACAGCCCCCTCTACTAGGTCCAAACAATGGCCAACATGCTCAAGAATGGAAGCCAAAACACATACAAATAGGCATGCATGCAAGGTCCAACACTTAGGCACATAGAGACAACTTTTAAGCACGCTTAAAAGAAGAACAACATGGGCATATGGCATGCAATGTAAGCTCTGAAAATCATGTTAATGATGGTGCCAAAATAAGCAAATAAGACAAGCATAGCATACAACAAATGATCTAAAGCCTAAGGCTCACCAAAGAAGTATTGAACTACACTTAGTGCAACCACACATGGCATGAATCAAGTGACTGAAAATAGAGATGTGACATGCTAAAATGAGCCTCAAAACCCACCTAAATGGCATCTAAATGGTTTAAGTATGGAAGCATGCACAAGGGCCCAAACAAGGAGCATAAGACAACAACCTTTTAACACATTAAAGGGATATCAAATGCAAGCATATATGCATACCACAAGGACTGAAATAACATGACAAGTGGTTCCAAACCACTGAAATGATGCAAGGATGGCATGCTAGAGGGGTCAATGCTCAAGACATACAAGAGAGTTTGCATGGTAGCTATACAAAGCAAAGCATGGATGACTCAAACGACCAAAAACAGTCCCTTAGCATACTAAAACAAGCATAAAAGCTTCACAAAGCTAGGCCAAAACACATGAGCATGGTAGTCTAAATGCTAGGCACATGTTGAGGCAAATCATGGCATTACAAGACAAGTATGCAAGGCAAGCATGGTGCGTCTAAACCAACTGAAAACAGAGCTATATTATGACATAATAAGCACAAAAATCAGTTAAGGCATGGCCAACATGAACCTAAATTAGATGCTCCCTCAAGAGGCAAAAATAGCCCTTTTCAAGGACAACAAGGAGAGGGGGTGGCCCTCTCCTTCCTAGGACCTCAAGGCACCATCCCCACCTCTGAAATCCCTCAAGATTTCAGTGGTGAGGAGGCCCAAACACAATGGTCCTGGAGCTCAACCAAAATGGCACAAAACAAAGGCCAAACAAGCCTTAAGAGGGGTCAAACAACCCCAAAGCTTAAAACACCCTTAACAAACTATTTATAGCAGACAAAAACAAGACTTTTATATGTTATATACTAAGCTCAAAAACAGATGCAAGATAGGCTAAAAAGCTTTGCAAAAATGGGGTAAAAAGGGACAAAAGTCTTACCCTTGTAGACCTCCTTCAAAAATGGTGGACCAACTAGTTCTTTGAGCTCAAAACCAGCTCCAAGACTTCAAAACAACCCTCAAGGGCCTCAGCTCCAAGAGAAGGTGTGATGGTGAGTGTTTGTGTGTAAAACTAAGGCTAAATACACACACAAGACACAAAAGGAAGAGAGATATAGATATAGGATAGATACAAATCCTAACCTAAAACCAGAGCTCTCTAACAATGTTGTCTAAGTTGTCTAACCTCTAAAAGAGGGAGAGAAGGCCTCCTCTTATAGAGCTTCAATCTTGTAAGCTTACAAGACAAGCTAGCTAAGAGGGAAATCCCCCCATACACGTGTATGGAGGGGAGCCAAGTGCATGCCAGCTGCATGAAAATACCTACAAAAGCAGATACACAGTAGTCGGCCGGCCAAAATGCAATTGACCAAAAAAAGATAGCCGGCCGGCCAAACATTTGGCCGGTGGCAACAAAACACAGCCGGTGGCCTCAAGCCATGGCCGGTGGAGTGTGGGGATGACCCACAAGCCATTTCCTGCCCCTCCAAGGCAAAGCACAAGTGTTTGGTGCAAAACTAGACACAAAACAGTCGAGTCGAGAGATCCTGAGGTAAGACGCGTAGCCGAGACCTCCAGAACTCAAGACGAACACAAACATGGATGATCACCGAGTGTTCAAGCGGTGACGTCCAAGTCTTGAGGACGGTCAAAAATGGGGTGTCTACAGGAGGCAAGGACAATAATGGTTGATTATTTGTCAGACCCAAGTGTGGAACCACTAATCACAGAGTATGAAGCAATGTGTGTGGAGATGGATGCAAGTTGGATGGATGCAATAGTGACGTTTCTTAGGGACAGCAAGTTACCGGATGATCGCAAAAAGGCGCACAAGACCAGACTAAAGTCTGCAAGGTATAGCCTAACAACAGAAGGACATCTCTACAGAAAGTCTTTTACTGGTCCCTTTTTTAGGTGTGTGCATCCCTCCCAGGTTAAAGACTTCTTGTATGAAATACATGAAGGGATATGTGGCAACCATGCTGGGGGCAGATCGCTTGCTCATAGGGCCATTACTCAGGGGTACTGGTCACCCTACATACTGAAGGATGCTGAAGCCTACGTTAGAAAGTGCGAGAAGTGTCAAAGGTTTGCACCTTTGATACATCAACCAGCAACTAAGGGTGTGCGCGGTGCGGTTTGGGCGATTTGAGAGTAAAATTACAAACCGAATGGCGAGTTAGCGGATTGGCGGATTGAGAAATTGCAGTTTGGGCAATTTTTGGCGAATTGGCGGATTGAAGAATATTCTAACTAATTATCATACATTTGCATAATATATAACACTAATTTGTATAATATTTTTTAGATATAACACAAAGTAATTTTACAAAATATGTTTCATATATATAACCACTAATTCGTAATAAATTTCATATTTTAAATCTTTTTCACACTCATTTGTACATTGATATTTCATTGAAAGTTAAAATATATATATGTATTAACTTTAGCGGAGCGGAGCAGTTCAGTTGGCGGATTATAAATTTTAAAGTTTAAACTGCAATTAGCGGTTAGAGCGGTGCGGATTGATGCGGATCGGTGCGGTTTTAACGGATTGAGCGGTATTTTGCACAACCCTACCAGCAGCAGATTTAAACCTAGTGTCCAGCCCTTGGCCATTTTCCCAGCGGGGCATGGATCTTGTTAGACAACTGCCCCAAGCAACTGGGTAAAGGAAGTTCCTACTGGTAGCAACTGATTATTTCACAAAGTGGGTAGAAGCTGAACCCCTTGTGAAGATTCGAGATATTGATGTAAAGAACTTCATATGGAAGAACATAATCACCAAGTTTGGGATCCCAAGGGCAATAATAGCAGACAATGGTACATAGTTTGATAGTAAGCTAATCAAAAATTTCTGTGTAAAGTACAAAATCAAGAACTACTACTCTACTCCAAGTTTCCCTCAGAGTAATGGCCAGGCAGAAGCATCCAATAAGACTATCTTGGATGGAATCAAAAAGAGACTGGAAGCAGCAAAGGAAAAATGGGTGGAGGAGTTGCCCAATGTACTCTGGACATATCGGACTACACCGAGAAGATCAACTAAGGAGTCTCCGTTTGCCATGGCTTATGGCACTGAAGCAGTTATCCCACTAGAAATCGACATTCCAGGGATCAGAACCCAGAGAGTGGAAAATGGTACTAATGAGGCATTTCTAGCCCGAGATCTAGACCTACTGGAGGAGAAAAGAGAGAGAGCAGCAATTGGGCTGGGGGTCATATCAGCAACAACTTGCTAGGACTTACAACAAGAATGTCAACCCAAGAAAGTTCAAAGTGGGGGACCTTGTGCTGGGGAAAGTGATCGGCAAGAAGAAGGATCCTAGGGAGGGTAAACTAGGCCCAAATTGGGAAGAGCATTATAGAATTATCTCGGTCGCCCGCAATGGGGCATATCGGCTTGAGGACAATGATGGCAAAAAGTTGTCGAGACCCTGGAACACTTGCAACTTGAAGTTTTTCTATCATTAAATTTTTGTTTTTTGAAGTTTATGTCATAATTTTATTAGCCGAAGTAATAATAAAATTGTAATTTCATAAATTTGAAATTTGTATGATAGGACTGACCAGTCCCATGGCGATATTTTTGAATGAAACATGACGAATAACTTAGACTTATTATATGGCAGAGTTGAATTATACTTGCATATAATAGAGTTGAAGTAAGTTGGCGATGTTTCTAAATGAAACATGACGAATAACTTAGACTCATTATATGGCAGAGTTGAATTATACTTGCATATAATAAAGTTGAACTAAATTGGCGATATTTCTGAATAAAACATGACGAATAACTTAGAATTATTATATGACAGAGTTAAATTATACTTGCATATAATGGTGTTGAACTAAGTTGACAATGTTTCTAAATGAAACATGTCAAATAACTTAGACTTGTTATATGGTAGAGTTGAATTATACTTGCATATAATAAAGTTGAACTAAGTTGGCGATGTTTTTGAATGAAACATGACGAATAACTTAGACTCATTATATGGCAGAGTTGAATTATACTGGCATATGATAAAGTTGAACTAAGTTGGCGATGTTTCTGAATAAAACATGACGAATAACTTAGACTTATTATATGGCAGAGTTGAATTATACTTGCATAACTAAGTTCGCAATGTTTCTAAATGAAACATGACGAATAACTTAGACTTATTATATGGCAGAGTTGAATTATACTTGCATGTAATAGAGTTGAACTAAGTTGACGATGTTTCTGAATGAAACATGACGAATAACTTAGACTCATTATATGGCAAACTTGAACTACACTTGCATATAATAGAGTTGAACTAAGTTGGCGATGTTTCTGAATGAAACATGACGAATAACGTAGACTCATTATATGGCGGAGTTGAATTATACTTGCATATAATGGAGTTGAACTAAGTTGAATTTACCTGAACTTGCCATATCAACAGAGTCAAACACAAACTGAACTAAGTTTATTAACAGAGAAACCAAGGTTCAAACACCTCGGGAAGTCTTTGTTTGAATCTGACTTTGGTGAAAGACCATAGACACATGTTTAATGTGAACTTAAGTGAAATTTAGGTTCACATTAGAGGGTAAGAGACTGGAGAATGGTGAATAAACTTAAAAGTTTAAGAGCTTGGGACCTGCTAAATTTGTTACAAGTTAGAATTGGCTTAACACTTGTTGAAATTTCAGGAAAATTTACAAGTTAAAGTTAGCTGAGGTAATATTGAAAGAATTATCCGAGTTATATATTGGCTGAAAAAGTCTTGGCAGAAGATAGTAAGTAGAAGTAAAGAAGCAGTACTAGACTGAATGAGTTTAAAGAAACGAGCATTTGTAAAAATATTTCAAAAATATTTTTAAATGTTAGCCGAAGTATTCTAAAACAAACAGTCAAGGTTTATATCCGAGGTGATCATATGATAAGTTATGCTTTGAGATATGCAAAAAATATTTTAAGTACAGAAACATGCATAGAAGAAAATGAGGCATATATTCAACATTTAGAAGCAAATATAAGACTTGCACTTAGAAGTTAGAACTTGTTCACAAACAAAATGGCACTTCAGCCTAGCAAAAAGACAACTTGTTTGGGTGCAAAAGAGGGCTCATCGGCTAAAATGAAACTTAAAATTGTTCACACAAAATACAACTGAAAGAAGAAAAGTTCAGAATTAAAGAAAAAAGTTCTAAATGTTGGAGGCATGGGCATCAGCTTTAGTTTGCTCAACCTCAGCTGTTGGCATTGTGTCAGCCTCGGTTGGCATTGTGGTCTCTTTCTCCGCCACTATCTCGGGATCGATTTCTCGCAGGGTTTGGTTCAAACTCTTCTTAGCTGCCTGGACCTCGGCCTCAGAAGTGGTTTGTTTTGAAGAGGCTGTCATGGAAACCAAGTCTTCCTCATCATGAGTCAAGTCCAGGACTTGATCATTCAAAGTTGGGGACTTGGCCCCCTTAGCAGTATCCTCCTCTTTTTCGGCGTCGTCGGATCCGGATTCCTCTTCCTCAGCTTCCTTGTCTGACTCTTTGGAAATCAGTGGCGAATGGCACTTAGAGTTTGCTTATATCTCGAAGGTCAGAGTCCATAGGGACAGATAATTTATTGAGGGCTGCAGTCCAGTCGAGATAGAAACCTCGGTTACAGGTTTGGTTGACTTGATCTTTGTACGCGTCGCAGACTGCAGCTTGCCTTTCTGAGAAGGCCTTCTCATCGATCGCCTTGATCTCGGCTTCCTTCGCAACCAGCATTTCTTGGAGCTCCACCTTGACCTTGGCAATTTTCTCCCCAGCATCCTTGATCTCGGATCTCAACACTTCGGCTACAATCTCAGTTGCCTTAGCTTTTTCCTCGGCCTGATCCTGGGCCTGTCTGGCTGCCTTAGCCTGATCAAGCAGAACCTTGACTTTTGCTTCAGCGTTGTTTAGAGAAAAGAGAAAACCAGTAGCTTCCTTGGTTTTGTACACTAACTCCTCTTTGAAAGCCTTGGCTTTCGTGGCGAAAGAATGGGCATGTTGGATAGCCTGCAAGAATGCAAAGAAAATTCGTTAAGTATGAAATCCAAAGTTAAAACAAGATAAAAGAATACCAAGTGTTGGGTGCTTACCAAAATGGAGTGCTGCACCACTAGAGCAAAATTTGCGTATTCATTGATCTCGGCCATACGAGTGAGATCAGTTGGAAGGAGCACGACTCTTGAAAGAACGACGCCGACCTCAATACTGTCGATAACATTGTCACTAGCCTTCACTGGCCGATCCCTAATCATGATGGCTGTAGACACCCAATTTTTGACCATCCTCAAGACTTGGACGTCATCATTTGAACACTCGATGATCATCCATGCTCGTGTTTGTTTTGAGTTCCCGAAGGTCTCGGCCGCGCGCCTTGCCTTAGGATCTCTCAACTCGTCTGTTTTGTGCTTGGTTGTGAACCAAGGACTTGTGGTTTTGCTTCTGAGGGAAGAGGGTGGCTTGTTGGCCATCCCTACAACCTATCGGCCAAGGCCTTGTGCCATCAACCTTGTTTTCTTGCCATCGGCCATAAGTGTTGGCCGATCGGCACTCCTTTTGGTCGATCGGCCATATTTTCTGGCCGAGACCTTTCCACCTACTTTTGCAGATATTTTCATGCTAGATGTGACAGCTGGCGAGCACAGTTTTCATCCTCCATACATTGATTCAAGTCCTTAGCTTGCTCAACAAGCTTAGGAATTGAATTTCTATAAGAAGGGAGACCCCTCTCCCTTTCCAGAGGTTCTGAAAAATTGAGATAGAAGTTATATATCTCTATATATATATATATTTCCTCTCTCTCTCTCTCTCTCTATATTTGCTCTTGTTTGTTCTCAAAAGTGTAATTTCTTCACACTTTTGTACTAAAGCACCTACTAGAACACCATACTCTTGTTGCTGAGGTACTTGAGGGTTTTGTTTGAACTCTAAGTTTGGTTTTTAGCTCAAAAAGTTGCTAGAGTTGCCTCCTTGAAGGTGTTCTACAAGGGTGAGTCCCTAACCCTCTTTTAAGCTTTCTCTTCATTGCTTACTTGGCCTTATTTGCATGCTTATTTTGGCTTAACTATTTACTGTAAAAAGCTTCATTTTCAAGTGTTTGAAATGATTGTTTAAGATCTTTTTGGTGTTGGGGGTGATCTACCCCCTTTGATGCCTTGTTTTGCCTTGTTTTGAGCCACCCCTTTAGGCTCTTGTTTTTGTCTTTGCATGACCTTTTTACCACTGAATTCTAGAGGAATTTCAGTGGTGGAAAGTGTATTTTGAGGTCATAAATAGGAGAGGATCATCTCCTCTCCTTGTGTCATGTATGCTTGTATAGATGGCTCATCAAAGTAGCATGTTTGTCTAGCATGTTTTGGTTCCATTTCAGCAAGTTTTTGGTGTTATTTTAGCATACCTCAACTCTATTTTAGGTTGGTTTGATAGCATCTTGCATGCTTCACATACTTGTAGTGCAATCTTGCATGCTAGCATAACATGCATCATGTGTTTGGACCATCATTCTTGCATGTTTTGGCTAAACTCCAAGAAACTTTTAACCTTGTTTTACCATGCTTAAGCTCTGATTTGTGTTGTTTTGGTCATGCATGCCACCCTTTGTATAGCCATAGTGCATTCTAGCTTGTTAGCTTTGAGTTTCCAAGCCACTAGCATGCATTACTTGGACTACTTTCATGATTTGGCATCATTTGAAATGTGATTTTAGTACATGTAGTGTGGTCATACACTTGCACTTGTCACTATTTCAATGCTTTGGAGAATTGGTGTTTCATGCTTTAAGAATGGGTCATTGTGCATGCCACCATACTTAGGTCTTTGGACTATCATTTCAGTGTATTTTTGGTCTTGTTTTTCCATAATATAGCTCTGATTTTTGTTGGTGAAGCCATCTCATGATTGGTTTTGTTGGGTGTAGTGCAATCCCCTTTGTTCGCCTTGCATACTTCATGCCTCATGTCCTTCATGCTAGCATGTTTTAGCCTTGGTTCATGCATGTTTTAGCATCATTTTGGTATGCTCTAGGACTGTTTTGGGTAGCCTTGTCCATATGCTTCATGTATTGCATAGCTATAGTGCAAGTGCCTATGCTAATTTCGAGCTTTGAGCCTTCTAGCATGCCATGCTTTTGTTGTTTGAATGATTTGGCATCATTTCATACCTGATTTCAGAGCACTTAGAGTTGTCACACTTCCATGTTTGTCACTCCTTGCTCATGCTTGAGAGTTGTTATCTCCATGCCTTGTTTGTGAACCAAAGTGTATGCATGTTTGTATATGCTTTCGTACTTCATTTTCATAGCATTATGGCCACTGATTTGGGCATGATTGAGATCTGTCCACTTTTGGTTTAAGTCCATTGAGTATATGGCTTGCATGTTGTTGCATGCTTGGTACATTACATGTTGTTGCATGCTAGTTGTATTGCATGTTTACATGCTTAGGTTGCATTGCATGACATTTGCATGCTTGAGTTGCATTGTATTTGGCATGCTTATGTTGAGTTGCATTACATTTCCATGTTGTGTGCTTTACATTGTGTTTGGTTTGGGTGTTAAGCCAAACACGAGAAACGAGGGACGTTTCATACTTGGAGTGATGAAACGTGCCTCAATTCTCGGTCGTCGACCCTCTTGACTATACATGATAGAGTTTAAGGCATTTATGTGTTTTTGTGCATTCATTTGCCATTGACTTGTGCAACTCAGCCTCTTTGGCCACCATGCATCGAGATGCGTGATTAATGGCTCGAGAGTCGAGCACTACACTCCTTTGAGCATTGAACATGATAAGGGGTGTGGTGGCACACACATTTTCTTGCAAATACATTGTCATGCCTCTATTTGTGCTCTGTTACAGCAAAAAGGAGAGTTTGCAGGAAGCAGTGGCCGATCAACCAGTTTGTCTGCCAATCGGTTATCAATGATTGGCCGATAGCCTCAAAATTTGGCCGATGACCTTTATCCTTTGGCCGATGGCCATACCTCTTGGCCGATGACCTCTCAGAATGTCCATGAGGTGGATCAAAAATGCTTTGGAGATTGGCACAATTTTCAGAAGTCTAAAAATAGTGCAAATAAAGGCAACATGAGGCATGGTAACGGATTTCCAAGCGAGACGATCGAGCATGCATCTTCGAACTCTTAGAACTGAGCTGAGGCTTTGTAATTTGTTATTAGCTTTACTTGATTAGTTAGCTTTTGAATTTGTAATTAAACTAGTTAATTTGTGTAAGAGGAGCTAAGTTTGAGCCCACTAAATTAATTAGGCCCAATAGTCCAAGGTTGAAAGGCCTGAATTTATCGCAAGTCCAAGACTGGTGGGCCCGGATTTATCGCCATCAAACGGGCCAAATCGCTCTAAGCCTCGAAAGGGTTCAGATCCAGGAACTTAGAGACTTACTCGGGCTCGGACTCAAAAGGGTTCGAATCCACGAACCTAGAGATCCGAAGGACTTGGCCTCGAACGAAGCACTTGTCTTTGAACGAAGCACTTGGCTTCGAACGGATTCAAACGCAATCTAGAAGTCGCTCCATTAATGAGTCCCAAAACACTTGCGGACTCGGAGCTTTTCGGGATCTACGCACCAGAACCATGGGCGTAATGGAGTTCGAACAAAGGACTCGACCCCGAGGACGGTGAGTGGAGATAAATTCACTCTTTGGTTAAACTAGCCTATATCCGGGTTGAGGTGGCACGACTCCGGGGGGTCCATAAGACTCGGCAATATTTAGCGGCGGAGGGGTCCTCTAGGACTACCTCGGCCCTTTGGGATGATTGGGGATCATTGGTTAGGTGTGGCTAAGAAGAAGGGTTCGCCGAGGGGTTGATCTCCTCTTCGGGGTTTTTTTCTCATCCTCGGAGAGGTCACCTTCTCGGACAAGGTGGTTAGAGAGAATATTCCCCATGTGCCTTGCACATGGGCTCCATCCTACATCATGAGGTGCCTATAAATAGCACCCACCCATAGCTTTACAAGGGATGGATTTTGGAGAATTAACTCTTGGGAAAGAACTAATTTCCCTTCTCCATTATCAACCTTGAGAGTGAAAGTGGGAGATCCATGGGAGAGCCTTGCCATTATTTTCTCTCTAGCCATTTTGCCTTCTTCTTCACCCAATCTCTTATCTCCATCATCTTCTTTCTTTTGTGTTCTTAAGTTGAGACTATTGAAGAATCTAAGCCTCTCATCATTTTCTAGAGAATTCAAAGTTGTTCTTCAAGGATCTTCGAAGATATTCGAATTTTCCAACTCCTTTCTTGAACCCTCTCCAACATTTGGCAACTTCACTGGGGAAGGCGGATTGGTTAATGGTCTCAACGAGATCTGGAATCCACATAACTCTAACAAGGATGGCGGGAGAAGGTGAAGTTCACCAACAAGGATCCTCTAATGGTGGTGATGACAGGACCATGGCTCCAGATCAACCACTTTTGCTTAAAGCCATTCAAGGACTTCAAAATACTCAGCAGGAGATTCTTACCACTTTTCAGAATCTCACTCACACCATGTTGGTGATGAGTTCTAATTTTGCACCGGCGCCAAACGGAAATCAAACGGGTGGTGGAGTTATTCCCGCCGAAGTGCAAAATCAAATCCAAGGAGAAGTAGGCCCCAATCTACCTATGGCTCATGGCAACACAGCCACAGTAACACATGCTCAAACCACAGTAGGCGGCAGCAGTTTGCCCATGCCCGGGCTCCACAGCGTGCCAAGCCAAGATCCAGTGGTGACTAGGGGAGGTTCTGGTGTAATGAATGCGCTCCGGCAACTGTTGGTGTCCAGGAAAACATAAGGGGCATGATGGCGCAAAATGGAGCTCTACCCGTACCTAATCTTGTTACGCCACCAGTAAATGTTACTCAAGTACCAGGCGGGCCTCCTTTGGTGCCAACAACAAATTTGCAAGCACAACCCGGTATAGCGGCGCCGTGCAGTGGACTTTACGAGCCTCAATTCAATGTCCCATCACCAACTGGCTTGTCTATAGGCGCTGATGGCCAGTATCGTCAAATGTCCTCACCAATGATGAATTCACAGCACCAGAATGGCCAAGTCGCCCCTAGCTCAGTCTTCGGGTCCATAAGCCAAGTTCCGGGAATACCACCATCAAACTCTCTGCCTCAACAGTTTCTCACTCTCGCCAATGTGCAAGCCATGTTCGATCTCGAACGGGGCAAGAGGACCTTACCCTCTTTGCCTGATCCAGACGTCAAGTCGCCTTACCCCATTGAGATGCTAAGCTATCCACACCCTGAGGGGTATACAGTGCCGAAATTCATCAAGTTCGATAGCAAACAAGGAAATGCTCGAGAACATGTTGTGCGATTCATCGAGACTCTGGGTATTCATGGTTCAAACCACGTCCTCCGGTTGAGAGAATTCTCTAAGTCCCTCACTGACCGAGCATATAGTTGGTATGTTAATTTGGCCCCAAACTCTGTCCGAAGTTGGGAGGAAATGGTTAACAAATTCCACTCCAAGTTTTTTCAAGTGGCGGAGAAGGTGACCACACTTACATTGTGTAAAGAGAAGCAGCAAGAAAGTGAAGACATCCTTGGCTACGTCAAAAGGTTTCAGGACAAGGCCGTGGATTGCCATGAAGCAGTGGAGGAGAGTTATCTGGTTCAAATCTGTCTAGAAGGGGCATTGAGCCGGTACAAAATGTTTCTAGTTAATCACAAGCTACCCAGCTTCTCGGCATTAATAGAAGCAGCTCGGAACATTAGCATTCCTCAGGCTCAGGAGTCCGGATTTAAGGCCAGTTATGAGACTAGCTTCAAATCGTCTCGTGGACCTATTGTTGCTGCTGTCTCTGGCCCAGATACCCGAAAGTCACAAGGAGGAGGTCACAGAGGCCAGAAGAGAAAGCAATATAATGGTGAAAAGGGGAATGTTTCTTATCCATGTGGAATCGAGGAAGTAAAAGCTCTAGTTAAGGAATGGGTGGCCGACGGAGAGCTAAAATTGCCTTATGTCAAAGAAATGCCATAAAAAAAGGACCATGAGAGCCCTGAATTTTGAAGAGACCGAGGCGATGGTTAACTACAAGCCTCCAAGAGTGGAAAAAGATCCGGATCACTATGCCAAAACCTTGCAAGACTGTGTAAAGTTCAAGCAGTTCTTTGACCAACTTGGACTTTCCAGGGAGGCAAGAACAGAAATCACCAAGTCTATCATTAATATAGCCAAGGCACACCATGAGGAATGCATGTCGACTGAGGGATCTATCCCGAGGAAGGCAAAAGAGCAATCTAGTGCCATTACTTTCTCTGAGGCTGATCGGAAGTATCCTTTTTCTCACAATCGCCCGCTTTATGTGACTGCTTTTATTAACGGGGTTGAGTTTAAAAGGGCCTTTCTAGATAGTGGAGCCTCTGTCAACATTATGACTCGCGCTACTCTAGAAAAGACCGAAATCTCTGAAGAACGCATTGTGAAGCAGCCGATAGTCATCACTGGCTTCGGTGGAGAAAGGAGAGTTACTATCGGATGCGTAACAGTTGATTTAGCCATCGGAGAGATTCGCTCGGCCACCAAGTTCCATATTATCGATTCTGAGGCAACTTATCACATCATTCTAGGGAGGACCTGGATGCATAGATATGGGGCTGTACCATCAAGTTATCATCAGTGTGTTAAAGCTAAATGGGGAAAGAAGACGGTGACAATTCAGGCTACAGAAAGGCCTTTCGAGATCCATGAAGCTCATTATTCTGATGTCATCTACTTCACCGAGCTGGCTGTCGAAGAAGTTCCCACCACCTCTAAGCCTCGGGGGGTCAAAATTCCTCGTTGGGAGGATATCAAAGATGACAAGGAGCCGATGGCAGAATCAAGTAAGCGGGCGATGTCTAGACCAGAAAGTCCGCCTATTCCTCAGAAGGTGATGAAAGTCCGAGAAGGAGGCAAGATGGTGTACTATTAATGAAGGTGCGGGGAGTCGGTTTCTTCAGTCACCAACTCCGAGTCAAAAGAAGAGCCTCCTGACAATGACATAGTAATAAAGCCTGAAGTGGCTCTAGAATACATGCAAGATGAGCCGAAGCCTCAGCCTGAACAACTTATTAAAATAGATCTGAGTGATGGACAAGATGCTCCAAGGCTGATATTCATAAGTTCGAGCCTTAGCCCAGAGAAGCGAGAACAGTTGTTAAAGTTGATAAGCCGGTATTCAGATGTGTTCGCTTGGTCATATAAGGAAATGCCCGGACTAGATCCTGACCTAGTCTCCCATTATCTTGATGTGTTCCCAAACTCCAAGCCAATTAAGCAAGCTGCTCGAAAATATCATCCAGATCTCGAAGAGAAGATAAAGGAGGAGATTGAAAAACTTCAACAGGCTGGTTTCATCCGGCCAATACAGTACCCCACGTGGTTGGCAAACATAGTGCCAGTAAAGAAGAAGAATGGTCAAATCAGAGTATGTGTAGACTTTCGAGATTTGAACAAATCTTGCCTGAAGGATGAATTCCCTCTTCCTCACATCGACACCCTCGTGGATGCCACCTCGGGACACCAAATGTTCTCATTCATGGATGGATTCAGTGGATAAAATCAGATTAAGATGGCTGAAGAGGACGCAAAAAAGACTGCTTTTAGAACACCTCTCGAAAACTTCTTTTATACAGTCATGCCTTTCGGACTCAAGAATGCCGGAGCAACTTACCAAAGGGTTATGACTGTAATTTTTCATGACATGATCCATCATGAGGTAGAAGATTATGTTAATGATCTAGTGGTGAAATCCAAGAAAGAAGAGAACCATCTCCGAGACCTTGAGAAAGTATTCAAGAGATGCCAAAAAATCAAAATGAGGATGAATCCTCTCAAATGTGCTTTCGGGGTGACGGCTGGGAAGTTCCTCGGGTTTCTTGTACACAGACATGGTATCGAGGCAGATGAAGACAAGGTCAAATCTATCAGAGCAATGCCTCCCCCGCATTCTCAGAAGGAGTTAAAGAAGTTCCTCGGGAATGTGTCTTATATTCGGAGGTTTATCCCAGCGCTTGCAGAGATCTCTGCCCTTTTCGGCTCATTGTTAAAAGGAGATGCCAAGTTCGAGTGGAACCAGGAGCACCAAAAGGCCTTCGAGAGAATCAAGGCGGCCTTGACCTCGCCTTAGACCATGATAGCCCCGTAGCTCGGGGTGCCTCTAATGTTGTACTTAACTTCAACCCCCAAGTCCATAGGGGCATTATTGGTCCAAGATATAGATGGAGCAGAACCCCTGGTGTATTACATCAGCCGGAAGATTCGAGGAGCAGAAGTCCGATATACTCCGATAGAGAGACATTACTTAGCTCTGGTATTCACCGCCCAAAATCTCAGACATTACTTCTTAGCATATCAGATTCAGATTGTTACTAAAAGTGATCCAATCCGATACCTCCTCAGCAAGCCTGCTTTAACCGGGAAGGTGGCAAGATGGTTGTTAGCACTGGGTGAATTCGAGATCACATGTGTAGCCCCCAAGGCGATCAAAAGCCAAGCCTTAGCTGACCTCCTTGCTCAATTTCCAAGTGGTGACTATGAACCAGTGAATGAAGAATTAAGAGGAGAGGTGCATGCAGCTATGGCTTTCGAGGAAAGCTTTTGGACATTAAGCTTTGACGGAGCAGCAGCCGGAGGTAAAGGAGGAACCGCGATAGTCCTTACAAGCAAAAGTGGGAAAAAGTTATATTTGTCTTATAAACTGGATTTCCATTGTTCGAATAATGAAGCCGAGTATGAGGCTCTTATTTTAAGCTTGATAGCAGCTGAGAAGCATAGTATCAAGAAGATTCGGATTCAGGGGGACTCAAAGTTGATAGTGAAGCAAGTTTCAGGACAGTTCGTTTTGAAGGAGCTTGCCTTGGCCACATATCGAACAACAGTCCAAAGGCTTCTTGACAAATTTTAGAAGGTCGAAATAGAGCATGTTCCTCGTTCCAACAACAAGTTTTTAGATGCCCTCGCAACATTAGGGGCAAGAGTTGATATCCCAAAGGAGGAGGCGACAATTATTATCAAGAAAAGAACAGAGCCTTCAATAATACCCGAAGACAAAGACCTTCCGGAAGATTGGAGAGGAGAAGTCCTCGAACAACTCAGAAGCAAAGTTGGAAAACTGACTATGGCCAAGCTTGCCCAATTCATGACAATTCAAGGTGAACTTTACTTCCGAGGAGGTACCGGATTCCTAGCCCAGTGTGTTAGCCAACAAGAAGCAAGCTTCCGACTACAACAGATTCATGAAAAATCATGCGGAGATGGGGATATCAGTCTGTATAGAAGGATCCAAAGACAAGGCTATTATTGGCCCGAGATGGTGAAGGCCTCGAATCAACTACAGAAAGAATGCCCCGAGTGTCAATCATACATCCGGGAGGATGAGAGTTGCTTTGAAATTGATACCCCTGACTGAAGGCAAGTCTACATTGACTATCTCAAAGAGGGAACACTACCTGAAAGCCCAAGGGACATTGCACACCTCAAGAAGAAAGCAAGGCGGTACTTTCTTGATCAAAACAAGCTTTACAGAAAAAGTATTGAGGGCACTCCCCTGAGGTGTCTCTCCAATGAGGAGTCAGATCTAGTCCTCGGAAGAGCCCACGAAATTGAGCATCAAGGAGGGGCTCGGCTGTTCAACCAACTTATACACCTTGGGTATTACTGGCCGACCATGGAGTCAGATGCATCCCATCACGTAAAGAGGTGCCAAACTTGTCAGAAACACGGAAATTTGATCCATGCTCCAGTTGTAGACCTGCATAGTATCTGAACGCCATGGTCGTTCCATACCTGGGCCTTTGATCTGATAGGGCCCATCTCCACACCTTCTAAGGGGTACAAGTGGATTCTCGCAGCTACAGAATTAAGCACAAAGTGGGTCGAAGCAATCCCTCTAAAGAAAGCTACGGGTCCCGCAGTCTCGAACTTCATCAAGGAAAACATCATTTGCCGGTTTGGAGTACCAAACACCATCCTCTCGGACAATGGCACTCCCTTCGTAAACAAATATGTGAAGAGCCTCCTAGAGACTTACCAAGTGAAGCATCACAAATCCACACCCTACTATCCAAAAGGGAACGGGCAAGCGGAGGCCACAAACAAGACATTGATAAGGATTCTGAGCAAGATGATGGATGAGTTTGGGGGGACTTGGTCCGAACAGTTGATAGTAACCCTATGGGCGTATCGCACTTCAAAGAGAAAGCCAACTCAAGCAACTCCTTACTCCCTTGTGTATGGGTCCGAGGCAGTGTTACCTATAGAGTTGGAAACACCATCTGCTCGAATGGCTCTCGCCTCAGGGATGGTACTGGAGCCTCGAACCACCAAATTGGAAGCATTAGAGAAAAAGCATGACAGAGCTGCAAAAGTCATGGAAATGTATCATGAGTCCATTGCCCGAGCCTATAATCAGACTGTGGTGCCAAGAAAGTTTGGAGAAGGTGATCTAGTATGGAAGATTGTAGACCCAATCATGCGAGGACAACCCTTGCCCAAGTTTTCTCCAAAATGGGAAGGACCATACAGGGTGGTTCAGGCAAGCTCAAGCGGGTACTACAAGCTTGTAAGGGTTGAAGATGGCTTCCGAACTGGCCCGCTCAATGCAAAGTTTATCAAGCATTACTACCCGTAGTTAGACTCGTCTATGTTGAAATTCATTTTCATTTTTCCTACTTTGTCTAAAAGTTGTATTCCCCTTTACGTTATGAAGAAGCTGGCTTTCTCTATAGTGTATGCTTTATCCCATCACTTGCAATGAATCCGTTATACTTTTGTCAAGAAAGTTAAAGAATTAATGAGAATATTTCAGCTCTTATAAACATGTGCGTATGATTGTTCTTTCCATTGTATCATTCAAAATAAATATTTTATCAAGTGGAATAAGAAAACAATGTGAAAATATACAAACAGCAAAGATTTTGTCATTTCATTGCATTGTCCTAGATAAAACATTTTTTATCAAAAGGGGCAAAAAAGTAATAAAAAAAAAACTTAATCTCTCCTAAAGACACCCTCGAAGAAGCTGCCTGTCACATCTACATCCGGAGGACAAACAGTAGAGTGTGCCTCTAAAGTCTCCAAGGGCCGAGCATAACCCGACTCAAGTTCACGAAGAGTTGCCTTTGTCTCATCTATAGAGGTCCGATAGGAGGCAATCACAGACATAAGTTCCACCCGATGACTGGCGTTCGAAGCTATATCCAGGCGCTTCCAAAGCCATGATAAGTCCACTTGGTGACGCTCCATGTCAGAGATCCCCTGATACGCCGTATCGACTACTTTCTCATTAAGGTCACACAACCGTTGCCTGTCCAAGCTATATAAGATAGTGGCAAAAGACTCGAGAAGAGCAGTCTGAATGAGTGGACACTGGCAAGCAAATGATGCAAAGGTCTCCGGGTAACTCGAATGCACAAGCTGTAGAACTGAGGCAAACTCAGAAGCTACCAATAATGGAGAAATGATACTTTGCCAGAAGTCGAAGGAGGAATTGGAGCCAAAAAGCTGCTAGTCTCAGGAATCTCCCCAATGTCTATCGGGTTAGATGAACCACCCGGAGGGGTAACTCCCGGCAGAGGTCCCGAGCCTGAGAATGCGGAGTGATAAGGGAAAAGACCAAAAGCATCACTATCAAAGTGGAAATCACTGAGATTCAAATCCAAAATATTCGAAGGCACTGGCGATGAGGAACCTTTAGCAGTCGTCTCAAAGGCAGGTGTCCCCCCTTGAGAAGGAGAACTATGAGGAGTCACAAAGAGAGTCGGAGTAGAGTCCGAGGCAGGTGAAGGCAGGACCCCGGTAGCAGCTAACACTGGAGCAGAGTCTGAGGCAGGTGAAGGCAGGACCCCGGTAGCAGCAAACACTGAAGAAAAGATAAGGAAGTCTTATTAGGGGTAGGGAACAGTAAAGCCATTTGAGTAAAGATTTCTCACAGATAGAAGTAAATGACAAACTTCAGAAAGAAAGATTACCAGAGGGAGAATCAATATGCAAAGCCGGAGCAACTGAAGGACTCCTAGCATCAACAAAGTCACTTGGCCGTATAGGGAGCACCTGATCAATCTCAATGTCTGATGAAGCCTGAACAGTAGCAGTCATCCCTGAAGAAGGAAGGAGGGCCGGAGGATGAGAATCACCATAGGTGCACCTCATCTCTACATTACTTCTAGAAGCATGACATACGGCATCAATTTCTATGGCATCAGTCCCTTCAGCAATCTCAACATCAGAATGGCGAGCCCCGACAACCTCGACACCAAGATAGCCCTCCTCCTCAGTTACAATAGGACGGTAACGACGCATGCGCGGGATAAGGTCACAAAAATGATTGGAGGACTCAGCCTCATCATCATCATCATCATCATCTATAACCGCTATACGAGGGGTGCACATGTTTACAAGTCTTGTAGACAAAAGGAGGGTATCGTCCAAGTCTGAATCCAGCCTGGTGGAGGAAGCATGGCCAGTAGCCACGGTACCGAGAACGCCAGCAGCCGTAGGGTCCTACACAACAAGGGAAAATAAAAAGTGTTCATTTTAGAAGGTCCAGTCGCAAGAAAGAAAGTAACTTCAAATCAAAAATTTTGGGTACCTCATGAAGCCTTTTGGAAAAGCGAGGAGCGGAAGGACTGGCATCAAAAGCCCTCTTGTGAGCCATCTTCTTAAGGCGGGTCGTCCGAGGACCAGAGGCCTTATTCAAAGGGACTGGCTCTGGAGAAGTAATTTCCAAACTAGAAGTAGATGCCTGAGCAGAAGGGTCAGTTGGAGCAGATGAAGTGAAGAAACCCTTGTACATGTGATCAGATTTCCGTCTCTCGGGCAGCTGAAGAGAAGAGTCCTTCTTATAAGCGGAGGCAAACATACGGTCAGTCTGCTCTGGACAAATTTAATAAATGCATTGATAGTCTTCCGCCAATATCGCCTGAAGGAGGGGGTGAAAGCCCCTACTCAGCTTAAGCTTGGCATCGTCAAAGAGCCGGATATGGGAAGCGTGGTGTGTACAAGCCCACGACTAAAGCGTCCGTAGCTCTCCGAAAATGATAATAAAGGAGGTGCTGGCCCCGGGGCACATTGATCAAACCCGAATTGACAGGCTGCATGATCAGGTCTATAAATGGCACTATCAACGTCTTCCTCATGCCATACCGGTAATGAAGTCAGACGGGTCATTATCACCATATCAACAAAGTGTGCAGGGATGTTCTTCGGCAAAGGAAAGGACACCGAGCGGGAGGAACCATGATAAATAAGTAGTGTTGCCACACCCACCGGTGGGCATACATACGGTCGGGCCACAAAGCGTCAGGGATCATCCACCAGAGTATTCAAGGATAAGGTGGAAATGGTACGTGACCAACGCGTGATCAACGGCTGGCAAGACTTCGCTTTCTCAAATGTTTGAGACCCATCAGTACCGAGCACGGGGATACCATCTTTATCCACAATCTCCAGAAGAACCTCTGCCTCGAATACAGTCGGAGTGGAGGCAAACTTCAGGAACCTCTCGAAGAAAAAACAAAGCAAGAACTGGCTGTGAATAAAGGAGACAGGCTCATATCGACCCACGGAACGAACCATGTCTCGATGTAGTAGATCCAGCCGGTAATAAAGATTCCCAAGAAATAGCGGAGCCAAAGGGATCCGATCTCCTCTGAAGAGCCTAACTGCCAAGGGGAAGACAAAGGGATTGAGAGAATCCGGAGGTGTGCTCGGAAGAATGAAGAATGAAAGGAAGCAAGCCAGAAATCCCAAGAAATAAAGCCTAGAGCCATACATCGGGTTGGCCTCATACTCCCGAGAATCGGGGTCAGCATCTCTAGCCAAGGGCTGAAGATCCTTGAAGAAGTGGCGGATCTATGCAGTGTAAGAGGCACGGTCCGTCCTTACTTGACTGGTCCTCCTCACTGAACCATCAAATACAGAACTCCATCGACCGCAAGCTTGAAGATTTAGCTTTAGAGATTGGATCAAAGAGTCATCCTCGGGGGGTGTCTGCTCAGGGTAGAAGGCATCAGGGCCGGTCACTTCCAGACGCAACAACATGAACACATCCTCGAGGGTGGGCCCCATCTCGTGCTGGCCAAGTATAAAGGTGTGTGTCTCGGTGCTCCACCGAAGTGCCATGGCCTCAAGGCTAGCATTGTTACACCGGATGGATAGGGATCGGGATATTTTCACCGGGATCAATAGCCGGGCCTCCTGAAGCCGCTGACAGAGGCTCCTGTCCGAGAGGACACCATCGACCCACTCCTGCCAACCAAAAGGAGGGTTTGAGAAGGCCTTGAACTGAGAATAACAGTATGAAAAGTCCCCCCGCTCAATCCGAAAGCGTAGCACAGAGAAAAAAGAAATGAGGGCCTCATGTCCGGAGTCAGTGTCCTTAGTAAGACATAATGGAGCCCCCTTCGGAGATAGAAAAGAAGTGGTGGAGGTAGCCGCTCGCCAGAACGGGTCTTTCCGACCAAAATAAGGAGATTTCCTCCATTCAGATGCCGGAGGTACATCCCTCTCTTTCATGAGAGCCGGTTCTGATGACCCCGGGACAATGGGTTTCTTTCGAGAAGACATATGGCTGAAATAACATGTATAAATAACAAAGAGTTGACCGTACTAAAATTCAGAATATTGGAATTGAAGCAACACATTCGAATGAAATTTCGGCCTCAACTATTCGTTTCTCAGAGAATCCATGAATTCAACAAATTCTACGAGGAATTTTTTTTACACCAAGAATTCAGGCACAATGTCTACTATGCTAAGGGTCGCAACAATCAGTTATTTGATAATGAGATTTACATGCAACATGATGGGTTCATCAACAAATTCAACCTCGGATGTCATCAACAATTCAGTTTCTCGGGGTATCCACTAGCCTGATGAATGACCATATATGGTTCTAAGAGTTATCATGACGTAATTATTTCAAGTAAAGTGTTTACAAGATTCAAAGTGCTGGAGTATTATTTGGTCAAATATATATGGTTAGAATATTTCATTATCTCTCTCAAATGATCAAATACTCGGTAACAAAATTTATATTCAATATTATGAGTCTCATTACTGAAATCATTCCAGCGAGCATCAACAACAACAACAACAACAAAAATTTTTGTTTGTTCTACTCCTTTCAATACTATCAAACATGGAGTGATAAATATATATATATATATATATATATATGTATATATACATCAGCAGCAAAGCTACAAAATCTGAATTATGGGTTCAAGATTCAGTGGATCGTTATGCAAATTACAAGAATGTCCTTTCTAAAATTCATATTCATAAGCCTACGGTTTTCTCTCTCCATGTCAAAAATGGAGCTCAAATGCTAGTCAACAAGTTATATTCGGCCTTTTCTCAGTGATAAAGTTCAACAAATTGTGTTCAAGCCAAGCCCCTCAATAAGGTTTCAAGTGCCAATGCATGTTTTCATATGGCCAAAATCACAGTGCTTGAGCTAAAAAAATGTCATTGGGATTGCCACAAAAATTGAGTCCATATTCAGATTCAGATTTTTTTTTTTCAGATTGCTTAAGCCCTCTACATTGCCACAAAAATATATTTATATATATTTAAATATATTTATATATATTTAAATATATTTATATTCGAAAGAGGGAGCCGAATTTCATACTCACAAATTTGGACCGTTAGAGGGGGTGAAGTCCGAAGCCGATGTTGGAAATTTAAGTTGAAATCAAAGAGGTTTTACAGACTATATCACCGAAGCCGTGCTAGGCCGAACCACACACAACGCGTTGAGTGGGCGGCGTGTGTGAGTGGCGTTGGACAACCCGAAG
Organism: Camellia sinensis; assembly: GCF_055761805.1. Taxonomy (NCBI): domain Eukaryota; kingdom Viridiplantae; phylum Streptophyta; class Magnoliopsida; order Ericales; family Theaceae; genus Camellia; species Camellia sinensis. The sequence goes on from NC_138965.1 coordinate 194,630,340, forward strand.
CCAGCAGAACAACCACGCACGTCACGTTGAATGGGCAACGGCGTGGTCAGCACTAGATGGTTGAGGACGAAGACAATGGGGATGTCGTAGCGGAGTCGGCAACCACACACGTCACGTTGAGTGGGCAACGTGTGTGGTCTGCGTTGGAGCCGTTGAAGCCAACAGTAACCGGAGGTGGAGCAGAGAGAGGCCGATGACGGCTTGGTCGAAGCTGAAGCAGGGAGAGGCCGACGGAAGCTGGGGCCACGGCAATGTAGTTGTGTGCAAGTAGAACTAAGATCTGGGAAATCTGAGCTCTAAAAAATTTTATATATATATATATATATATATATATCATAATCAATATATATATATATATGTATTTGAAATGCCAACCAAAAGCAGAGATGAGAAAGAAAACCAGTGGCCACGAGAATCAATTGCGAGTTGTGCCGGTGTTGGTGCGCAGTAACGACAGCTCGGGTCGCGTTGCCGGCGGTGCCTAGAGCTACGGTGCAAACCACACACGACGCGTTGAGTGGGCAACGTGTGTGGGTGGCGCTGGACAACCGAAACAGGAGGCAAAGTCGCAGCAGAGAGAAGCCGACAGTGGTTGAGCTCGACAATTGAAGGGCAGAAGCGACTGTAACGTCGTTGAGGAGTTGGCGTTGGTGCTGGTCAGCGAGCTTCGGAATGTCTGGATCTGGGTCGCGACATACACAATGGTTGAAACTGGGACAAGTCAATGGCGTTGCTCGGAGCTGCGACGACGGATGACATGCAAGTGGCGATGGCCTTCAGCGTAGGTTAGAGCCTCTGTGTTGTTGAAAAATGAGAGCACCACAGTTTGCTCTAGTATTGTAGAAGCAAAGCTTTCTTGAGGATGAAGCTGGGTCTCTCGATATAGAGAGAGAGAGAAAGTGTATGCCACTGGTTTCAAAGAAAAATAAAAGAAAGAGGAAGATTAGTGATTTCGGCGGCTGAGGCAAAAAAGTTGGTGAAATAGGGTTTTGGCCTTTCTTTAAATAGAAAAAGAGAGACGTCATCTTGGCATATTCGTTCAGATATTCTAAATATATATGCGTACATATAATGGGCCTGTGACTCCACTGACTTGCCAAACAAAAAACGAAAAAAGGCATGGTTTATGGCCTCTCAGACTAACATTCTCTCTCTATATATATTTATATATATATAAGGCCTAGTATATTTTAAGATTTGTTTGCCCGTCAAAAGGTGGATTTTGAATCTGTTTATTTTATTTTTCTTGACTCCACAGAAGAGAAAGAAAAAGGTGTTTGGCAAAAAAGGAATAAGGACAATTTTTTTTGTCCTCTGGTTGAAGCAAAAAAATTTGGATTAGTGGATCTCTCATATTATTCTATATATATAAAATGAGGCCAAACTTTTGAAGGCTTGTTTGCTTTCCAGGAAGAATTTACTTTTTTGATGGGTTTGTAGCTACGTAGGCCCAAACAGTACAAGATGAGATCAAAATAAATAAATAAATAAATAAATTATGCTTGTCAATTTTATTCATAAATTATAGTGCGTCATGAACTTTATCTATGGGCTCTATCAAGGTAACATTTTTTTGGGACGTGATGCGAAGCAGGGCCGAAGAAATGACAGTATGCATGTCCGAGAAATTTAAAATTTCTCATACACGCAAGGGGCAAATGTAAGAGGAGCTAAGTTTGAGCCCACTAAATTAATTAGGCCCAATAGTCCAAGGTTGATGGGCCCGAATTTATCGCAAGTCCAAGACTGGTGGGCCCAGATTTATCGCCATCAAACGTGCCAAATCGCTCTAAGCCTCGAAAGGGTTCAGATCCACGAACTTAGAGACTTACTCGGGCTCAGACTCGAAAGGGTTCGGATCCACGAACTTAGAGACTTACTCGGGCTCGGACTCGAAAGGGTTCGAATCCACGAACCTAGAGATCCGAAGCACTTGGCCTCAAACGAAGCACTTGTCTTCGAACGAAGCACTTGTCTTCGAACGAAGCACTTAGCTTCGAACGGATTCAAACGCAATCCAGAAGTCACTCCATTAATGAGTCCCAAAACACTTGCAGGCTCGGAGCTTTCCGGGATCTACGCACCAGAACCATGGGCGTAATGGAGTTCGAACAAAGGACCCGATCCCGAGGACGGTGAGTGGAGATAAATTCACTCTTCGGTTAAACTAGCCTATATCTGGGTCGATGTGGCACGACTCCGGGGGGTCCATGAGACTCGACAATATTTAGCGGCGGAGGGGTCCTCTAGGACTACCTCGGCCCTTTGGGATGATTGGGGATCATTGGTTAGGTGTGGCTAAGAAGAAGGGTTCGCCGAGGGGTTGATCTCCTCTTCGGGGTTTTTTTCTCATCCTCGGAGAGGTCACCTTCTCGGACAAGGTGGTTAGAGAGAATATTCCCCATGTGCCTTGCACATGGGCTCCATCCTACATCATGAGGTGCCTATAAATAGCACCCACCCATAGCTTTACAAGGGATGGATTTTGGAGAATTAACTCTTGGGAAAGAACTAATTTCCCTTCTCCATTATCAACCTTGAGAGTGACGTAGGAGATCCATGGGAGAGCCTTGCCATTATTTTCTCTCTAGCCGTTTTGCCTTCTTCTTCACCCAATCTCTTATCTCCATCATCTCCTTTCTTTTGTGTTCTTAAGTTGAGACTATTGAAGAATCTAAGTCTCTCATCATCTTCTAGAGAATTCGAAGTTGTTCTTCAAGAATCTTCGAAGATATTCGAATTTTCCAACTCCTTTCTTGAACCCTCTCCTACAATTTGTTAATTAGTTAATGTGTTGTAATAATTAGCTTAGTGTTAGCTAGTTATTCAATTTGATTATGTAATAATTAGTCTAATTAGATAATTAGATTAGTTGCTTAGCTTAGCGTAGCTAGCTTAGTGTATTTATTCGAACCCTCCGTCGAGAGAGTGAATTTTGTAATAAGTGTGCGTGAGTGCGTGAATGTCTTCCAACATCTTTCTCCCTTTTATTTACCAGCTTTTGATGGTTAGTTTTAGGGCATGTTTCAATTAGCATACTTATGCTTCACATGTTTGCATTCATTCATCTGTCTTACATGCACCAGGCTCGGCGCATCATACAAACCGCATTATATTGCAATACATTTACTTGAATACGTGTTCAACAGTATCCTATCAAGTTGCATCTCATATGCCATCTTAAAATAGCCGAGCCTATTTCTAGTTGCATTTTGCATGTGTTGCATTAGCCATCTTAACATGAACTAGGGTCACGCATGATTTCTAACTAGTTCTCTATTTTGGCTCGGAGTACACTATAAGTGTTTATGCTTTAGCATCTTGCATGAGTGTGAGTGTTGCCATGATAGCATGCTTGCCATGAGGCTAACTGCTTAAGTGTTTAATTGCATGAATGCCCGTGGATGAAGGTTGGATTGCTTGAATTGGACATCGAAATGCAAGTTTTAAGCCCACTTGAGGTGGCAAAATCATGTTTTCTAAAGCCCACTCGAGGGTGGCAAATCCACGTCTTAGCCTACTTGCGAGTAGCACCTTCAAACCGTTTTCAAACAAACAAACATGAAATGTTTTGTTCTAACTTAGGCGATTTAGTCTATACTTATGTGCTGTGCGCATCACGTAGTAATGATAGATTAATCAACCGGAATAAGAACACATGTGCTTTCAAAAACAAAATATCATGTTAGTAAAGGTCAATCCTTTGATCGGGCGAGCGGGGGTGCTCATTGCATGACCTTCCCCTCTCGTACCCAAGTTCCCGAGCCGAGGCAACTTTGGTGATGACGGACACGTGGCCTTAGGCATGAGTCAGGGTTTCCTAAATTCCCTAAAATAAAACATTTAGGTGGCGACTTTTTATCTAGCAAAGCAGTTCATGTTTGGCCCTTCTTTATAAAAATCAGTTTTCCAAAACGATTTGCCAGATTTGGACTCTTTGGTGATTTATCAGTCTTGCATTGCACTTTGCAAGATTAGATTCAGAACCGTGACATTGAATCCAAATTGTAGTAGCTTAAGAACAAAACGATTTCGCGCCTTCGCGTACGGAGCCGTGACGTTCGGGCATGTCTACAATGGCTGGGGACCAGGGCTCATCGACTTTAAACATACCCGAGGTTGTTGCAGCTTCGGACCTCGACTTCTTTAATCAAGCGGTATCAATTGGATCGGCCTCAGCAGGCCTCTTCTCTGCAACAGGGGCTGTTTTCTCGATCTTGGTGAACTTCGAGATTGGTACTGTATCTTCCGATTCGACTTGGGTGGCAGAGGCTTTTGCCTTAGCCCTCTTTACCCTTTTTGTTTTGGTTTTTGTTGAGACTGAGATGGTGAAGAAGAGGCAACAGTGACCACTCCTGGCAGGTCGGCCAAGAGGTCCTCAACAACTGTTTTTCGGCGCATGTCTTCAGCAGTAGCAGTAAGGGTGACTTTGGTTCCAAAATGAATGGCTAGTAAGGCAATTAGTGGGTTCGCTAGATTGTAAGTCGACGCCTCCAAGTCCTAACGTTTACGACTATAAGTCTTGCTTACTGGAACGTTTGCTGGGGCACGACGTCGACGTCGGCACTGGGATGTCGGACTAAGTTAAGGGGTAGATATTGATGGCAACTCAACTGGATCAGAAGAGGAAGCCTGATCAGTTCTTGGTAAAGAAGTAACTAGAGGGGTTGAGGCAGATGGTAGAGTTAGACTTCTCTGAGGGACGTCAAGCAAGGACGACTTGTACGTTGGGATGTAATTGAGTAGTAGAGGGGCTTTGCACTTGTCGATGGGCAGGCCGAGCAACTTTTTTAAGTCCTTGTTGGAGAAAAAAGTTTGTCGAAAGTCCTTTGCCAGCTAGGGAAGAGCTGCAAAAAAGAACAAGAAGGAAAAAGTATTCAGACGAAGATATAGGAGTCGACAAGTCCTAACAGAAATATGATTAAAAGGATGACTCAGTTCTTATAATCACCCTTTTTAAACAGCAATCGGCGCAGAGAGAAGAGATAAAGATCATCATCAGGAGCAAACTCCCAGTTACCCAAAACGATGAGGTAATCATCTTCAGTACCCTTGTTGGAGTCTGGGAGGTTGACTATGATTTTGTATGCAGTGGATCTGGGCTTCAGGTAGTAAATGTAGCCTTTTCAGACTTTAGGCCACACATGGTAAAACAATACTGAATGTTGGCCAATGCTATCCTAGCGTTTTCTCGACGAGCTAGGGCAATTATACCGTTAATAACGCTGTAGGAATTGATGGCTAGCTGCATAGAGTTAAGTTTATAGTAGTGAAGGATTTCCCTGAAGAGAATGTCTAAGGGAAGCCGAAGTCCGCATTCTATGAAGGCCACAACGGGAAAGGGCATGGAGTCTCTATCTGGCATGATGGAGTCCTCCTCTCCGGCTAACCTAATCTGGATGTCGGCGGGGATAGAAAACTCTCTCTTAAAATATTCGAGCTTTTTTGGGGTGTTAACCCTCCATCTGAACATACCCATTATCTCGAGGTAAAGGGGTCGGGCAACAGGGTGATGGATATAGGTTTGAATACCTCAGCTAAAACCTAAACTAGCACTGGGGCTAAGGTTTTCTCAGATCTAAGGGGAGTTTGTTTCAGTTTCTCCTACGTGTTTGGTTTCTAGGCAAATCCCAAACCTAAAAGCTAAAGCACAAAAACAAAGGTGCAAGGGCAAGAATCTGGAAATCAAGTCAAAGAGAAACAAAAAAGAACATGATTCAGACTCAAGAACGAAACAGAGATTCAAGAACACAGAACAAGTGTGTGCAAATGTGCCAAGGTCAAAAGCAGTGACAAATTGTTAAAACATCAAACACTTGAGTAGTGCGCATGTGTGTGCAAAAACCACGAATAGTGTATGTAGACACAGAGATAAATTGAACAGCACAAATTGCAAACAAACACATTCGACACTCTGAATGATGAAGTTCAAAGCACAGTGAAAATTCAAGGAACCAGAAATGACTCATGATGACCAGAACATAAGAACAGATGAAGAACAGTACAAATTATTCGAAAATACGAACAATAATATCAGGGACTTACCGATTGAAGCCAAAGAAGGAGACGCCGGAGTCAAATGACTTGAAAGATGAAAGTCAAATGATAAAAAGGTCGCCAGAGGAGGTAATCGGAGCAAGTACAGAGCTTCGAAGGTATAAAAATAGTGGAATCTAGAGAGCGAAAATTTGAGCACAAGAGAGGGAAATGCAAGAATGAGAAGTGAAGAGGCAGATAGAGAGTAAGAGTTTTGTCAAAAATTTGAAAATGCGGCAAACCATAATGACATGCCTTGGACGACGTCCCTATCAAGCGACGTGCGCAGAAGCTACTCGACCTGATGGCGCGTATCAAGTACAAATCAATGAGAGAAGGACGCGTGGCGGAAACGGTTGAGAAAACCGTGCGTGACAGCTCATGAGTAGATAAAACTCTTGGAGTTCTTAATTTAATGAAGCAAAAACCTCGGCTAGAGGAACGATCTCAGTTAAGATACTTAAAGAACTTGTGTCACGACCCAAACCCGCCCCTAAGGGTTTAGTATCGTAATCGGCCAGTAATCCGTGATTACCGAAGGCCGGCTTAACAGTAAAGACAGTAATACAGTATAAAGAGGCTGGCGAAAGCCAATCAGTAATAAAAAGATGTCCAATGAGCGGTGGAAACCTGAAATGGGAAAGACTTGTATAGACAAAACTACATTCATAACCATAAATATATATACATGACAGATACACATAACATCCAAGTTAGGGACCTAATCCCTTCACCATAACTATACAATCAAGTCTTATTCAGTTGGTACAAAATAGGGACAAAAGGGTGAATCTGAAGCACCCCAAAAAAAGCCTTAGCTTGAGCAGACTCGGAACCTCGAAGTGAGGCACAACGGTTGGCTGGAAAAAACATGAGCTTAACTTGACGCTTCTAACTTCGGTCCGGTGCCTGGCCACCTACACACATATATAAATTGTGAGCTAAAGCCCAGTGAATAACAACTGTGTAAAAGGGTTAAGAATGAATGACCTTTCAGTAATTAAAACCGTCATTTGCATCAGTAGATCAGTTATTCAATCAGTGGCTCATATTTCATGCCATATCAGTCATTTAGAAATCATAGCGATCATACGTGGTACATCCAATAGCAGAACAATACGGTAGGTCTTAATCAACCGAACAGTCAATTGATGGCCATCGAAACAGTAAACAGTATTGGTTCCAATCATTGGAACTAACAGAGATCTCTGTAACAGTAGCAATAACAGTAACAGTACAGTAACAGTAACAGTAATAGTAACACTAAGTTACTATGGATGCCACGAGTACAGTTCATAAAATAGGACAAACATTCATTCGGTAAACAATGTCACTTCAGAAAGCAGTACGGTCGATCGTTCAAAAAATAATTATAATTGAATATATCTTTATAACAATGTTACTCACAGATTACTGGGCTATAGGCAGGCTAATCAGCGTCCTCGGGTGCCAACCCTACACAGTTGCAGAACGAACACACACTAAATTACACATTCGGGATTAATAACTCAGCCCCTATCTTGACTTGGTGTGGTTCTATAACATTATCCTCATTAAGATGCTTTAAACATGGTCTAGGAATGCCTAAGATGGGATGAGGATGCAAAAATGCACTTAACAACATTTTTCGAAATTTGCTAAAAATAGGGGTCTCGCTCGAGCATGGCTTTCTCCGCTCGAGCGAGCTTACCGAACCAGAGAGGTCGCTCGAGCGGTCTGCAAAAATATGAAAAGTACTGGATGTTGAAATTCTCTGCTCGATGCTCGCTCGAGCGTGAGACACAGTTCCTCGCTCGAGCGTAGGTATCGTCGCTCGAGCGTGCGTCTGCACACACAAAAACTTGAGAGCTTGCAATTTACGCTCAAGCCAGCATTCCGTCGCTCGAGCGGAGTTCTGAACACAAAAGTGGTCGCTCGAGCGTGGAATCCTTCGCTCGAGCGTGGAAGCCAAAATCTGGGTTTTCCAGATTTGCTTCCAAAGCTCAAACCAAGAATCAAACATGCCAAAACTCATCCTTTTGGGCCAATTTTCTGGAAAACACTTAGAAACTCATAATACAACATGTTTTGAAGATCATTTCATAAAATCAAGCCCAAAGGTGTAACAATTGAACACAACTTTTAATGTAAACTTGAAGAACAATGTAAGAACATAACATGCATGAGCTCCTAAGAACTCTAATGCTCCAAAGCATGATCAAATGCAAGATTGAACTCAAAAACATGGTGAATTTCTAGAGTATAACCATAATATGGACATGCATGTGGAAATTCACATGAAAATGATCTCAAGATTCAATGATATGGACATGCATGCAAACATTGTTTCTCAATTCAACTCTTTAGACTATTTCTTAACTCTAATCACCAAATTTTCCATGAACCATGCACGTAACAACTTAATTTCACAATTAAGAGAATAAATTTCTTACCTTAAGTCTTGAATTCCAAGTGTGGTAGCTTAAACATGCAATTCTCCTTCAATTCCTCTAAATTTGCAAGCCAATCTCTAGATGAATCAATTTTTCCTCCAACACTCTCTCTCTCTCTCTCTCTCTCTCTCTCTCTCTCTCTCTCTCTCTCTCACGTTTTTGTCAAGAAGATGGATGAAGAGTGGAGTGCCAAACATATATGAATCAAGATTAAAATAAATGGTCTTGTAAGGCCCACTAATAGCAAATATGTAATTAACCTAGATTCAATTAATTTAGCACTATTTATTCTAATTTAATCATTCCAAATAGAATTTTAGTTAAACCTGCCATAAAATTCTATAAATCCTAATTAGCATGTAACACTAATCAATTTCTGAATTGGTCGCCGATAAGGCTTTCAATTCGCAGTTCGAAATTAAAACATGTACAGATCATTCAATAACAAACAGACAGAAATGTGTTTAAAACAACACACTCATGTAATCAATTTAGAATTTCATCTTAATCAATTACTTATCATGCTTAAACACAAATTAACTCTAATCAGAGGTAAGGGTTGTCACAACTTGGTTCTTGGTTCTTGATCCCTGATAAGAATAGACAGTTAAGTGCTAGGCACTTGAAGCCGACGAGTAATGATCTCGGTCGATGGGAAGGAATGGATTTTTGTCCGACATAATACATGAACTAGCGATGTAGGTTCCATCACCTTAGGTTGCCGAGGTAATAGAACCTAGGGGGCAAGTGGGGACATATTTTGTGAATGACAGCACGTGGCTAAGGTGATGCCGAAGTATCAGCCGAGGGACCACGTGGCCTGGTCATAATGCCAAGGTGATCTCGGCTAGTCCGAGGTTATCTGCAGGGACATTGGAATCCGGGATAAGCGGATAAGGGGCAAGAGTCCTATAATTGGGGAGGATCTCAGTCTGGATAAAGATAAAGCTCTTAGGGAGTTTATCCCTGTCTAACTGAGAGTCCAAGATGAGCATTGAGTCTGAATGCACAAGAGTGAGGCTTCTGCAGGGATCAGGATAGAGCTGGCTATAAAAACAAGGCACCCTCGTAGGTCTAAGGTATGCTTTTTAGGTTCTGTCTAGTGAGTTAAACACTATTGGTTATCTTTGAGAGATATTTGATTACTGACTTAATCATCGAAGTGCCCCCGAGTGGATGAACCACCGCTGGATTCTTATCTTTCTGTGACAGGTTGTTCGAGCTCTATCTATTCTGCCGGTGCTCTTTAACTGAGTTCTCTGTTTAGTTGTGTGGTCAGAAATTAACACCCACAGTATATATTATATATTTTTGTGACAAATATTATGTATTTTGTAACTCTACCAAGAAAAATATAATACTTATCACAAAAATATGCAACATGTACCACAAAAAAACATAACAAATGTGCATATGGTATGACAATTTTTGAGGGGAGTGTATTATAACATTACCTCGCTAATAATCTTTGTGTTTTGATCGTGTATCATTTTAATTTCTATAATTTTAATTAGCTTAATTTAATTCTAAATTTATGATTTTGTCTCAATTTATTCTTATTGATTATAATTATTAGTGTTATTTGATAGAAAATGCACACATGAACTATGTGTGTGATCATTTTTCTTTATAATTTTTTGATAAATATTATCAATTGGACTAAATTAATACAAAATCTAAAATTAAAAATTAAAATTGAGTTAATTAAAATTTTACAAACTAAGGCCAAGTTTGGCATATTGCAAAAAAGTCAAAAAGTCAAAAAGTTACACAAAAAGTTAAAAAGTTAACACTATTCACCAAAAGTCAACAATTACAGCTGCACAACTCTTAATCCTAATTTTTCCTTACAAATCAATTTTTACAATTTTTTATTACACATTTTTTCATAAAAGTCAAAAAATTAACCCAAACATTCATATTTTCTTTCTCAATTTTTTAGTCCAAAAAGACAAAAAGTGCACGTATTTAGGACACCCCAAACAACCCCTAAAATGACACAAAAACAAAATACAAAAACTGTAATTAGCTATACATTGGGGGTGTTTGTTTGGGCTTTTTTGAGTCAACTTATACCTTCTAGCTTTCGAAAAGCTATTTTGGACTGTTTAGTTAAACTTATTTGAAACAAACAACTTATTTTAACTCAAAAAAACTGATTCTGAGAAGTTGCTTATCCCTTACTTATGATTGTCAGCTTCTGGTGTGAACATATTAATTTACGTTTATACACTTAGATTTTTTTAAAAAAAAAAATAAAATAAAAAAAGATCCAAATAGACTATAGATTATTATTATTTTTTTTAAGAGAAATATAGACAAGTAGTGAATAACAAAAAATATAGACAAGTAGTGAATAACAAAAAATAAAAACTAATTAAAAAAGATACTTCACAACTTATTTAACAAACACTACTCAATAACTTAAATTTATAATTCAACAATTATACCAAATAGATTAACAATTTCTAATTAAAATTATAATTTATAATCTATTTTAACAAATGGAGTCATTAATGCGGCGGTGATAATTGTGACCCATTAGGACCACGGACGCAACGGCTGTACCTAGCAGTGGTTTTGCAAACAGCAGGTCTTTTAAGTGTTGCATACGATAGTTTGGGCATAATATGGCCGCCATCGTTACCGCTGCTGCCGCCGCCGCCGCCGCCGCCGCCTCCTATTGCTGAATGTGCCGTAGGTGTGGCGCTTCCATGCACGTCAACCTTGCGTTGTCCATCTACAACAAACCATATGATTGATTGACTGATTGAAATTGGACTAAACTTAGACGTAAAAGATAAAATTACAATGGAAAATGCATGAGACCCCCAGTGGGGGTACTGGGGGTCTCTTCCTATTAGCCCAAAAACTGTTTTTTTTTTTTTTTTTTTTTTTTTTTGATTTCAGCCATTACCAGCCCCCAACGTGGAGGTGGGGGTTGCTGGGGGTCTCCCTTGCTGGGGGTCTCCAGCAGGGCCCAATTACAATTTCGGTCCAACTATAAAAATGAAAATTTTAATTTATATTATATTGGTCCTATTTGGAAATAAGATTTTGGACTAAAATAGTTAACAGAAATAAAATATGCAAAAATAATTAATTAGATAAAATATCACATTTAAATTATAATTTTTTTTTTTCACAATTATGAAATTAGCTCTAAAAAAAATTAATTATCTTTTCAAGCACAATTTTTTTAATCAGGTTAAAATAACCAAAAAAAACTAAAAACAACTACAATAGTCAAACTTTTCAAACCAGCTCATTATAATATCATATATTTGGAGTTATAAAGTGAATTAAAAAAATGGCCATATATTTCAAAAGAGTGACGTTATCAAAAATTTTATACAGGATTTTTCACTTCAAAACAAAATATTATTGAAGAAGAATTTATTTATAATAATAATATCACATTATTTTTGTCAAGTTTTTGTATGAATTTTATATGTAAATAGAATTTTCTTTTTCGAAGTTATATTATTAACTTGCTAATTTATGAATATTACTATGATATTTATAGAAAGACTCCTCTTAAAATTTTAAAATTTCTTAGAAAAATTGCAAAAATAAATCTGAAGATTTGATATTTTTAACAAAATAAATTTTTAATTTTGTCATTTTAAACTATAGTCTTTTAATTTGTTTTCAATTTAAACTATTTACCTATTTTCGTTAAATAAAAATTGACCCCAAAAAGTGATATTTTAGTTGTTAAACTCAACAAAAAATAGTATTTTAGATATTTTTTATACACTTACATTGAATTTAATGATTAAATATTAATTTTTATCAAATTTACTTAACGAAAATAAATCGATGGTTCATGTTGAAAATAAATAATAAAAAAATTAAAGTTTAATAAAATTCAAAATTTATTTTGTTACAACAATCAAACTCTAAGTTTTTTTATTTATAATTTTTCAAAAAAAAATTATTCACCTTTTAATTCATGACTATACATACAATTTTACATATTATGTAACAACATCAATATATTAATAGATATTTTTTTAATTATATAAATTAATAAAATATTTTAAAATCACAATTTAATATCTTAATTATATAGTTCAAAAATTGCATGAAATTGATGTAGAACCCACCAGTGCGAATGGTTCATATATGAGACCGTCTATGAAAGGTCACTGCACACATATGATAGGGTAAGCAATATTCAAAATACTAAATTCATCTTTTTAATATCATTTTTAGATTTTGAAGGTGTCTAAGATTATTTAAAATATTTTTTTGAAAGTGTATAAAAAAATATAGAGATAATTTAACCAAAAAAAAAATGTACTTCTATAGGTAATGTCAAATAGTGCCTTATTATTCTGCTCCAAGTTAGCTACCTTAATTATCGGAGAAGTTTTCGATTGACACCACACCCGTGTACACCCAAGCAGGGATCATTGGAGGGGCAAAGACAAATAACTTTTTTTACCATATATAAAAACCAACATGTATGTATAATATGATATATAAACTATGCATATACATATTAAAAAAATTTAAATATTATAGAAGTAATCTCTAATGGGATAAAAAAAAATTGGGTAGAAAATAAAAGGAGAATATAAGATGGTAGAAGAATATGAGACCTATCTTTTATAATGGGAGACTATTTTATTTATAAAATAAGATATATATTTTAAAAGTATTAATGGTAAATATAATTTTTCACAGGAATAAAAACACCATGGCTACCATAGTGTTCTCTTAATTCGATCCCTCCACCAAGGCTCTTCTCTTCTCATGTAGGTCATGTGGGTATCAAGAGCGAGCCACAAAAAAATTATCTTGATAAGAAATAATTGAGATAAGTATTAAGAAAAATCACTGATATAAATTTACAACAGAGAGAGAGAACTTACAGCTAGTTAGTTTTCTTGCTGATGTTATTGGTTGGAGTATGATGAACATCAACAATATGAGCCAGAAGAAGAAGAAGACGCTATAAAATTTTGAAGAAGAGGCTTTGCCCAACATTTTGAGAGAGAGAGAGAGAGAGAGTAATTGGAGAGAAAAAAGAAGTGCCCAATGATTATGGTTGTAGAGTGAACTTTATATAGAATCATTTACTATACACACTATAGAAATAGATATAAATACGTATATATCTATTTTCACAAGTAGGAGAGCTACAAGACGAAAGTCTCAAGAACTTTGACAAATTCTGTAACGTGAAAAAGTGTAATGCTACGTATCATGAAATAAATATCATGAAAAACTTCATGAAACTAATCTAATGGTGAATGCATAACATACAATAAAACACTACAAACATTATAATCTAATCCAAGGGTGGAGAATCTTCATGAAAACTTTTCATGACATTGTTTTCATGATACCTAGCATTATTGCGTGAAAAATACTTGCAGGGTGTTAACGGAAAAACAAAAAAAGTCTATTTAAAACCAAAAAGGGAAGAAAATATATATATATATATATATATATATAAACATAAAAAAAAATCATAATTTAATTCTTATAACAAAATAAAATTTTAATTTTATCAATTTAAATCTTAATCTTTTATATATATATATACATATATATTAATCATTAAGCTCAACATTAAATAAGATTCAATTTTGTATATAAGATATACTGCATGGGACCTACCTCTACTAAAAAGGCATAAGGTAATTTATAATGTTTGTTTTGAGAAATAAATTAAAAATTAATTTTTTAATTTTTTGATTAATTATTTTTTAAAAAATATATAGAAATTAAAGAAATAATATGATTTAAAATAAATTTCAAATTAAAAACTAACTTTTAACTAAATCTCCAAAATAGGCCTAAATAACGATCGAAGTTTATTCTACTCCAAATCAATTTATGCAAGCATCATGAACTGCCTAAATAACCATCGAAGTTTATTATACTCCAAATCAATTTATGCGAGCATCGTTGAATCTATTGACCCAAGAATATTAAAGGTTATGGAAACCAAAGTACCGTAGAAGTTGAGTCAAAGTACCGTAGAAGTTGAGTCAAGGTGATATGATATGACCAAGTCAATTATTGGGCCATCTTTCGATAAAAGAAGTTAGATTAAAGTAAGGAACAAAACTAAAGTAACCTAGCCAAATTAAAGGTAGAATTAACCCCAAAACTAGTTCCATTAAAGTAGCCAAATTAACCCCAAAACTAGTAAAGAACAAAACTAATAAAGCTTCCTTGAACATCTAAAACTAGAATTAATCATCCAAAACTAATCATCTAAATTAACCCCAAATTAAAGGTAGAATTAACCCCAAAACTAGTTCGACTAAAGTAAAGAACAAAACTAAAAACAAACCTTGTCATTTTCCATCACAATGACAAGGACAGGCCCATCAGAGACACAATCTATACTATATATTAAGTAAAAAAAAAAAATTTAACCCCAAATCTTGTAAGAGTTCCAATCTTTCAATCTAAATTTCTTGATTTTTTTATTTAAAAAAAAAAAAACCTTAACATTTATTAACTTCTCCCAACCCCCAAGTTTTACCATCATAATAACACTTTAATACATTAAGAACAAGCATAAAAATAATTCTTTGAAATCCAACACATATAAATTCTTTGAAAAGTCCCAACACATATGATTATTATCCTTCATAATAATACTTTAATACATTAAAAACAAACATAAAAAAAAAATTCTTGAAAAGTCCAACACATATGATTATTATCAAAATATTAAACTTTAATATAATATAATATAAAAAAAGACATTTAATTTCTTGAAAAGTCTAATACATATGATTATTATCAAAATATTAAACTTTAATATAATATATAAAATAAAATAACAAAGGCATTAAAAAAAAACATTTAAAAATTACAATTTACATTTAAACACAATCTATGCATAGCACGGGTGATATACTAGTTCACTTTATAGGAATATGAGCAATCTTCAGAATGAGAAGGGAATGTGCAGGGTGGTCGTTTGATGGAGTCTGTGTAGCAAATTATTGATCGATCCTTGGTCATCGTCTCACACTGCCACGTGACAACCCAACGGGCCCACTCAACCATTTGAAGCACAAAGGAACAGTGTTTACAATCACCTTCCTTGTATCTCCAATGCGCTGCAAATCCAAACTCTGCTTGTAAATGCATGTCTTTCATTCGAATCTGAACTTCAAGTGGAACCATGCCCTCACCCATCACTACAGTGTGTAGAGATTGGTATCTACAAATTAAGATCAAATTTAGAAGCAAAATAATCACATACGCGTTTACGTGTTCTCTGAGATATATATAACATACCCATTAAACTTGGGTTGATTTATGTAGTCCTGAACTTTCCGGGTACTGCGGACCACAACTGGTGAACAACTCTCAATGCCTTGTGACAATCTTCTTCTTTCTCAACAATCAATCGTAGACCGTGAATATCATGAATTTCATCCATGGTCAGTTTCTTTCTGCACAAGATCAAATGCTATTATCTCCTCAATCAATTTAACTAATTTAGAAAATGCCACGACAAAAGGATTAATGATATGCACCAAAATTTCCAAAAGAAAAATGCCTTAGACCCCCAGCTGGGGGTGCTGGGGGTCTTCTCCTATTGGCCCAAAAAACTGTTTTTTTTTTTTTTTTTTTTTTTTTTTTTGATTTTCGGCCATTACCAGCCCCCCACGTAGAGGTGGGGGTGCTGGGGGTCTCTCCTGCTGGGGGTCTCCAGCAGGACCGATTTCCAAAATTCACCACAAAATCAACACAACCATAATGAGGTAATAATGCCACTTTTGTTAACTATAGCAGTGGTTGTTGTTGTTTCTTCTTTTTTCTTCTTCTTCTTCTTCTTCTTCTTCTTCTTCAATTATTATTATTATTAGATCCCAGCCTCATTGAATTATTTCGGCAGTCAGACAACTGAAAGCAACCACTTATGTCTGTCACATTATTCACTCAATAGAGAGCCCCACTAAATGTTTTTCAGCAACTTTCTTTGAAGATGTGCGTGCATTTGTGCTTGGAGAGACAGAGAGAGAGAGTAAGTACTTCATCATTTTGACATAGATGCTATACAAGCTTTTGTGCCTCCCTGATAGATCATGGTAAGAAATGGCTGCATCCTCGAGAACTTGCTCTGGTTTCTCTACAGCTGAAGCAACCATTGCCTCGTCAAAGGACTTCATAAGGTTGGAGGAGAGGTCTTTGTGCTCATCTGGGTAGAGATATTTGAAGCATAGGTTTTCAAGTTTCTCTTTCCAACTAGAGATCCCTAACCGATTGGCCAAAGGAGCAAAGATTTCCAATGTTTCTTTAGCAAATCTTTGTTGCTTGACCAAAGGTAATGCATCTAGTGTCATCATATTATGCAATCGATCAGCCAGCTTTATGTGGCTTGGTTGAATTGAATTGATGGGGAATTTTATGAAACCCTAAGTTATGAATTATGTATGTACAGAATAAATCATGAATTGGTAAACCCTTTAAAGAAGGAATGTGAGGGAAAGGAAGTGGAAAAGGTGTGAGAATTTGGAATCAAAACAGTTATTATATACAAGGGTCTGGCTTTGGCGGACTGGACTGTACTGTTGGACCCGTTGGGGGTTCACTACGAGTCCCTTTTTGAAAATCTTAATCGTTCAATATTTAGAACTCGTCGAGTACTATATTCTAGTAAAAAATCATGTTGATCGGATATCGATAACTATGTGATCAAATCAGTTTTGTAAAAAAAAATAGACGGTGAATAAATTAACGGTTGATAAAAAAACTATTTTGATCACATAGTTATCGATATCCGATCAACGTGATTTTTCACAGACATATTGTACTCAACGAGTTCTACACATTGACGGATCAGATTTTCAAAACGGAACCCGTAATGAGCCCCACGAACCCAACAATACAGTCTTTTTATTTAAGATTTTTTTAAAAGAAATTATAACATTATTTTAATTATAACTTATAAATTCTTTAATTATATCTCATATTTGGTTATAAATTCATTAGTTATATCTCATATTGTATTTAGTTATAATAATTTTATTTATTTTTTAATTACGACTCAAAAAGTATAAAATTATATCATTTTCTTATTATAAATATGGGTGC
The DNA here is from genome assembly GCF_055761805.1 of Camellia sinensis. NCBI lineage: Eukaryota > Viridiplantae > Streptophyta > Magnoliopsida > Ericales > Theaceae > Camellia > Camellia sinensis. The sequence continues at coordinate 194,647,886 of NC_138965.1, forward strand.
AACTCGGGCGAGCTCAACCCAAGCAACCCGTGCCCAGCCCGAGTTTTTTTAGGGCTTGGGCAACAATATCTTGTAATCTGGACGGGCCTGGGCAAATTTTTGATGCTCGAATTGTAATTCGGGCGGGGCCTGGACAGAGTCAGTGGCTAACCCGAGTAACCCGAACTCGAATTGTATTTAATATATTATATAAATTATATAATATATGTATAAAATAAATTAAATAGCTGGCCCTTCATTTTATTTTATTTTTTTGGTTGGTCTTTGGCCCTTGAATTAGCATCTTTTATTTGGACCATCAAATTAAAACTAAATAAAAAAACCCTACCTCATCTGTTCTTTCTTCCCTCTCTTTAAGACTCTTGTGGCTGGGATGATATTTAAGGTTGTTGTATGGACTAATGAATTTATGTATATAATGAAGCACTGTTTGTTGTATGGAAAAATTCAGAAGCTGTTTCTTGCCTCGTGAAATTCGGGCAATTCGGGCTAACTCGAGTTCGAATTATGAAGCTTGGTCCGGGCATGGGCAGCCATGCTCGGGTTGATGGTCAGGCTTGGGCGGGCTTGGGCACTGCCAAATATAATTCGGGCTGGGCTTGGGTAAACCTCCAACCCGCTTGAACCTGCCCGAGTTGCACCCCTAATTATAAAGCATATAGGATCCTAATTAAAAAATAAAAATACATATAATATACATTTTTTAAAAGATGTGTACATAATATTTCCCTTTTTCTCTTTTCTGAGACAGAAGGTAGGAGTGGGCGCGGGTCGGTTACGACAACGGAACCTTCAATCCACCATCCGCCCGCCAGCTTGGCGGATTGGAGAAAATCAATCCGCATCTGTCCGCCAATTCGGTAGATAGGGATTGAGCGGATTGGCGGTTTGGCGAATAGATGGGAATCGGTTTGGCGGTTTAAAATTTTATAAATTTTCAACATAATTCAACTTGTGCACTTCCTCAAAAAAAAAAAAGACAAGAAGAAAATATTACAGTTAATGATTTTAAAAAATATTACAATCACTGCATGCCTCATCCAAAGTAAGAAAGTTTGAAACTTTAGAATATCACAATCACTGCATGCCTCATCCACATACTACAATCACAGCATGTCTCATCCACATTAAGTACTACAATCTGTGGTTCTTAAAATATAAAAACAATTCAGACCACCAAAGCCATGAACAGAGCAGTAGTAGAGATTGTATGTCTCTGTATTGTTACATCTATATCTGTTTTTGAAAACAAAAACCAACTAACATATATCATATTTTCTATTTATTATTTTTAGAGATAGATTTAAAAACAAAAAAATATAAATAAATAATACGTTTATTTTTTTTAATTCAAAAAAGATATTCAAGTTGAAAATTTTTTTTCAACATAATATTTAAATTTTTTTTAATTGAAAACACAAACAGAATATTTAAACAAACTGAAAACACAAAGTCTTATAAATTACTAAGGGTGTTCGCGGTTTGGTGATTCAGTTGCGGCCAAAGGAATCTCAAATCTGCCATCCGTCCGCCAGATTGACGAATTGGAGAAAATCAATCCGCAACCATCCGCTCGTCATCACGCATCCGTCCAAAACACGACGGATCGGTTCGGTTCGATCAATTTTGACGGATCGATATATCCGTTACTCACCCCTGACAGAAGAAAAGAGTCGCTAATTCATCACCAGCCAGCTCCAAAATGCTGTTACGCAGCATACATATAAGAAATTGCTTATAAAAATTGCATACATATATAAATTGCATACACCAAACTTGCATACGTATAAAAAAAAATTGCTTATATCGAGAATGTGTTATTTTATTAATTTTTAAAATTTTTGGATAAAATATAAGTTAAAAAAATTAGGGACGAATTATACTAACAGCCTCTATAATTTGAGATTTATGTCACTTTGGTCTTTAATTTTTCAATTGTAACATATTTGATTTTGAATTTTGAATCTTATTCCAAATAAAGACAATTGAAAATACCATTGCTCAATTTCAAGAAAGTCATCAATTTAATAAAATACAAACTAATTTGACAAAAATAAATGTCAAAAAAAATATTTTTCAATTTTAAAAATAATTTCTACCCACTAAAGATAAAATTATGTAAAATAGATAAATTTTTTAGACATTAATTTTTTTCCCAAATTAAAATGTTCTATATTTTTTTATTATTATTAATTATGTGAATCTGTGGTCCTAAACCAATTCAATTCGTGTTTAAATAGATTGGTTTGGATTGGTTTTAGATATAAACGGATTGGATTTGTTCCAATTTTTTAGAAACCGTAGATAATGGATTGATCTTAGTTTTATCCCAATTCAAACTAATTCAGATCATGCTCACCTCTATATAAATTGATCCTAACACCCCGCTATCAAAACAAAAAAAAACAAAAAAATCTAACTAAAATTAATCTTAGATCTTTTTTTTTTTGTTTTAAAGACATAACATAAAACAACTAATTTTGATCTTTCGTTTTGAAAGTCGGATTATTCCCGTCGCTAGTTTCTGCTATTCTCTACCAGCTGTGGGAATCAAATTTTGCTCACCATAAGTACTCATACTTGGATTTTATGTATTTATTTATTTTCTTTGCATGGTCTATTGGACCTCATGATCTATAATTTCAAATTAATGCTCTTTCTTTTATCCTTCTTTTTTTTTTTTTTTTTTTTTTGGGTTGTTGTTGTTGTCTTTACACTAATTTATTGCTCATGATCTCGGGGAAAAGATATGGTAATGGGTATGGTTTTTTTTTTTAAGAGAAACCAGGATGAGATATGGGTAATTCATTCATTTTTATCACAAACTTAACCATGGGAATTTTTATTTATTTATTTTTTTTTAGTGGTGATACTACATATATCAATTAATGTACCAACTAATGTACTAACATATGTTATGACATTACTACTGACCTCACCATTATACAAATTACAAATACTCAAAACCTCTAAAATTATGTCACATTATCAGTTAGTACACTAATTGGTATATCAATTGGTGTATACAACATTTTTTTTTTCCCTGTTAAGATTAAAAGTACACACAAAAAAACAAAAAACAAAAACAAAAACAAAACAAAACAAAACAAAAGAACAACGGGCAATGTTTCCCAGTCAAATTGCATGGAGAGAGCATTTCACTTAAAAATATGAAGGAAAAAAAAAAATGGAGGACTGAAAGATAATTCGTTTGAACAACAGGAAAAGAATTTCGTATTCACAAAACGGGAAAAGATACAATTTGCTACTACGTCACATTCCAGTTGTTCTCTCTCTCTTTCTTCATAAGAAATTTAAATTTCAAGAATCATTACTCTTTTTTTCGTGATATGTACAACAATGAATGGATTAATAGGTCAAGAAAATAATGGAATTGGGATATCGGTAAGCTGATCTGAAAAAAAAAAAGAAAAAAAAAGAAAAAAAAGAGAGACTAAAATGGGCTGACACTATTTGCTAACTTCAACATAAACTCAGGTACAAGTCGTTTTCTTGGAGGTGCGACTGCGTCTTTGGCGCGGGCCTCTGAATCTCCAGCATGAGTACGGGAGACTATATCTTCAAACATTTGATCTTTTCCTCCTCTCATTGGATCCTAAATGACATACAGTCCAAACAATACGGGAAAAAAAAAATGATAAAGCATTTTCCCAGGTAAACAGAAATCACAGAGAAAAAAGCGTATGAGAATTATTTCAAGATAGTAAGTACAATGTAAAAAGAATATGAATAAATAAATAAAAGCAAGTGTTGAAACATGCAATTGATTACCTGCACGAAAATATCTGTGTGAGTCCGTCCATCATACAAAATTGATTCAGCTTTCCCACCAACTCTTTGAAGTGTGCCTGCGAAATTCTTGCTGCACACAGAAAAATTTATGTAGTTATTTATGTAGTTATTTGAGAAGAAAAAAATTAACAAAAGATGGTGAATCGACTTCCCTTTTACCAGAATCATAGTAAAATGACACACAAATCAATATTTGCTGATGCATGAGTTAATTATAATTTAAATCAACCAATCTCCACAATATGATCTAATTCTAAGATTTTTTAAATATAAAGACTTCATATGATGCAAAATTGTGTGAAATTTAAAATCACTAGTTAACAATAGGCAATTAAGGTCAAGTTTGGCATACACAAAATAATCTATCTTTTTATCTTTTTATCTTTTGTCCATCACATCACTTATCTACTTTTCTGCACATCTTTTTGTAAAAAGACAAAAAGTACACTTATTTAGGTCATTCCAGACAACCCCTAAATATTAGGTTGAGCAATCAAAATAATAATAATAATTGCATGATTCATGTACAAAATGTTAAGGATGTTTAGACAGATGAGTAGAAATCAATAAGATGATACCAAAATCGTATTGATATGCAGTTTCAAATTCAACAATCTCATGCATGATATGTTCCCTTTCTAAGTGTAAAACTAAGCAAGCATTACCCAGTCATTCTCATGTTATTTTTTCATTAGTACCCAAAACATCACAGAGTTCGAACTTCCAAACTTTGTTGAGCCTTCATACAGAGTCAACGGATTCAATTTTATTTAGGGAAAACTTATATTTGATTTCTCATTATGCCAAAACTGATAGCTTCTTGGAGTCAAATTCATATTTAGGCCAAGTTTGGCAATTGCAAAATAATCCATCTTTTTATCTTTTTTCCATCACATCACCTCTCTACTTTTCTACATATCTTTTCGTAAAAAGATAAAAAGTGCACTTATTTAGGTCATCCCAAACAACCCCTTATTCGAGTTTAAACACACAACCACCCCCCCCCCCACCCCCAAAACCAAAATATATATATATATATATATATATTTATTTATATATACAGAGTCATTTGGGATGGGATGCAGACCTGGCATCTGATATAATGGAATAATCTCCAGTGCCATGAAAAAGGACAACAGGAGGTAGGAGAGAGACTGCATTTTTAACGTTGGGGTCCTGTACCATTACTTCAGGAGAAAATCGTCGAATAGATTGCTCCCCCTCCATTATGCTGTTCAGGTAATAGAAATCATGGGGTCACATGAGATGTCAGGCACGATGTAAGTTATTTATTAAAATAGTTTGTCCACCGCAAACTCTTTGGAATGAAGAAGATGGGTACCTCAAAAAGATTGAACGGTACAGACCTCGACTGTGGAAGTGATCTACTAAGTTAAACAGATTGTACCTGTTGACATTTGTCAATCAGTATATTTGTTGAAAAAAAATTCTAAGACTTCTGTTGTACAAATCACACACACACGGAAAAATATATATATATACGTAGATATATCTTCTAACTTGAACCATCTCACCATGTTAATTTCTACCCCAAAAACAAAGGGAAAAGGTTCTACTCTAATTTCTTAGAATTAGACATAAACTTACCCTCCAGATAAACCAAAATAAGCCTTTAACTGGGACACACTCCAGGAAGTACTCTCTACATCACCAGCCTCTTTAATCGCCTGCTCCAAGAGAGAACAAGCAGCAATATGGGCACCAGCTGACTGTCCCATTAAATAAATCCTACAGAAACCATAATAATAATAAAAAATTAAAAATATGGCATGCTTAGCAAAAATGAATTCTCAATATGATTTCATTGGGGTATTAAAACAAGATGACGAAGAAGTTTATGAAGTTACTACCTGTTGGGATCACCTCCATATTCAGCAATATGATTGCACACAAATGAGATACCTTCAGAAGAGTCCTTTATCACATCACTCATAGTCCCCTGGGGGAAATTTCTGCCAGAAGAGTGTTACAGGTAATTAAGTTTTATGTACTTATGCATGTGTAAAATGCTCATTTACAGGAATACCGCGTAACTAGAGAAGCAATGCTGAATGAAAACATGCATAGGGATGACATCCATGAAATCGTTATGAAATGGGTAAATCAACAACAGAAATCTACCCATGAAATTTATTTGGACTATGAAGATTTATTTAATTCACATCTAGGACAGAAAACAATAGAAGAACAGTTCTATGAGCCAAAGCTGGTTATTTAGCAGTGTAAACTATTAACTGTGACGAAATGTGATTACGGTAGAAAATTATTGAAATCAGCTACAAGCGGCTTCTGATGAAAAGAAAAGAAAGAAAAAAAATTACATCGTTTTAACTTGTGTTACACAGTTTTTGGAGGGCAGAGATGTCCTGAGCCCATCATTATGTAACGAAAGGGTGATGAAGGTTACGTTTTGTTACCTTAGTGTGTTTCACATCACTACAACAAAAAGCAGTTTTGGCGACCAAAAATGTAAATTTCGTCGCTGAAAGTAGGACAATTGGCGACTGAAATTGAATTAGTAGCCAAAAGTGTAGACTTTTGGCGACTAAAACAGTTTAGTAGCCAAATGTGTACTTATTGGTGACTAAAAATCAGATTAGTCGCTAATTGCATGGGTTTTAGCGACTAAAACAATTTTAGTAGCCAAAGGTGAAGGTTTTTGGCGACTAAAAAAAATTAGTAGCCAAAAATATAGGCTTTGGCGACTAGAAAATGGTTTGGTCGCCGATTGTAGGTGTTTTACCAACAAAAAAAAATGTTGTAGCCAAATGTAAAGGTTTTTGGCTACTAAAAAATTTTTAGTAGCTAAAAGTGGACAATTGGCGACTAAAATTGAGTTTAGTCGGCAAAAGTGGTGGTTTTGGTGACTAAAAATCAGTTTAGTCGCCAAAAGTGGTTATTTTTAGACGGAAATTAATTTTTTTAGCGACTAAATTATTGGTAGTAGCCAAAACTAAGGTTTTTGGCGACTAAAAAAAACTTTAGTCGCCAAAAGTGGCTCCCTTTTTTTTTAATAATTAATTTATTTTTTACATAAATTAATATTGAATAAAAATAATTATATTTATATATATAGGTTTAAATTAATACGGGTCAATATACTATATAAATAATATATATTGCACATATATTCATGTGATCTTGTGGTGGCATAGTGGAGGGAGTGTTGGTAAAGGTTTACAAAGTAGAAGGTCCGTGGTTTGAATCTCAAAAAAAGCAAAAAAGTTGGTAATTTTTTTTTTTTTTCACGGAAGCACCGTTGGCGACTAAAATTATTAGTCGCCAAAAGTCTTTATTTTGGCGACTAAATGGATTAGTTGGCGATTCAGTGAGTATTGGCGACTAAAGGATTAGTCGCTAAATGTATGATTTTGAAAAGTGTAAATCACTATTAGCAACTAAAATGTTGGTCGCGAAAGAGATGCTTTTTGGCGACTAAAAAAGTTTTAGTCGCCAATACCTCTGCCGACCATCTATACGCGACAAAACCAGCGACTAAAAAAATTAGTCGGGGAAAGTAAAAAGTCGACTTTTGGCAACTAAAAACGGACTTTTTTTAGTCGCCAAAGGTGCTTTTTCTTGTAGTGCATGTTGAAGATGTAATAATCCCACTATTTGCAATTGCCATTAAATACAAATGTCAATATGTCACTTTGGAATCTCAAGAATCCATTACTCTAAATAAGTGTTGTATCAATAAATTGAAAAGAAAAGAAGATAATGCTATAAGACACAAATAGACTTATTTGAAATTCCATGTATATTCAAATGAAGTTCAATTCTAAGGAAACACCCACATATCCCAGTAGTCATTAACAAAAAATGTGGGCTTCCCTTTGCAATATTAGCAGTGCTTTGAACACAAAAACTTCTTTGATGGGTACATACGGTACAAGGTCATATCATAAAAGAATCCTAATGTGCCCATCAGAGAGCTTCATCCAAATGGAGAATTGAAGATGATAGTATGTACTATGAACGCAATAATTTATGCTTGAAGTAAAATCATATCACCTGTAATCTATGCAGGCCACTATAATGTCTCTTTCTGATAACTGTTTCCCTAAAAGACAACCCCATGCTTTATAACTGCATCAGCAAAAGGCTTCAGAACTTGTTGAGAACAAATAAGCATTCATACAAGAGGCATTTCAAAAACTCTCCAACCAGCTGGTAAACCTATCTTTCTTTCTTTCCATTAACTCTCAACTCAACTCAATCCATGTATTATATGTAAAATCTCTTCATGGAAAAGCTTCGAAGTTTTACTTTGATTCCAGTCTGCTTGCTGACTTGCTATTATAAATGTTGTTTTGTCACGTTCCATATGCATGAGATACATTTTCATATTTCATTACAAATAAACATCATTCAAAATTACGTGTAATCTAAAATGGGGGCATTAACAGCGGAGGATTCATCCGAGTTGGTAAATGAATATGCTCCTCATATGGGGTTCAAATCTCCTCGAATTAAAGGTTCATTTTGAAATTTGTCTTTTTAACAGCCAATTCATGCATCCAAACACATTGCAATCGCTTACCCAATTATCCAGGCTCCACCTGTTACAAATGAAACAACTGGCTTCGGGCCATCAGTATTTTTAGGTAAATACAGATCCAGCCTGCACAATTACATTTTGATTAGTGATTCATCCCATGAGATTCATGAGAGAGAATGTGCACAAACTGATTCCAATGTTGCATCCAAAAGCACAAGAAATAAATCAAGTAACAAAGCATTTACCTATTTCTTGGTTGATCACCATAAACTATACCTCTACGGAGTTGCCTTGAGAAGAAATAGTAGAACGCAACTACACAAACAAGTGAACTTAGCTATCAATAAATCTGATAAACATGACCTTGAGCACATCTATAAATACAAACAATTCACAAAAGCCAAAACTAGTGGTAGAAGAATACAATATTAAGCTATAGGATGTTGAAGCACGGTAGAGTTTGTGTAACAGATCAGAAAACTTTGCAAACCTTGAATAAAACCAGGGAAAATTAGAAAAGCATAACAGCCAATGGCAAGTAATCTTGTGATGCCTCTGTAGCCAACCCTGAATAAAAATAAATTATCAGAGACATCTAAACAAAAAAAGTTGATAATATACTGGAAACAAGTGATATTCCAATTCAAGAATATCATACTAAAAATAATGCGAAACAAATTCCTGCAAGTTATTTTCCTTATTTTCTTTCTTGTTCTCCATTCTTTTCTTTTCTTTTTTTCTTTTCTTTTTTTTTTAAAAAAAAAATTATGTCTACATGTTAGAGCATTTTTAGTTACTCTACATTTTAAATGTCACATGTATTATAGCATTCTAATCCAAATATATATATATATATATATATATGTATATAAATATAAATAAAATAGCAAAACTGTAATCAAAGAGGAGTGAAATCTTCTTAATGCAGCATTGCACATACGCCAATGTTCTACTCACATCTATTACTCCTCTTTGAAAGGCTTTAAGTCATGGATTTTCACTCTTCACATGTCCTATTGGTTACATAATCTCCTGGTCAAATCACTATTATTTATATGTTACTTTTAAGCAGTGTTTGGATCATGGATTTCGGAAGGAATTTGAGAAGGGAAAGAAAAAGTAAAGAGGAAAGTGAATAAAGTATAAGTTTTTCTTTTCTTTTTCATTATTCCCTTCTCTTTTCCTTTCTCTCCACAAATCATTCCTCAAATCCATAATCCAAACACTGCCCTAGTTTTCTCCAAATGCACACGTGATATAAAGTGATTTGTGTTGCAAGTGTTGGGCTCCACAAATGTGACAAAAGTGGAAACCCCCAAGGTTCAGAGATGTACATATAACTACTTTGTGTCTTTCATTGTCCCTCATTTGTATCCCCTAACTTAACAAAATCACTCCAAAAATCCTAGAACTACTTAGAATAGCATATATTGATTCTCAAGCAACTATCATAGTGTCAACTTCTAGAATTTATTTTTCCTCTAGCCTCACCAACTTGAAACAAGCAACAAATACTAAAAAAAATCATCCAAATATGTTCAACTGTCATTTAAAAACCATGACATGACAGATTGTGACTAGAAATTCATTTTCCCCTCCTATTATAGTTATGCCAATATTTGCACTGTAAATTATGTCTCTGGAAAATCAATACATCTGCCAACTACTTGATACCCCAACATATTTTAATAGTGATAATAACCCCAATGATAGTACACATTTAGGAATTGTAAGTCAATAATAGCATATTCTTGGCTTCTGGAAAATCAATATATTCTTGGCCTTTATGTGCTTACAAGTTACAAGATATGTGCCTACCACATTAATGATATGATGTCAAAATTTTTTCATATTCAAGCCATATTACTACCCAATCCAATTTGAAACACCAATATAACACACAAAAAATAAGTAAATAAATCAACTATGCCTTAAACAACTAGTCAATATGCAACTGTGACAACATTGGGAAAATTACGGTGTGCCCGTTGTCACTTTCCCCTCAATTAAAAATTCCTACATTTTACTTCTTAATCTTATGATATATTATAATATCAACCTTCTATTAATATTCTGTTATGAAAATATGACGAAAAATTGGTATGTAAATTATAAATTCCAATTTTACGACCAAAATGGTCATGTAAGAATTGGTTTATATACATATATATAAGAAATTATTTATGACCAACATGTAAAAACTTTTAGTTGAGCAGAGAAAACAACGACTGTTCACAATTGAGGGTGGTAAAGTGTAATTTGCACTTTTTCATTTCAATACCTTAATTAAAGGGGTTAACTACACTGTACCCTTCAATTATCACTAAATATCACCTTGACCCTCCTCCATTTTAAAACAGTACATTTAGAACCTTCACCTATCAAAAATTATTTTATTTTTCCCTCTAAGGTGGGTCTTTGTACAGTTTTTGATAATAGAGAGTCTAAATGTAAATTTTTAAATTAAAATAATATTTAATAATAGTTGCAGAGGTAAACTGCAATTAACCCTTAATTAAACTATTAAGATATCAGGAAAAAAAAAATGGCATAAATAAATAGATAAAACCTAGAGCACATGTTTGATTAATCGGATTATAGCGTATGATTGCGATTATTAGTCCATGGTCTCCCAATCTCATATTCAATTGCAAATTTTATTAAGAAGATCTTTTCTTTTTTTTCTTTTTTTTTTGAATCATACAAATATATTAACAGGATTACATATATGGCAGACGTTCAACCAGACAAAATTGACGAATTTTTAATATTGAGATGAGCTGGGAACATAATTTCAAATATGAAAAAAAAAAAAAAAAAAGAGAGACAAAATAAATTGTTATATCACTAATTCTATGCTAATTCATGGAATTATTAATATTTTCGCTATTAATTCTGTTAATCAAACAACGCAGAGAGAAATGAGAATACTTACCCGAAATATCGCAAGAGGTTGAAGCCAAGCCGAGTCATGAGATTGGTCTCCGACGCCGCATCCCCAATGCCCTCACCAAACGACGTGCCACCGCCGCCGGCAAGAGAAGACTCGCCGGCGGTCCGACGCCGTCGTTTCTGGAAGAATTTCGAACCACCAGTGGCAGTGCTTATATAGCTGGAAGCACTAGGAAAAATGGGTTTGACTTCAATTGCCCTCTGCCCCTCAAATTGTGGAGAAATCAGAAGCCGAGTAACCGACACATCTTCCTCCCCGATCTCAGTAACATCTTCTCCACTGCCATTGTCCCACATGGGTTTGACAGAGGAAGGATCTGTGACTGCATTTTTTGATGAGAGAGAGAGAGAGAGAATGAGGATGAGTAGAAATAGCGAGCAAGCGATTTTTTTCCTAGAAGGCTACGTTGTGTTTTGATGTGACTTGCCAATAAATCTCAACCACACAATATAGTACTCTAGGAAACTTTAGAGAAATTTCACTCTAGAGGATCCTTGGTGAGAAATAGCAACAGCTAGCTGGGTCTCTTCTGGGCCTGAATTTTACTTAAAATACGAATTGTCTCTTATAATTTGAAAAATTACAAAATTTTCTCGTCAAATTTTTTTATTTAATTGAATTAATTAAAAAAGTAAAATTTCTAACTGGTCACCTATATAATATTAAAATTATATGAATTATTAATTAAAAATTAAATTTTGACATTATTAAAAATTAGAGTAAATTATAATTTAACCCCCTGTGGTTTACCCTAAAAATATGGAACCCCCTTGTACTTTCATTTGTAACACTTAAACCCCTAGACTTTATACCATATTGTAATTTTTGACGGACATAACAGAAATGCACAAAACGACGCCGTTTTGTGCACCGCCTGATAAAAAATAAAATAAAAAATGGTAAATTACACTTTAACCCCTTGTGGTTTTTCCCAAAAACAAGGAGCCTCCCTGTAGTTTTATTTGTAACACTTAAACCTCTAAATTAAATATCAATTTGTAATTTTTGACAGATCCGTTTATTTAACCAGACCGTGAGATTCACGAGCATAAAAGTGTAAGCAGCACCCTCTCCTGCCAAAAACATTACACTTTTGGACCAAAACACCATTTCTCTCTCCCCTCATTATATAAATATGCAACAAACACATTGAGGCCTCTGAAATTGCGCAGATTATCTCAGGATTTCTTCCTCACCGCACAGCAAAACTAGCCTGCAATTCTACACCACCATCCACCCTCCATCTCCTTCTCATTTCTCTTTCCTTATCACTCGCTTCATCCAACAAACCAAGGCGATACCCACTGCACTGCCACACCATTCCCATTTAGCAGCACTACAACTAATATATATACACATATCTTCAAAAGCAAATCTCCAAATAAATTTGTCAAATGAATTGAACCCAGTTAGAATTAAAGGAAATTATTTTTTTGAATTGTTCGATAAAAGTTGCAAATTTTAATACAAAGAATAGTTAGAACTTGAAATAGTTTTTACCTCACAATTTCATATTTTTTTGGTTTGAGGTGTTGTATGTAGGTGGCTACTTAAACTAGGACAACCATGGCTACTTTCATAAAAAGGGAAAAAAAAAAAAAAAAGTGAGGAAGAGGGTTAAAAATTTTTTTGATGGGATTTATACCAACAAAACCCACTTTATCTTTTCCAAGGTGATGTTGAAAGCTAGTGGTAACATGTGCATCCAGCTATATATAGAACTAGTTTGTGAGTATTGAGTTTTGGTGTTGTTCCAATGCATCATTGGTTCAGCCATATGGTGTTCAAACTATGGCTGGAGTGTTATTCTATTCATGGCTGCTCTATCCAGCTTGGGTCTTCAAAATGGGAAGTTTAGATCATGTTGTGAAGTTGGTGCCGCCAGTCTTGGAGGATATTGGCGTTGCCGGTTTACTTCTTGTCGTTGGTGTTAGTGGTCTCAACGCGCATGGTGGTGGTTGTATTTGAGCTTAGTCCAGTCTGGTTTCTTGGCTGGTTAAGCTTACGGTGTGTAGCTCATGTTGCAAAGAGTCTCTCTCTAGATTTTCTCTAGAGAGAGAAAGTTCCAATCATGGTGGTGAAAGGAGTGGTGGGTTTAGAGCTTGTCGGCTTGTTTTAGTACCTGGTTGTTGTTTTACTTTGTTTGTTTCTCTTATGCACCAGTGTGTGTCTTTTTCTCCGGCGTTGGACTAGTTTTGGTCTCCGGTAACGGTGCTCTCCATGTCTAGGTTGTCTGTTTTGTGTTGATGTCGGAGGTGGTAAGTCACTGGTTCTGGTTACAAGGGTCCCCTCTGTGATATTTCTGCTCTGGTTTGTTCTCATCCGGCGTTAGTTTCGCCAGCGTGATTGTGCATGTTGCAAATGTTGTATTCAAGCTAGCACGTCTGCTGATATAGCTTGACGTGGTATAACTGGATGCATATGTAGGCTTGGTGTTGAAAGGTGGTGGTAACATGGAGCTCACGGTAAAAGAGAAGATTTTGAGAGAGAGAGATGGAAATAGAGATACGAAGTGATACAAATAAAATGAATGAGTGGAAAATATCTAAGGGCATTTATGACTTTTTATTACTTCTGTTACATCTATCCAAAATTACAATTTAGTATTAAGTTTAGGGGTTTAAGTGTTACAAATGAAACTATAAGGAGGCTCCGTGTTTTTGGGACAAACCACAAGGGGTTAAAGTGTAATTTACCCTTTTATTTTTTATCAGGTGGTGCACAAAAAAACGTCGTTTTGTGCATTTCTGTTACGTCCGTAAAAAATTACAACATGGTATAAAGTCTAGGGGTTTAAGTGTTACAAATGAAAGTACAAGGGGGTTCCGTATTTTAGGGTAAACCACAGGGGGTTAAATTATAATTTACCCTAAAAATTATTAATTAACTTAATGAGTTATTAATAAAATGACATATTTGTAATGAAATTAAAAATATTAAGAGACATAATGTAATTTCTACAATTACATAGAATAATTTATAATTTAAATAAACTTCAAAGGTATGTTTGTAATTTTCTCTAATTTGTGAGCTTGGTTGGGTTAGTTGTGATAGATGACAAGAGGCAGAAATAGAGGAAGAGTGGAAAATTTTGAAATGGTTTTTGTTTTTTTTTTTTTGGGTTACAGTGAAATATTTTTGAATGGGTTTAAATACGTATACAGATAATGATTCTCTGTATTTGAACTCTTTGAAATTGTTTAATTCAACAACAATGATTTATCCCACTAAAAATATCATCACTAATAGCACTAATGCATTAAAAAAGTAAAAAAAAAAAAAAATACAACTCCAAGACCAAAACATCACATCATTAATAGCGGGACCCACTGCCACCTAATTAGTGGGAGCACTAATTAGTTCTCCCAGACATTTTTCTTAATTCAATGGTCCATAAGTGTGTGTTTTTAACCTTATTTTATTTATTTTACTTCGGCTTGACCAGCTGACACGTGTTTTGTACTATAAAAAATAGAGTAAACTGCAAGTTTGGATTGAGTGGTTTGAAAAAATGAGATTGGGTCACTTTCGAAGAAAAAGAATAAATGATTTTTTTAATTTTTTATACAGAGTAAATCGCAAGTTTGGATTGAATGATTTGAAAAAATTAAATTGGGTCGCTTTCGAAGAAAAACAAGAAGAAATGAATTTTTTTTTTTAATTTTTTATATTCTGGTTTGAATAAGTAAAGGTGATGAAAATGAAACAAATTAAAATAGACAGAATCATATTTATATCATAATTCTCATTTTGAATCTCTTCAAAAGAAAAGAAATTATAAAAGAAATAATACCAAAATTGTCTTTTTAGATATAGAAAAAATAAAAAATAAATCTTATAAAATGTTATTTTGGTAATATAATATGAAATAATTTATTTTCTTTTCTTTTATATAGTTTAATCATACAAGATAACAGGTAAATATTTTTTTCCCAATTTTTTCTCTTCTATTTATCCAAACCAAAAAAAGAAAATTCACAATTTTTTTTTTCTTCTCTATAATAACTTATGCAATTTTTTTTTCTCTCTCTTCTAATTTTCCAAACATAGATTACTGTAAGAAAAAATATAGTAAAAGTCTAGGTAACAGAAAAGTTCCCAAAAATTTGACACATATTTTTATTCATAGTGTGCATTTAAACTCTATATTGTAGAATCAAATCATGAGCGCCTCATTTATTTATTGATATATTTGTCCTCTTAATTATAAAATTTGTACAAATATCTTATTAAGTAAGCTATTAATATGGAAGAGTTTATCGGCAGAATGGATAAATAATAATAAGTGATTAGGTTTTTTTTTTTTTTTTTTTTTTTTTGTGCCAAATGATAGAATATTAGTGTGTTAATAAGTTAGGTTATAACAAAAATCTCGCAATTGTTCTATCAAACATTGAATCTCTGATCTTTTCACAATCTAAAAAATAGGCTTCATTTGGGAAGCAAAAATTGGGATTTTTTTGACTATTTTAACTATAAAAAATAAAATATGCTTTTAACTTAATAAGACAAAACATCACATTCTACTTATAATCATTACATTTTTTCTCTCACAAAAAAATCAAAAATCCTTTCCAAACACGGCTTTTTAGTCCCAGACTAAAATAGTTAAAAAAGTCAAAAAGTCAATCCACTTCGCAAATGAAAACTATATATAGATTATTAGACCAATTATCTTAACGGAGATTTTCATATAATTATCTTTATAAGATGTTAACAAATATAAAATTTGATCAGAGAATCAATCACAATCCTTTCAAATAAAATTTATTTTACATTTTTATAAATCTCATAATTATATGTGAAGATTGAATAATTTTGTGATTAATTTCTCCATATTAACCTTGCTTGCATTGCCGGGACGGCGGGAGATAGAAACTATAGGACCGTTGATTGGGTGGCAGGACAAGGGATGTGTAGGACCGGCCAGGTTGGTGCCACATGGTTTGTTATGATAAGCTTTACAACTTTCTTTGAGACGTTTGGATTTGTGCTTGCCTTTCTTCCCTTTTTTTTTTTTATTATTATTTTTATTTAGGTAAATTATTGCAAAAATTATAAATAAATAGAACAATTTTAAAATAATTACATTATAAGTAAAAAAATTATTTGTAGGTTTGACCCACAAGAAAAACTTGTACCAAACATAGAAAATATTTGTACCATACACACAAGAGACTTAGAGGGTGTTTGGGAAGGATTTTTTTGGTTTTTATTTTATTTTATTTTTACTAAAAGACAAATTGGTTATAAAATTAAAAAAAACAAATTCAAACAAAATATTACATTAAACTCCGTAATCATTTCCCTTTTTTTTTTCACAAATATCACATCTAACCGCAAAAAAAATCCAATTATCTTTCTAAACACAAAAAAAAATTTCTCCAATAATATCCTACAACAAAAAAACTTACAAAAAAAACCCACTTCCCAAACACCTATCTAGAGGTTATTTGAAAAATACTATATTAGTATTTTTTTTTTACTTTTTACGAAAAAATATAAAATGTGGATTGGGATTAAAATAATTTGGTAAAGAGATGACATGACTAAAATAAAAAGTGATGGGATTCCAATAAGATGATTGTGACGTGAATAAGATGTGATATTTTAACACATGCTAAACAATATCTTACACTACATGAAATGAAATTATTTTCTCACAATCCAACTAAAATGCAATTTATTCTAAATTATATTAATCTCTTTTGGAACTTGAAAAAAATACAACAAGTTTTATAATTTTAGCATAATTATATTAACTCTGTTTTTAATATAGTTAAATAAATCAAAACTAATACAGATAGCTTAAAATTATAAAGATAAATAAAATAAAATATAAATTTTAATATAAAAATATGATAATATTATTTATTTCATTAATATAACTAATAAATTATTGTTAAATTTAAGATAGATGTTATATGTATTAAAATGTTAAAAAAATATAATATAATTATATTAAATTTATAAAATTTATTACAACACTGCTACAGACCCCCACTGAGGGTCGACCCCCAATGATGTGGCGCAGTGCCATTCGCCAATTTTTTTTTTTTTTTTTTTTTTCTTTCTTGCCAATTACCTACAGTCACGTGGGCTGGAAGTCGCTGGGGATCACCCTTACTAGGGGTCGTCCGCATTTTCCAATTTATTATATTTATTTTCTCCAAAGCATACTATTTTTTATTCTTTCATGTATACTTTATCTTTCGTATGATATCAATGCATGACACTTGTACAACTCATCATTGTCATTCGTTGACTCGTGGCAATTCAATCCGTAAAATGTGTTCACGTTTGGAGAAGGTTAGGTTGGATAGAATTGTTAATAAAAGATGATTAGTAAAGAGATTAGTAATTTAAAAATTATTAGGGAGGAAATTAAATTAAAGGGCATTTATTTTTATAATAATATGTGAAATGATTAGTGATAGAATTGTTAAATTATTTTTATATTAAAAAAATTAAAATAAATATTAAAATAAACTAGTACACTTGATAAAAAAAATATATAAAAAGGTAAAAAAGTAAAATTTTTATATAAAATAGACTCAATTTACTTATTATTTTTTTAATTTCATTCAAAATTTACCCAAACTAATCATCTTACTAAGGAAGATTACTAAGTCTTCCATACTAATAATCTCTCCTACCAAATCAACACCAAATAAGCTGGTGATGAGACCCACAACCATATTAATCCAGTCCAACCACCTAAACACATGGCCTAAACGCATTTTTATTCAAACCTTTAAAATTGATATGATAATTTTTTTTAATATGTTTTTAACTCTTTTATTTTATTATTTTATTTGGAGAAATTTAATTTATTAATTATAATGAATTTCTTTTTGAAATGGACTATTCAAATTATGAAAAGAAAAAAAATTAGCATCTGCATCATTCGGCATCCAATTGAAAAAGCAATTTTTTTGAATTTTTTTTTTTTTTGTCTATAGTGATTTTTTTTTTTTCAAATTTATGCTAAATCTATACTTTTTCGGTCTGTCTACTATAAAAGTATTTAAAAACAAAATCCAAAAAACTTCACTAAAGACCAAAAAACTAAAAAAAAAAACAAAAAAACAAAAAATGTCTATTGTTTTTTTTTATTTAAACATTTTTCATCTTTAGTGGATTTTTTTTTTCAAATTATGTATATATTTTATTATACTTTTCTAGTTCGTCTAGTCGATTAGAATTTTAAAATATAATTTTTTTTTTATTATTATTATTCTAAAATTGCACTAAAGGCTAAAAAAGATCAACAAAAAGTCATTAAAAAACTCAATCTCAAACACCTCACTTAAAACTGAAATCTATGCCAATTTCACATAAGATTTAAGCATATGAGATCAAGCATCTTTTCAAGCCAATTTTGTGTTGGAAATGGTTATAAAATTCTGGATAAAACCAGAATTTTTTCCTAAGTTCGGTCTATTTTTTAGGTGGGCCTCGAGTGTCGATTTATTCGGGAAAAAGTGGTAACGCGTTCTATGCCGCGTTGTGATTCACGTGGTATATTTGGTTGCTCAAAACCATTACCGAGTGAATGGGAAATTGAAGCCAAAGTGTGCTCCATGGAAATGGAGTTTTGGTGGAAATTCCTTAAGGTTGTAAATTGGCTTGTCCCACATTGATTTGGTGGGAAGGTTTGAAAGGGTTTATAAGGCTTAGGGTGAGATACTTGGGGTGTGCCCCAAGGGGTACCCAAGTGTTTTAGAGGGAGAGGTTATGGGCTAGACCCATTGGACCCAAAAATCACCACACGCGCACCGCCGTCCTGTCGGGCGGGCTGTGGTTGGGCTTCTAATCTTTTTGGGCCAAAAACAACTGTTTTGGAATTAGTGCACACCCAAACAGAGCCCTTCCCATAATTGCTATCTGTTTGAAATTCAAAACCCAACAGGTATCATACATGTTCAATTCAAATCCAAGAGCCACCTTCACATCTATAAATAGGACCACCCTCATTTGATGTTTTCGATTCAGAAATTTCGTATTTCACTTCTGCTATTTATATTCTTCATCTTGCTGCATTTTATTTCCGAAAGAAAGAGTGTAAACACTTAGTGTGTTCGTAAGGCAAACAATTAGTAGTGCTGCTATTGTTTGTGGTAGATCATTTCATCCTGGGAGATAGACGTCCGAATTCTGAAAGCACCGTGGAGAGAACGAATCTGTCTTAAGGACACAGTGTTAAACACTGGACTTGATCAGAAAATAATTCGAAGAAATTAAATCAAGTAAGTTATTTAATTTATTTTCAGTGTTGTTTTTATTTATTTAAATCAGATTTTAATTTTGTTTTTGTAACAAAATAAAATCTGTGTTTATTTATTTATTTTTATTTCGAGTTTGATTTTTGTAATCAAACAAATTCTCTCCTTTTTCTTTATTTCTTTAAATTCTATTTGTTGTTGTGTACACAATAGAATTAAATCTTTTAAATATAGTGAAGATTGTCCAACAATCTTAAGACAGACTCTTTTTTGGGTATCTTCATTGTATTTAATTTTCTGTGTTTTCAAATTAATATTCTGGTTGGAAAAACAAATAGTGATTTATGCTATTTGACAGATAGTAGTAATATACTGTTTCTTTTCTTTGACAACATCTAGTAGTACGATACTGGTGTCATTAACAATTCTGAATATTATTTGGTATTACAGAAAATTCTTGTGATATTTTATTTTTCTAGTTTTAGTAACAAGGGAAATAAAATTATTTTGTTATTATAATTATTTTCTGGTTTTAGTAACTAGAAAATTAATTTGTGTTTTAATATTTTCTGATTTTTGTAATCAGAGATTATGGCTACTACAACTGAAACTGCATCTGGCAGTGGTACTCCTATTGTTACACCTACATCGGTCCCTATCCAGAACCATGTTCATGTACCAATCAATCATGGAGAAAAACCGGAAAAATTTAACGGTACCGAGTTTAAGAGATGGCAGCAGAAGATGCTGTTCTATCTTACAACTCTTAATTTGGCCCGGTTTCTCCATGAAGAGGCTCCAGCACTTAAAGAGGGTGAAAGTGATCGGCAAGTTGTTGCCGCTGTAGATGCTTGGAAACATTCAGATTTCTTGTGCAGAAACTACATGGCCTTGACAATATGCTGTATAATGTATACAGTCCTCTGAAAACAGCAAAAGAATTGTGGGATTCTTTGGAGAAGAAATACAAGACAGAAGATGCCGGCACGAAGAAATTTGTCGTCGGTAAATTTCTGGACTTTGTTATGGTAGACTCCCAAATGGTAATATCTCAAGTTCAAAGTTTTCAAATAATTTTGCATGATATTCATTCAGAAGGTATGTCTCTTAGCGAGTCATTCCAAGTCGCTGCTTTAGTGGAAAAGTTACCACCGGCTTGGAAAGATTTCAAAAATTATTTAAAACATAAACGCAAAGAGATGACTATGGATGAATTGATTGTAAGATTAAGAATTGAAAAAGATAACCGAAAGGCTGAAAAGAGGAATGGAAAAATCCCATTGAGTCCAAGGCAAATGTGGTTGAACAAGTTCATAAACCACATAACAAAAAGAGAAAGTTTACTGGAGATGGTCCTAAACAAGGCGATAGTAGCAAGAAGTTCAAAGGAAAATGCTATAACTGTGGCAAAACTGGACATCGAGCTTCTGACTGCCGCCGCCCTAAGAAGAATCATGGAAGTACAAGTAAGAAGACCACCAATCAGGCCAATGTAACAGAATTGGATTACATCTCTGACGGAGTGAATGACATCAACCTCTCTGCTGTGGTGTCTGAGGCTAACTTGGTTGGAAATCCCAAAGAGTGGTGGGTTGACACTGGAGCAACTCGTCACATATGTGCGGACAAGAAGATGTTCACTACCTACAATGAGGCAGCAAATGGTGAACAACTTTTCATGGGAAATTCTTCTACTTCTACTGTGGCTGGACAAGGGAAAGTGATCTTGAAGATGACATCAGGGAAAGAACTGACCCTCAACAACGTACTGCATGTACTTGACATCCGGAAGAATTTAGTTTCTGGGTCTTTGTTAAGTAAAAATGGTTTTAGGCTTGTATTTGAGTCTGATAAATTTGTATTAACAAAGAGTGGTATGTATGTTGGTAAGGGATACATGAGTGATGGTCTCTTTAAGTTGAATGTAATGACAGTTGTACCGAAAGTTGCTATGAATAAGAATAACACATCTTTTGTTTATATTCTTGAGTCAAATTTATGGCATGGTAGATTAGGACATGTGAATTTTGATGCTTTGCGTAGATTAATTGGTTTAGATTATATACCAAAGTTTGAAATTAATCCTAATCATAAATGTGAAATTTGTGTAGAAGCGAAACTAACTAAGGCTCCATTTAAATCGGTTGAAAGAAAAACCGAACCTCTAGAATTAATTCATACTGATGTATGTGATTTAAAATTTATTCAAACTAGAGGAGGCAAAAAATATTTCATAACATTTATCAATGATTGCACAAGATATTGTTATGTTTATTTACTTAGAAGTAAAGATGAAGCCTTAGAAATGTTTAAACTCTACAAAACAGAAGTTGA
This sequence comes from Camellia sinensis, assembly GCF_055761805.1. Lineage (NCBI taxonomy): Eukaryota > Viridiplantae > Streptophyta > Magnoliopsida > Ericales > Theaceae > Camellia > Camellia sinensis. Next base: position 194,669,733 of record NC_138965.1, read on the forward strand.
AAATCAACTTGGTAAAACCATTAAAATGGTTAGAAGTGATAGGGGTGGTGAATATGATGCACCATTAAATGAATTTTGTGCACAACATGGCATTATTCACTAAACTACAGCCCCTTATTCTCCACAGCAAAATGGAATTGCTGAAAGGAAGAATAGAACCCTAAAAGAAATGATGAATGCCATGTTACTAAGTTCAGGTTTACCACAGAACTTGTGGGGGGAAGCAATATTGTCTGCTAATTATGTTCTTAATAGAATACCTCACGAGAAAACCAAAAGCATTCCTTATGAATTGTGGAAAGGTCGACCACCTTCCTACAAATACTTAAAAGTGTGGGGGTGTTTGGAAAAAGTAGAAGTACCTGTTCCTAAAAAGACTAAGATTGGACCAAAAACAGTAGATTGTGTGTTTATTGGTTATGCTCAGAATAGTAGTGCATATCGGTTTCTGACTTATAAATCAGATATACCTGATATAAATGTGAACACTATTATAGAGTCAAGGAATGCTGTGTTTGTTGAACATGTCTTTCCTTACAAGAAAGGACAGGAATTAAGTTCACAAAAAAGAACTTATGATTGTACACAAAGTCAAGAGACTAATGACAATCAAACACAAGAGACTAGTAATAGTCTCGACCAACAGGATTTAACTAATGATGAACCAAGACGAAGTAAGAGAGCAAAAACATCAAAATCCTTTGGTCCAGATTTTCTGACATACTTGTTAGAAAATGAACCTCAAAGCTTTAAGGCAGCAATGACAGGTCCTGAAGCACCTTTGTGGAAAGAGGCTGTTAATAATGAAATTGAATCAATTATGCAAAATCATACTTGGGAATTGGTGGATCTTCCACCAGGTTCTAAACCTCTTGGATATAAATGGATATTCAAGAGAAAAATAAAAGCAGATGGTTCAATTGATAAGTATAAAGCAAGACTTGTTGTTAAAGGTTACAGACAAAAGGAAGGTCTGGACTATTTTGACACATATTCCCCTGTGACAAGAATAACATCCATTCGCATGCTTATTTCTATAGCAGCATTGTTTAATTTAGAAATACATCAAATGGATGTTAAGACAGCTTTCTTAAACGGTGATCTAAATGAAGAGATCTATATGGAACAACCCGAAGGGTTTGTAGTATCAGGGCAAGAAAAGAAAGTTTGTCGACTTGTAAAATCCCTTTATGGATTAAAACAAGCACCTAAGCAATGGCATGAAAAATTTGATCATGCAATGCTTACTAATGGGTTTAAGATAAACGAATGTGACAAATGCGTCTATGTTAAAAACACTGACCAAGGATATGTCATAGTTTGTCTTTATGTGGATGACATGCTTATCATCGGAAGCAGTCAAAACATGATCAAATCAACTAAGCAGATGCTTAACAAAAGATTTGATATGAAAGATATGGGGGTCGCAGATGTTATATTAGGAATGAAAATTACTAAAACATCTGACGGATATGCATTATCTCAATCTCATTATATTGAGAAAATTCTTGATAAATTTATCAAGGATGATTTGAATTTAGCTAGAACACCTGTAGACATCAATCTTTATTTATCAAAAAATAAAGGTGATGCAGTGTCTCAGTTAAAATACTCCCAAATCATTGGAAGCCTAATGTACCTAATGAATTGTACTCGTCCTGATATAGCTTATGCTATCAGTAAATTGAGTAGGTACACTAGTAACCCTGGAGAAGACCATTGGAAAGCGATCATTCGAGTTCTTAGATATCTAAGATTTACTCGTGATCATGGTTTGAACTTTACTCGATATCCAGCAGTACTCGAAGGTTATTGTGATGCCAATTGGATATCGGATACTAAAGATTCAAAATCCACTAGTGGATATGTCTTTACTCTAGGCGGCGCTGCTGTTTCTTGGAAGTCCACGAAACAAACTTGCATCGCACGATCCACAATGGAATCCGAGTTCATTGCTTTAGACAAAGCAGGTGAAGAAGCAGAATGGTTTCGTCACTTCTTAGAAGACATTCCAATGTGGCCAAAACCTGTGCCAGCTATTTGCATTCATTGTGATAGTCAATCTGCAATAGGCAGGGCACAGAATCACATGTATAACGGTAAGTCACGACATATACGTCGTCGACATAATACCGTAAGGCAATTGTTGTCAAACGGAATAATCTCAATAGATTATATAAAATCTAAAGAGAATATTGCGGATCCGTTAACAAAAGGTTTGACAAAAGAGCTAGTGTATAGTTCATCGAAGGGGATGAGATTAAAGCCTATTACATAAGAGTCGTCATAATGGTAACCCTACTTATATGACTGGAGATCCCAAGAACTAAGTTCAAAGGGACAACTAAGTTATGTATGGCTCACCAGAAATCACCAAGGGATTAAAAATTCCTACCCATTCCTATGGTGAGAGTGATATCTGCAACATATGTTGTCTGCAGGGGTATAAGGATAAAGCTTTGCTTTTAATGATTACTTATATCTTGATTAAGACATAAAATCAAGATGAGTATAAAAAGATACTCACAATAAGAATCACCTATATGAGTGTTGAACTGGGGCCGGTTCTATGAGAATGAAAAGGCTAAATTCTCTAGAAACACTTATGAAAACCAGACGCGTTCAAGGCCAAAATGAACACAACAGTGAGAACCACGATGTATTAGAAGATATTTTGTGTGAAATCTATTGTCTTGGCTTACACAAACGGCTGAACAATTCAAGGCATCGCGTCCATTGGTTAGCCAGTAAGTCCGATAGGTTATCACTAGGGAAGGTTCAAAGCCGAAAACTACCTATCCTGATGCAAGATATTTTCGACTTATACTCTTTCGTTAAAGTCTGCATATTGTTGCATTTCCGTTGTCATCAAATTCCATTCATGTGGGGGATTGTTGGAAATGGTTATAAAATTCTGGATAAAACCAGAATTTTTTCCTAAGTTCGGTCTATTTTTTAGGTGGGCCCCGAGTGTCGATTTACTCGGGTTAAAGTGGTAACGCGTTCTATGCCGCGTTGTGATTCATGTGGTATATTTGGTTGCTCAAAACCATTACCGAGTGAATGGGAAATTGAAGCCAAAGTGTGCTCCATGGAAATGGAGTTTTGGTGGAAATTCCTTAAGGTTGTAAATTGGCTTGTCCCACATTGATTTGGTGGGAAGGTTTGAAAGGGTTTATAAGGCTTAGGGTGAGATACTTGGGGTGTGCCCCAAGGGGTACCCAAGTGTTTTAGAGGGAGAGGTTATGGGCTAGACCCATTGGACCCAAAAATCACCATACGCGCGCGCGCGCCGCCGTCCGTCCGGTCGGGCGGGCTGGGCTGGGCTGGGCTGGGCCTGGACTTGGGCATGGTTGGGTTGGGCTTCTAATCTTTTTGGGCCAAAAACATTTGAATTTAATTTTATTTTTTATTAAAATAAAATCCAGAATTCAAATTAAATTGGTTTGGATTTTTTGTTCATCCAAACAGGGCCCTTCCCGTTTTCAAACAGAAATAAACTGTTTTGGAATTAGTGCACACCCAAACAGGGCCCTTCCCGTAATTGCTATCTGTTTGAATTGTTGAATCTGTTTGAAATTCAAAACCCAACAGGTATCATACCTGTTCAATTCAAAACCAAGAGCCATATACCTGTTCAATTCAAATCCAAGAGCCACCTTCACATCTATAAATAAGACCACCTTCATTTGATGTTTTCGATTCAGAAATTTCGTATTTCACTTCTGCTATTTATATTCTTCATCTTGCTGCATTTTATTTCCGAAAGAAAGAGTGTAAACACTTAGTGTGTTCGTAAGGCAAACAATTAGTAGTGCTGCTATTGTTTGTGGTAGATCATTTCATCCTGGGAGATAGACGTCCGAATTCTGATAGGCAAACAATTTTGATGTTTTCGATTCAGAAATTTCATATTTCACTTCTGCTATTTATATTCTTCATCTTGCTGCATTTTATTTCCGAAAGAAAGAGTGTAAACACTTAGTGTGTTCGTAAGGCAAACAATTAGTAGTGCTGCTATTGTTTGTGGTAGATCATTTCATCCTGGGAGATAGACGTCCGAATTCTGAAAGCACCGTGGAGAGGACAAATCTGTCTTAAGGACATAGTGTTAAACACTGGACTTGATCAGAAAATAATTCGAAGAAATTAAATCAAGTAAGTTATTTAATTTATTTTCAGTGTTGTTTTTATTTATTTAAATCAGATTTTAATTTTGTTTTTGTAACAAAATAAAATCTGTGTTTATTTATTTATTTTTATTTCGAGTTTGATTTTTGTAATCAAACAAATTCTCTCCTTTTTCTTTATTTCTTTAAATTCTATTTGTTGTTGTGTACACAATAGAATTAAATCTTTTAAATACAATGAAGATTGTCCAACATTTTGTATGTTATGTTTGATATAGAGTTTTGGATGAAGATGCCCTTAAGGCTCATTTGACAGCAATTTATAGATTAGTTTCTAAGTTAATAAATAAATCAAGAAGATAAATCATATTATTTCACACACTTATGTTTTGTTTAACTTTTGATGTTATTTGGTAATCTTGATAGTTTTCAGGGTTTTCATACATTTTTTTTTTTACTAAAATAAGCCAACCTTTTAGTGAAAAAATTTACTTATTTTTTTTTAAAAAAAGTTATTTTTTTACTTTCTTGATATGTTAGAAGTGACAAAAATAACTTTAATTTATTTAGTCTAAAGTTCTAAATAAATACTTTGTTATAAAAAAAAATTGATGTCATAAATGACAAAATATTTTTTAAAATTCTTTTAATTGAAATGGCTAAATAAGTGCAGTCTTTAGAGAAATGGAACATTTAAGCCTCTTTTTTGGCATCCAAGAGACAATGTCACCTTCAGAATCAACCCATACATTGGCTTATAAAAATGTTTTGTTTTTTGAGATGTGATAAATGACTACACAATTTTTTAATTTATTTAATTAAAAAACCTAAATAAAATGGCTTTTAATAAGTGGAGCCATTAGAAAAATGGAATGTTTAAGCCTATTTGATGGTATCCGACATGAATGCTGCTAAACGCTCCTTATTTTTTCTTAAGATATATCTTTCACTTTGGACTTTCATTATTAAAATTATTCTCACTTTGTTTTTTATTGTACCCGCCATAATTTTATAAAAAATAATAAACTATCAATCAATCTTAATAGTTAAATTTAATTCTCATCAAATGTTATTGAAAATAAATTATAATATAATCGTCGCTATTTTTTTTTATTTTTTTTGACAATTTTTTGCATATATCGTTAAAAATTGACAATTAGTGACTTTTTTTTTGTCACGATTTTTATAAATTATTGCTGAAATTTACGATTAGTGACTTTTTTTGTAACGAATTTTTCAAATTGTAATTGAAAGTTGAAAATTAGTGATTTTTTTTAAACTGTCACTAAAACATATAATTAGTGATATCAAACTGTTGTTGGAAATTAACAATTAATGACACTTTCTAATAGCATTTAATAAAAAATAACATGAATTATCATAAAATCTATTAAATAATAAATCAACTTATTAAAATTTATATGTATGTTCTCCTTTAAATCCTATGGAGCCCCATTCCACCATCCTTCCTCTAACAACCCCCCACCACCTCTAGCAACCCTTTGACAGCCCCCCTTACCTCCAACCATCTTGTTTCCCTTCAAAGCTGGTGATGACAGGAGAGGATGCCTGTCGGAGTAGAGTTGGAGGTAGTAGTAGGTTATGGTTAGGATTTGATAGGATAGAGATGAAGACAAAATTAGAATTTGCTATCAAAGACAAAATTGGAATAAAAGAAAAATAAAAGAGGCAAGGGTCCTAAAAAAAGGTGTGGGTAGAGTGAGTTTGCAAATGGCTTATTTTTTGATTTTTCATAAAAAAGCAAATAAAAAAATAAAGAATTAATGTGACAGAAATAACTAATAAATATTAAACAGTTTATTTCACTTCTGGCCCAACCCACACTTAACAATTGAGCTCGCCTTTAGATCGACCCAAACATGCCCGAGAGAGCGGACCTTAATTGGAGACTGCAAGGACTGGTGGGCGAGATATTAGGTGGGCTGTTGGCTATGGCCCAGATGACTTGTGGGCTTTGCTACCACAAAATTCCACTCAAATCAAAACAACAAAGTGGATTGGACAGGTGGATTGAGATCATGGGCCTGGCCCATCTATATGCTCAATTAAATGGACATAGGTGCCTCTCAACCAGTTAAATGTTATACGTGAGAGAAGAGAGACCTAGTTGTCCCAAATACGCAAGTGGACGTGTGTTTTGGTATGGCAAGTGTCATCAGCTCCAAAAATTTAGAAACAGAGAATTCTTGATTTAAAAGATAAGAGAGTTTATGTCCCTAACCATGTGTTTAGTTGGGAATTTAGAGAAAAATTTTGAAAGAGAAATGGAATTGGAAAATGAAATGTGAATAAAATATATTAAATTTCACTTCGTTTCACACACCTTTTTCCTTTTATTTTTCAAATCTCTTTCCAAATCCCTCAACCAAACACAATATAAGTGTTCATTTGGTATGTGAGTTGGCTTTTTGACATTTTGGTTATTCTAACTTGGAGCTAAAAAGTCTCGTTTGAGATAAATTTTTTGGCTTTTTTAACTTTTATGACAGAAAAAATAAAATGATTTTAGGTTGAATGTGACATTTTGTCTTATTTGACTAAAATAGCCTATTTTGTCCTATATGACTATTTTAGTCCAAACACTCATCCCAAACGGGGCCTAAATTAATTTGTCATGTTTTAATATTTATTACTTAGAGATTTTTACATAATTTAATAGTTTTTTTTTTTTTTTTTTTGAACGTGGTAAAATCCATGAAGGAGAAGCCAAACAGCACTTACAAATAGACTTCATGCCACAACAGATAGAACTTACACTAATCAAAGGAAAAAAGAGAAAATAAGCACACAAGTAAAGCTAAAATAGTATCAAAGACATGATTAAATACGATCCTAACCCGTACTGCAACGCAGAAGCGATCATAAGAGATCAACACTAGGGCTAGTCAGAGATACCACAAAAGCATACACCCCAGAGAGAGTAAGCTACCAATGAACACAGTCGTGGAGTCCAAGTATCACAAACAAACTAAAAAAAACAAACTGACTGAAGAAAATAAAGCTCAAACAAATGAAACTGAAGCCGTCGATCTAGAGGGTGGAAGCTATCAGATTTGGTGGAGGATGGCTGCGGCGTGGAAACGGTGGCTTCAGCGGCGTGAGAAGGCGAAGGGTGGTATAGATCTGGAGGAGGGAGAGAGTTAGCAGATCTGGTGGAGGAACGGCAGTGAGAAATGGCGAAAGGTTGTAGAACTGGCGGTGAGAAACGGCAAATTATGCTCCGACATGAAGGGGGAGGAGAAGGAAACTAAAAAAAAACCACCTGAATGGGAAGAAACACCTCAAAAAGAGGGTGAGATTGGGAAGACAAAGCTCCCAAAGATTATTTTACAAAAAATAGAAGAGAAAAGGGGGGGGGAGAGAGGAGGGAGGTGGCCGGAACCCCCTCCCCTAATTTAATAGTTGAGAATGCATTAGAATATGAAGAGAGAAATTTTGAGATTGAGGATCCGCTATATTATAGTAGTTTAAGAAATTATAACTACTTGTGAATTTATTTCATCTATATTTGTTTGAGATTTTTTTTTTTTTTGAGAATTTCTTTGTATAAATTATATATTTATAGTATTTAAAATTTATTATGATTGTAATTTCTTAAGCTTTATTATCATATCATATACTACACGTCCAGTAGAAAATACATCTTACCTCATCCACCAGATCAACCCTTGATCTCTCCCCTATTTTTTATTATTTCACCATCTGTTATGTTTCACAACCAAAAATGCTCAAGCAATATCCTTTCTCAATTAAAAGAAATGCTACCTATATTTAATTTGAGCTATGGAAATATATTTTTTAATTGATTTAATTAAAAGCTAAGTGCTTTTCAAAAAAATTAAAATAAAAGCTAAATAAGCCAGAGACTTGGACAAGCCACAATGCCTATGAGTTTTGATGCAAAATCTCACCTAGAAAGCAATCTTTTTAATTAATTATTTATTATCTTTAGTTATATTTACAACAAATTAAGCACACACTTGAAAATGAAAACAAAATGAGAACACGAGTGTTTTTTATCGTTTCTAATTTAAAACTGTATTTTCATATTTTATTCATTATTAATTTTGTATCTACCTATTTTTTCTCATCTTTTTATTTATTTAATTTTTTAATATGGGTGTTTATTATAAGTCTCCACCACTGATTTTGACCTTATATTTTTTTTTGTTGTTGGACAGTTGGACATATTACATGTAACTATTTCTTTGCAAAAATAGACATACATTATATTTCTCGCCCCTTTATTTCTACTTTTTCACCATCGTTTTCGATGCGCCCCTGGTATTTGTTCAAATATGATATAGTCAAGTATAAATTTGTTGTGTCTTCAATTCAACTTGTTTGCGATTAATTATTATTATCGGATATTCCTAAACTATTTCAACATTTTCAAATATTTTATTATTATTTTCCGAAAACATAAAATAAAAAAATAAAAAATAAAGAAAACGAAAATATAATCAAAGATTAGGGGTGTAATTTTGGCCTGGCCCGGCTCGGCCCACAGGCTAAAAAAAACTAGGCCCAGGCCCAGGGGTATTCGGGCTTTGGGTTGGCCAGCGGGCTGGGTCCCTGGGCCTGGGCTCGAGCTTTGAACGGGCTTGGGTAGGTGTAACAAGCCCGTGGGGGACCTCGCTACAGCTCGGACTCGATTTGTAGTCACGGTTCTAAGTCTGAACCAAAGAGTCCAAATCCGGCAAATCGTTTTGAGAAAAAACAGATTTTTGAAAGAAGTGCCAAACATGGACTGCTTTGCCAGATACAGAGTCGCCACCTAAATATTTTATTTTGGGAAATTTAGGAAACCCTGACTCGTTGCCAAAGGCCACGTGTCCGTCATCACCAAAGTTGCCTCGGCTCGGGAACTTGGGTACGATTGGGGAAGGTCACTTCGTGAGCACCCCCGCTCGCCCGATCAAAGATCGGCCTCTACTAACCATGATATCTATTTTTGAAAACATTGTGAGTTCTTATTCCGGTTATTAGCCTAGGTTACTATATGATGCGCACAGCGTACAAGTATAGAGTGGGTCGCCTGAATTGGAACAAAACATTTCATGTTCGCTTTTTGAAAATGGTTTGCTACCCGCAGGTAGGCTTGAAACATTTGATGATTTATTCCAATTTAAGTAACCCAACCTTCACCCACAGGCATTTAGGCAGTTATATCACATAAGCAATTAGCCTCATGATAAGCATGCTATTCATGGCAGTCACTCACACGCATGCAAGGATGCTAAAGCATAGAACTTACCGAGTACTCCAAGCCAAAACAGAAACTCATTAGAAATCATGCATGAATCCTAAGTATACAGAAATGCCTAATGCAACACATGCAAAATGCAACTATAGCAGGCTCGGCTATTCTAAACATGGCATATGAAATGCTACAGCTAACATGTATTCAATTCGGAATTGAAAGTACAATGCAGTTAGTATGATGCGCCGAGCCCGGTGCATGCAATACAGATGAATGATGTAAACATGCTGTCATACTGTATGCTAATTTAAACATGCCTTAATCTAACCATCAAAAACGGATAAATAAAAGGGAGAAAGACGTGGGGTTGGAAGACATACAACACACACACGCACACTTATTACAGTTGTGCCCTCGCGCAGAGGGTTCGAATAAATAATACCGTCCCAAATAAAAGAATATTACAGTCCAAATATTACAGTCCGAATAATATACAAATTCCTAATTAATTAATGAATTAACTACGAAAGCTGTAAAACTGGCATGCAAGCCAGGGACTGCCTTGTTTCTGATGGATGATGCATGTCCGGGTTGTCTTGCGCGGAAATCCACCGGGATGCCCCAATTAGCCTCTGTTTAGCAGTTATTCTTGAAAAGCGTGCCAAGTCTGAAAAGTTGCTGATTCTTCATTTTGCTGCAACAGAGAGCAGGAAAGGGGCATAGCAATGTATTTTCACAGATATATGCATGCCTCGATCCTCGTGCCACCAATCACGCATACCGAGGCATGATGGCCGAGGAGTCGAATTGCACAATTTAATATGGGATGAATGTACATAAAAACACAGCTAAAACCTAACTCCATCATGGATAATCCGGAGTGTCGGTGACTAGGGAATTGAGATACATTCCGTCACTCGGAGTACGGAATGTACCTCGTTTCCCGTGCCCGGGCTAATTCCTATTCCGAACACGATGCAATATGTATGACATGCATGAAATGCAACTAAGATACAGCCTAGCATGCACAATGCTATGGAATGACATGCCTCGAAATACGTGCACACGGGCACGCAAACCAAGAAAATGACAGAATGCGATCTAAGATACAACCTAGTATGCACTATGCTGTAAAAATGAGATGCCTCGAAATGCGTGCACACGGGCACGCAAACCGAGAAAATAACATACGCAATGCAATATGGCTAAAATGACATATAGAATGCAACATGGACTTATACTAACATGAGAGAGCCTCAGCCACACTCACATAAGAGGCCGATAGATGAAAATGAAGTGCCTCGAAATGCGTGCACACGGGCACGCAAACCGAGGCAATGGCAAACGCAATGCAATGGCATGGAAATGACATATAGAATGCAACATGGACTTATACTAACATGAGAGAGCCTCAGCCACACTCACATAAGAGGCCGATAGATGAAATGAAGTGCCTCGAAATGCGTGCACACGGGCACGCAAACCGAGGCAATGGCATACACAATGCAATGGCATGAAAATGACATATAGAATGCAACATGGAATTATACTAACATGAGAGAGCCTCAGCCACACTCACATAAGAGGTCGGTAGATGAAAATGAAGTGCCTCGAAATGCGTGCACACGGGCACGCAAACCGAGGCGATGGCATACGCAATGTAAATGCATAGAAATGACATATAAGCATGCTAATGGATTTTCAGCAATGAAAATTGGGGGAAAACAGCCCCAAAACGAGGCGAAAGTACACCCGATGCACGGAATGGTCCCGAAACATGAATTTTGGCACCCGAAATGGCCTATAGCTATACCAAACATGCACAATTGGCACATGCAATGAATAGACAGAAGAAAGGCAGCCCCTAAATATGCACTTTTCCAGTTTATAGCATGGCCAAACAGCAAACCAAGACAGGGCAACAATGGCATGCAAGAAATGGCCCTAAACATGAGATTAAGAAGCAACTCACATCTGCTGTCCTCAAACAGGTTAGGGCCCTTCAACAAAATTGAAGAGGGGCCCAAAATATGATGTTTTCCAGAACTGTAAAAACCCCAAAAACAAACACAGGTATGGCTGCACTCCTATGCAAGAAAAAGGGCCAAAAGGTGGCCAAAGAGGCAAGTGGTATATGCAAAGCCCAAAATGAAAAATTCCCTTCTACAACATTGAAGAGTGACCAAAAATATGACTATTTTCAGAACTGTAAAAACTCCAAAACAGTATACAAACATACTAGAAATGCGATGCAAAATGAGGCTCAAAAGTGGCTATAACACAAAGTATGCAAAATATTCATCAAACAGCCAAAGACCCTTAATGAAACATGAAGAATGGGCCAAAATAAGACTATTTTTAGTACTGTAAAAATATCAAAAACCGAAGCATGATAGGCTGCCAAATCATGCAAAAATGGGGATTAAAAGAGGGATATAACATGAAGTGACATATGGAGGTCCCAAACCATGAAAGGCCCTAAATGAAACATGAAGAATGGACCAAAATGAGACTATTTTCAGAACTGTAAAATGGCCAAAAACAAAAGCATGATAGGCTGCCAAAGCATGCAAAAATGGGACCAAAAAGGGAGTATAAAGGAAAGTACAACATGGAAGTCCCAAACAGTGTTAAGCAATTCTTCAATGTTGAAGAGGGGCTCAAAATAATCCTATTTACAGTTTACATCATGCTCCAAAATAGATCACACACAAGCTAAAAAAATCATGCAAGAAAATGACATTTTAGAGGGATAATGAAGCAAGTGCAAGATGGAGGGCTCAAACAGGGTTGAGCCCTTAATGAGACATGAAAATGAGATCAAAAGAAGGCCACTTTCAGTTATGGACGGAGCTCAAATCAAAAAGCATAGATGGCTAAGAAATGTTGCAAAGAAAAGCTCAAAAAAGGGGAAATGGCAACTCACCCTTGGAGACAATTCTTTTGTTGCTTCTTGAACCAAATTTGCAGCACCTTTAGCCTTTGAGAAGCCCTCCTTGTTGCTGGAAATGAAGTGGTGATGGTGGTGCTTGGTGGTGATGAAGGAATGAAGTGTGGAACTTGAATGTTTTAGGGTAGAAATGAGAGAAGGAGATGGGAAGCAATGCAAGACTTGGAAGCAATTTCTTCTAACCTCTAATACAAGTGCTGGCCTTTGGTTATATGGACCAAAAAGAGGGGCAAAAGGTGGGGGAAAAAGGAGACAAGCTTTCCCCCACAAAATATCTCCCGGATTGGGATATTTTCTGGGGGAAACAGCTATACAGCTGTAAAGTTGATGTTGCAAGGAACATGGCCGGCCAGGTATTTTTGCTGCAGGTGGCCGGCCGGCCACACCCCCTAGCCGGCCGGCTAGGGGTCAAAAGGGTCAAGTTGGTTTAGTGGCCGGCCACCACATAATGGTGTCCTCCCATGTGTCCTCAACATAACCCTGTGGTTAAAAGTCCAAGAAAGTGGCTCAAGGGTGTTCAACATTAGCTCGGAAAGAGGGGTTCAAAAGGGTCAGGTGGAATTACTGGCCGGCCACCAACTTTTAGGATCCTCCCAAGTGTGTACCTCACAAATATGTGGTTCAAAGTTTAAGAAAGTGGGCCCAAGGTGTTCAACATTAGCCCGGAAGTGTGAAAAACGGGCATCGGAGGGCGAAAAATGGAATATAACTGGTTGCTGCAACAATTACTGGCCTCCCACCCTTCAGTGACCTTCCCAGTGATAAAACAGAGGTACCTGCCAAAAATGAACGAAAACCGTTGCAAAACGAATGTTCGGGGGCCAAAACGCGCAGTTCGGGTTCCCGAAAATGGGCTGTTAAGCACCGAAAGTGGCATTCGGCCACGAAGTGGGTTTCTCAGACCCCAGTGTCCCTCAAAAGGGAGTAAATAGGAAGTATGCCAAAAATCAGAACAAACGGAGATGGTTAGGCGGTCCCGAACCGAGGCACACGGCCTGACGGCTCCGAAAACCGGGAACCGGGCCCCGAAATGGGCAAAATGGCCTACGGCCACCAAATGTAGCCTACAGACATTGAGAGATGGTCTACGGGACCTCTCCCTTCCCTCAGGAAAAGAAACCGAGAAAACCGAGTCTGGTTCGCAAACCGAGGCAAGGCACAGAAGAGGGTTCGGAAGTCCGGAGGTAGGGCTCGCAGCCGCGACTCTGAGACTTCTGAACAAGCACAACATGCAATATCACCAAGTGCTCAACTGGTGACGTCTGAGTCTTAAGGTCGGTCAAAAATGGGGTGTCTACAGTAGGCCTAAACAATTTTTAAATTTTTTTTTATTTTTTTCACAAAAATTTTATTATTTTCCATTAAAAATAACACTAGGCCTCGAGTGGGTCGGGCAGACCGAGCCTCGGGCTGTGCTTCAAAATGATGGCCCTGGCCTGGCCCAAGGCTCGGGCTGGGCTCGGGCTTGGGCCCAAACGGATCTAAACCGGCCGGGCCCCTCTCAGGCCGTGGGCAGGCTTCGGGCTATCCACGGGTCGCAAGCCAATTTTACATTCCTACCAAAGATGTATGGGATCCAACTCGATGAAGTTTCTGCCAAACCAAATCAATCCAGATGATTTCATAGTTGTCATAATGAGTTTTAGGTAGCAAAGATAAGGGTGATTATTTAGTACTCCTAGAATATAGACATATGGTACTCCATAAGGTTTTGATTGGTGGAGAGACACAAAGGCTCACAATTTATGTTGAGGATGGAGGAACAACATGCGACTAATTAATTGATGATTGATTTAGAGTATGAACACATAGTACTCCAAGAGTGTTGAATAATTTCCCCAAAGATAAACGTTGAAAACGAATGATTTCATGGTGATGATGCTTGTCATTGAGGCTGCCGAGCTAAATGGCCTGACTGCCACAGCACTCTTACATTTTGGGTAAATTACACTATTGATTTCTTTTATTTAAGCGAAATTTTATTTTAGTTTTCATAGTTTTAATTTAAATAATTTTATTTATATATTTTTAATTTTATTATAATGTGATTTCTTCGTCATGTTTTGTTAATATTTTAGAAGGAATAACATCATATGCAAAATTAGGTGTTCTTGTACATTACATCAGTGGTCATTGTAGTTTGTTTTGAAATTCATTTTAATTCCTCTAGTTTTAGACATTGTCTTTTTTCATTCCAAATTTTAATGGTAAATGATGGAGGGACAATAAAACATATATTTAGGAACCAAACATTTTGTCCTCAAAAGTAAAAATTTTATTGTAAAAAATATTTGGGGGCCAATTTGTGACATTGCGATAGTCGTTGCTAAAAAGTCGTCTCGAAAAAAAAAAAGACATTTAGAGGCAATTTTAAAAATATTGCTAATAAATGTATTTTTAGGGATAAAACAATTTCATGCCACAAAAAATTTAATCCCAAAATAATAGTAATTTATCACTAATTTCATAGCTGAAAATACAACACTAACATTTTTGATAACTAAAATATTCTGTCCCTAAAAAGTAGTTTGGTCTCTAAAATCTTAATTTGTTGTAGTATGATCACATTGCAACAAAAATAAAAGTATAGAGTTTAAATTATTCAAATAAAACCTACAGAAACTAGAGTGACACCTCGTTTGAACTACATGGATTAATGGAATAATTTACTCTATTATCTCACCAAATAAGGTAATAAAGCACAATTGGCATTTTTTCCCTCTTAAACAAACATCCACATATTAAGTAGGTATTATAATTGAGCACGAGTACAATTGCGTTTAAGTAACAATAACTGCTTAATATTATTTGATTAAATTGACAACTTCATCAAATCAAATGTGTGGTTGGAGAGTTATTACACTGAGGTGATTTTCTAGTACCTTGTTTCGTCCCTCATTTTCTTTCTGCCATTTTTGTCGATTTATTTGGTATACAATGTCGTACTCCTTAGAAGAGTATCCCGAGAATTACGGGCAGTTCACTCAAATGTGTGTAGATCGCTTTTTGACGTGGCAACTAGGACTGTGGGAAGAGAGCCGGCGGAGAGCTCCGGTGAAGTTTGTTCCGGTGTACGAAGATCAGAGGGCAAAAATATCAAAGTTAAAGTGTCTGAACAGAAGGGTTAGCAGAGGTAACAGATCCTGTAGAAGTGTTCGTATAAAAGATTTGGAGTTATTTATAAAAAATGGAAGGAATAGAAAGCAGCCATTACCGGACCCCCCTTGCGTACCGGAGGTCAAGGACACCGGCGGCCAGTGGATATAGGCGTAGTTACTGTAGTCGTGCACCTTTTAAGACACAGTATGTTGGCAGACGGTACGTTCAGAATATTCCCCGATTTATTAAGAAGACTAAGAGGGGAGTAAGGAAATTACAGCTATACGATGAACAATTAAGGGACGTTAAGTTTGATAATAAAGGCGTGGCGAGATTACTTAATGGTATTGAGTTGGGTAATAAGAGATCTGACCGTCAATCAGACAAGATCGTGGTTAAGGGTATCAAATTCATTGGTAACGTTCAATTGGGACAGGATGCTAAGGACGAAGCTGTGGTCCACCACGTGTTGTTTTTTGTCATCAGTGATAATAGTCCGTCAGATTCCGTCCCTACACCTGACAAGATATTTATTGGAGTTGGCGAGGGTAATCCTGAGACCTGGATTGTTGATCCTGACCAGTCCGACCGTTTTCGGATGCTAAAGAAAATGAGATTCAAGCTCGTTGGTGGCAAGGACAAAGAGTACGTTCGTCACGGGATAGAAGTTGTAGACCGGTTCTGCCCAGTTGATGTTTTGACGGACTACAAAGATACACTGTTGGGAAATGTTGGAAGCATTCAAAAGGGTGCCATATATTTAGTGGCTGCTACTGTTAGTGGAAAGGAATGCAAAATTACTTTAAGGAGTCAAATGTACTTTAAAACTGTTTAGAATTGTAATTTGATGTATTTTTATTTTTAATGTTCAGGTTAATGGAGGTGGACGATATAAAAACTGGTGTTGTTGAGGGTGTTTCGACAAGTGATTTCAGTTGTATTGAACTTGCGTTGCCTAATTTATTTTCTCAATTAAGGTTGAGATACAAACAAAAAAGTATTAAGGTTGATAAAATATTGATAAAATATTCCCCCCTTTGCGCACCCAATGCTAGTGGGTTGGTCAGAGTAAATGTTTATGATCGGAGGTTAGACGGTAATGACAGTTTGCAGGCATGGTTTATTTTCCCAGTAGATTGTCAATGCGAGTTAGTCTATTATGGGAATGGTTATTGTTCAATTAACGACAAACAGGTGCCATGGATGGTGAAGTATCGACTTGAAAATTCCAATATTAAAAGGGGGGTTACGTATTGTTAAATGAAGGGGTATAAGGATAAGTATAATAATACTGATACAAATTCTAAATTGCAGCACTAGAACTAGCGTTATGTGAGTCTTCATCATCTCCACTGATATTCTTAGGTTGAGTCTGTATCTTGAAGTCCAGATCCAGACCTTGTTGTATATAATATTTATCCAAATGGAGAAGTATTAGGTTGAAGGGATAGGTTGGTAACTTCCTTTTAAATCCATTTTTGGCTAAAAAAATATATAACAAATCCTAGCTGAATAGTTGAAGTGTTTTGTATTCATTTCAAAACTTGCTTTTTCAATGGATTTTAAAAAATAAAAAATAAAATAAAAATATGTGTCAAAAAAATGTTTTTGGTTTTTTGGATTTTTTAGGCGAAAATCAGATTTTATGTAGTTGTTGTCAGTTAGCAAAATTTATTTGAACGTTTAACAAAACTAGCTAAAAAATTGTCTCAAATCCAACCTCTGTTTGGTTTTGAAACTCAAAAATTTGTTTTTGAGTTTTTTTTTCTCATATTTTTTTTCACTTTTAGTAAAATTTTATCATATTTAATTAATTTTTTCACTTTTAAGATCCATGTAATCTATATGCACTTAAAAGGTAAAATATTTGTGAATAAATCTATAAAAATATAAAAACTAAATACAAAAAATATATATACAAAAGCCCGGTACAATTTTTTTTTTTTTTTGGGCATATTTCTTCATAAATATTTTAAATTTTAATTGCATTTAGATTAGGTGTATCTAATAGACCAAAAAAAAAAAAAATCAATTGAAATATTGAAATAATTCATAAAAGACAAAAAAAAACACAAAAACAAAAAATTCGAAAACATTTTTCAAAAACTAAACCAAAAGAAAATGAAGAAAAGTTTTTCCAACACTATCTTTCCAATCTTTCCTAATAAACAACACTATCTTTCCAAAGTAAAACTGCTTAAGCATGAAATTTCAAATTTTTAAAGAAATAAATTATAATAAATTTTCCAATAAGGCATTTTTAATTGAGTTAAATATAATTTGTTTTCTTCATAATGTTGACACATGAATGACTATTTTAAGCATGATTAGACTCAGTGGCTCATTATCAATGACTTCTTTAAGCCTAAAGTTTGCTCGAACTTTTATGGAGGAAAGAAAAATAAGTTGGGATTTTGCTTGACAGAGACATTGATCAATTAGTAGCCCATTTCTTTGTTTAGGCAAGTTGATTAATTCAACCATGAAGTGAAAATTTCTTTTCAGAAGATAGCACTTGTCCATAATTTCACTCTTTTTTTTCTCTTAGATAATTTTATACAAGTAGAATTTTTATACAAAACGATGTCGTTCTATTGCCTGTTCATTTTAAGCTAAAACAATTATCAATTTAGCTCATAATTCAAAAGAGTGTAAATTACACTAACCACCCCTGAGATTTGAAGAAAACACAATAAATCCCACAATTCTAGTTATATTGGGCTCCCTTTTAATTTCCATAATATTTAATTCATTTTTTTTATCAATAATCCGTTAGTTATATGAATAGGAAAATTATGTTTATCATCTCTTTTGTTCTAAATGTATATATTTTTTCTTATTTATTCTTGTGTCTTTGCACTATTTATATTAGTTTCGGTCACTTTAATTTTACTAAAAGAGAAATTAGTGTAATTATGTGAAAATTATAGTGCTATTTGTATTTTTTTTTCAAACCTTAGACTAGTGTAACTTACCCTTTAAAAAATATCACTACCACATCATCATAAATAATTTTTTTTACAAATATTTATTTATTTATTTTACGTCCTTTCCAAGTAATGACCTAATTGCATACCCATGCACCTTTAAAATGCACTCTAATTATGTATGCATGGGTCAAAAAGGTTTCCTTGAGTGGGACAATTTTTACTGATCTTGCACTAATATTAAAACACATTATTTGTTAAAGAAATGGATTGAGAAATATGTACTTTCAATATTTTGATTTTAATTGTCTGGTTATATAGAAAGTAAAGTCAAAGATTAAAAGTTGATATGAATTATTGATCAATGAATTTCCTCATCTCTGATTGAACTTGATAAGTTCTAAATAATACCTTTAAAAAGCTAACAATAATGAAGGCCAATAATATGCATTTTATATGCTGTTAACTCTTTCAAATTGTCATTAATCCAAGCATGCTCTTCTCATTATTCAGATTCTCTCCATTACAAGCATAATTGAAAATGAATTAAGTGTAATTGGTTTAAATTTGATTTCCAAATTTAATGAATTTTGAAATGTGTTCAAATTTAACTTATTTAACTTTTAAGTTGATCACGAGTAGGTTAGTTTTTTATAATTTTTATAACTGAGTATAACTGACTAGTATGTTATTTAACATTAGTTTGAAAACTTAATGAGTATTAAAATATATTTAATTTTAACTTATTTACATAACGAGTCAATCTCAAATGAACTTTTACCAAGTTGAACTACCAAGCTGAAATAGTTTTGATTTATTTAACAACCCTAGTTACAGGCAAAAAATGGGAATCCCATCACATGATTAATGATTTTGGAAAGTATGGTTAGTAAATAAATATTTTAAACTCTAAAACAACAAAATCACTACAACAAACAAGAGTTTTAGGAATCAATGTTTTTTGTTCAAAAGTGAAAATTTTGTTATAAAAAATATTTGGAGACCAATTCTTATTGTCGCGAGAATAGTTGTTAAAAGGTCGTTAAAAGATTTTTAACGACAAAAAAAATGTCACTAATAAATATACTTGTCCCATTTTTGGACAAAAATCTTAGTTCTGAAAGGATGGTAATTTATCACTAAATATTTAATTTCATCGTTAAAAATATAATAATGACACTTGTGACCATAAAAATATTTTATTCCTAAAAAATAATTTTATTCCTAAATTTTTATCTCTAAAATATTAATTTATTGTAACGAAAAGTGATACTAAAACTCATAATGACATAACAATTTACAAACGGTGAATTTTGAATCTTGATGATGTATTTTAACCACATGCATTAAAATTGAAATCTCCAATTAAAACTTGTAATGAAAAAAGATCGTAACCTCTGTTCTCATGACTTACCCAGAGACGAATCGGAATTTCATCACCGAAAAGTCAAAAGACGAATAAATTTTCAATGATGCTGTAGACCCCCAAGTGAGGTGGCGTGCCCCCACTGGCTGAAACTCAAAAAAAATAAAAATAAATAAAATCATTTTTTTTTTACCCAATCATCGTACGCCACCTCACTGAGGGTCGACCCCCAATGGGAGTCTGAAGCATTTTTCATAAATTTTTTCACCGTATACACAAACACACACACATATATATGTATATATAATATGATATATAAATTGTAAAAATAAGTTTTTTTGATGCAAAATAAAAAGAGACAGTAAGATGAAAAAAGAATAAGATATATATTTTTTTGGTGCAAAATAAAAAGAGACTGCAAGATGCGAAAAAAATGAGATATATATATATATATTTTATATTGGGAGACTATTTTAAATATGAAATGAGATATATATTTTTAAAATACTATGACAAATAGTAATTTTTTTTTTTTATAGAAACAAAAAAATTATGACCTCTCATAATTTTCTCTAAATTCCATCCCTGAACATACATGATAGTGATAATGGTATACGATTGATAGTATTATTGATATAAGCTCTTCTAGAGATGAATGGGGTCGCATTATCACTACAAGAAAAAGTATTTTTGCCGATTACTTTTAGCTACCAAAACTAATTTAGTCGCCAAAAATCACGGAATTGGCAACCAAAAATAATATTAGTCGGCAAAAGTCAACATTTTAGCTACTAATTTTTTTTAGTAGGGGAATGTTGATTATTGGCTACTAAAAAAAATTTAGTAGCTAAAGATATTACAATTGGCGACTAAAACAATTTTTAGTAGCTAAATATATGACAATTGGCGACTAAATAAAAATTTAGTAGCCGTAGAGGTACCTTTAGCTACTAAATTGTTTGGTAGCCGAATGAAAATAAAAAAAATTAATTTTTAATCTTTCCCGGCCAAACTTTTGGTCGCCAAATGTCAAGTTTCGGCGACAAAATTTCTTTTAGTCACTTTCGGCTACTAAATTGTTTGGTAGCCGAATGAAAATAAAAAAATTAATTTTTAATCTTTCCTGACCAAACTTTTGGTCGCCAAATGTCAAGTTTCAGCGACAAAATTTCTTTTAGTCACTTCCGGCTACTAAATTGTTTGGTAGCCGAATGAAAATAAAAAAATTAATTTTTAATCTTTCCCGACCAAACTTTTGGTCGCCAAATGTCAAGTTTCAGCAACAAAATTTCTTTTAGTCGCTGTATATCTACTTTCGGCTACTAAATTGTTTGGTAGCCGAATGAAAATTAAAAAATTAATTTTTAATCTTTCCCGACCAAACTTTTGGTCGCCAAATGTCAAGTTTCGGCGACAAAATTTCTTTTAGTCGCTGTATACCTACTTTCGGTTACTAAATTGTTTGGTAGCCGAATGAAAATAAGAAAATTAATTATTTTTATTTTTATTTTTATTAAGAGGTTGTACACCCACCATCCAAAAATATTAATATCTTTTTTTTTATTATCTCAAAATATTAATTTTTTTAAAAAATTAATTATTAAAATAATATGAATTTCTTATTTTGTCATTTTTTTAAATCCATTAATAATACAAAAAGTACAATTATGACAATTGATATGTCTAAAAAAATATACTATCAAAAGGTAATTTTGAAAAATTAATATTTTTAAAATGTAATAATTGTATTATAAAAAGAAATTAAATTCTGAAAATAGATTATTATTTTTAGATGGAAGAAGTAGTCGGCTTTCATCTTTTAATAATTGGGCCCTCACGCGAAAGGTATGCTAAAATAGGCAACTTGTTATTGGCTGTTTGTCGATAGTTTTACATTGCAAAAATTTGAAGGCATAGTTACAGGTCAGTCTGATGAATTTAATTTTTAATAATAAATTTATTATTTTTAAAAAGTACAATTAAACTATTTATACTTTTTACATCATCATATTTCAATAACACTAATAAATTAAGAATAAATCAAAATTCACAAATAAAAGACCAAATATCCCAATTATTTATCATTTTAATAAATTTTTCAATATTATTACCAGTACTAATGAAATAATCATTTTACAGACACAAAACATATATTTAAAAAGTTTTAAAAAAATTTCATTATCAAAACGAGGGCTAAGTGTGTAAAAAAAATTCACTCATGACTTATGAGTAAATAAATCTGATTTGTAAGGCTTATTTTTAAATTTATACTTTCTAAATTTTGTAATTTTTTTTTCACAAACTGAGTCATAAAACTCCAATAAAGTAAAAAGTATAAACAATAAATAAAATTAAAAAATATTAATTTAACAAGCCTGATCTATTTTTCACATCTCGAAAAAAATTAACAGCAAATATTTTTACAAAATTTTATCTTAATTTGAAATTCCCTCTCAAATTGGGGATTCCCCCCAAAATTTTGCCCTAACCCTTCTCCGTTTCTCATCTCACTCTCACACACAACTCCTTCTCATTCCTCACTACAAGAAAAGTGGGTATATGAGATGGAACTATTTGCGACGGCACACATGCCGTCTCAAAAAAACAAAGTATTTGCGACGGAACCATTTGCTGTCTCAAAAAAGCAGAGCATTTGCGACGGCACTATTTGTCGTCTCAAAAAATGAGAGCATTTGCGACGGTATTGAATTATTGTATTTTTTTTTGTATTTTTGGTATTTAGTGAATTTTTAAAAGATTTTTTTTACAAATTTTTAAATTTTTAGGTGCATTTATGTTAGGTGTGTCTAAAAATTTTAAAAAATACTTAAAATATTAAAAAAATTCAATAAAAACAATATAACACGAAAAACAAGAAGTATAATTTTCTCAAAAGAGTTTTTGGAAAACTCTAACCTAGCATAGTGATTGTGATTTTGAGATAGCTTCATATATATACAGTCACAAAATGGTTTGAATAAATTCAACAGTATTTTTCTGTCGCAAAAGAAATTAAAAAAACACAATGTCGTCTTACTCTTTTGATATAACATTTCTCTTTTCATTCATTTTTTAATCTTCCTGTCTCTCTGTCTCTATCTCTCTCTCTTCTCTTTATCTCTTTCACTT
Source organism: Camellia sinensis (assembly GCF_055761805.1). Classification (NCBI taxonomy): domain Eukaryota; kingdom Viridiplantae; phylum Streptophyta; class Magnoliopsida; order Ericales; family Theaceae; genus Camellia; species Camellia sinensis. The sequence continues at coordinate 194,692,558 of NC_138965.1, forward strand.
ATTACTCTTATTTCTATGTCTGCCTATTTGTCTCTCTTATTTTCTCTCTGTGTCTCTCGCCTATCTCTCTTCTCTCTATCTCTCTCATCTGTTTTCTCTCTCTGTGTCTCTCGCCTATCTCTCTTTGTCTATTTCTCTCTTACTATGTTCGTCTTGCTCACTCTCTTACTCTCATCTTCTCTATTTATTGAGCTCCTTCTCGATTTATCGATCCACTATAAGAAAATACACTTTTAGCAACCACTTTGTCTATCTCTCTCTCTCACTCATCACTCTATCTCTGTCTGTCTGTCTGTCTCTCTCTCTATCTCTCTTCTTTCTCTGTCTGTTTGTCTATCTGTCTGTGTGTCTTTCGTTCATCTTTCTTCTCTTTATCTCTCTCATTTGTCTTCTCTCTATGTCTCTATTTTTCTGTTCTCTCTCTCGTTCATCTCTTTTCGTTCTCTTTCTATATATCTCTCTCATCGCTTGTTTCTCTCTATTTTTCTATATGTCTTTCTCTATCTCTTCTCTCTCTCTCTCTCTCTCTCTCTCTCTCTCTTTCTATGTGTCTATCTGTCTGTTTATCTCTCTCTCCCATTGTGTTCACATTGCTTACTCTCTCCCTCATCTCTGTGTCTCTCTGTGTCTCTCACTCATCTATCTCTTCTTTCATCTCTTTTCTCTCTCTGTCTCTTTCGCTCATCTCTCTTCTCTTTATCTCTCTCGCTCATCTCTCTTCTCTCTGTCTTTGTGTCTCTCTGTCTTTCACTCTCTCCCTCATCTCTGTGTCTCTCTGTCTATCACTCTCTCCCTCATCTCTGTGTCTCTCTGTCTATCACTCTCTCTCACCACTCATCTCTTCTATCACCTTCACCACTACTGCAAACACCATTTCACCACCACTATTACTTCTGCTGTCGCTACTTCACCTCTACGACTACCATTACTACTATTATCGCCACCACTCTACTACCACCACCACTACTACTGCTACTACTACTACCATTACCTCTCTTTCACCCCTGCCACTCCATTTACACTACCACTAAAATATATATTAGTGAAAAATATTTTTATTTTAGTGAAAAATATTTTTCATTAAAATATATATTACCCCTACTTCTACAAAATAAAAAATAATAATATTTTTTTTCATTAAAATAAAAATGAAACAAATAAATTTTCAATCTTAATAACTAAAAAAAAAAAAAAATTTAAAAAAATTCATTAACTACAAAAAATATATATATTTTAACAAAAAATAAATTTATTTAATTATTTTTTTATTTTTATTTTTATTTTTCATCCCCGCCCCTAAATTGATTTCCATTCCTGCTCCCCCCTTTATTTTTTTCCTATTCCTGCTTCCACACCCCCTCCCAAAAAAAAAAATCCCTAATGTCAATACCAAAAAATCCCTAATCTCTTCTTCCCCCCTCTCTCTCTCTCTCTCTCTCTCTCTCTCTTTCTCTCTCGATCGATCGATCGATCGACGGCGGGCGGCGGCAGACGATGGAGAGCGGCAGACGAGGGCCAGCCGACAGTAGCCGAAGCGCCAGCCGAGATCAGAGACCTCTTCGACCGTTACTCCGAAAATGGAATCATGACCGTTGATCACCTTCACAGGTTCTTGATCGAGGTTGAGGGAGAAGATAAAGCCACAAAAGAAGACGCAGAGTCGATCATGGAGTCTCTTAATGAACTCAAACACCTCAATATCTTCCATCGCAAAGGTCTCCATCTCGAAGCCTTCTTTCACTACCTCTTCAGCGACTCTAATCCTCCTCTCTGTAATGGGTCTTGATCCCTCTTTGATTTTAATGATTTAAGTGCAGAGTGGGTTTCTGCAAGATTGCAACTGGTTTTGTATCCAGATCGAAAATGCTCTGAATGTGCTTCCTTCGAACTCGCACTCGCTAGGTTTGATTTCTGCCTCTCCCCTTCTCTCTTTGATTTTGGTTTTACCCTAATGACAGTGAGTCTTCACTTTCCTTTTGTAGATCAGTTTATTACTTCTTTTAATTAATTTCAATAAATTTCTTGATTTCTAATTTCGTAGATCGGTTTATTGCATTCCAGTTTATTCCCACTTGAAGGTTTGATGTTTATATAACATTTACTCTTGAGGTTTCAATTTGAAGTCACCTCTACTCTGTTTTATTTGCTTCCTCTGATGAAAATTGAGCTATTTCTTTTGTGTATATCAGTATATGTATGCTTGTGTGTTTTTGTCATTGCTCTAATGCCCTGTTTTGGTTTTTATAGTGAAGTTCTTTATCTTGCTGTTAAATTTGTGGTGAGTATATACATTTTTATGTACTTGGTTAAGTATATACATTTATGTATGTATTTAGGGTATTCATGTATATATGTTTTTTTGGTGTTTTTGCATCTTTGTTTTGATTTCCTGTTTTGGGTTATTGGGTTTTTATGTCGTATCTGTAATGGAGGTTTCAATTTAATGAAAATCAAAGATAAGTCAGATTTGTTGAGCAGAGTTGTTGACTGTCTTTGACAATAGGTTTCAATTGTTCTTGCGATCATAAATAAATGTGGTCTCTATCACTTTGTGTTTGATTGCCCCTACTGTTGTGATCTCGAGTTACTTAATCCCCAACCCATTTTGTCTCCGTATCCATTGCTTCTCTTTCTCTTATTCTAATCTTCTTTTTCAGTCCAGGGCTTCACACCCATTAAGTGTTTACGGTACAAAAGAGTTTGATCGCAATCTGAATCAACTTTCACTTTCTTTTGGATCGCCATCTTCATTGATCTTCCGTATCTGAGATTTGATCAGCAAAAAGGTATGTAATTCTCTTTCTTTCTCTGTTTCTGACAATGTAATGTGTCCTAAATATGCTCTAGAGAAGAGAAAAAAATGAAATAAAATGGAGAAGTGAAGGAGAAGATTTTGTTACATAAATCACTCTAATAAGCTTGAATTTTTGGCTGAATAAAGGAACAAAAATTTAATACTACTTTGTTGGATTTCAAGTTGTTTTAGTGCCAGTGTTCTAACTATCTCAAGGTTTGATCACTGTACTTGGTAATCTTTTAAGCATTGATAACAGATGCCTAATGATTGAGCTAGGACTTGAGCATGTCTAAAATTGAATGGATTAACCCAGAAAAGTAGGGGGAGAGCTTGAAGTCGATCCTTTCTTGATATGTCCACATGAGTACTTTGCTCATCTTGCAGTATTGTGTTAAAGAAAAGATGGGAGGTGGAGTGGAGGATGCTTCACATAGATATTGAATTATAAATTTTAGATGATATCTACAAGTAGATTTAGTTTTCTGGGTTATATTACCAAACACATTGTTCTTTAATGTTTCATAGACTTAAGTGCATCATTGTATTACCATCATTTTGCAGACCGATACTGTTGTCCTCTATGTGTGTCCACTTCTGTTTTCTCATGGAAGGTAACTCTGGCTGGGTCTTGAATTTCATTCCTTTCATGTAGCTGGTGTTTTGAACTGCTGAAGAGGTACTAAACGATGAGACTTTTTAGTTATATTCTAGAATATACTTACATTGTTTTAACTTTTAAGAATTATCTTATTCTTCAAATTTGGGAGAGAGATTTTACATGTAGTACGTTCAAGGCTGAATGGTGGAGAAATGATGGATTCACATTCCTCCTCTCTTGGACAATGCTTGCGTCTAAAATAAATTATTCATTTTATTAAGTAATAAGAGGTTGTCGCCGGATGCAATGGCAAGTACTACTTGCCCCAGCATTGTGGTTCAAGTTTGAGTCATAGAATCAGGAGGAAGATTGTGGAATTTAGACCTAATTATAAGGGTTAATTCTGATATCTGGGCCTTTGGCGAGGACGGTAGGGGATAAGGGGCAAGATTGTAATGATATTGAGTCATGCTAAGTGTGTTGAATTCTACATTGAAAGTCTACATGTGAGGTCTTGGGATATAATTGGGGACTATGAACCCAATTGATATCATAGGTTGGCCCTTTTATGTGAGAATCAAGGTTGTTGTTATTATTAAACACCACTCTATGCGTGTTTGTGCTTTATGTTTAGTTTAGTTTATGTTTTTGTCTACTTCCCTCTCCACCTGCCAGATGGGAACACATGAGGGAGGGTGTTAGCTTATTTACATTGATGGACTCATTCTGAATAGTTTAAGATTTTTGGACAATTGGTTATCTAGCAAAATGTAACCAATCCATAGTCCATTGGTAAAGTTTGTAGCATCTTGCAGATAGGTGTCAAAGACTTAATTGTTCAGTGCAAGCCACAATTAAAGCCTGAATTGACGCATTTACATATTATCATTAAAAAATGGTACAAATATCTCTTACCACGATGAGTTTTACATTTGGTTTTTGAGAATTAAATCCATAGGAGGCTGTTCTAATTTATGGAATTTTACTTTCACTCTGCTGTTTGCCAAAACTGATTTGCTGTTTGTGCTCATGGCGCTAGGTACAATGTTTTGTTATAACTAAAACTTTTCAAATGCTTGTTTGGAATTTGATGGTGGACATCATCAATATGTCAATCTGCAGGACTGCAATTATCCTTGCCACTGCTATTCCCCTTGCTCTGTTTGTTGTCTGGAATGCTGTTATTCTCGGATCAATCACAAGTTTTGAAATAGGCTCTGATAAGATTATTGATCCCTTACAACAATTGCAATCTGCCAACTGAGTTGTTGGGGTAAGTAATTCCATGTACAAGAATTGGAATTTTGGGTGGACAAGTTGACCGATGGTAAATGGAATATTCATCTGAATATTATATCACTTATTTGTGATAAAAAAAAAACAAATAATAAATACATTACTTAAATGGAATATTCATCTGAAGTCATTTGGAAGTCATTTTTGAAAGTCATTTTAACTACTTGATACAAAATTTGGAAGTCATTTTTTCCTATTTTTAACATTCTCCATCTGCTATATTATCAGCTTCACCTTCAGGTCCAATATTGCATGTTGAAAGATCATACCATGTTGATGAACCAAGTGTGGTGCTCCAACAATTGCAATTAGAGTCTATAGGTATGGTTTTATTACTTTTGTTGTAATATTACCTTTTAAAATTCTTTATGTTAGTGGCAGTTCTGTTAGTTTGAAATCGTGAACTTAAATTTTGTGCATATCCTGATTGAGAGTGAAGCATGGGAACGTGGTAAGAAAATTACAAATTTTTTAATCGTATCTTTCAAAATGGTGGTGCCTATCAAAAATGGGAAAACGTTTTCTAATGGTGGGCATCTATGAAACATTGACAGCTGCAGTAATGTATCCCGAAAAAAAACTTGATGGCTGCAGTAAAGTTACCTTGTATAGTGAAGTTAAGAATACGGGCACATGATATAAAAAGTCCCTGTGACCCACTTGATGGTGAAAGGTGTCGCCTAACCATACCACATGCTGTCCTTTGCAGGTATGGTTAAATTATTGGATCTAATATAACTTTGTTGAGTATGAAGGAACCTGCATCACAGGGTAGTGCTCTGCTGGCTGATGAAGAAGCTAGTTTCTGGTGAGGCAGGTAATGTCTCTAATTTGAGGGTACTTGTGTGTTTTTCTATGCCTAATGTTGCTTGGGACCACTTCATTAATGAGTTTTGTGCTGCTTAGATTTTTTGTCCACTTTTAGCTTTGTTGGTTTTACCTATTGTTGTGCGAGGGGTAGACTCATTAGAGTATGTCATTATGGAGAGAAACAAGTTGGTCCTTATGCATTGGAGTATGTCATCGTTTTTCTTACAAGAATTAATTTTTTACTTTGTCAGGAAAGAAGAAGAAAAAGAAGAAACCCCGGTTGCCTTTGAATGGTATATTTGCTGTTTTGTTGTATATCCCTTGAGACATCTCTCAGAGTTAGTTTGTTGGGATTTGGGGAATATATATATCTGTCTCAGTTAATTAGCTTTGTTAGCCTTCATGATGCTGACATCATTCTGTTTCACACTTTGGATGCATTTCAGCTGCGGAGATGCAGTGGAAAATGTCTCAAGACCTTGCTGCTGAGAACTATATGATGCCTAGGCCCTGCTGCTTATAATCCGCATTTTTTACACCTTCAAAATATTCTGTAAATGACATTTGATGTAGAATTTTTTGTACAGAGGACATCTTTTTTGTATGATTTTGTGTTTGTATGGAATTGTTATTTTGGGTTGGATTGTATTTGATTTGTATAGAATTTGATGTTAAAAGATCAAATTTTTGTATTGTTGAAACGAAATAGAAATAGATATATGTATTATTTTGTTTAAATACAGGGTGCAGGTTGCACGAAATAAATACAGGTTGTGAATAAATTAATTATAATAAAAAAAACACTAAATAAAGTTTTTGGAAATTAAATGTTTAGTAGTGAAAAAAAAAAAAGTGAATTTATTAGTGACTAACCAATTGGTAGCTAAAAAGGAAATCAATATTTTTAGTGACTAAATATTTGGTAGCCATAAAGAATCCAAAGATTTTTGGTGACTAAAAATTTAGTAGATAAAAATAAATGAAGACTTTCGGCTACCAAATGGTTAGTAGCCAAAAGTTTAATAAAATGAAAAATAATATTTTTGGCGACTAAATTCTTTAGTCCCTAAATGTAGTAATGTTGTGACTAAAACTTATTCCCGACAAAAAGTTTTAGTCGCTGAAAATTTAATTTATTTTATTTGAACACTTTTGGCGACTAAATATTTAGTCGCCAAAATATACCCTTTCCCGACTACTCAGAGTTTGGTAGCTGAATGTTCACTTTTGGCGACTAATATTTTAGTCGCCAAAAGATAACCTTTGCCGACTAACCAGAGTTTAGTAGTCAAAACGTTCACTTTCAGCGACAAAAAATAGTTTAGTCGCCAATACTATCGCCGACAGGGTATAGGCGACTAGTTTGGCGACAAAATATTTTAGTCGCTAATTGTTTCGGCGACCAAAAATGGGGCTTTTGGCGACCAATATTTTGGTCACCAAAAGTGACATTTCCTGTAGTGTATGCTTGTGTAATGTGCTCAGTTTGTTGTACGATTCATAATTTTTATACAAATTAATGTGACAATGAGAAGACGTGTCAAATGCTGTTTTGATGTCGCATTAGTTTGTAAATAAAATTCATAAAAATTGCTAGTAAGGCCTTGTTTATCATCTTTTAAAAAAGTTAAAAAGTCAAAAAATTACTATCATATTTAAGTCACATCTCCTTATTTAAATCATATCACCTCTCTACCACATCACTTCAAATCCAACTCATACCCAACTCATATTTTATAAAAAGTCAAAAAGAATACTTATTTAGAACATCTCAAACAACTCCTAAGTATAACGTACGTGTTTCCTTAATGCAGTTCTTACTACATTTTATAATTTATCTCTTGGACAAAAAATGTATATATATATAATAGTTGAACCATGGAGAGGTAAAGAAGATCATAACAATGATGATAGTCATTGTTCAATGGATGCTTAGTCTGCATGTCACTATGAAACGTAAGAAAAAATGTTTTTATCTTTTTAATTATTTTTTAATCAGAAGTATCTAGCTTTCTTGGCGAACTTTTTGGCCATGAGAATACCATCCATCACCCAGCAAAGAACTCTTTACAACTTAGCATTTTATTATGGATTGGTTTTCCTCCTGCCCAATATCTAGATTTTTATTTTTATTTTATCAGCATGTCCAAGATCTAGATTAGAAAATGTTGTTCAGACTCATGAGATCTAATATGAATTTTATTTCAATAATTTAAATTGTTTATTTTATAAAATTCTTTATACATATCATCTATAAAAAATTTAAATTAATCCGATAATCGTATCCTTTTCAATTTGTGGTCATTGTCTCCAAAAAAAATACGCATAAAATATATTTTTAAAAATAAATTATTATTATTATTATTTTTTTCTATTTGTGACAAACATGATCAATTGAACATGATATAATTATGTGATTAACTTAATTTTTATAATGATAAAATACGCAAAAAAATATTATAAAATAAATTATTTAAAGCATTAAAATGAGATTTGTGATTGACTTCACCAATGTAGACAATACCTTTCCATCCAGATCTAAATTGAAGGGAACGCAACCCTTCTATTATTTTCTTTTTTCTATGCTCGGATTTATTTACGTACGTCAGCTACGTGCACAATTTCCCACCAAAAATGTTTTCTTGTAAAAACTGAACTCATAGAGGGAAAGAAAGTGAGATTACTATTTTGTTCGGCATCCCTTAAATAAGGGATTGTTTAAAAAGTATTAAATTAGTATATTTTTTTATTTTTTATGAAAAAAATATAAAATATGTGTTAGAATTGAAATGATGTGGTAAAGAAGTGATATGACTTAAATAAGATGTAATGTGACTTGTACGGGAGAGAAATATTTGCCTCGCCTCGCCTCGCACCGTACCTCCTTGCTACCAAACTTGCTTTACTCCGTTGGAACTCTGTGACACTATGAACAGAATAAGGTGAGCTACCCGGCGGGTGAGTTTGCCGGAAAACCCCTCAAATGGTCAAGTTAGCTTTTTAGGAGAAGAGAGGAGCCAAAGAGCACTGTAGAGAGAGAGAGAGTTGGAAATTCTTTCTAGTTGCTTAGCTCTAACATCTACATGTTTCTCCTTTTCAAGGCTGGCCATACAGCCTCAGAGATTGTGGGCACACTACCTCTGCTGTCGTTCTTTGGGTAGGTGGTTGTGCTCTCGTCTACATTTCTTACACGTGTAGAGACCAAAACCTCCGAACAGTATTTGTCACACCGCCAAACGGTATTGACGCATACCAAGAATGGATTCCTCTCTTTTCGTCATTGGACCACGTGGAATGTCGAACCGAGCTATTACTTGGTGAACCACAGAATACGTTGGACAGCGCAATGCCGAGCTTAACCAGTCCAGTCTATCAGAACCGACCGAAGGTGAGCGTGCCGCACGGCACCTCGGCTACTGACTGCGATCTTATGGACCATCTCTGCCCCCACTATTGTGGACCGAACTATTTATAGCCCGGTCGTTAAGTGGTTCAGCTACCTAGAATCCCAATGCCGAGGCAGTTTTGCCCATCAACACCAATTGACGTATCATTCAGTGTGGGTCCAGCTCGACCCAATACCTGATGCCGCGTGGATATAGCTCGGCTCAATGTATCTCAGGTAACCTTAGTCCGGTTTGGCAATACATTCAGTGCGGACCTGATTCGGCCAAATAGTGCGCTCCAAGTTTCGCTTACGCGGCCCAACATCACATTTCGTGCCGGCGTAGCCCGGCCCACTGTTTGGTGCAAATCTCCCTCTCAATTGCCCCTTAATCTCATCCAAGCTGAGCGTGATTGGGATTACCATTTCCAACCGAACTATCCTGTTCTAGTCGGTCTCTGAGACTTACGTTGGTTGTCTCGCCATCAATCAATCAGCCATGCTGACAACCTGTCAGTCGTACTGACAGCTAATCCCTACAGCTGTCATCAATATGCCAAAATTTGAAAAGTTGCCGCCTTTTGAGCTTTCTCCCATAAATAGGCCATTCATGTTCTCATAACCCCTTTACTATTCATCTTATCCTTTCGTGCCAAACCCTAAACCCTTGAGCTCCTGCCTCCGTTGTCGTCGTCGCCGTTGCTTCCATTTGAGCCGTCTTCAGCATTTTCTGTCTTCACAAATATCACAGCAGGGGTCAAGGCTGATTGGGTCTTGATCTGGCACTCAAATCCGTAAGTCCTTCTCATTCTTATTCCTTTTCCATTGTTGTTATTTGTCATGACCCAAACCCATCCCTAAAAGTTTGGCATCGTAACCGGCCAGTAATCCTTGGATTACCAAAGGCCTTCCTATACAAATAAAAATAATCGGGGCTTGCAGAAGTAGTAGACAAAAACACCAATAGTCCAATGAGCTGTGCATCTATATGAATAAATATGTACATGCAAAAACGTTAATTTAACCACTTACATTACATAACGTATAACATAATATCTTATACAAAACGTATGCACGTGTCGAAAGTATAGAACATGATCAAAAGTTTAACAACGGCCTTCCACGCCAAGCCCCAACTCAAAGGTACACAAAACAGCTCGGTAGACTTCAAAATGATGGCTCGATTCAAGACTCCACCTAGGCTTGACTTCCAGAACGCTCACCTATACATAGATATATAAAAACAGTGAGCTAAAGCCCAGTGAATAGCATTAACATAAAGAGGTTAGTAAACGAATTCCAAATCATATCCATAAAACAAATCATACCACAATCAATCGTATTAGTCTCATATTAGAACATAATATACTGGTACTTGCCAAAGAACATAACACATATCGTCTTCCGACTAGAGTTGTCACGAACCAAACTTGTCCCTATAGGTTTAGCGTCGTAACCGGCTAGTAATTCTTGGATTACCGAAGGCCTCTTAACATGAAAATATATAATTAGGGGCTGCGAAAGCAAATACATAAATATACATAGTCCATCGAACTGTGAAAACATACATGGAACAGATAATCTTAAACTTTCAATTAACTTACGAGTGACGTCAAAAGATACAGTATTTACACGTCACTTCATGTGCATGTAAATAGAAAAACTTGTTCGTGGAGCAAAAGAAACAAAGTTTTATACATTCACAAAAACAGCCACTAAACTTGACTTAATCTGGAATCTCCTCGGAAGGCGCAAGGGGTGGTTGACAAAACAGAATCTTAGGCCATCGACTCTAGGCCTGGTCTCACGCCTGATCACCTACATACATAATATAAATAGTGAGCGGGAGCCCAGTGAATAATAACAAAGTAAAGGATTAAATGAATGATGTCCCATAACTGTGTCCATACATAGAATAGATTCATATTCGTGTTCTTGTTTGAGTCTTTGACAGAAATTAGAATTCATGCTTGATCGTACATAGTTCATTCGTTAGCACTAACATATCATATACAGAGCATCATAGATTATACTTGTCAGTTCCATAGAGGAACCTCTGGCCGGGTATGGATAACTTGTCAGTTCCACATAGGAACCTGCGGACTGGGAATGGATAACTTGTTAGTTCCATAAAGGAACCTCCAGCCGGGTACAGATAACTTGTCAGTTCCATAAGGAACCTCCGGTCCAAGTACAGATAACATATTTGATTCATAGCATAAATACCACAAACATTTGTCAGAATTGGACAATCATTCATAGTACAAAACATGGTATTTCATAAAACAGATCTTATTCCATATATAGAAAATAATTGAACTTGAACATAGCTTTACTAAGTTATTATTCACAGATAACTGGTGGCTCCAAATTGACGAGTAGAGTAGGCAATTCGCTTAACTTAAGGCACGTGGCCTACATAACATGACAGATACATACATTGGAACGTACGCTCGGATTGTACATAACTTATTTCATTTGTTCTTAGTGTGTTTCTAGCCTTTATCCTCATCATAGTATCTTGATCTTGGCTTAGGAATGCCTAGGACGGAATGAGGATGCAAAATGTACTTGAAAACATTTTTCAAAACTTGCTGAAAACAGGGTCCACGCTCGATCGTGGCTTTCCTCGCTCGAGCGGACATGCAAAATGTAAAGGTCCACTCGAGTGCAACTTCTTTTGCTCGAGCGGTCTGCAAACTTTTGAAAAAGTACTGGTTACGTGAAATTCCCACTCGACGATCCCTCGATTCTCGCTCGAGCGTGAGACTCAGACCTTTGCTCGAGCTTGACTCTTGTCGCTCAAGCGATCTGCAAAAACACATGAACTTCTGAGAGCATGCATTTCACGCTCGAGCGAACTTCTGGTCACTCGAGTGGAAATGCACTCACTCAGAGTGGTCGCTCAAGCGTAGGAGCAGAATTCTGGAATTTTCAGAATTATTCCTAAGCTCAAAACTCAATTTCAAAACTTTTAAAATACATCCTTTTGGACCAAAACTTAGTAAAACATTGAGAAACTCATAGTACATGATGAATTACAAATTATTTCGCAAAATCAAGCCCAAAAGCTATGACAATTGTAGGAAACAAATTTGAAATTTAGATCACATAACTTGCTTGTAATGTCATGAATTCCAACCTTCCAAAACATGATCAAATGAGTCATTAACCTCAAAAACAAGTTGAATTCTTTGAACAAAACTTAGATATGAACAAGCATGTGAGAATTCTTGTAAAAACAACTTCAAAACTTCATGATATGTACATACATGTATGATTTGAGTTACAATTCATTAATCCTAGCTCATTTTCATGTTAGTCCACCTCCTTTACTTGAATTCTTACAAAAACTAACTCAATTACACAACTAAGGGTTAGATTTCTTACCTAGGCTTGTCAAGATGAGAGCTAGAAGCTTAATTCTTGAGTTTCTAAGTCCAACTCCTTCAATTCTAGTAAATTCTTGCTCAATTTCTTCAATCCTCTAGTTAAAATCCAACTTGCTTCTCTCTTTCTCTTTCTCCCTCACGTTGATGTCAAAGATGAGGGAATGAGGGTGTAAAAATGTGTAGGAGAGGTAGGAGTGGCCTTATATAGGCTTGCTTAGTGGTATTTAATTAATTTGGCTTAAGCTAAGCAAAGTGGCATTAATTAATCTAATTTAATCGTTCTAAATCGAATTTCAACTGAACCTACCATAAAATTCTAAAAATTCTTATTAACACATAAATCAAGTCAATTTCTGAATTAAATGCCGATAAGGCCTTCAATTCGCAAACCGAAACGGAAACATGAATAGATCTTTCTACATTAAATATATATAACATATAATGTAACATTTCACTTTAATTACTTATTAGGCATAATTAAGCATGGATTAATATTAATTATGAGTCGGGGTTGTTAAAAGAATAATCGGTTCCGGATACTGATTAAACATATATCATCACAATGAAGTAGCTAACGAGATCTCGTATCACGTATATGTCATGGACTAGAATTTACATGCCGTCCCTCATGACTTGGGACTATCTGTGGATGCCATAATAGATTTGCAAATAGGACATTCGTTTACATGATCAAGATAGCATTTCAAGAAACCATAGCTTATCGATAACAGTTAAAACATAATTGATATCAACATATCTTTACAGAAATGCTACTCACAGTGGACTTCCAAATCCGGTTGTACGGTCTCCGAGTCTTGACCTACAAATACAAACATGCATAGCACAATTTCTCAATACACAGTCAAATCATGTAGTTGGTTCTTAACCTCATTCAGTTATCCATTACTTATTCGTTCAGTCATTTCTATTCTTTTTTTAACTTCTTTCATGCTCATGAGATGCTAATGGATGTAAATGACATGTGAAAATCATGTAAATGAAGGCTCGAAAGTCAAAAAATGGAAAGAAAACAAAATCAGCAAAATTGCTCTATTTGGCCGCACGTGAGGTGGCCTTGGCCGCACGAGCGGTGGAACTTCAAAATCAAAATTTGGCCAAATCAAAGTTGGCCGCTCGAGCGGTCTCAGTACATTTTCAGTCCAAAAATCTGCTTTGAAAGGGAACTCCTTCTTTTGCAAAATCAACTTCAAATTCATGAAAATCAAGGCCCAAAACTCATGAAAACAACTTGAATTAAACACCTTTCACTTGAAACATAAATCATAACTTCAAATCAAACTCAATGTTTCATGTGAAGATCAAAACTTTGAATTAAAGGGCAAAATCAACAACTATGTACATGTTAACAAATCCATGGAGTTTCACCCTCCATCTTCAAGAATCATGCAAGAAAACAAGTTTATGAACATGAATTAAATGATTTGATGCCATGTATGTAAAGTTATGAGCCAATTTCCTTCAATTCTTGCCATATGTGCTCATATATGCTTTCTAGGTCAAAATACAACACAACACCCTCAATTAAACATGAATTTCTTCTATCTCTATTTCATGTTCATGAATTTATGTATGACTTAGCTCCATATCAAGAAATTAATATAGGAAATTCTTACCTTGAATGTTGATCTTGGAAGCTTGTTTAATTTCCTCTTTCTTCTTTTTCTTCCTCTTCCTATCTTCTTCTTTCCCTTAGTCTCTCTCTCTCTCTCTCTCTCTCAATTTTTTTTTTCTTCTTCTTCTTTTTTTTTTTTTTGAGTCAACAATTAAGGCACATATCTATATCTCTATATATATTTGTTAAATAATGAGCCAAACATGACTTAGCGAATCAAACAAAAATCAATTCTCAATTAAACTTTCCAAACGGCTCTAAAAATTCTCATTAGCATAACCATGTACCCAATTTTGGTTTCTAAACCCATTATGGTCATCAATTTCAGTCCCGAAGTTGTAGCCTTAACAAGTATTTTCCCAATTCAAACAGATATTCTCAAATTAATTCATATTATCGCATAATTAACTAAAGATAACTGTGACACGCATTTTGGGGCAATTACATTATTCACATTCTTCATTTTTTCTTTATTTGGGACTGTTAGTACCCTGTCGACTCCCCTTTTTTGGGGTGCAGTTGATAGATATTCGTAAAACTTAAGCAAAACTAGAACCAAGAACAAAAATGGGGCCCTCGTGCCCCTCATTCTTCATAATTTCAGTATATAAACTTTGTACTTGGGATGAACAGTCTAATTCCTAAGCAAAACCGATCAAAAATTCAGTTTTGGATCTTAAAATCGTTCCAAACCGAGCAATAATGTGTGTTGTGGTCCTTTCGTGTGATTTGGACCACGATAGAGACCAGTAGGGGTGTTAAACCGAGATAAGTCCAAACCATTTTTGATGAAGTCTAGAACCGACTTAACCCCCTTAGGCTTCACAACCGAGATAAAAACAATAGGTGAGATAATATTGATGGCCTAGTGGAAACTTTAGCTGAGCTAGGCATATTTTGGTAGCCGCGCATTTGATGTCGTGCTAACACTTGCACTTATTTTTTAATAATGCAAAAACTAGGACCGACCAGGCACACCTCAACATCACCATCGGTGAGACTCAAAGACCGAGCAAATAAAATCAATTGAGCCGCTCAGTTTTGACCGAGCTATTATAAGATTTACCATATATAATACAACCGAGATAAATGGGGAAATACCGCTTTATGGTCAACTCGCTAAGGGCAATGGTCGAGTTCCATAGAGAATATAAATTCAAAATAACGTCCACCTTGAGTTGGCCAAAAAAGGAGATACTCCCTGGGGCAATTGGACAAATGCCCTTTCACGGTTGTGTCTATTGTGGAAGGCAGCCTACGATTCTCTGTCCAACCCCTAATCTGCGAAGTTTTGAGGCAAACTAGGCTGTGCCCAACCCAGGTGCCCAACAATACATACAAGATAATAAACGGCGTGGCCGCACCGAACTGAATTCTCAGTTTGAATCTCGGCCTCGCCGAGATCTTTCACCAGTATACACTTGGTAAAAATAAATGAGGCTTTTGCTGGTACCTTAAAGTTAGGAAGGGCCGAACAAAACTTATTGAAGGTAACCCAGACAAACAAATAAATGATAATGACTTTTTGCTGGTGTCTGGGAATTATGAGGACAGCGAGGCGCCCATACTGGGTTGGTACATACGCAAAAATTTCAGGAGTGCTGGTGAGCAACATAACGCGGTTTAATTTTTGTATTTGATTTGTCTTTTCCGATCTAACCCTTGCTTTCTTGTTGCAGATCACAAACTCTTGGCAGCGGATTATTTTCAAGCTAACCGAGAGGCCATTAGAGTTACTCTATGACATCCGGCCGAGGAGCGCGAACCCCAAAAGCTGCTCGGATACGAGTCGAGCTATCGGCACACGGCGCTGCGCAAGAGTAGGGTGACCGACTTTCTTCATGCCCCTTCTCCAGAGTCGGATCCAAATCTTCCGCCGATCAAACTTGTACCATTGACAGAAGAACAATAAATGGCCAAAATCTGAGCCATAAAGTCCATGATCACGGGTGAGCCGAGCGACTCACAACCGGTTAAAACGATAGGGGGCCAAACTTCTAGGTCAGCCATGTACAAAGGACTCGTGCTGGCTCTTCCCAGCGAAGTTTCTGGTCGATCAAAGAAGAGGCCGAGACGGGCTTCAACCGAGCAAATGCTGGTTGACAAAGATTTCTTCGAGCTTCCGTCTACTGATCAGGGAGAGCCGACCGAGCAAGCTATAGCCGATCAACCACACCAAACTTCTTCCCTCCCCTCCCAGTGTGGTCTACCGAGCTCAAATATAAGGGCCAGCTTGTGACCTCCATTGACTCCGTTTATGGGGATAAAGACTACTCCTTAGGCTTCAACATGACTAAGGGTCTGCAGCTCCCAACATTTATGAAGAAGCACGAGGAGTTGTCTGACCTAAAGGTCCTCAAGTCGACAATGAAGTCGTGCTAGTAAGTGAACAAATCTCTTAATTACAAAGTTATTGGTCGGTTTCGATGTACTAACCACGTGTGTTGTAGGTCGCCCAGAAAAACAACTTAGCCCACGAGCACATGATTTCCGTGCGGCAGAATCTGAGGGAAGCCATTGCTGATAACAAGGCCAAAATGGCCAAGCTGGGGAAGGTGCCAGCTTATCTTGAGTCAGTGATAGCCGAGCGGGATATGCTTACCGAGAAGCTTTCGAAGGCTGAAGCTGACAAGGAAAGGATTGTGGTGGCCAAAAAAAAATGGTACCTATCCAAGCTACGCAAGCTCCGCGCTGCTCACAAGGCCGAGCTAAAGGACCAAGTCGATAAGGCCAAGGACCGCGGTTACGCAGAAGACGAGAAGGTGTATGAACGGCAAGTGAAGAGAATGAAGGATATCTTCTTTCAGTGTGGTTGGAAAGGTGCTGCAGAGGCGCTTAGTCATCGGTCTGACACTGATATTTTTAAGAATCCTCCATTGGCCTTCATTTCGCTAGACATGCAAGCTTACGCCGCAGCCATACAGCAGAAATTGATTGAAGCGGCGACGGCTGCTAGCACAGCTAAGGCAACACCTCCCCCCTGCCAACAAATGAGAGTCCACAACTAGTCACTGAGGAAGAAGAATCGTCGAGCGGTGGTAGGGCTGATCTGCAATCCAATCTAAACCCTATCATCGAAGAGGAGCCCGCGGTGAACGCAACCGAGAAAGGCTTAGGCGAGCAAGAGGAGACCGTGAACAGAAATTAGGCACTTTTGTATTTTCCTTCTGTTTTTTCTCTTTTCTTTTTTCTTTTTTTTAGCTAGGCTGGTGGCCTCACCTTTTGTAATCAAACCTCAGTAGTAATAAAAATTGCCATCTTTTTGCTCGTCATGTCTTCAATTTGTCTACCGAGATAAAACTGTTCGGTTAACTTTTATCGTGCTAACTTTTTAAATGCGCACACATGAAAAATTTTCTTTCAAAATTGGGGAAGCATAGCATCTACCCGAGCAGAAATCAGCTCAGAAGAAATAAGCAAAGCTATCTCGATTTAAAATCAAGAGTTGTTCATAACGCCAACTTTCTATTGAGGTGAGGAAAATCAACTGTTGGAACGGATGTAAAGTGTGCTGGACGGCCGAGCTAGTTTCCGCTCAATCAATATGCACATGATTTCACTTAATAAACTTAGCCAGTTCCAATGTGGGGAGGCACAATGTCCCTCCGAGCGTATATCAACTTGGTTCAAATCAAGAACTGGGTAGATCACCAACTTTTACCCTGGCAGGTGAAATCAACTCGGTCTCAAAGTAGAAGTTGGGCATTACACCAACCTTCCATTAATCCGAGCAAGCTCTGCTCCAAAAAGGCGAGCAAAATCAGTTCGGTCAAATATAAGCAAAATCAGCTTAGAACGAGCGTACACAATTGGGGATGACACCAACTGTTTGCTCGGCAGGCAAAGTCAGCCTAGATTGAGCGAAGTCAGCTCGGTCCTATGCCCATACACTCTGTAGCTTAATACTTTAAGTCCGAAACACATAATACAAGATAAAGAAGTGGCTTTTTTCCATTGCACATCAAATATTACATGTAGTAACAAAAGGCCAAGTTTCAAAATAAAAAAGGAAAAAAGATTGCGTTTCAAAAGTAAAATAGCTTGAGGTTGGCCGCATTCCATGGCCTTGGTATGGCTTTGCCATCTAAGTCCCCAAAATGGAATGCCCCTTTACTAGCCAGGCTTACTATCTTGTACGACCCTTCTGTAGACCGCCCCGAGAACTCCGCTCTCTGCGCCGCGAGGGCGCGAATTGCTTTGTTCTTAGCTACTACAGTTCGGACTCGTGTCACGGTTCTAAATCTAATCTCGCAAAGTGCAATACAAGATTGATAAATCACCAAAGAGTCCAAATCTGGCAAATTATTTTGGAAAACTGATTTTAATAAAGAAGTGCCAAACATGGACTGCTTTGCCAGATACAGAGTCGCCACCTAAATGTTTTATTTTGGAGAAATTTAGGAAACCCTGACTCGTGCCTAAGGCCACGTGTCCGTCATCACCAAAGTTGCCTCGGCTCGGGAACTTGGGTACGAGAGGGAAAAGTCATACAATGAGCACCCCCGCTCGCCCGATCAAAGATCGGCCTGTACTAAGCATGATATTTTGTTTTTGAAAACACATGTGTTCTTATTCCGGTTATTAACCTAGAATTACCATGTGACGTGTGGAGCATACAAGTATAGACTAGATCGCCTAAGTTTGAATAAAACATTATATGTTCGTTTGTTTGAAAACGATTTGAAGTTTGCTACTCGCAAGTAGGCTAAGTCGCGGATTTCAATGAATTGTTCCAATTCAAGCAATCCAACCTTCACCCACAGGCATTCATGCAGTTAAACACTTAAGCAGTTAGCCTCATGGCAAGCATGCTAATATGGCAACATACACATTTCATGCAGTATGCTAAAGCGTAAACACTCACAGTGTACTTCGAGCCAAAACAAAGAACTAGTTAGAAATCATGCATGATCCTAGTTCATGTTAAGATGGCTAATGCAACACATGTAAAAATGTAACTAAGATGGGCTCGGCTATCTAAAATGGCACATGAATGCGACAATTGATACATGTATTCAAATCGGAATTGAAATACAATGCAATTAGTATGATGCGCCGAGCCTAGTGCATGCAAAATAGATGAATGAATGCAAATATGCTAGCATAAGGATGCTAATCGAAATATGTCCCAAAACTAACCATCGTAAGCGGTTAAGTAAAAGGGAGAAAGAAATGGGGGTTGGAAGACATCCATTACACAAACGCACGCTTATTACAACAATTGGCCCTCTCGACGAAGGGTCCGAATAAGAAGCTAACTAACTAATCTAAGCTAATTAAGCTAATTATTACATCACAAAACTAGCTAACTAACAAGCTAACTAATTAAGTACAAAACGAGGCTAATTAACCTACAAGTTAACTAGCTAGTTATTACAACACAAATTGAATAGTTAAACACATTAACTAATTAGGTACAAAATCAAAGCATAAACTAGCTGAGAAAATTAGTTTAGTAAAGTAGTAAAGGAATGTCCTCAAAAGGAGAAGAATGCACGCATGCTCGGTCGCTTCGTTCGGAAATCCACCGCAATGCCCCAATTTGCCTCTATTTTCATTTATTCTCAGAACTTTGCACCAAGCTCATGATAGCTTCTAAATCACCTTGGGGACCTGTAGGAGCATGGCCGACCACCTAGGGGTGTTGCCAGCCACTGGCCGACCACTTTCCATTGCTGTAGACCAGAAAAAGTGGTCGGCCAGCTAGTTTTTCTGGTCGGCCGACCAGTTTTTGCTGCACTTCTCCAGTTTGCTGCAACAGAGAGCAAGAAAGGGCATGGCAATGTATTTTCAAGGTATGTGTGCACAACCACCCTCCCTATCATTTCATGAGCTCAAGGGAGTTTGGTTCTCGACCCTCGGGTCACCAATCACGCATCTCAATACATGATGGCCGAGAAGTCAAATTGCACAATTCAATGTAAAATGAATGCACACATAAACACATAAAGCCTTGACCTCTATCATGTGTGATCAAGAGTGTCGGCGACCAAGAATTGAGGCACGTTTCATCACTTCAAGTATGAAACGTCCCTCGTTTCTCGTGTTTAGACTAACACCTAATCCAAACAAATGCAAAGCAACTCAAGCATGCAAATATGCAATGCAACTCAAGCATGCAAACATGCAATGCAACTTAAGCATGCAAACACAATATAAGGCATGCATACATAATGCAATGCAACAACATGGCATACTCAATGCAATGTACAACATAGCATACACAATGCAATGTAACATGGCATACACAATGCAAAGAACATGACATACACAATGCGATGTAACATAAGCATGCAAGCAACATGGCATACACAATGCTAAATGCTAAGAACAACATGGCATACTCAATGCAATGTAACATAAGCATGCAAGCAACATGCAAATAAACATGCTCAATGGACTTAAACCGAATATGGATAAACCTCAGTCATGCCCAAAACAGTGGCCATAATGATGAAACTAAGGTACAAAAGCATATACAAGTATGCACATGCAATAGCCCATTGACTAGGCATAAGAGCACAACTCTCAAGAGTGCTCAAGGAGTGACAGATGTGGAAGTGTATCAACACTATAAGCTCTGAAATAAGGTATGAAATGATGCCAAATCATTCGAACAACACAAGCAAGGCATGCAAGAGTCCTTAAGGCATAAGGCTACCAAGGAGGACTACAAAGGGGGTGTGCAATACACGGCACAAATGCATGAACCAGCGACAAACAGAGCTCAAGTAGGTCAAAACAAAGACCAAAACATGCTAAGTTGGGAGTTTAAGGACCTAGGCAAGATGGCATGCATACTAGGCCACAAACAAGGCAACAATGCATAACACTCAAAGGCACTTAAAGAGTGAATAAGTGGGAACATGGCGATGCTACATGCTCTGAAATAACATATGAAATGATGCCAAATCATGTACATGATACAAATGGAGCATGCTATGGTACCCAAAGCTTGAGGCTAGCATAGGCACTTGTACTATAACTATGCAAAACATGAAGCATATGGTCAAGGCAACCCAAAACAGTCCTAGAACATGTCAAAATGATGTTAAAACATGTATGGAAGGAAGCCAAAACAAGCTAGCATGAAGGGCATGAAGCAGGGAATATGCAAGGCCAAAAGGGAGGGTTACACTACACCTACTAAGACCAAGCATGAGATGGCTTCACCAACAAAAATCAGAGTTATATCATGGCAAAATAATCCCCAAAACACATTGAAATGATAGCTCACAAGCTTAGGCATGAAGGCATACGCAATGGCTCATGTTTAAGGCATAAAGGACCAACCCTTCAAAGCATGGAATAAGTGACAAATGTGAGAGTGTATGACCATGAAACATGCACTGAGATCACATAACAAATTATGCCAAATCATTCAAATAGGCCAAGTAATGCATGCTAGTGGACTCAATACACAAAGCTAACAAGCTAGAATGTATTATAGCTATACAACGCATGGCATGCATGACCAAGACAATACAAATTAGAGCTAGAGCATGCTAAAACATGGACAAAAGCTTCTTAGAGTTAAGCCAAAATCATGTTAGAATAACAGTCTAAAGCATAATACACATTAGGCTAATTCATGGAATTGCACTACAAGTGCATGGAGCATGCATGGGGCTATCAAACCAAACCTTAGCAGAGGTATATGATGGCAAAACAACACCAAGAACATGCTGAGATGGACTCAAAACAAGCTAGAATGACATGCTACTTCATGAAGCACACAAAGCTAGTTTGCAAGATTTACACTACAAGTGTATAAGGCATGCATGAGGTGACAAAACCAAGTCAAAATTCTAAAATAGGCTGAGATGTGGCCAACACAAGCTTAACAAACATGCTCAAACATGAGGCAAATGAAGCAAGCATTCAAGAACATAAGGAAAGGGGATGACCCTCTCCTATTTCGGACCTCAAAACACCATTTCCACCACTGAAAATCCTCTGGATTTTAGTGGTGAGAAGGCCAAAACAAGGTGGTCCCAATAGCTTAAAAGGAAGGTTCAAAACAAGGCCAAACAAGGCCTAAGAGGGGGTAGACCACCCCCAACACAAAAGGGACCTTAAACAAACATGTTAAGCCTTGAAAATCAGAACTTTTTTTAATAAAGAGTCAATCCAAAAACAGCATGCAAGTAAGGCTAAAAGCTTAAGCAAAAAGCAAGGTTCAAGAGGGTAGTAACTCACCCTTGAAGAACCACTTTGAAACTACAACTCCAGCAACTTTTTCTGACCAAAATCAGTCCAAAAACTTTAAAAACAACTTCAAGAAGCCTCAGCAACAAGAGTAAGGTGTTTGAGTGTGTGTTTGTATGAAAAAGTGGGAAGAATAAGCATTTTTGAACACAAATATGAAGAGAAGGTGCAAGATAGATACAAAGGTGTATGTATAACTCTTAAGCACAAAAAACTGAACCTGGAGGAGGAGGGAGGAGGGAGGAGGTTCTCTTATATAGAGAACCAAGACTCAAGCTTGTTAAGGAAGCTAAGGGCTCAAAGCCATCCTTTCATACGTGTATGGAGGATGGTTTTTGTGCCCTGCAGTTGTGACAGCTAGAGAGAAAATATCTCCAAGAAGCTGGTGAAAAGCTGCCGACCACTTGAAGTGGTCGGCCAGCTACTTACACTGGTCGGTCGACTAGTGGAAATGGTCGGCCAGGGTCAAAAGTGGCCGGTCACAGGGGAGAGGTGGTCTGCAACATGAGACCAAGGTGGTGGTGTGGTGGCTGACCAGAAAAGGTGGCTCAACGACCAAGGAAACCAGTTGGCTGACCAGAAAATTGGCTGGCAGGAAGGAAAGTGGTCTCTAAGGGGAAGAACTGGTCTCACACCCTTGTACCACCTTCCAAACAAGGAAAACAAGGTTTTTACCCAAAACAAACCAAAAAAGATGCAAGACGAAAGTCTGGGAGACAAGGCGTGCGGCCGGGAGCCTCGAAAACTAGTTTACAGGCACCAAAAGTGGTTTATGACCACAAAGTGGTCACCCAGACCACAGTGGCCTTCTAGGCCAAGGAAACAAGGCATGGTTCAAAAACCAAGCCAAATGGAGAACGTTAAGTGATCCCGAGACAAGGCACGCTGCAGAAAGCTTCGAAAATCAGAAACTGGTCTCCAAACAAGAAAAGTGGTCTACAACCACAAAAGGATGGTCTACAAGACCTCTCTCTCCCTCCAAGGAAGAGAAAACAAGGTTCGGTCCACAAACCGAGCCAAAGCACAAAGAGTTCAGAGGCCCGAAGGTAAGGCATTCGGCCAAAAATTCCGGAAACCTCGAAACGAGCACAACATGCGCAATCACCAAGCGCTCAATCAATGACGTCTGAGTCTTAAGGTCGGTCAAAAATGGGGTGTCTACACCTTCCCAATTTGCACCTAATTTGCCTTCTCCAGGAACCAGCGTGTTGCCCATCACCTTCCTCAAGACCTAGTCCCCAACTTTGAACAGTCATGGATGCATGGTCTTATTGTATTTCTTGGAGAGCTCTTGTTGATGGGCTGCAATGTGGATTAGTGATCGTTCCCTTGTTTCTTCAGCTAGGTCCAACTCCAGGGCAATAGCTTCACCATTCAAGTCAGGCTCAAAGTTTTCAGATCGAATGGTTAGCATACCGATCTCCAGGGATATGACTGTCTCCATGACATATGCTAGGGCGAATGGAGTCTCTCCAGTCGAGCACCTTGGGGTAGTTCGGTATGCCTAGAGCACTTTAGGAAGTTCTTCAGCCAATCTCCCTTTGGCCTTCTCCAGCCGTTTCTTTAGCCCGTCCAAGATAGTTTTGTTTGATGCTTCGACTTGACCGTTTGACTAAGGATAGGCCGGCGTTGAATTATAGAACTCAATCTTCAATTCTTCGCAAAATTCGTGGAAGGGTTTCCCATCAAATTGCGTGTCGTTATTTGAGATAAGGGCCTTTGGGACACCAAACCGAGTGATGACATTCTGCCAGACGAATTTCTTTATGTCTTTCTCCTTGATGGTGGCTAGTGGCTCGGCTTCCACCTACTTGGTGAAGTAATCAATGGCAGTAATTAAAAACTTGCGATTGCCTAGAGCCGTTAGGAGTGGCCCGACGATATCTAGCCCTCAGAGGGCAAATGGCCATGGACTTGTCAAGGGAAGCAACTCTTTGGTCAGCTGGTGGATCTGGTGAGCAAGCTTTTGGCATTTTTTGCATTTGCGAACATATTTCTGCGCGTCAGCTTGCATACACGGCCACCAATAACTCTGGAAAATTGCTCGATATGTCAGAGATTTGCCCTTAATATGGCTACCACAGATGTCTTCATGAATCTCAAAGAGGAAATCTTCAACCTTGCTAGGGTGGACACACTTCAGGTACGGCCCAGTAAAGGACTTTTTGTATAAGGCGCCATATGGAGAGAGCCAAAACCGCTCTGACTTGGCCCTGATCTTGTTGGCTTCCTTCTTCTCACTGGGCAGAATTCGATCTTTTAGAAAGGTGATGATTTGATCCATCCAGGACGGCCCCAAGTCGGTGCAGAGTACCTCGGGTGCCTCTAGTTCTTCAATGCTCGGTTGGGGTAAGAACTCTATCATCAAAGGATTGGAAAAGGTCATTTTCATAGATGCCAGATTGGCCAGTTCGTTAGCTCGACTATTTTCTTCGCGGTTAATTTGTTCCATTCTTATCGCGGCAAACTTTTTAACCTCGGTGCGTACCAACGTTTGATACTTGGCCATCATTTTTGTCACGACCCAAACCTTCCCCTAAAAGTTTAGGCCATGATCGATCTATACTTAAGCCTCAAAGACAAAATTTCAAAATACTTAAATGACATAGGGCCTAAAGCGGAAACAAATCAAATAGAAATGTCCATTGAGCTTGTGCATACATGATAACTGAAATAATTAAAACAATGTAAACACACTAATATACATATACATACACACACACACACACATATATATATATCACACACATATACATAAAACTTAAGTAAATACAAAATTCTAACAACGTAAGGTTAAAGCCTCAACACGGAGGCGTATCTTGGGTGACTTGACTTAGCAGGTTCACAAAAGAAACTTCTGAGGCTGGCCTAAGGATGGTCTCTGGATTGATCACCTACATACAGATAAAATACGAAGTGAGCGAAGCTGAATGAGTAATAATAAAGTGAAGTGAATCAAGTAAATAATCTAGATTCAAAAGAAGCATAACACAATACTCTTCCTCATTTACACAATTCACAACATTAACCATAGTCATATTTGCAATACGGCCTTAGGCCCACTATCTAACAAAACGGCCTTGGGCCCACATATATCAAAACGGCCTTGGGCCCAATCATATATCAAAACGGCCTCAGGCCCAATCAGAAATCAAAACGACTTGGGGCCCAATCAGATATCAAAACGGCCTCGGGTCCAATCGTATATCAAAACGGCCTCAGGCCCAATCGTATATCAAAACGGCATCAGGCCCAATCATATATCATATTATAAATAATTCACATTTCATATCCATATTCAATATCATAGGTCTTGTAACTCATTCATTCACATAAAACATAATTCTAGAACATCGCAACATTTACATATTAAAGTAAATATAAAAGAACATGTCATTATAATATTATTACTCACAGTGATGGGCTTCTGGTAGTAATGGGACAATGTCCTCGTCTTGACCTACAAACGCAATGCACAAAGTATAATATGAGAATATAACAGATTCCTTACTTGTTCTTTTTGATCAATTAGTTATGTTGGTTCTAAACTCATAGGTCTTCAATGAATCACAATTCATGTCAAGTAAGATAGGAAGAAATGAAAGGAGATTGGGTTAGATGAGAAAATGGCATGAAATGGTTGGACAGAAAGTGAACAACCTTCGCTAATTTAAACATATCTATTTGTGTACTTAGAATTTGGGAGTGAGACTACCACCATTGGAAACTAGACTTCCGGGGCTTGAATTTAGGCTTAAGAATCACTTAAAACGGAGTCTGAATGCAAGAGATATGCTTATTTGAAGTTGGCTAAAATAGGGATGTCCCGTACCTGCGGGAAACAGGGCCGCCCGTGTGGGAAGCCGCACGTGCGAGACAAGGTGCTTTTATTTCAGAATCATTTTTGGATGCTAGAATAGACTGCCGTACGTGCAGGAAGCCCCGCCGCACTAGCGACTCTGGGCAAATTCTGCTGTCCGAAAATGTTTGTTGGCTCTAACACTTGTTCTTTCCATTTCTAAGCTTGGTTTCAACTCTAATCACCCAAAAACATGTAAAATTACCCCACAACATGATAATCTAGCATCATTCAAGTGTAATTCCATTTCAAACAAATCAATCTTTGCCTCAAGTTCAAGATCAATGCTTTATCTTTCATAATCTTTAAAGTTCTCAAAACACAACCCACAAATACACTTGATTCTTGCATAATCTTGTTCTATGGACAATCTAGAGTTCATTTTATATGGTATTCATAAGGTTGAGCCCCAATCATAAACAAAATCATAGGACCCAAGTTCTAATTTCTTAAATTGAGCTCAATTAAATACATACATAAAACCCTAACCCAAATGGGTTTCAAATCTTCCAATATCATTATGGTTTCATGAAATTGACGCATTAAACATAAGGATTCAAGATAGACTTCCATACCTTAGTTCAATCTTTGCCTTTCTCTTAGCTCTCTTCAATTTCCCAAGCTTCCATGGTTGATCTTCTTCCTCTCTCTTTAATCTCTTCAATTTATCTTCAAACCCTCATGAATGTTGAGCTCTCTCTTAGAGAAGCTTTGTCTCTCCTTCTCTCCCACCCTCTCTCTCTCTCTCTCTCTCTCTTTCTCACGGTTCTCTCCCTCTCCCTTAGATATTTTTGGACTCCAATTAATGAGTTCAACAACTCATACACAAGTAGGGAGAGCCAAACGCGCCCTTACGAATTGTACAAAATCAAATTCCAATTAAACTTTCCAGATGACTCTAAAAATTATGCTGATCATAACTATGTACTCCGTTATGGTTTCTGAAGCCTCTAAGGCCTACAATTTGCAGTGCAAAGTTAACCACCCAAATACACCTTAACGAATTAGACGAAATAAATTTCCAATTAATTTTCCCAAATAGCTCTAAAAATCCCCACTGACATATCTATATACTCAATTTCGATTTCTGAACCCATAAAGGTCGTCAATTTCAATTTTAAAGTCGTAACTCAACAGATAATTCTTCAATTCTAACAAATATAATTAAATTAAAGCACATTAACCCATAATTACATAAAGATAATTTCTGATATGCATTTTGAGGTCGTTACAATTTCCCTTTTGGCCTCATATTCCCTAGAGATTTGATTGACAATCAGTTTGGACTCGCTAAATACCATAAGCTCTGATGCCTTCATTCGGAAAGCACTGTTCAACCCGGCGATGAGGGTTTCATATTCGATCTCATTGTTGGATGCTGGGAACCCAAGCGTGATAGCATGCTCAATGGTCAGTCCATCTGGCGATATCACCACGACCCCCAGCCCGGCACCTTGTTTGTTGAAGGCACCATCGATGAAGAGCTTCCACATCTCGCCAATGAACAATTTCCAGCAATCGAAAGGATTTTGAGAGTTTCTCAATCCAAGGTACTGGTCGATTCAGCCATTTGCTTTCTTGTATTTGCACCCAGCTTTTCGTTCGATAAATTGGTCGGCTCCTTCACTGCTAACCCGGTGTCATTTTTTCATTCTATTGCTTGTTCCTCACCCATTTTTCGTGTCATTACAACCGTAGGTTGTGCTGAGTCCACACTAGCCAAATCAATAGGATAAACAGGGTAAGTGCCAGGAGCAAATTCCACCACGAAGTCGGCAAGGGCTTAAGCTTTAATAGTAATGCGCGGTTGGAACTTGATGTCATACTGACCAAGCTCTACAGCTCACTTCAAAATTTTGTCGATAAAATCTGCCTTCTCAAAGAACACCTTAAGCGGGAATTCAGTTAGCACTACTATCGTGTGGGCGTGGAAATAGTGCGCTAATTTTCTAGAGGCCATCATGAGGGCTAGGCCAATTTTTCAAGCGGTAGATATCTTGATTCGGCTGGAAGCAGTGCCTTGTTAATGTAAAAGATAGGGAGGTGCTGAATCCCCTCAGTTCGGACGAGGACCGCACTTACCGCTTGTTGAGAAAATGCCAAGTATAGATAGAGCTCTTCGTCTAGCTGTCGGGTGACCAGGATTGGGGCGGAAGAGAGATATGTCTTCAGGTCTGCCAAAGCGCGATCACACTCTGCATCCTAGAAAAACTTGGCTTTCAAAGTCTTGAAAAAGGACTTGCAACGATCTGATGACCGGCTAATAAATTTGTTCAGCGCAGCCACCATTCCGGCAAGATGTAGCATATCCTTTGTGGAGTTTGGTCGTTCCAGCTCTTGGATTCCCCTAATCTGTGAAAGGTCAGCCTCAATTCCTTTGTTGGTAACTAGAAAGCCCAAAAAAATTTCAGTTTCCACTCCGAAAGCACATTTAGATGCATTCAATCGCAACTTGTGGTGTTTGAGGATGACGAACATTTCAGCTAGGTCGGTGAGGTGTTGAGACTTGTCTTTGCTTTTCACCACCATATCATCAATATAGGCCTCCATAGTGCGGTCAAGAAGAGGAGCGAACATATTTTGTCACTATCCTTTGGAAAGTTGCCTCGGCATTTTTAAGACCAAATGACATAACCTTATAGCAGTACAAGCCTCTTGGAGTGGTGAATGAAGTGATCTCCCTATCTAGCTCGTACATGGCTATTTGGTGGTAGTCGCGGTGTGCATCTAAAAAGCTGAACCTTTGGTGACCAGCAGTAAGGTCCACCAGCTGGTCGATCCTTAGGAGTGGGAAGTTATCCTTCGAACAGGCACGATTGACCGTCTTGTAATCGACGCATGCTCGTCACTTCC
This sequence comes from Camellia sinensis, assembly GCF_055761805.1. Lineage (NCBI taxonomy): Eukaryota > Viridiplantae > Streptophyta > Magnoliopsida > Ericales > Theaceae > Camellia > Camellia sinensis. Next base: position 194,721,389 of record NC_138965.1, read on the forward strand.
CATTTTTCTTTAGCACTACCACCGTATTAAAGATCCATCTAGGGTATTGCACTTCTTCTATTGCCCCAGCTTCTAGTAAATTTTTGACCTCTTCGGCTACCACCTTGGCATGGTGTAAGGTCGAGCACCGTGTCCTCTGTATGACTGGCCGTGCATTAGGAAAGACGTTCAACTGGTGGCAGATGAAGCTAGGGTCGACGCTAGGCATATCGTAAGGTGCCCACGCAAAGACTTCAATGTTAGAGATCAGGAAGTTGACATAGTCCATCCACTCGGCGCTGGACAATGACGAGCCCAAGAGAAAAAATTTGTTTGGATTGTTCTCATCAATTCGAACCTCCACCAAGTCTTCAACTAATTTCTCTTCGGCTTTTCTTCCCACATCTTCCAGGACTTCCTTTCCTTCTGGCCCTTCTATCATTTGGACAAAGCCTTTGGCAGCTCGACTGCCATTTGCTGCGACGAAGCATTGCTTTGCCATCACTTGGTCCCCCCAAACCTCTTCGATTTGCCCAACTAGAGTAGGAAAGTGCATAACCTGGTGGTAAGTCAACGCTACTGCTTGCTTTGTGACTGACCCAGCTTTGACCGGCAATATGATCTTCCCGATCGGCCATTCCAGTTAAGAGTTGAAGCCGACCAAAGGAGACGTTGCTAGAGCCAAGTCTTTGTCCTCCAACTTCATTTTCTTGAATGCATCGTAGTATATGATCTTGACCGAACTCGTCTGGTCAATCAGTATTCTTTTGATGTCGAAGTTCTTGACGCGAAGAGTCACAACTAAGGCGTCATTGTGAGGCGTTTGAATTCTTTCCAAGTCCTTGCTTGAAAATGTCAAGATGTCTTTTATCTCGGTTTTTCCCTTCTTCATGGTGGGCTGATGTAGACACCCCATTTTTGACCGCCCTTAAGACTTGGACGCGACTGATGGTTTACATGGTAGAGAAAGGTGTGCAGGGAAAAGGTTCAGTTTCTTCGGCAAGGAGAGAGTCAAATCTCAACTTCATACCCCTTTTTGGACCAAAACAATCTTGATCAAAAGATTTTAGACCTTAAAACCCTCTCTTTCAAAATGTTTTTGAAATAAAGTTTTTACGATGTTCCGAGGCTCGCATTTGTCAAATGTTGCGCTTTTCGGTAAACCGAGTGTATAAGTCCAATTTTCAAACTGGCTTTGCGTAGCGTGTAAGTCCAATTATCAAACTGGCTTCGCGTAGCGTATAAGTCCAATTTTCAAACCGGCTTCGCGTAGCGTATAAGTCCAATTATCAAAATCTTTCTGCATATCATTTTGCATCCTGCCTCTGAACTACTCTAGTTTGATTCCTTGCAAAGGGATACGTAAGCAGCCTGCGGGCGAAACCATTTATTTGTCTGTACTTTATTTGTTTGTCTAAGTCTTCGGCCTTGTCAAAAATCGGTCGTCTCTGGGCTTTGACCTTCACTCCCGTCACTTCTTGACTTTCGAGTTCTATCAAAGAGGGACAACTGTAGACACCCCATTTTTGACCGCCCTTAAGACTTGGACGCGACTGATGGTTTACATGGTGGAGAAAGGTGTGCAGGGGAAATGTTCAGTTTCTTCGGCAAGGAGAGAGTCAAATCTCAACTTCATACCTCTTTTTGGACCAAAACAATCTTGATCAAAAGATTTTAGACCTTAAAATCCTCTCTTTCAAAACGTTTTTGAAATAAAGTTTTTACGATGTTCCGAGCCTCGCATTTTGTCAAATGTTGCGCTTTTCGGTAAACCGAGCAAGGACAAAGTGGAAATGAATGAAAGAAAGATGAAATATTTTAAAAATCTTTCAAAACACCTTGTCTAGGGGCTTGGAGTTGAAGAAAAGAGGAGAAGAGGGAGGAAAACTAGTTTGGGAAAAGTTCGGCATGAATCCGGGTAGGACTGAAACTGCGCGGCTTCACCGAAACGAGCATAACTCTTTGCACAGGAGGAATTTTGATGCAAGGTTGGTGTCATTGGAAGGCTAACTTCTGGGGCTTCAATGTAGCCACATGGAAAACCAAAAAATCAGATGGATGACCACTTAGGTGGTCAAAAGTGGTTCGGCATGAATCCGGGAAGGAGAGAAAAAGTCGAGCGGTCCTCGCTAAATCGGGCTTATTCATTTGCATACTTGGAGTTAAGCTATGAGGCCACCATTCTTGGAAAGAAGACTTTCGGAGCTTCATTTTTCACTCAAGAATCTCCTAAGGCTGAGTCCGGATGGGGGAGATATGGTTGGTTGAAGTAGAGCATCAATCCGGTTGGACCGCATCTGTGCGGCTTTACCAAAACAGGCATAACTTTTTGCACAGGAGGAATTTTAATGCAAGGTTTGCGGCATTAGAAAGCTAACTTCAAGGACTTCATGGACGATCAGATTTGGAGCTTGAACCCTTTGACCCCTGGTCGGCCAGCTACCCTCTGTTTTGTCTCAATGAGTGTGAGCCAGTTGTGCCAGCTGGAAGCCTCAGAATGCATCTTCCATACACGTGTATGAAGGATGTTTAAGCTTGGTTTTAAGCTTCTTGAAGAAGCTTTAGGCCCTCTCTTCTATAAAGGAAAGGTGCCTCTTCCATTGCAAGGGTTCAAAGATTGGTGAAGGCTCATACATACACCCCTCCCTATATCTCTCTATTCCAAGCTTCAAGACACCCTTGTTCTTGCACCATTGCCCTACACCTCCTAGCACAACACCTCCACCATCACTCTAAGCAACTTGGGGCTGGTTTTCAGAGATTGAAGGTGTGTTATTTTGGTCCAGAAGCTGCTGGTCCCTTTGGCTACAAGGGTAAGTCTCTATTTTTTCCATTTTAACATTGTTTTGCTCCATAGTTTAGCTCTATTTGCAAGCATTTTTGGGTTTCATCTTAAACTGAAAAGAGTCTTATTTTGAGCCCCTCTTGAAGTTTGATTAAGGGCATTTTTCTGTTGGGGGTCATCTACCCCTTTGTATGCTTGTTTGCATAGGCCTTTGTTTCATGCTTTGTTTGGCCTTCTAGCCACTGAAATCCAGTGGATTTTCAGTAGCTAACACACTATTTTGAGAGCCAAAATCAGAGGGGGGTGACCCCCTCTCTCCTTGTCTTGATTGTTGGCCCTTTTGGCCTTCCAAAGGGGCTCCTATTTGTATGCTTTGAAGTCTTGTTTCAGGCCATTATTTTTGATTTTTTAGGTTTGCCTTAACTCTGTCCGGAGCCCCTTTGGCCATATTTTGTGTCTATCATGTATGTGTGGAGCAATCCTCCTCAAGGCCTTTCAAAGGGGCTTTCATTTGCATGCTTCATTGACCCATTCCAAGCCCTTTTTGGTGGGTTTTAGAACCCTCATAACCTATTTCTAGAGGTGATTTTTCCATTTTATATGCCTACCTTGTATGCGTATAACAACCCTCTTATTGGCCTCTCAAAGGAGCACCTCATTCTAGCATGTGTTGACTGAGTTTTCATGGGTTTTTGGGCATATTTTAGCATGGCATACTTCTGTTTTTGGTTGGTTTGGTGAGCCCTCATATGCTTCATATAGCTGTAGAGTAAATCATGGTTCACTAGCTTACTTTGCATGCTTTGTTGACCCTTGATTTTAGCACTTTTTGGCCTTGCCTTAAACTGATTTTGTGCATATTTTGGACTGCCCTAACTCTATTTTTAGGTCTCATGGTCGAATGATGTTTGTTTTGCATGCTTGTGGTTCAATACACTTGCTTAGCTTTGAGTTTCGAGGTCCATTGCATGCATATACTGAGGTGTGTTCATGTTTTGGGTCCATTATACATCATATTTCAGAGCTTGTATCAATGCCATATTACCATGTTTTATGCTCCTTAAGTGTGCTTGAGAGTTGTCCATGAATGCCTTGTTTTCGGGCCATTGAATGAGCTCCATTTCGTTGCATTTCGAGCTATCATTTTAGGCCATTTTTCCACTGTTTCAGACCTGCCTAGGGTCTGTTTAGGGTTGGTTTTGCCATTGGTGCATTGCTTTGGGTACCTCTAGGGTAACACACTTCACTAGTTTCGGTACCCGGGCCCCCTAGCTTGCATTGTGTGACATATTTGCATGTTTCGGGACCATCTTCTATGCCATTTCAGAGCTGTATCATGCCCTATTCTATGCCATCTTGCATCCTTTGCCATGCTTTGGTAGAATGGCATTTGTGCTTTAGGATCGGTCCATTGCATCCGTGCATGTTTGCATGTGTTTCAGTTGTCTCATTTCCATCATATGGCCACTGATGTAAGTGTGGCTGAGGTCCACTCGTGTTGGTGTGAGTCCATCGTGCATTGTGTATGCCATTTCAGTCTACAGCATTGCGTATGCTAGGTTGCATGTTAGAGCATTGTGTATGACATGTTACATCACGTGCACTGTGTATGCCACTTTAGCCCATAGCATTGCGTATGCAAGGTTACATGTTAGTCGCATTGTGTATGCCATCTCATTTGCATTGTGTTTGGGATAGGAGTTAGCCCAAGCACGGGAAACGAGGGACGTTTCGTACTCCAAGTGACGGAACGTGTCTCAATTCCCGGTCGCCGACACTCCGGATTAATCATGATGGAGTCTAGGCCTTGTTATGTTTATATGTACATTCATTTCACATCGAGTAGTGCAATTCGACTCCTCGGCCATCGTGCATAGAGATGCGTGATTGGTGGCACGAGGATTGAGGTGTGCATACATATGTGAAAATACTTTGCCATGCCCCTTTCTTACTCTCTGTTGCAGCAAATCATAAATCAACAGCCTTCTAGAGCTTCGCACAGCATTCCGGGAATAATTGCAAACAGAGGCGAATCGAGGCATCGCAATGGATTTCCGCGCAAGGCAACTCATGCATACATCTTTCATCATTCGGAACAGAGCTGAGGCAGTCCATTTGATAGCTTGCATGCTAATTTATTTGCTTTCCTAGTTAATTTGTTAATTAATTAGGGTTTTGTAATATTTAATTATTCATTCGGACTGTAATTATTTATTTGGACTGTATTATTTATTCGGACTTGCCAAGCGAGGGCACAATTGTAATAAGTGTGCGTGTGTGTGATGTATGTCTTCCAATCCCACGTCTTTCTCTCTTTTATTTATCAGCTTATGATGGTTAAATTAATGCATGTTTCAATTACCATACTTACGCTCGCATGTTTGCATTCATTCAATCTTGCATGCACCGGGCTCGGCGCATCATACTAACTGCATTGTATTTCAATTCCAAAGTTGAATACGTGTTAGCTGCAGCATCATCATATGCCATCTTAGAATAGCCGAGCCTATTGTAGTTGCATTTTTGCATGTGTTGCATTAGGCATTTCTGTATAGTTGGGATCATGCATGGATTTCTAACATAGCTTCTGTTTTGGCTTGGAGTACTCGGTAAGTATTTATGCTTTAGCATCCTTACATGTGTGTGAGTGACTGCCATGATAGCATGCTTGCCATGAGGCTAACTGCTTATGTGATATAACTGCCTGAATGCCTGTGGGTGAAGGTTGAATTATCTAAATTGGAATAATGCATGGACTGTGAGTTTTAAGCCCACTAGATAGTGGCAAAATCATATTTTCTAAGCCCACCTGAGGGTGCCAAATCCACATTTTAACTTACTTGCGAGTAGCAAACCGTTTTCAAAACAAACATGAGATGTTTCGTTCCAATTCAGGCGACCCAGTCTATATTTGTATGCTGTGCGCATCACATAGTAAATCTAGGCTAATAACCGGAATAAGAACACATAATGTTTTCAAAACTAGATATCATGGTTAGTAGAGGCCGATCTTTGATCGGGCGAGCGGGGGTGCTCACGAAGTGACATTCTCCAATCGTACCCAAGTTCTCGAGCCGAGGCAACTTTGGTGATGACGGACACGTGGCCTTAGGCACGAGTCAGGGTTTCCCAAATTCTCCAAAAATAAAATATTTAGGTGGCGACTCTGTATCTGGCAAAGCAATCTATGTTTGACACTTCTTTCTAAATATCTGTTTTCAAAAACGATTTGCCGGATTTAGACTCTTTGATGATCCATCAGTCTTGTATTGCACTCTGCGAGATTAGATACAGGACCGTGACATTTGAGTCCCGAACTATAGTGAGCCCATAATGAACAAAACGGGATCTCCCTCTCGGGACGTTTGGGGACGTCTACAGCTGAACAGAAAGCACTTTTCTCATGTGCTTAGCCTTCTTAATCATCCCCCTCAGCTCGCAAACTTGTGCTAGCTCGACGATGCCGTGAATAACATTGATCACTCTGTTGGGTGCTGCATCCAAGACAGCAAGGCCATTTGGCTCGGCTTGTCCTTGTGGAGCAGCCCTCATACCCCCGTCTATGTATTGATCCAAGTGCCCAATCGCAACCAGCTCCTCCAAGTGTTGTTTCAGTAGCACGCAGTCCTCTATTCGGTGCCCCCTTTCTTTATGAAAGGTGCAGCGGTACCTTGAGTTGAAGTCCCTCTGTGTATTTCTCAATTTTTCCGGCTAACGGACGTATGGCTCACCTCAAATTTCACTGAGAATACGATAAATTGGGATCTTAAAGACTGTGGTGATGCCGGTTCTTTCCTTCAACTTTCTCTTGGCATCTTCCTCTTCGTTGCGAGGAGCGTTAGCTCAGTCATTCTCGCGACCTTTATTTTTGTCGTTGCGGTTTGAACCGCGATATTGTTCTCTAGCTCGGTTATTAGGGCGGTTATCCTCCTGGCCTACCGAGTGAACCTTCCCAGCCACACATCTGTCCGCCACAATCGGATTACTTTCTCGATTGTGGTGGCGGTAGCGGCATCATCTTCAACTCGGATGTGCTTATTGATTCGCTGCATTAAAGACTCCATGGTAGTGGGCTAATGCATCGTAAGCGAGTCTCGAAGCCTATGCTCGACTGGTAGACCCTGCTTATATTGGGCGATCGCCAAATTGGTAGGGCGATCGAGGATCTCATTGTAGGTCCCCCAATACTTGGCATTGTATGCCTTCAAAGAACCGCCCAACTCCATCTTGATACTCAAGAGGTGGTCGACCTCCTTCAATGTTTGAGTATTAGTCTTAAACCTGGTGACAAAAGCCTCCGCTAGTTGTTTCCACCCCTCGATACTCTCCTCCGGGAGCCTTTCGAACCACTTCAAGCCCAGTTCTCCTAAACTTGCTGGGAATATGAGACACATTAAGGCATTGTTGCGCCGATGGCCAGCCATTACTTGCCGATAATGACTAATATGCATGTACGAATTCGTCTTGCCGTCATACAGCGTGAACTTAGGTTGGTGGAATCCAGCAAGGAGTGGTGTGCTCTCTATCGCTGGACATAGTAGGGTAGTGATAAGTCTTGCCAGCTCTCTATCCATCGGTGCTGGAACCATCACTCTAGGCGCTGGCATGGCCACCTCCTCGCTGCAACGAATTTGAGGGCTCAGCCTTTGTAACGCCGACACTCTTTGGGCCTCCCTGTAGCGTGACCGCTCTTCTACCACATCCCTCAGGTCCCCCAAAGGGCAAAATATGAGTATCTTGACGTCGTCGATGGATGTGAGAGACGATAGCTGCTGTCGCACGTGTAAGACCCCTCCACTGGCTGGTCAAAATCGCCAACCCCGTAACTTCTGGTAATGGAGAGCGAGGGTGTCCCCCGTTGGTGACGACTGTCGTAGCGACGAGGTTGGGTGTGCTCACTGTGGTCACCCACTTCAGCAACACCCTTCCTTTCGATTTGTCACCTCAACGTCTTCATCTCAGCCGTCATCTTCTGAATTAGGGCATCCTAGTTCCTGAGTTTGTGCTCTAGGCGCTAAGCATATGATTCTCCTCGTCGTCGACGGCCTTCAAGACTCTTCAAATGGTCAGTGCTCCGCATGCGTTTGTCATGCGCGTCTCTGGACTGCCCTCTAGAGGAGGTCTCCAGACCCGCCATGGTCGAAATAGCGAGAGGGCCATCTCTCTTTCAGACCGACTCTAGTGTGATGCCGTCAATGACGGATAGTGGTGTTTCGTTGTTGTTTGCCATGGAAAATGGTTGAAAAAGCTTGGAGAGCAAGGTTTTTTTGTCAAAGATTCCTATAGCTGGCGCCAATTGTGCAGAGGAGAAATATTCGCCTCACTCCGTACCTTCTTGCTACCAAGCTCGCTTTATTCCGTTGGAACTCCGTGACACTGTGAACAGAACAAAGGTGAGCTACCCGGCGGGTGGGTTTGCCGGAAAACCCATCCGACGGTCAAGTTAGCTTTTTGGAAGAAAAAAGAAGGCAGAGAGCACTGTAGAGAGAGAGAGAGAGAGTGAGAGAGAGAGTTGGAAATTCTTTCTGGTTACTTACATCTAACGTCTGCATGTTCCTCCTTTTCAAGGCTAGCCATGTAGTCTTAGAGATTGTGGGCTCACTACCTCTGTTGTCCTTCTCTGGGTAGGCGGCTATGCTCCCCTCTACATTTCTTACACGTGTAGAGACCAAAACCTCCAAACAGTGTTTGTCGCACCGCCAAACGGTATTAACGCATACCAGGAATGGATTCCCCCCTTTTCGTCATTAGACCACGTGGAATGTCGAACCGAGCTTTTACTTAGTAAACCACATAATACGTTGGACAGCGCAATGCCGAGCTTAACCAGCCCGGTCTATCAAAATCGACCGAAGGTGAGCGCGCAGCACGGCACCTCGGCTACTGACTACGAACTTATGGACCATCTCTACCCCCCCACTATTGTGGACCGAACTATCTATAGTCCAGTCGCCAAGTGGTTCAGCTACCTAGAATCCCAATGCCAAGGCAGTTCTGCCCATCAACACTAACTCGGCTAGGTCTGGCAAGACGTGCCATTCAGTGTGGGTCTAGCTCGGACCAATACCAGATGCCGCGTGGATATAGCTCGGCTCAATGCATCTCGAGTAACCTTAGTCCGGTCTGGCAATACATTCAGTGCGGACCTGATTTGGCCAAACAGTGCGCTCTAGGTTCCCCTTACGCGGCCCAACATCACATTCTGTGCCGGCGTAGCCCGGCCCATTGTTTGGCGCAAATCTTCCTCTCATGACTCAAATAAAATGATTGTGATTCAAATAAGATGATGTGCTAAAATAGCTTGTGCTATTTTAGTACATGACAAACAACACCCAAATATATTTATTTAGATCATATTTTTATTTTTATTTTTTTTGTATATTTTTTTATAAAAAAATATATTTATTTAATGATGATATTACGTAATAGTATTATTAATTATTAAAAAAATACATATTGTAATAGTGAAATTACATATTTGAATTATTAAGTGACAAAACATTTCTCTTTGTTATTTTTTTTTTATTAATTTATGACATTACGTAAAATCACGACACTTCGCATTTATTAGCAAAAGGTAGCAGCTACTCGTGTTGTCGAGTGTGAGGAGCTAAGAGGACTTATCCAGATCTTTCTAGTGGATGGCTATGTAGATGTCAATATAACTAACATATTCGGATAAACAAAAATAAAAAAAAGTTAATATCAGAATGTATGTTATTTAAATGATGAGTATGTTTTTAATAAAATATAGAATAATATTATATATATTAATTAATATATCAATTGATATGTGGTATAATTTAAGAAATTTTTAGTATTTATAATGTGATTAATGAGTAGGGTCAATAATATTATCATAACTAATGTTAATACATTAGTTATGATATTAATTGATATATATAGCACTACCGTAAAATATAAGATCTTCTACTCAAATCTGATTTACGCTTTGTATAATGATTTTTTTTTTTTATTTTAGCATATATGAAGCTTAAATTAATGATGAGTTATTAATCTATACTTACTATATATTAAGCAAAAAAGGGTTTTTAACCCCAAGGTCTATGGGAGCTCCAATCTCCTAATCCTAATTTTCTAATTTTTTGATTTAAAAAAAAAAAAACCTCAGTATTTATTGACTTCTCCCAACCTAACCTCAACATTTATTGACTTCTCCCAACCCACAATCCTTTTTGACTTCTCTCATGATTATTACAACACCCTTTTGAATTTCTCTCATATACTATGGTTACACACAAAAATAAAAATAAAAAAGATAAGAATTTAGCTATAGATCTCAAAAAGATATAATATCTAAATTTGAATTATGATTTAATAATATAATTATGTATTTTTTTATGTATATTTATCAAAATTTTAAATCACTTAATGGGACAAATTAATCAATTTTCCAAAATTATTGATTTTTAATTTACAAAATAGATTAAAAAAAATTATTGACTGATTTATTTATTTATAACTAAAATATTTCATAATCTCTCCCTCTTAATCTCTCACAAATTTTCAAAAAAAAATATTAAAACTTGCATTCATTTTCTCTTTTCCAAAAAATCAGATAATATTTTCTATTAAAGTTGTAGATATCTACCTATATTTTATATATTATATTATAACATAACAAAAAAAAAAAACCAAAAAATTAAAAAAAAAATCTTTAAAGTTTATCTAAATAACCTTTAAATCAATAAAGCTCACATGTCTATCACATATCTAACTCACATCATAACTTACCTAAATAATAATAATTAAAAACAAATGAAAACCACAGATAAATTAAATTTAAAAAAAAGATACCCACAACTCCATCTTAAATAAATTGAAAAAAAAATATCCAAATAGAAACCACACAAAAATAAAAAGAAAAATAAAAAGATATATCTATCTATCTATCTATCTATCTATATCTATACTATATATTAAGCAAAATTGAGTTTTTAACCCCCAAGACCTATGGGAGCTCCAATATCCCAATCTGAATTTTTTAAATTTTTTATTTAAAAAAAAAAAACTCAGCATTTATTGATTTGATTAAAATCTCCTGATCAGCATTTATTAACTTTTTCCAATCCACATATCTTTCTACATGTCTGCAATTATTAATTTGGTTAAAATTTTATGATCAACATTTAAAATCCCCTCATATAAATAATTATAGATACAATTCGTGTATAGTTACTGCAATATCCTTTTCAACTTCCCTCATACATTATGGTTAGTGATAAGAAAAAAATCTTAAAAAATATAATTTATATATTAAAAAAATCTAAAATAAATATAAATATTTATAATTATCCTGTGCATAGCACGGGTGATAGACTAGTATAAAATTAAGAGTAGAAGGTGGCAAACTAAGATTGTGAGTATCTATGTGAATGTGTTTGAAGTGAAGGGAAAACTTTGGGTTTAGCATTTTTTTCAAGTTTAGATAAATTCGCGACCTCACGGCGCATTACGAGTCTTCATTTATTTTTTTTTGATAATTTAAATTATTTATTTTGTAAAATTATCTATGTATATTATTTATGAAAAAAAATTAAATTGATTCGATAATCTTAATATTTTTATTTTATCATGTTTGTCTATAAAAAAAAATCTATTTTCAAAATATAATGATTGTTTATTTTTTTAAAGGCAAACATAATAAAATAAAAAATTGAACCATTAGTTTGACTCCATTAAATGTTTGGGAAGTTAACATTTTTTTTCTTATTTTTTTATTTTTTATTTTTAGTGATATATATTTTACATTATGTTAATTTTTTTTACCTTTTTGGTCCGTCTTGTGTGAACGAATCTAAAAAGTAAAAACAAAAATTCAAAAAGAAATTAAATAGGCAAAATAAGTATTAAAAAATTCATTAATTTTGACATATTTTTGTCCTTTTTGAACTTTAAAAAAAAATTATTTTCCGTTTGTCTTGTTAAGTAGAATTTAAAAATTTTAAGTATTTTTAAATTTAAAAAAAAAAAGTTTACTAAAGATAAAAAAATAAGCCGATAAAACAATTACCAAAAAAAACAAATCTAAACACCCACGGCTAGAGAAAAGTCATCTCTTCTAGGTTGTGTTTGGAGTATGGATTTAGATTAGAATTCGAAAAGAGAAAGGAAAAGAAAAATGAAAAAAACAAGTGAAATGTGAACAAAATATAATTACATTTCGCACAATCTTTTTCTTTCCATTTCACTTTTTAAATGTCTATCCAAATTCATACTCTAATCACAACTTAAAACGACCCAAGTGGAAAAAGGTGATTGAAACTAGAGGCAGAATGATGAGAAGCAAAGCAGATAATAATAGGCCTTAGACCAATAAGATAATTGTGCAATTTTGTGAAAAAGATAACCCCACCACCACCACGAGGAACAGGGATCGATTATCCAATCTATCTGATGGATTGACAGGTGAGGATTGGTATTTGATGAACCTGTTGATATTCCATTCATATTACCATCTATTAATAATATTCCATTCATAAACCATGTACAAGTATATCCTTAACAAGCATACAGTAAGAGGATATATGCCTCATAACAATAATCATCCAAAACCATATCAAAATGGGGGAAATTATTTATTAAAAGAAAAAAAAAAAAACACCAATCTTAGATACAAATTAAACCCCAAGTGCAAGTAAGAAAATGCTATGTGTACTACAAAAAATAAAAAATAAAAGCCCAACAAAGATGAACGGAGAGTTAATATTGACATTTAATTAAAATGTAATGAAAAGTATGTCTCACATGTCTATTTTGAGAAGACAAAACTAGCCTTGTTTTAACTTTTTTAATCTAAATTTCTTATTTAATATTATTTTAAATTAAACATATATAATATATATATATATATATAAATTAACCTAAATACCTTAATTTGTTATTATAAAAATTAATCATCAAACTACTTTAATCTAATTTTTTATTTTTAACCCAATTTTTTATTTAACAACATTTTAAAATAAACATAAACATACATACATACATATATGTATATATATAACAAATTAAATCATAATTTAAACTAAACACCATAATTTATTACCATAAAATTATCTTAGTTAATAAAATTTTAGATTAAACATATACTATACATAATATATATATAACAAATTAAATCATAATAGTACCTTAATCTAATTTTTAATTTTTTTATTATTTAATAACATTTTAAATTAAACATATACATATATATTTAACAAATTAAATCATAAATTAAATAAATTTAAAAATATTTTATTAAAAAAATATTTAGTTTCTTAAATTAGTTTTGTGATATGTTTTCAATCTTTTTGCTTAGTCATGGAGGTAAATGTATTTACAAAGCGAGTCAAAATAGAAGAAGAAAACATAAAGGACATAGTTGCCTTTTTATTACTAATATTAACAGAGTTAAGATTGTATTTTAGTCCAAAATTATATGAGAAGTGCATAATTATTTTTTAAAGTAAAGTGCTATCGAGCTAAATAGATTTTGCCATTGTTTATTATTATTATTATTATTATTATTATTATTATGAGTTGCATGAGTTAGGAAGTTGGCTTTGAAAAAAAAAAAAATTATACAAATTCGTGAAGAAGAATTGTGAAATAAGGAACATTCCATTTTTTATTTGGTCGGCACCAAGGAGCATTGCATGGAAGCTAAAAATTCTAGAAAGAGGCATTAAAGTGCACATAGTATTCAAATTCCAGTTTAAGTATACAAGGGAAATTATTCAATAATTTTGAAATATTATGTGGTCATATTTTAAGTTAATCATCAATTATTTAACCTCGTGATATTTTCTCATTCCCAACATAAATTGTGAGTTCCTACCCCTCTCTACCAATCAAAATCTTGTAAAACACCACGTATTCATACTCCGAAAATACTGAATAATCACTCAATATATAAAAATAATAATACTTTAAATTTTCTGACAAAATAAAAGCACAATACCAAGTGGTATTAATTCATTTGATGGCGCATTTGACAGAATCATTTCAAACAATTTTGAAGATTGTGATTCTGAACACAGCATAAAAATCCGAATCATAATAATTAATCTAGTTTAATCTTTATAATTTAAATAAGTGCATTTATTTAGATATGTGTATTTATTTGGTTTATATTATCTCTCTATTTTTGTGTACATTTTTTTATAAAAAAAATTAAAAAATATACTTATTTAGATTATTTCAAACAACTCCTAACATTAATGATCAGATACAATTAACTAGAACTTTAATCGGTTCAAAAAATTGAAAAACCTATGAATATTAATTCGATCTATGACACAGAATCCATTCTATTGCATGCATGTTATCTTCGACTGCAAGCTGTTCCATTTCTTCACAAGATTATTATGGCCTAAACACTTTCTCAAGAATCCGAATAATCCTTATGAGCCATGTTCAAAACATGGGATAGTCACGTAAGAAAGATGCTAAGTAAGCATATGCTTCACTTGGTTTGGAATTTTTTAATGATGAGATGTTAGTAGAGCTACATGGAGATCACAGAGGACACATGTCCCCTCTCAATTTTTTGAAAATCTCACTTTCATCTTTAATTGAAAAAACTCTTCTAATTTACTCTTTTTGTTTTGTTTTGTTTTTGTTTTTTTTTTTTTTTTTTGACTAATTCCCTTGAACTTTCAAATATGTCCCTAAGTCTTAATTTCTCCTCTTTTGTTTTCTTGTTTTTGTTTCCGATAAATTTCTTATAATTGCCATTATAAATGTTTAATTTTTCAAAATCTTCTCTTATAAAATTAGGTTGTTTTGTTTAGTGAATTATTCAATTTTTTTGTCCACTGCTACTAAAAATTCAATTTATAAGTTGTTGCCAAACTTGACATTATTATTGAATTGAATAAATCATACAATAGGAGAAGTCTGTATTCATAGGCTAAAAGGAAACCTAGATAAATATAAAAAGAGATAGATAGAGAGATACAAGGAGGTAGAGATACAAAGGGATAGAGATGGGATATACCTACAATACAAATAGATAAGTATAAAGCTAATAGACATTAACAGTCCCCTTCAAACTCAAGGTGAGTAAGCATCAACCAACTTGAGTTTGGAAACTAAATCACTGAAACAACCAGGAGGATGAGCCTTGGTGAAAATATCAGTAGATTGTTCAGCAAAAGAAATAGAAAGAAGATGAATAGTGCCACGAGTAACATCTTATCGAATGAAATGACAATCAATCTCAATATGTTTGGTGCGATCATGGAAGACATCATTGTGAACAATCTGAATGGCACTCTGATTGTCACAATAGAAAGAGGTAGCACCAGAGGAAGAAACACCCATTTTAGCAAGGAGCCAGTGAAACCACAAAAGTTCCTAAGTAGTGTCAGCAAGAGCGCGGTATTCAGCTCCACTACTAGAGTGAGCAGTGAGGGACTGTTTCATACTACAGCAAGTAAAAAGAGAATCCCTTAAGAAGAAACAGAAACCTGTGGTGGAGTGTCGATTAGTAGGATCCCCAGCCTAATCAGCATCAGAAAAGGCACGAAGCTCAAGAGAGAGTGAGCAGAGTAGTGAAGTCCATTTAATATAGTGTCTTTGAGGTAGCGAAGTATGCGAAATAGAGCAGTATAATGCGGGGTGCGAGGAGCCGACATGTACTGACTAACAAGATGAGCAGCATAGACAATGTCAGGACGAGTCACAGTGAGATAAATAAGATTACCTACCAGCTGGCGATAACGAGTAGCATCAGAGAGAAAATCCTCGTCTAGAGGAATGAGATGACTCTGAGGATCAACGGGAGTAGAGGTAGTCTTGCAATCGGTAAGACTAGCACGTGCCAGAAGATCGGATGCATATTTGGCTTGTAACAAATAATAACCAGTGGAATTATGAAAGATTTCAAGCCCTAAGAAATAATTGAGAGTACCAAGGTCCTTCATCTCAAACTGACGATTGAGAAATTGTTTAAGACTAAGAATATCAACCATATCATCACCGGTGATAATCATATCATCCACGTAAAGAACAAGAAGAGTGGTGCCATGAGGAGTGATCCGAACAAATAGAGCAGAGTCATATGAGTTAGAGGTGAAGCTGAAGTCATGGATGGTGGAACTGAATGTAGCAAACCAAGCTTGTAGGGCTTGCTTGAGACCATAGAGAGCACGCTGGAGTTTGCAAACCTTATGAGCCGAATAAACAGACCCAGAGGGAGGTTGCATATAGACTTCCTCAAGAAGATCACCATTAAGGATGGCATTTTTGACATCCATCTAAAAGAGATCCCAGTGGCGAGCAATGTCAAGAACAAGTAAGCTACGCACAGAAGCAAGCCGAGCAACTAGAGCAAAAGTCTCATCATAATCAATGACATATTCCTGGGTGAAGCCCTTTGTAACAAAACGGGCTTTGTAGCGCTCAATAGAGCCATCAGAATAGGTCTTCATTTTGTAGACCCATTTACAGGCAATCGTAGTCTTTCTAGGAGGAAGATCAACAACATCCCAGATATGAGTTTTGTCTAAAACCTATAGTTTATCAGTCGTAGCTTACTGCCAAAGAAGATTAGTACAAGCCTCACGATAGGAGGTAGGTTTATAAGTAGAAAAGGCAGTAGACCTGACAATATATCACGAAGATGAACAAGTGGTTGAGTTACTTGATAGAGACGATAGATGGGAAAATCGGTGGGGAAAGGTCTGATTGAGAGGTAAAAGACGAGCTAGAAGGCGCAATGGGCAATGGAACATTAGGGAGAGCAGTATGGTCGAGATCAGGGGTCAGCAAAGGCGTCTCTACAAATGAGGAACCTACATCAAATGCATTAGAGAAGAGATCTATAGAAGGATTAGTAAACGGGATGGAGGTAGAGAGTGAGGGTAAGTGAAACGAGGATATGGATGAAAACATTTTATGTTTCCAAAAAACCACATGACGGGATAAATGTGACGACCCCAAATTGTTAATTGTAATTATGACATGTGCCAAGTGATTAATTATGAATTATCTAATTTGATTCGTTGTAAATATCTGTTTAAATTGAGAAACTATCCGTTGTGAGCTCGGCTTTGAAACTGAAATTGACGACATAAATGGGTTCAGAAATCAAAATTGAGTATAAGGATATGTTAATTGGAATTTTTAGAGTCATCCGAGAAGTTTAATTAAAAATTAATTCCGTCTGATTTGCTAATTTTAATAGGTTGGGATTAATAAATTGAATAGGAATTAGAGCTTAATACACATTAGTATAATTTAATTTAGTGTAATTGAGATTTTATTGTGATGAGGATTAATTTAATTTAATTAGAAATAATTTATTAATTTTGGATGAATTAAGTTTAATATTAAATGGTAATTATATAAAATTTCTACTCATCCTTTTATCTCCCTAATAAACAACAAATGAGAGAGAGAGTACTTGGTTTGGTGGAGCTATTACACAACCCACACATAGAGAGAAGGGAAGGGACTTTGAGAATTCAACAAAGAAAAAGAATAGAAGAAAAGAAAATGGAGAGGAAGAACATTGAAGAAGAACTTAGGGAGAACTAGAAGATTGCTCATTAAACATCAAATTAAGGTGAGTTTTCATTCCAAATTCTTGAAATTAAGGTAAATCTACACCTCATCTTCTATAAAATAGGCTAATATAGGCTGAATTGAGATGACTTCATGCATGAGATAGAAGTTTTGGCTATGAGAATTAGAGTTTAACATGAATATGGCTTAAATTGAAGGAATAAGATAAATTTGTTTTTAAACTTGTCATGCATGGATGAATTCATGAAGATTTATTTATATACTTTGGAATTCATGCATGGGTTTTCAAGATTGAAGGAAATATCATGGATTTTGAGGATTTAAATTTAATCAAGAAGAAATCTTGCATGTTTAGAGTTGTTCTTGAGTAATTAAGGAAGAAATTATAGACTTTGAGCTTATCTCACCACATTTATGGCATTGATTCATGAAAATATGTTCATAAAATTGTTTTTCTTTCATGGTTCTTGAAATTGGAAGAATAAACTCCATGAATTTCAAAGATTGGAACTCTAAGGTGCATGGATTATGTTTTTGCCTTGAAATTCAAGGGTTTGATCTTTTTCCATGGAATTAAGCTTCAATTTAAAGTTATGAGTTTGTTGGAAGCTATAGATGGTAAATTCAACATGTTTATGGAAGGTTTTGGGCCTTGATTTGCTTGAAATTGAAGTTGAATTGCGAACTTTATCTGTTTATGAGTTTCTGATTCAGTAATTTAAACATGACTGAATAATTGAAATTTAATGTGTATGAGCCTAATTTAAGTTTAATTATGTAACAAGTGAACTTAATAAAGGTTTGTATATGATTAGAGTTTTTATATTTAATTAGTTGGGTTAATACAGGGCTAAACATGTTTTGATTAGAGGTTAAAGGAAATTAATAATCTAATTAATTCATAATTCTAGTCATCCATATTTAAAAGCTTGAGTGAACTTAATATGTTGAAGATGATTGTGTATCGTGCTATGCATATTTGTGATTGTAGGTCACGAGTCAAGGACTGCTTGACCAATCGTTCTGGAAGTTTACTGTGAGTAACATTTCTGTAAGATATGTTTGTATAGTATATGTTTAAACTGTTATCTGATAAGTTATGGTTTCTGAAATGTTATTTTGATACGTGAACGAATGTCCTATTTTGCTCTATTATGTCATCCATAGATAGTCCCAAGTCATGGGGAACGACATGTAAATGCGGGTCCATGACATATATGTGATACGAGATCTCGTTAGCCACATCATTGTGATGATATGTGTTTAATCGGTATCCGAAACCTATTACTCTAGTCGGAAGACATATAAACTCCATGAATTTCAAAGATTGGAACTTTAAGGTGCATGGATTATGTTTTTGCCTTGAAATTCATGGGTTTGATCTTTTTCCATGGAATTAAGCTTCAATATAAAGTTATGAGTTTGTTGGAAGCTACAGATGGTAAATTCAACATGTTTATGGAAGGTTTTGGGCCTTGATTTGCTAAAAATTGAAGTTAAATTGCGAAATATGTTTTATGAGTTTCTGATTCAGTAATTTAAACATGACTGAATAATTGTAATTTAATGTGTATGAGTCTAATTTAAGCTTAATTATGTAACTAGTGAACTTAATAAGGGTTTGTATATGATTAGAGTCTTTATATTTAATTAGTTTGGTTAATACATGGCTAAACATGTTTTAATTAGAGGTTAAGAGAAATTAATAATCTAATTAATTCATAATTCTAGTCATCCATATTTAAAAGCTTAAGTGAACTAAATATGTTGAAGATGATTGTGTGTCGTGCTATGTATATTTGTGATTATAGGTCACGAGTCAAGGACTGTTTGACCAACCATTCTGGAAGCCCACTGTGCGTAACATTTTTGTAAAGATATGTTTGTATGGTATATATTTAAACTATTATCTGATAAGCTATGGTTTCTGAAATGTTATTTTGATACGTGAACGAATGTCCTATTTTTGCTCTATTATGGCATCCAGATGGCATGTAAACGCAAGTCCATGACATATATGTGATACGAGATCTCGTTAGCCACATCATTGTGGTGATATGTGTTTAATCGGTATCCGAAATCGATTACTCCAGTCGAAAGACGATATATGATATGTTATGTTGAATGTACCATTATTATGTTTTGATCTGAGACTGATATGATTGATATATATGGTATGGTTTTCTGTATCCGTTATGATGCGGAATTCATTCACTTACTTCTTTATTTTAATGTTATTCACTGGGCTTTAACTCACTGTTTATATATATATGTATAGGTGAACGTTTTGAAGGACAAGTTTAGAAGGAGTCTTTAGCCGAGCCACCGTTTTGAAGCCTACCACGTGGTTTTGAGTGCCTCAAAGTTGAGGCTAAGCCTAGAAAGCTGTTGTCAAGCTTTTGATTGTAAAGTATACTTTTGTTATGTGCATATGTTGTGTATAAGATGTTAAGTTATAAGTTATATACTAATTGTGAGTAAATTAACGTTTTTGCATGTAAATATTTGTTCATATAGATGCATAGCTCATTGGACTACTGGTGTTTTTTAATATTGTTTCCGCTAGCCCCAATTTTTTTTTTATTTGTACAGGAAGGCCTTTGGTAATCACAGATTACTGGCCGGTTATGACACTCAACCTATAGGGGCAAGTTTGGGTCGTGACAATACATGAAGACGCTTAGAGATAGGATCCCAACAACAATAGCCTTTATGTTAAATCCTATACCCGAGAAAGTAACAAGGACGAGAACGAGATTCAAGTTTGGTGTGTTCATGAAGTTGAATGAGGACAAAACGGGCAGACCCAAAAACCCGAAGATTTGTGTATGGAGGGCTAGTGCCATGCAGACGTTCAAAGGGAGTTTGATTATGGATGACAAGAGTGAGAACACGATTAATAGTATACACAGCAGTAAATATAGCTTTCTCCCAAAAGTTATCAAGACAGGAAGAAGAAAGAAGGAGAGCTCGAGTAGTGTCGAGAATATGCCAATGTTTCCGTTTGTCCATTTTGCTAGGACGTGCCAGCATAGGAATGATGAGGCTGAGTTCCATGACGCTGAAGAAAAGAGAGGAAATTCGAATCCCGATACTCCATAGCTTTGTCAGAGCGAAATTTTTTAATGTTCTTTGAAAATTGGGTTTGGACCATTGTTGCAAAGGTATAATAAATTTGTTTTAGTTTAGATCAATTTTCCATGAGAAACAGCCAAGTAAACCGTGCAAAATCATCAACAAAGATAACAAAATAACAAGATCTCCCCATGGTTGTAGTGGGTGACGGGCCCTAGATATCAGAATGTATGAGATCAAAAGGTGCATGGAAAATAGAAGTACTTTTATCAAATGATAAAGCAGGTTGTTTTACAAGTTGACAAGGCAAACAATCAAAATGATCGGGAAGTACATGACCCGACTGACCACTAGCAACCAAAGACTTTAACCTACTAACAAAAATATGCCCTAAGCGACAATGCCAAAGATGAAAAGAAGACAAAGAAGAATCAGATGCAGAAGCAGCTAACTGTATGGAGTTCGGAACATGAAAATGAATGAGCTCATAGAGACATCCATACTTACGGCCGATCCCAAGAGTTTGTCTCGTTGGAGACTCATGCACCAAACAACTATTAGTAGAAAAGGTGACAGTTAGACCAAGCTCACATAATTGACTAATAGAGATAAGGTTTAAGGTAAGAGCGAGGATATGATAAACATGTGGTGAAGACAAATGAGAGGTAGAAATAGAGCCAACATGACTTACAGACATGAGAGAACCATCAGCAGTATGAATAAAGGGAATATGAGCCGAAGGAGAAATGGAAGAAAATATAGTAGAACTAGAAGTCATATGATTACAACATGCGGAGTCAAAATACCAAGAAGAGGTACCTGAAGGCACAGAAAGAGCAGTAAAGGGAGGTGTACTAGAAGGAGAGAGAAATTGTTTGAACATGGCCTCAACATCAATTTGGGAGAAAACAAGAGCAGACGGGTCTAGAGGCTCAAAAAAATCCTTAAAGGCAGTAACAGCAGTGCGGTAAGCAGGCGAAGATCTAGACTGATTCCTAAGACGATGTGAACTATCCCTGGAAGAGCCACAGCGAGAGAAGTGACCAGTGGAAGAGGACCGGAATGGATTGTGAAAACAATCCTGCTGCAGATGACGATGTAACAACCCTCATACTACTTACCGATTAATGACTGATTGATTACCGATAGACACTGATTACCGTTAAACTGAATTGATTATGACTGATAATTGAGCTGATTAAAAGTACTGAACTGACTGACTGGAGTCTGGAATTAATTGACTGACTGTATCTGTTTAAATGCATAACCTATCTGTTTGATTGTTTGATTATCTGTTCATGTTTTATGTTTAAACTGCTAATTGAAGGCCTTATCGGCGGCCGAACCGGGAATCGATTAATGTTTTATAATCCTCATAATTAATGTGAGTTTATGGTGTATTTACCTGAAAACTGATTAGGTATGACTAAATTAGATTAAAACAAGCTAATTAAAGAGTTAGGCTTAATTACCAAATTGCCATTGTTAGTGGGCCTCTTATTATAACATATTAGAGCCTTGTGCACACTTGAAACAAACATTTCCTCAGCCTTGTTTGATGCTCTAGCCGACCTTAGAGAGAGAGAGGAGCTAGAAGAGTTGAGTTCAACTTGTTTCATGGTGAATTGGCTAGAATTGCTTAAAGAATTGAAGGTTGATTACTAATTTGAGCTCCCTCACTTCTAATTCTACACCTAAGGTAGATCATTCATCATCTTAATGGTGTCTTTGAGTTGTTCTTGCATGATTCATGCTTCATTGTAGAACTAAGTCATGAATTGGCTCATTGTTGTTGAATTAAAGCTTAATGGTTGCATGCATGTACATATATTGAAGTTTTGAGGTTGTAGTTCATAATACCTCACATGCATGTCCATCTTTTGGTCATACTCCATGAGTTCATCTTGTTTTTGAAGGTTTGAGCTCTTTTGAAACAGCACTAAAGCTTTAAAGATGATTTAAGATCATGCATGTCACATTTGAGTTGTTGTTCTTGAAACTTGGTTTGAAATCATGTTTAATTAAACTACCTTTGGGCTTTGATTTCTCAAATTGATCTTTGAAACATGCTATACTATGAGTTTTGAAGTGTTTTCCAGAAAATTAGCCCAAAAGGATCGAATTTGATGCATTGGAACTTGATTTGAGCATTGGAGTTCAAATCTGGATTTTCCAGATTTTGGTCTCCCGCTCGAGCGGGGAATTCGAGCTCCCAGCATCTTGCACTATTTTACAGTCCGCTCGAGCGGAGTAATGTACGCTCGAGCGGAGACCTTTGTTGCATGACCGCTCGAGCGGGAAAACTTGAGCTCGAGCGGGACTCTGTTTTTCTGAAAATGTTTTAAATGTGCATCTTTGCATCCTCATCCCATTCTAGGCGTTCTTAGGCCTAGTTTAAGACATCTTGTTGAGGATATAGATATAGAACACGCCGAGGCATTAGGGATTAAGTTGTTAATCTTTCCCAACTGTGTAGCTTAGTGTGTGTTCAATCTGTTAACTGTGTAGGGTTGGCGACTGGGGAGACACGCTCTAGCTTACTATAGCCCAGAACTCTGTGAGTAACATTTGTGTAAAGATACGTTCAAACTGATTATCTTCTGAACAATTAAACTGAACTGTTTCTGAACGGTATGGTTAACTGAATGAATGAATGTATGACCTATATTCTGAACTGTATTGTGGCATCCTTAGCAACTACTGTTATTGACAACTACTGTTACAGAGATCTCTGTCGGTTCCCATGTTGGAACCACTACTGTTTACTGATATGATGGCCATCATTCACTGTTTGGTCTATTAAGACCCGGTCTATTAAGACCTACTGTACTGTTTAGCTACTGGATGTACCACATATGACTGTTATAATCTGTGAAACTTGGAGCAAAGTGCTGCACGGAACTAAGTGCTACAAAGTGAGTCACCTCTAGAATCTGTGCGAGACACCTCTTGAGTCCATAAGAACTGTACTGTTGCTGTTACTGTTACTGCTACTGTACTGCCACTGTACTATTACTGTTACTGTTACTGCTACTGTACTGCTACTGTATTGTTACCGTTACTGCCACCGTACTGACGCTGCTACTAGTACTGCTAACGGATGTACCACGTACGATTACTATGATTTCTAAACGACTGTTACGGCATCAATATGAGCCACAAACTGACTGACCGATATACTGAATCAATGAACTGTTTAAATATTGAAAAGACATTCATCCTAAACCTCTTTACGTATTATGTTATTCACTGGGCTTTAGCTCACTGCTCCTATATATATGTAGGTGTTCAGGCACTGGACCGCTGCTAGGAGCGTCAGGCAAGTTTTTGTTTTGTCAGCCAACCACTGTGCCTCACTGTGAGGTTCTAAGCCGTTCAAGCTTCGGCTTTGGGGTGTTTTAATATTCCCTGTCCGTCCCTGTAACTGTTTTGTTTACTGTATAGACTGTATAGACTGTTACTGTACCGTTTAATAGGGATTAGATCCCTGTTCTGAATGATTGTACATGTATGTGTAGACTGTCACAGCTCATTGGACATTGTTCATTTACTATATTGGCTTCCGCCAGGCCCTGTACTCTGTTTTACTGGTTTACTGTTAGGTAGGCCTTCGGTAATCTCGGATTACTGGCCGGTTACGGTGCTAAACCCATAGGGCCGGGTTTGGGTCGTGACAGAGTGGTATCAGAGCAATAGTTAACCACGAGTTATACTGCACACACGTGTCCAAGTGAGCTATAGGATGTCCTAGAAAAGTAATTAGGGCATTGCATGAACATGAGAAGTGTGTGTGGCCATGATTTGAATAAATGTGTTAATGTGTTTAAGTATGCAACTGTCTATGCTCATGATTACCGTATTGTCTATGGTGAAATGAACGCAACCTACATGCATACTTAAAGAAGTTAAGTGGTATAACATGTAATGTGAATGTTAATACCGAATATGGAATCTATGTGATTATGGACGTGTGGTAGTAAAGGGTCATGTGACCGTACCTGAGTTGAATTGAAAGCATACACGAGTCTGATATGAAATAAAACGTGAAATCAGTAAGAACCTCTCCTGGATTGATAATCACCCTGTTGTGTGTAAACAAGGGAAAGGGCGAGGATTGTGAACAAAACTGAATCTTCTGATCTGAGGATTAATAGGCTAGAATGAATGATTGAAGCCTTAATTGAAAATCTGAGATAATAAAGGCAGACATATGTGCCTGAACCAACTGAATATGAACTGATGACACTGATAGAGAAACCCAACGAACTGAAACCACCGAAATTTCTGGGAAGTACCGAACCACTGAAACTGAGGCTTGGGTTCAGAAACTGAGAAAATAGGTGAAGTGTTCTTCGAAAAATACTTTCCCCCAATGCATCCAAGATAGGGAAGTATCTGAGTTTGAACAACTTGAGTAAGGTGATAAGACTCTGGTCGAATGTGAGGTGAAATTTACCCAGCTAATTTGATAGGCACCCCACATGTTAGATACTGTCTACAAAAGAATAGAAAAGAATTGAAGGTGGGCGTGACCTAGATGTGTTTGACTGAATTGACGTGCTAAAACCCATCAAAGCATGTAGATGCCCTGGATAGAGTATTAATGCCTGAGACAACGTAGCAGCATTGAAATATCCAAATCAACATCGTCGACCGAATCAGAAAGAATGAAACGGAAGTAACAGAAAGTGAAAATGACCACTGCGAATGGAAAACCTCGGGCAATAGCCTTGACCAATCTGTACCGATTGTGGGAAATAACATTAGGGCGTTGCCACAGCCTGTCGGAAACTCGCTTTAGACGAGGACAGGAAGGACACTTGCCTAAATCTTGCCCACAAACTCAACCGAACGATATTGAGTCTAAATCTAGACCTTAGTTCCAGAGAATGCTCGGAACACTGAGATGACTGACGCAGGTATTTACCTTAACTATGTGTAATTGCCTATACGAACATTTGAGTGGGAATCGTACATTCCTTAATCCGATAAAGACTGTGAACATACTGACGGAACCAACTGAATTACTGAAATTATGAACCCTATGCTATGAGAATTGTTAGGACTTGTGAACAACGAGAATTTGCTGAGTTAGGTCCTTGTATCGTATTGCAACAACTGAACGTGAACTATTAAGCATGACCTTTTGAACTGTGCTAGAACTGTTGAACGTGGGAACACCTTATGACTGACTGTAATTCGAGAAATCTGTACAGCTATGATTCGGACTGAACTATTATATATTGACGAACATCATTAAATGATCGGACCCTTGAACTCGAATTATATACGTGAACTGTTTGTGTGTGGGACTTCTGAAATTAAGAACCCATATTAGCTTGTAAAGATGAACTACTGCGTATGAATTTGCGAACGAATGCTCACATGCTAATTGATTTTAGGCTCACACCTGTACATATGTTCCCATGCTTGTAATACGATTAGGGCTGTCAGGTCTGGACTGTGGTTAATGAGTCTTTCGAGATCTACTATTTGATGCGGACTATGTACAACACCGTAACGCCTTATGTTAACAATTACCTATGCTATGAAAACTGTTTGGACTCATGTACATGTTCGCATACCTTTGCTTAAGAATGTTACTAGACTGGGTAGACTTATGACTGTACCTTTGCTCGAACTGATTGGTATATAATTTGTTGATAACGTAACCGTTGGGACTATGACTCTAGACTTGTGTGACTGAATAAAGACCCCGACGAATAAACTCTTGACCGTGAATCGTGATCGTGGAAAATTGACATGACTGTTTGAATAGACCTGCGAGCCTATGCTCTAGTGACTGTATGACTGATTTGGAACCCTCGTAGGGCAACTCCCTATTATGTGTCCGAGAATCTCGTGTAATGTATTGATGTATGCCATATGCCTATATGAAAGATTTATTTGGAAGTTGCTATACTGACTGTGATGTTTACCTCTCGATGTGAATAACTGCATTGCCTGTAAACTTAATGGGAGGAACACATTGTATATGATCTGTACTGCTTCGATATGAATTATAATGATACCAAACCCTGATGTAAGTTTGACAATAAATGGACTCAGACTAATTGCGCAACTACCGACTGTGTACTAAAATGACTGGAGTATGAACTTCTGTACCTCATCTGGAAATGATAAGAATGAAACTGCTACCTGATCTGATCCGATAGAACCGTGGGTTGATGAAACCCTTTGTGTAACTAATAGAACTTCTGTTTGATGCTTATGCTTCGAACTCTTACTTATTATGATTGGGCAGAACTGGCATCTGAAATGACCTAGTCGAACTTTCATCGATTTGACTTGAGAAAACTCTTATTGAGAACTATTACCTGATTTACTTACAATATGGGGAAACTGGGTACATGACATGTGATTACTTACCCGGTATTATCGTTATGATTATGAACTTGTTTGACTAGGGAATGATTGTTTTGGTGATTACCGTGCTTCAGAACTGATGGGATTTATTGACAACAGACTGGCTTTGATTATGAACCCTCACTATCTGGAAGTATATGTAATCAGTATGACTGCTTCCGTATTGATACGTGGTATGATCGAATCTGTAAGGACTGAAACTGATGAATAGTATGTGAATGATTACTTCAGAACTCTGTCTACTGCTATGGAAGTGATGTACAACTGACTGTGATGGATTACCGAATTAAGGACAAATTGAACAAAGACCAGATGAATGACTCAGAAGTGAACGAATCGAATCTCTGTAACTTAACGGGGGAAATTACTTATGAAATGAGGCCAGTGCAATCCATAACCCCGATAAGTACTTGATATAAGTAGTGTGATTACCACTACAGTAAAGTTGTGTGCAACTGTATTCATGTTCTGTGTCACGAAATAAGTTTTGTTTCCTGTAATGCTATATGTTGTATACTGATTAAGGGGTCAACCTCTGATATGTATTCGTGACTCTTAATATTATGTGGTATATGTTAGCTGCCCGGTATTGGAGGTTCCTTATGGAACTTATATTTGTCTGCACTCTGTTACCCGTACCGGAGGCCTCGTTACGAGGGCTCAGCTTTTGCTCTGTATCCGAATCTGTTCCTGACTCTAAAACCTGACTAGGTCTAAGACTCCATTATAATTCGGACCCTAATCTCTGTATGCAATTTATGATTCTATTTCTGTGCACTGCTAAGATTGAGATTGGGTCATGAAACTGTTATGAATATGATTATGCTCCTGTTAAAGAGTGAAAGCTACTGTTATGTTAGGCGTTATCTCTGTTGCCGTATGTTAATTCGAGTTTGGAGGACCAAACTCTTTATAAGGAGGGGAGACTGTAACAACCCTCATACTACTTACCGATTAATGACTGATTGATTACCGATAGACACTGATTACCGTTAAACTGAATTGATTATGACTGATAATTGAGCTGATTAAAAGTACTGAACTGACTGACTGGAGTCTGGAATTAATTGACTGACTGTATCTGTTTAAATGCATAACCTATCTGTTTGATTGTTTGATTATCTGTTCATGTTTTATGTTTAAACTGCTAATTGAAGGCCTTATCGACGGCCGAACCGGGAATCGATTAATGTTTTATAATCCTCATAATTAATGTGAGTTTATGGTGTATTTACCTGAAAACTGATTAGGTATGACTAAATTAGATTAAAACAAGCTAATTAAAGAGTTAGGCTTAATTACCAAATTGCCATTGTTAGTGGGCCTCTTATTATAACATATTAGAGCCTTGTGCACACTTGAAACAAACATTTCCTTAGCCTTGTTTGATGCTCTAGCCGACCTTAGAGAGAGAGAGGAGCTAGAAGAGTTGAGTTCAACTTGTTTCATGGTGAATTGGCTAGAATTGCTTAAAGAATTGAAGGTTGATTACTAATTTGAGCTCCCTCACTTCTAATTCTACACCTAAGGTAGATCATTCATCATCTTAATGGTGTCTTTGAGTTGTTCTTGCATGATTCATGCTTCATTGTAGAACTAAGTCATGAATTGGCTCATTGTTGTTGAATTAAAGCTTAATGGTTGCATGCATGTACATATATTGAAGTTTTGAGGTTGTAGTTCATATTACCTCACATGCATGTCCATCTTTTGGTCATACTCCATGAGTTCATCTTGTTTTTGAAGGTTTGAGCTCTTTTGAAACAGCACTAAGCTTTAAAGATGATTTAAGATCATGCATGTCACATTTGAGTTGTTGTTCTTGAAACTTGGTTTGAAATCATGTTTAATTAAACTACCTTTGGGCTTTGATTTCTCAAATTGATCTTTGAAACATGCTATACTATGAGTTTTGAAGTGTTTTCCAGAAAATTAGCCCAAAAGGATCGAATTTGATGCATTGGAACTTGATTTGAGCATTGGAGTTCAAATCTGGATTTTCCAGATTTTGGTCTCCCGCTCGAGCGGGGAATTCGAGCTCCCAGCATCTTGCACTATTTTACAGTCCGCTCGAGCGGAGTAATGTACGCTCGAGCGGAGACCTTTGTTGCATGACCGCTCGAGCGGGAAAACTTGAGCTCGAGCGGGACTCTGTTTTTCTGAAAATGTTTTAAATGTGCATCTTTGCATCCTCATCCCATTCTAGGCGTTCTTAGGCCTAGTTTAAGACATCTTGTTGAGGATATAGATATAGAACACGCCGAGGCATTAGGGATTAAGTTGTTAATCTTTCCCAACTGTGTAGCTTAGTGTGTGTTCAATCTGTTAACTGTGTAGGGTTGGCGACTGGGGAGACACGCTCTAGCTTACTATAGCCCAGAACTCTGTGAGTAACATTTGTGTAAAGATACGTTCAAACTGGTTATCTTCTGAACAATTAAACTGAACTGTTTCTGAACGGTATGGTTAACTGAATGAATGAATGTATGACCTATATTCTGAACTGTATTGTGGCATCCTTAGCAACTACTGTTATTGACAACTACTGTTACAGAGATCTCTGTCGGTTCCCATGTTGGAACCACTACTGTTTACTGATATGATGGCCATCATTCACTGTTTGGTCTATTAAGACCCGGTCTATTAAGACCTACTGTACTGTTTAGCTACTGGATGTACCACATATGACTGTTATAATCTGTGAAACTTGGAGCAAAGTGCTGCACGGAACTAAGTGCTACAAAGTGAGTCACCTCTAGAATCTGTGCGAGACACCTCTTGAGTCCATAAGAACTGTACTGTTGCTGTTACTGTTACTGCTACTGTACTGCCACTGTACTATTACTGTTACTGTTACTGTTACTGTTACTGCTACTGTACTGCCACTGTACTATTACTGTTACTGTTACTGCTACTGTACTGCTACTGTATTGTTACCGTTACTGCCACCGTACTGACGCTGCTACTAGTACTGCTAACGGATGTACCACGTACGATTACTATGATTTCTAAACGACTGTTACGGCATCAATATGAGCCACAAACTGACTGACCGATATACTGAATCAATGAACTGTTTAAATATTGAAAAGACATTCATCCTAAACCTCTTTACGTATTATGTTATTCACTGGGCTTTAGCTCACTGCTCCTATATATATGTAGGTGTTCAGGCACTGGACCGCTGCTAGGAGCGTCAGGCAAGTTTTTGTTTTGTCAGCCAACCATTGTGCCTCACTGTGAGGTTCTAAGCCGTTCAAGCTTCGGCTTTGGGGTGTTTTAATATTCCCTGTCCGTCCCTGTAACTGTTTTGTTTACTGTATAGACTGTATAGACTGTTACTGTACCGTTTAATAGGGATTAGATCCCTGTTCTGAATGATTGTGCATGTATGTGTAGACTGTCACAGCTCATTGGACATTGTTCATTTACTATATTGGCTTCCGCCAGGCCCTGTACTCTGTTTTACTGGTTTACTGTTAGGTAGGCCTTCGGTAATCTCGGATTACTGGCCGGTTACGGTGCTAAACCCATAGGGCCGGGTTTGGGTCGTGACAGACGAGGACCAATTTTGTTGCAATACCAGCAAGGTCTGATTGGGCAATAAACCAGAAGATAAGTAGAAGAAAGGCTCTGATTCTGACAATAAATGCAGGCAGTGGATCGCTGGGTTGATAGGGAATAAGAAGTCCGTGACTAAGAAGTGGCAAGAACAGAGTCCGCATGATGAGTTTGGAGAGTACCAAGACGAGTTTCCTCAAATAACAACTCTGAAATAGCATGTTCAAGAGTGGGTAGTGGAATGCGATGAAGGAGAGATGCACACCAGGGCTCAAAATGGGTAATGAGAGCCTTGAGAAATTGAACCAATCGCTGCTGATTACGATATGTAAAGAATAAAGTAGCATCTTCAAGGTGAGGCCATAGAGGTTTTGACAGAACAAGCTGGTCCCAAACAAAATACATCTACGAAAGAAAGTCATTAATAGACTGACCAGGTTCTTGAAGCATGCAGTGAAGCTGACTCTGAAGTTTATACTAATGGGCAAGACCTATAGTCTGGTATCGTTCTTTCAAAAACTCCCAAATGTCTTTAGTAGGAGTGGTAACAGAGTTAAGCTGAAAACGACCAAACTGAAAACTAATAGAGGGAATAGAGAGATTCTGAAGCCAAGTAATGATCTGGTAGTTTTTACTATCACATTCTTCTAAGCGGTCTTCATATTTAGCAGCAGTTTCAGCGCCTTTGGCACTAGTTTGGTCACATCCTCGGTGATAATACGCCAGAGTTTCCGACCTTTAAGGAAGGAAGACATGGCTTGGGCCCACAGAATATAATTGGATCCATCAAGCATAACAGAAATTGGATGGGAGGCATCATGACGATTCTTAATAATATGGTAGTTGGACAAAAATAAATAGTAACACAACTGTAGGAGCAAAATTAGGTAAAAAAAATCGTACCAGTGAGTCCGGAAGGCCGAAAATAGTTGGAAAAGGGTTGAATGGTGCATAGATGATGTTAGTAGGAAGCTGTATGATGTCAGCAGAGGTGTGATGCACAATAGCAGAGGGAGGCGCGACGCACACTAGCAGCGAGGGCACACGGCGCACCGTAGCAAAAATGACGCATGCGGGTGCACGGAAGGGCGCGTGTTGGCACGTAGGAGAGTGGCAGCAGAAGGCTAGACGCGCCGACTAGAAAAAAGGCGCATAAGGGCGCATGCGGAGCTGTTTGGCGATGGGCCTGGTGATGTTGGAACCAGGGCACAATTCCGAGCATTATAGTAAAAAATTTATAAAATTTTGGTCCAAAATGATGACGGGACAGTGACAAAACAGTGTCGTGGAACAAAAAATGGTGTATTGATGAAAATGAAGAGAGATGCTATAATGCCACTATGTATGGGTAATAAGCAGGAGAAAAAATGAGCTAGGATTCAAAACCTATGCTCTGATACCATGTTACAATAGTTGAAAGAAAAGGAAAATTGTGTGTCAATATTATTGAATTGAATAAATCATACAATAGGAGAAGCCCGCATTTATAGGCTGAAAGAAAACCTAGATAAGTATAGAAGGAGATAGAGATAGAGATACACGGAGAAGGAGATAGAAATAGAGATACAAGGAGATAGAGATGAGATATATCACAATATAGATACATAAGTATATAGCTAATATACATTAACAATACTAATACGACTAGAAAATATTTGTGGAGTACAAAAACCTATAGAGAGAAAAGGAGATATAGAAAAGAAAAAGGAGCAGATGGTCCACATCCTATAATAGAGAATTATTGATTGATATTTGAAAAGAAAAAGGAGATAGAAAAAAAAATTTAAGATATATTTCATTTACATTTTAAATTTCTACCGAAATTCATAATCCAAACACAATCACCAAACAATGAAAAGATGGTCTGGTCCGTGGTGGATGGAGCATGGACCAGGGGGTCACGTGCCCCCCTGGATTTTGGATTTTTTTTTTTTTTGCAAACATAGAGAAAATATTTTAAATAAAAAATTACAAAAATCTTATTTGAGTGAAATGTCAATGACATTTTAAAAATTATAAGAATAATAATGATTATTTTGATTGAAAATGAAGAGGCTACTATAAATAAACCATATTAGCTATGAAATTTTTTTAATGTAACGGCGATGTCATTATTAGTGATATGCAAGTATATATAATCTCACTATAAATATATGAAATTTATTGGATTGTTAGTTACATTTGACATGTGAGGTTCACTCTCTATGTGTTTATTTACGATGCCCAATGAAGAATGGGATGTAATCTTAAAACAGCCATGTTAATGACAGTTTTATGAATTTTATCAAGATAGGGTAAAAAAAATGGAGGAATTTCATTTCACTGCCTTGCAAAAATATATATATATATATATATATATATATATATATATATATTAATCATAAACTTCATAACATTAAAAAAATAATTTTATAAACTTCTTCATGTATTTGCAATTACTTTTTTAACACTCCACATAACGGTTATTTCCCCACAAAAAAGGGGGTCAAAATAGTTAGATTTTGAATGCACTTTTTACATATTTTTATAATTTTTCACATATTTCTACACACTTAATTATTTTTTGAATAAATTACAATAATCTTCCTTGAGTTTTGGATTAAATATAATAAATCTCATAATTTTGACAAAATTACACTGACATTCCTTTTAGTGAAGTTAAATTTTAGTAAAATTCATTACTTATATTAATGAATTTTACTATTTTGTGAAAAATATTACCGTACTTATCTAAGATAAAGTTCATATTGTTCTCAATGACTAAGAAAAGAGAACATAATAAAATTCTGTTCCAAAAAATAATAATAATAATAATAAAATGATTATGCGAATTGTTTAATTTCTTGTACTGAACTCAACTAAATTTATCTGATTTACAATGTAAGATGTCCTATTAAATTTAAAGGACAGGTACTAATAAAGTATATTTTTTTTTGTTATTATTCTTCCAAAGAAATATTATTAGGGATTTGAAAAGAAAAAAAAAAATCATTTACTTATTACTTAGAATACGCCATTAATAATAGTACAACATAAAGCGCCCCTTAAGTGTAGTTGATGAAAATAATTAAAAAATTTAAATGATTGTACAATTTAAAAATATTTTTTAAATTATAACTATTATTTTTTTTTTTTTTTGATTTTTTTTTATGAGACACAAAAGTTAAGGGGATATTACATATCAGTGTAATGTCAAAAAAATAATTACAAATAATTAAAAATAATTATCAATATTTATAATTAACGTTATAAGTTTTTCAATAATTTTGTAATTTTTTTTTCTAACACTACACTGTAGTGTAATTTTTTCGAAAGTTAATATGTTTGGAATTTTTTTTTAGTTGAATAGATAATTGTTAAAAAGAAAAAAAAAAGATGATTAATTGATATGTATAATCAAACATTTTGACTCTTTTAACATTTTGTTCTTCTTGTTGGTTTTTGATTTTTTTTAGCCAAAAATCACAAATAAAAAAATCAAAAACCAAACTAGGCCAAAATTGTTTGGGATAAAAATAAGCCACCTCTTCTTTCAAAATTTTTTGTTTTTAGTGACTTCTTTTTTTTTTTTTTTTCTCTTTCCTAGTCTTACGTGGATGAATCTAAAAAGTATATTTTTTTATTTTTGAAAAATTCTATAAAAATATTGAAAAAAACCAAAATACAGGTAAAAAGAGTTCATTATTTTTTGTTTATTTTTTCTTTTTCTGCACTTTTAAAAAATTTTAAAATAAATAATTTTTCAATTGGTCTCTTCCAATAGAGTATAGAAACCTAAAATATTTTAAATTTTTTTTAAAAAAAAAATAAGTCAACAAAAAAGCAGATCTCATACACTCATAGATATATATATATTTATATATATAGAAATGGAAGGACTTTCTTCTTGTCTTTTTAAGGTACTGTTTAATTCATTTTAATGAAAGTAGAACGAAATGGTCTCCATATGGATTGACCATTTTTTTTTTATAATTTTTTTATAATTGTGAATATTAATTTCATCTACAGTATTTCTACTATTTTTCAATAAATCAAATGTGAAAATTAACATTATGTTGGAATTTCACTTACATTCTTGTGAATCGGATACTAAGATGCTAGAAGATTAGAATATTAGTTTAAGGGCATGTTCGCTTGTCTCCATGAATAAAAGGATTGGACTATAAATGAGGTGGTCCCGTTTATAACATGTTAAAAAGGTTATCAAGAGATTATTATTGAAATAATCCTCTGCGTAAAGTAAATAATTTGAAATAAATTAAATAAATAAAAATAAATTACTTACAGAATTTATTTTACCGAAATGAATAAGTACAAAAAATAAATCAAGTCGAGTGTGTGATTGTAACGACCCCGACCTTCGATTAATGCTAATTCATGATTAATTATGCTTAATAGTAATTTAGGAAGGATTTGTGATTTATTTGCATGTGTATTGCATTATTTATGTGTTTCTATCTGTTTGTGATAAAATGATCTGTTCATGTCTTTGACTTTAAATTGCGAAGTGAAAACCTTATCGGCGTCCGAATCAGAAATCGACTTGATTTATGTGCTAGTTAGGATTTATAGAATTTTATGGTAGGTTTAATTAGAATTCGGTTCGGAACGATTAAATTAGTTAAATCATGTTAATTTATACTTGTTTGAGTAAATTACCAAAATACCACTTGGTGGGCCACTATCTAAACCATTGTTTAGACTTGAATTAGGTGTTTGTTTTCATCACTCTTCTCCATCCATAAGACCAATTCGAGAGAGAGAGAGAGAGAGGGAGAGTAGGAGAATTTGAGTTCATCAAGAATTTGGTTAGGAAATTTGAAGAATTGAAGAAATGATTATATAATTAGGCTCTTACACCTTAACATTCAAGACATAAGGTATAGAATTCATCTTCTCCATTGTGATTTTGATTTACTTCTTGCATGGTTCATGGTGAACTAGAGTTTAGAGTCAAGTTTTGGTTGAAAATGTTGAATTTAGAGCTAAATCATGCATGCATGTGCATATCTTGAAGTTTAAAGTTGTTTTCATGGAAATTCTTGCATGCATGTTTACATTTTGGTTGAAGTCCATGATTTCATCTTGTTTTTGAAAGAATTGGCTCTTAGGAGCATGAATTGGAAGCCTTGAGGTTGATTAGATTCATGCATGTTACATATCCATCATGTTCTTGAAGTTTATTTGAAATTTGTGTTTAATTGAACTACCTTTGGGCTTTGATTTCTCAAATTGATCTTTAAAACATGTCATATTATGAGTTTACAAGTGTTTTCCAGAAAATTAGCCCAAAAGGATTGAATTTGATGCCTTGTAGTTGAGTTTTGAGCTTGAGGTTCGAATCTAGAAATTCCAGATTTTGGACTCACGCTCGAGCGGGGAACTCCACGCTCGAGCGTACATACTGGGTTCATGAAGTACGCTCGAGCGGGTAAAATTACGCTCGAGCGGGAATTTCGTGTATCTAGTACTTTGTCTGTGTTTACAGTCCGCTCGAGCGGGGTAATGCACGCTCGAGCGAGGACTTGTGTCTCACGCTCAAGCGGGTATCGAGCGCCTATCGAGCGTGAATTTCATGCATCTAGCACTTTTACTGTAGCTAGTCCATTCGAGCGGAGTAATCCATGCTCGAGCGGATTCCTTTTGTTTGCATGTCCACTCGAGCGTAGAAGGCCACGCTCAAGCGAGACCCTTGTTTCAGCCAAATTTTGAAAAGTATTTTAAAGCACATCTTTGTATCTTCATTCCATCCTAGGCATTCCTAGGCCATGTTTTAGACTCTGTAATGAGGATAAGAGATTAGAAACACACTAAGAGCCATCGAAATAAGTTTTGTACAATTATAACGTGTGTTTCAAGTGTGCATCTGTTATGTGTCGTGTAGGTCACGTGCCACGCCCTGTCTGATCGATCTACTCTGTCTGTCTGTCTGTCTCCAAGCTCACTGTGAGTAAAAACTCTGTAAAGTTATATTCAACTTAAGTATTTTCTTACTGGTATTGTATGATCTGTTTTTCTGAAATGCTATCTTAAGAATTATGAATGAATGTCCTATTTTCTAAAAGGTAATTGTGGCACCCTTAGTTCACGTGGCCCTCGCCCGGAGGTAACAATACCGCGGCCAATCTGCATGTGGCCCTCGCCTGGGGGTAACAATACCGCGGCCAATCTGCACGTGGCCCTTGCCTGGGGGTAACAATATCATAGCTACTTGCGTGCAAGTTATGGACCTTTGTGGTCGTTGGTACCAACTATGTATGTGGGTCTCTGGACCAATCTGTTCTGATAGCTAATGGGTGTACCACGTATGATCTTATGCAAAATCTGAATATGCAAATGTATATGAATCTATTTCTGTTTTGAAGTCTGATTATGCTCTGAATTAAATACTAGATTCTAACTTGTGATGGACATCATTCATATAACCCCTTTACTCTGTTATTATTCACTAGGCTTTCGCTCACAGTTTATATTATATATGTAGGTGAGCCGGCATGTGACCAGGGCCAAAGTTGACGACCCTCTCTACCGTTTTTGTCAGCCAACCGTTGTGCCTCCCGAGGAGGTTCCGTCCGAAGTCTAATGCCAAGGCTGTTTTTATTTTCATGCTAGTCTCTGTAACTGTTTGTAAAGTTAGATCTTGGGAAGTTTACTTCTGTAAATCTTTTGTAAATATTGTGTATCTGGACTAGCATGTTTATATATATATATATATATAAGTAAGTTTTGAAATGTTATGTCCCATGTACGTTATCACAGCTCATTGGACCTTGTCTACTTTGTATTATTGCTTCCGCAGCCCCTTATTATTTGTTAATCTGTTTAAAGGCCTTTGGTAATCCACGGATTACTGGCCGGTTACGGTGCTAAACTCATAGGGGCGGGTTTGGGTCGTGACAGTGATACTCTGTCCTTAAGATAGATTCACCTTGCTTCGGTGCTTACGGATAAAAGGCGTCTATCTCCCAAAATACAATGATCTACACGAATTGTAGTAGCACTCCAAACAATCTGTACAGCAAACAAAACCTGTGTTCTTTGCTCTCTGATTTTTTTCCTAAGAACTAGAATGAAGAACAATGCACACAAAAAGCAAAACCGGGAGGAGAAGAATTTTTCTAGATGTGAAAATCTACTGGAATTGACCACTATTTATAGGCAAACTGGTGACCTTCAGATCTGTCCGAACAAGTATGATCTTGAACTGAACAGGTGCAAAAAACTAAAACATATACAGTTTGAAATTTGAACAGATCTACTAGCTGTTTTATAACTGCTGGACTGTTTTATAACTGTTAAACAATAGTTTGAACCTATTGAAATTGGACTGGAAAGGTATTGTATAGATAGGAACAATTGAATTCAAATTTGGCACAAAATTTGAATTAATTTCGTTTAGAAAAAATAATTTTCCCGCAAGAATTTTTTAGAAACAATTCAAATAAATTTTGTCAAAAAAATTAATATTAGAACCGACCTAACCCTCAACCGTGCTCGGCCGGCCAGTAGGATGAACAGACGGCGTGCGCACGCGTGTGTGATGGTTTAAGCCAAAGTTTATTTTGTCCATAACTCCTCCCTTCACAAACTTGGGATGCCCCTTGGGGCCTAACCAAAATGTTGCCACCTAGAACTTATATACACACATAAGTTCTCTTAAGTTTTCAATGTGGGACAAGCCTTACAAAGAAGCCCACATTTTATTCTCTAATTGTCCATTCCACGAATCCGAAAACGATGTCAACTTCTCATTTACTCATAAATGGTTTTGACGCACCGTCTTTATTGTGTGACTTGCCATGCAACAAAGAACATGTCACCTTTTTGGACCCACCCCAAAAGACATTTGGGACCCACTTAAATTTGGGTTCAAAATTAGCCCAAAATAAGCCTATAAAACCGTAATTCCAACAATTATCACTCCAATTGGAGTAGTAGTCTATCATTATGGGGTGGATTAGCAAATATGAGTGAGTGGTTGGATTGAGAATCAATCTCACGGGATTGATTGTAAAAAGATTATGTTGCCTCTTAGTTTCAATTAATGATTCTATTATGAAATAAGGTAATTATGTAATTTCATAGGTTTAACCCCCCCCCCCCCCAATCAATTAATATCACCATACTACCATACAAACAAACACCCTTTATCTTATATTTCGGGTAAACTATACTTTGCACCCCTACACTTTGAACCAAACCTTAATTTAGTACATATACATAAATCGTGATAGTCAATCCCCTATATTTTTGGTCAGATCTCACTTTGATTTTTATATATAAAATCATGAAAGTTAATTTCATGCGCTTATGAAATCATGACAATCAATTTCCTGCACTTCTAGTCAAGTGTTAACGTCTTCCTTTTGTTATTCCATTATATAAGTCTTTACAGAAGTTAGTAATATGGTAAGCATATGACAATAAAATGAGAGTAAAAGAGGAAAATCACTCAAATTTTCTGTCTATACACATTTCATCCTAAAATTTACATTAAATTTTGATTGTATTCAGTTAAAACAAAATGCAAATTGTGAACGATTAAAAAGATAAATTAGGATTTTGCAAAAATTAAAATAATAAAACTTTGTTTTCCACAGTAACAGAGTTTTCGAATTCTCTACAACATTTTATAACTCTTACATACTTATCACGTGGGACAAAATATATATTAATGGGAAATGAGAATGATTTTCCTTTCTTGACCAAATTTCATAGCCACATATTTGTTACATGACTGGATTCTGTTAAAAATTTAAATAATGAAGTAACAAAAAGAAAAAATTGACACTTGACCAAAAGTGTAGGGGGTTGGCTGTCACGCTTTTATGTGTAGGGACTAAAGTGAGATTTGACTAAAAGCGTAAAGGGTTGACTATTATGATTTTATATATAGAGATTAAAATAAGATTTGATGCAAAGTGTAAGGGTGAAAAGTGTAATTTACTATATTTCCAATTTAATATCACTATATTACTAATCTTCTTACTCAATCACACTGCATTTATAATCTCATCTAATATAATCTGCCAAATAAACGTAACTTGAGAGTTATTCCAAATGATTGGTAGATATACTCTCCCCCACAATTACTCAAAATTCGATTTTTAAGACCAGGCCGCAAAAATTATTTCTCATTATTTCAAGCCCCAATATTGCTGCATTTGACTGGAGAGAGAGAAAGAAATTAACCAAATATGCATAAACTAATTTACATACGTTTTTTTTGGGTGATTATTCAGTGGTGTTTTAAGAAGTTGGTAAAAAATTAATTTTTTTGACTTTTTAACTTTTTTTTATAACTTTTTTAGCAAAAAGTTGAGTTTTTTGGTAAAAAAATTGGCTTTTTTGGCTAAAAAAGTTAAAAAGTCAAAAAACTGACTTTTTATCATTGTTTTCAAAAAATCCTTTCGTATTTTCGAAGTATGGACACGTAATATTTCATAAAATTTTGATCGGTAAAAAAGAATATAAATTCATAATTTATGTTGAGAATAAAAAAATAATATGAAACTAAGTAATTAATAATTAATTTAAAATATAACCACGCCATATTTTGAAATTATTAAATAATTTCTCCTTATGTGAACCCAAGAAAACAAAGGGTAGACAAATTTCACGCCAGTAGACCTGTTAATGTAGATCAATTAATTTTTTTGCTTTCTGTTATATCTCACCAAACTAGATGGGGACCAACCCAATTAAAAATTTTCACAATTTTTTTATTGAGATTTTTTTTTTTTTTTCACTGTGCTGTTTCTCATCTTTGACTTCTACTCCTTGTTGCCATTGCCATTATAAAATTAGGTCAAGTTTGATAAGTTTAAAAAAAATTAAAAAAATTATTATTATTCACCAAAAGTAAAAAAATATGACTATACAATTCTTAATTCTAATTTTTTCTTACACACTAATTTATACAATGTTTTAATACATATTTTTTTATAAAAAGTCAAAAAATTAACCCGAATATCCATATTTTTTTCCTCAATTTTTTAGTCCAAAAAAATAAAAAGTACACTTATTTAGGATACCCCAAACAACTCCTAAGTATCAGTCATTTTCATTTATTTGGCATGTATTTCAATTGTTTGCACACAACATATAAAAAGTGTAGTTTTATAATAATTATGTTATATGTTATATTATTTTTATCATTTTATTTGTCAAAATTATACAAGTTAAATGAGTTTCATTACTTATGTCTGTTATTAAAATAGTAATAATAAATCATATAATAAATTAAATGTTATATATAAATATAGTTGTTAAAATATTTTCTCCTAGAAAATAGGGTGATAATCCAATTAATGAAAAGCAGATTTAACTATAGAGGAGTGACCTCTAAGTTAACCAGCCAAGTCCCTAATGTGGGGGTAGCCTAGGTTGTTATAGTTTGTCATTGCTATCATGTACTTTTTCTACTCCACTTAACAAATGTGATAGCTGCAGTAAATTATAAAAATATCTATAAGAAGATAGTAATAATGATTTGGTACTTTTGACCGAAGTTTCTCAAATAAATTACATCATGTGAGAAATTAATATCAAAAGATTTTAGATTAAGTTTGGTAATTTAAAAATAATTTATCTTTTTATTTTTTTATTTTTTTCAATCACATCACCTCTCTACCTTTTTACATATCTTTTCATAAAAAGATAAAAAGTACACTTATTTAGGTCATTCCAAACAACCCCTAAGTGTCTAAAATCTTTCTCTCTCTCTCTCTTTTTTAATTGTTAAAAGGCCTAGTTGGATATTTTTTTCCTTGTAAGCCCTTATTTAAGGTATTCTAAAAAAAATTAAAAAGTTATTATTCTATTTAAGTCACATGATCTTATTTAGGTCATGTTTGTTTGGGCGGACTGGATTAGCATTCCTATGACTAATAGTCTTAGGACTACGAATCCGTTGGATTATGTATCCTATCTTAACTAATAGTCAAGTTTAAAATAATTAGTCCGTACTTCAATTGTTTAACCAAACATCGGATTAATAATTTTATTGGACTATTAGTCCAATCCCAAGCTCATGTCCACCCAAACAAACATGGCCTTAAATCACATCACTTCTCTATCACAAGCCCAACCCATATTTCAAAAAGTACACTTATTTAAATCATTCGAAACCACTCCTAAGTCTCATTATTTTCTACTACTCTATTTCTGTTGCAATACATTATGACTATCTTTCTCTCTATCTTGCTGCTCATCTCCATCATTAACCACTGCCGCTCATCGTATCCACGACCTGATACAAGAGTTACCTGTATCTCTCACCAGTCCCACCATCTTAGATCTAACACCAATAACTACCATCTTCATCGTCTCCACCATCTTAGATCTGAGACCAGTGACTTCATATGTGAAATTAATGACCTTAAATACATGCTCTCTATTTCTCTCTTACACACAATGCTGTCTCACTTCCTTTTTTTTTCTTTTTTTCTTCTTCTCACTTTTGATACTTTGCTTGTTTTGACATTAATTTAAGAGAAATGTTAGGGATCATGAAAAGTCTCTCATGAAAATGATCATGAAAGATTTGTGATCCCTAGATTACCTTGATTAGTGTGTGGTGCTTTATTCTAAGTGTAATCTAAAGGTCACAAATCTTTCATGATCATTTTCATGAAAGATTTTTCATGATACCTAGCATTGCTGTTAATTTAAAGACAATTTTATGTGGTTTAATGCATGAATTTTACGTTGTTCTCTATTTCAGACAGTATAAATTTGCTTTGGTTCGAACAAATTTGAAACAAGTGATCTCATATTTGAGATTGATAACCTTAGATGGTTCATCTGAGATGTAGGTTGGCTTTTTAACTATTTTAACTTAGGATTAAAAAGTCTTGTTTGGAATAGATTTTTTAAATTTTTTGATTTTTGTGAGAAAAAAAATAAAATAATAATAAGTTAGATGCTACATTTTATCCTATTTGACAAAAATAACTTATTTTGTCCTATATGATTACTTTAACTCAAATGGGCATCCCAAGCTTCTATCAAATTCAAGTGTTCTCCTCTCTCTCTCTCTCTTTCTCTCTCTCTCTCTCTCTCTCTCTATATATATATATATATATATATATTTGTTTAAGATAAATTATAAATATCTCCTAATAGTTAGACTTAATTCTCATCAAATCCTATTAAAATAAGTCCTAACAAAATCGTTATTAAAAAAAAATTTTGTGATGATTTTTTTACACATGTCGCTAAAAATTGACAATTAGTAACTTTTTTTTGTCATGATTTTTATAAATTGTCGCTAAAACTTATAATTAGTGACTTTTTCTCTGACCAATTTTTCAAATTGTCGCAGAAAGTTAAAAATTAGTGACTTTTTTGTGATGATTTTTTTAAATTGTCACTAAAACTTATAATTAGTGATATTTTTTGTGACAAAAATTTTAAAACGGTTACTGAAAATAAACAATTAATGATGTTTTTAATAGTATTTGATAAAAGCGTCATTAATTATTATAAAACCTATTAGACAATAAGTTCACCTATTGAGATTTACACGTAATTTTCATTTGTTTATACGTTGACTC
Source organism: Camellia sinensis (assembly GCF_055761805.1). Lineage (NCBI taxonomy): Eukaryota > Viridiplantae > Streptophyta > Magnoliopsida > Ericales > Theaceae > Camellia > Camellia sinensis. The sequence goes on from NC_138965.1 coordinate 194,764,265, forward strand.
GGGAATGTTTTGGGAAGTTGGTAAAAAATTGATTTTTTAGTTTTTTTTAGTTTGTTTTGTCTTTTTGTGAGTAAAAAATGTGAGAGATAATATAACCCAAAATAGGTAAAAAGCTAAAAACTGACTTTTTTAGCCCTTCCCAAAAGACCTGTTAAAGAGGATTTCTAGGTGGTTTAAGTAAATAGATTTTCATTTTTTTCATTTTTTGGGCCATAAACTTCTAATTTATAAGACGATGAAATTTTAAAATCTTTCCATACAAAAATTTTAAAATTGACATATAAAGATTTAAAATTGAAGGACAATAATTTTAATTTTGAGGGTTAAAAATTTCAATTGAGGAGTACATGATAAAATTATTTGAATGTGTTTGTCAAACAGTAAACTATATTTCAAATATAAATCTGTAATTGAAATAGTATGGTGATCGGGGGAGTTACTAGATAGGTTGTTAGAAGAAATAAGTCATTGAAGAAGGGTGTGAAGAGTTGTAGGAAAATCGTCATTGTGAATATTCTTGTTGAAAAATGATTATTCGAAAATTATCGTCGATGATTGCTACCTCTGACCGGTGGTGACAGTGGTGGCCGATGATGGTTGCAATAGACGAGGCCAGTGAAATTTTAGATGAAGGTTATTTTGGCATATATTAAACTTTGTCCTTAATAAAGGAAAAAAAAAAATTAGTTGTGCAGTTTTCACTAGCCATTTATATAACAAAACTTGACAATTAAGAATTTCTCAACAAAAATTCTAAAAAAATTCTTGTCAAATAAAACTATGATATTAAGGAAACGAAAATTCTAAATATATATAAAATTTATAGGAAAAAAACCTGTGTGCGTACCGGATTCCGCACTAGATGAAAGTGGATCGGGGCTCCGTACTCGGTTGGACTATTCAGGGACTGAGGTTCCTGCCACAAGAAACACCGTTAGAGCTGCCTGGCCGGGGTTGACCGGATAACCCCTCCGGTGTGGGAATTAGCAATCGAAGAAAAAATGTATCGAGAGATGAGTTTGTATCTAAGTGTGATTTTGCTTGGAATTGTTCAGTTACCTTCAATGTGAAGTTCATGTTGTATATATAGTGTTCCTTGCTTGCTTCTCAAGGTGGGTTCATGGAGTTTGGATGCTGTCAGGTGTCCTTTTAGCATTGCTCAAGGTGGGGGACCACCTGGTAGTTGTCATTGAATGCATATACTCATTGTAGTCATGCTGATAACAAACCACATTCCTTTGATTCAACAACTTCCGTGATTCTAGGTGTAGGGGACCAGCTGAGGTGACAACTTGCACATGCACATATTCACAACTTCCACGTTTCCTTGCGAGGTTTCCTCAACTCAGTACCGCTGTGCCTCAGCTCGGCATCATTATGCCTTGTCTCGGCCTTTTACAGGATCATTCAGGGAGATGGGCTGATCCATTCGGATATCTTTGTATGGGCTCGGCCTATAGGTTCAGTCTCGCAGCTCGGCCAAGCCTAGCACCACGGCTGGACTAGCCTTTTCACTGCGAGTTGGGCCCAAGTGCTTGAGGACCTAGGTGGACTGTTGATCATGAAGTTGGGCTCAATTGGTTTGCCCATATACTCATCCAGCCCACTTAGATTAGGACTTCAGTGGATTGGGCCGGCCCAAGGCTTGGACCCAACCCATTTCACATTTAGCCCCTTCATTTGCCCCCTAGCTCGCGCTAAGGTTCCCTTTAGGGGGAGCTATTACTCTGCTTCCCAAGCGTCGCATCGTTTTGGTTTTCCCCAGTTCGGCCTTGGTGACGGTTCAATCCTGACACACAATCCCTGCATGCGTCCTTTCATGGTGACACGTGGCGATGTGAGATAGATGTGCAGAGATAGTGCATCGATTCCATGCTGAAGGTCGTACTCCATGTACCTGCGCGCCGGCTAGTGCAATTAATGCTCTGGCTGTCAATACAAATTCCTTTATCTGCTTTTTTGTTCCACTAAAGAGTTTCAAAGAGAGAGAGAGGACTCTTCCCGTTCCTCTGAACCAGTCCCGTTGGTGCTTCTGCTCAAACTTTTTTCACCGCCGATCTTGCTCTGCTACCACTGTTCTAGTCTTTATAAGTCCTCTTGTGATTCTTCTTCTCTTGCTGCTTCTTGTCTTAATCATCTTGTTTGGTCCACTCACTGTCTGTGTTCCATACTCTGTTATCTGAGTCCTACCTCTGTCTCATTAGGTTTGTTAAATGGGGAAGTTCCGCTCGCTGGTTGATACCCCCGAGGCCATGGCTATGTTTCGCCTGGACTATAATATTCCCAACGACGTTACCCTTTCATTGGCGAAAGTAGATGCCAAGCGTATGGACACGAGAAATACCGTTGCTTTTCCCATCATGGCCATAGTCGAGGATGAGTTCGGTTTCCTCTTGACCCGTTGGTACGCCGATTTCTGCATCAAGTCCAGTTAACTCCAATGCAAGTATCTGTGAACCTTTTCCATGTTGTTTGTGGCGTATCTGCCCTCAATAGACGATTGGGTTTGAATCTTGACATATGGGATATCTTAGGTTGTTATACACTTTCTCATAACAAAGACCACAGCACGTATTCCTTGCGTGTTCGCTCGTTTGATTGCCATTTGGTTACTGGGTTACCCGATTCAGATAAGCACAACGATGATTTCTTACAAGTTGGTGGAAATTGGGAGTTCCCTGCCGGAACTGAGTTTCAGTCTGAGAGGATGCCCCAGAAAGACGGCTACCCAGGTTCGGGCCTTTTCTTCTAATGCCTTTTGTATTTCTTACTTTATTTTGGATGTTGCTCTAATGGATCACTTCTTTTTTGCAGAGGCCTCTTGTTTCCAACGAAGACCAAACTGAGAGAACGCTGAAGCCATAAAAGCGGCTCGGAGGTATAAAAAGAGATCTGCACCCGAGTTATTAGAATACCAGTCTACTTACCGTTCCACTATTCCAAAGAATGCGAGGCTCGCTGCTGCTCTTCTGGACTCTGATGCCGAGACCGACACGTCTCTCACTCTTTTGGTCAGGAACCGTCACAGGAGTCAAGGTGCACTTTTTGAGAGAGCGCCCTCCCCTACCCCCAGTTTTGCAGTGGTGGGTCTGCGGCGAAGAGAAGAGTGTTGGTAGATTTAGAGGCGGAGGCTTTCGGAGCCTCCGATGTTTTGAAAACCCCTCCGGAAAGGACCGAGGCGAAGAGCGTAATGGAAATGAAGATGAAAGTGGGAGCTTCTGGGACCCCTGCGACTGCTGCTGAGCCCTCAGCTTCGGTCGCTACGCAAGCAAAAAAGAGAAGAAGAGAGGCTAGCAAAGCAGTGGTGGGAGAAGCTTCGAAGGATCCTGCTGAGGATGAGACTTTTGAGAAATGGGAGCCGCCAATGTCGCATAAAGGCAGGCCCATTTCCACTTCTGATTCAGTTGTTGCTTCATAAGATTTTGCCTTTAATTTGACTAAGTTTTTGTTGATGCCGGTTGACATAGCCGACCATAATGGGCCCCGTGATATTTCTATCCTGAAGGGGACCCTTCAGATGATGACTGCTGTAAGTGTTTCCTCATTTTACTTGTCTTTATTGTTGTGTTGTTGTCTCCTTTTCTCTTAGTTCTTCATTATCATTTGCAGTGTATCCAGAGAATGCATCTGTCCATTACCCGTGCTGAAGAGCTAGAAAGGGCCGTGCTAGAGGCCGCAATGAACGTTGAGAGACTGACGGTAAGCTTGGAGAGAGAGAAGGAAGGACGCCGAACCGCGGAGAGGGAAACATTTCGGTTGAACAAGATTGTTGCTTCAGTTGAAAAATTGAAGAAGGCCGCTATTGGGACACAGGCTCAACTCGAGGGGAAGGTGGCCAAACTGGAAGCCGTTATTGCCGTGATGGTCGCTGAGCGCTCTGCTTTGGAGGCCAAGCATTGGCAACAAGGCTGGGATGAAGTTGGGGCGACGTATAAGGAGGAAGTGCTAGTACTGCGAGACAAGCTCTTTCTAAAGGGTTGGACGAGTGATTTGGCTGCTACGCTGGTTCCTGAAGGCTCTTCCCTGTTTCAAGACGTTCCCGTTCCTTCAAGATCCTTGGGTTCGAAGACTGTTTCCACCCCTGCTATTCTTCTAGCCGAAATTTCCCCAGAAACTGATTCTACAAACAAGACCCAGGACAATAATGCTGCCGCTGAAACGGTAGATATTGAAGGACTGAAACCCTGGAGACCAAAGCCACGGGAGATGTGGTTAAGGAGGCTTCTACTTCTCAGGAAGTTGGAGTTGCCTCTACTTTTCCTTCCCGAGACGGCCTGGACGAAATTGTTGATGCTGCTCTTGAGTTTACCTCTGTTACTGAAAGTTAATGTTGAAAGGATTTGAACTTTTTTGCTTTTCTATTTTGATGTATCGTGGCTCGGTCTCCAGGACAAGCTTTTTTTCTGCACTTGCCAAGACAATTTTTCTTTTCTCTTTTCTTTTCTTTGCTGCTGGTTATGAGGCCATTTGTGCCTTTTGTTGGATGATAGAATTTTCTCTTTGAACTTGCAGTCTGATGCTGTTTGGCTTTTATGTTTGAATGTTTTCTATACTACCTGCCCCCGACCGAGCACTGTTGGGACCTCGGGGCCGAATGGATGCTTGGTCTGGTTCTGTACTGCTTTTAAATAGATGCTCTGTCTGATTCTGTACCGCTTGCCCCCGGCCGAGCATTGTTGGGGCCTCGGGGCCGAACTGATGCTCGGTGTGGCTTTGTACTATTTGCTCCTGGCCGAGCACTGTTGGGACCTCGGGGCCGACCTGATGCTCGGTGTGGCTTTGTACTGTTTGCCTCCGGCCAAGCACTGTTGGGACCTCGGGGCCGAACTGATGCGTGGTGTGGCTGACGGATGTGTGGTATGGTTGTGCTTGAGTTTGTAAGTGGATCTTACTTAGGTCTAGGTTGGTTTTAAAAGAAAACAATTGTTTGCCCCCACCTGGAGCTAAGTAAGATTGGTACTGAAGATTGTGCTCTTAGATAGAACTGCTTAAGTCTGTTGCAACTTTGATAGCGCAGATGCGTTTGAATGAGATAAAGTCATGACGAGGTGTCTTACTCAGGTCCAGGTTGGTTTGAAAAAATAATTGTTTGCCTCCACCTAGAGTTGAGTAAGACTAATGCTGGGAGTTTGCTCCTGACAGAGCCTGGTTACGCTTGTTCCAACTCTGTTTGTTTAAATCAGTACTGAAGTGTTGACGTGTTGGTACTTACGGAACTCTGTGGATTCAAAGATGTTTACTTAAGATATGTTAGTGTGGTTTCCACCAAGCAATTCCACTTGGCTATAGTCCAATTTAGTTGCCAAACATTATTTCACCAAGCAAATTTAAATTAAGTCTATTTGGGTTAAGACCAAAGTTAACTCTGTTTGATAAACATCAAAGCTAATTCCATTTGGTAAGGACCAAAGCTAATTCCGTTTGATAATCATCAAAGCTAATTCCGTTTGGTAAGAACCAAAGCTAATTCCATTTGGTAAGAACCAAAGCAAATTCCGTTTGATAAACATCAAAGCTATTTCCGTTTGGTAAGAACCAAAGCTAATTCCGTTTGATAGACATCAAAGCTAATTACAAGAATTTGATAAATTTGAGAGAAGTGGGGAAGCATTTGCATTGGTTAACAGATAAATGCCTTTATATTCTGATAGAGAGGGTGGGAGACAATTCTATTGATAGTATTTCTTGAGATTTGCCACGTTCTAGGGCCGAGGTATAGCTCTGCCATTAAGATCCTCTAGGTAGTAGGCTCCATTTCCAACGACAACTGTGACTTTGTAGGGACATTCCCTCGCCAGGTACCTTTTTGTGATCCATAACTTTCCTCAAGACCAGCTATCCTGGTGTAAATTGCCTTGGGAAAACTTTTTGGTTGAAACTCTTGATAAGCTGCTACTGATACGCTACAAGTCTGATCAATGCTGCTTCTCTTCGGCCCTCTACCATATCTAGTGCTTGTGTAATAGCTTCCTCGTTACTAGTGCTCTCAAACAATTCAGACCGAAGGGTTGGGAGGCCGACTTCGAATGGGATGACGGCCTTCATTCTGTAAGTTAGTGAGTAAGGTGGTTCCCCGTTGATCGTCGTGTTGTGGTTCGGTATGCCCATAGCACGTGGGGTAATTCTTCAACCCATTTTCTTTTGGCATGCTCAAGCCGTTTCTTTACTCCGTTGATGATGGTTTTGTTTGAGGCTTCTGCCTGTCCATTGCTTTGCGGGTACCCTGGAGAAGAGTTCCTATATTCAATCCTGAGGTCGGCACAAAACTTTCTAAAGATCTTACTATCAAACTGTGTTCCATTGTCCGCAATCATTACCCGCGGGATATCGAAACGCACCACCACATTTCTCATAACAAACCACTTCGTATCGGCCTCTTTGATATTTGCCAATGCCTCGACGTCAACCCATTTAGTAAAATAGTCGGTTGCTGTAATGAAGAATCGTCTGTTCCCAGTGCCTCGTGCCAATGGTCCAACAATATCCAGACCCTATTGGGCAAAGGGCCATGGGCTAGTAAGTGGGGTGAGAGTTTTAGCTGGCTGATGAATGAATGGAGCAAACCTCTGACATTTATCACACTTCTGTACATACTGCTGAGCATCTTGTTGCATCCGTGGCCACCAATACCCGTGAGTGAGGGCTCGGTGTGCCAGCGACCTTCCGCCAACGTGGCATCCACAAACCCCATCGTGAATTTCGTAGAGAACATTCTCGACCAGATTTGGATGCAGACATAGAAGATAAGAGCCAAGATAGGAACATCTGTACAGCTTCCTGGATGGTGAGATCCAAAACCGAGCTGACTTGTGTCTGACTTTGTTGGTTTCCCTTTTGTCTTCGGGGAGAGTACCAGATTTTAGAAAAGCAAGTATTGGATCCATCCAGCTCGGCTCTACGCTGCTGCAGAAGACTGGAGATACAATGCTTGGCTCTGGCACGAACTCAACCCAAACTTTTCTGGCATCTTTGGTATCCACTGATGAGCTAAGACAAGCCAAAGCATCAGCATGGATGTTTTTGTCCCGACTAATTCGTTCCACTCGTATGGATTGAAACTTTTTGAGTAAGTCTTTGGCCTTGTCTGCGTACATGGCCATTCTTTCATCCCGTGTTTCGTAGACCCCAGAAAGCTAGTTTACCACTAGCTGTGAATCGCTAAAAATAAGAAGTTGTTCTGCACTGAAGTGTTCAGCACTGCGTAAGCCAGCCAACAACGCTTCGTACTCTGCCTCGTTGTTCGAAGCCTTCCAACCGAGCCTGAGAGCCTGTTCCTAGATAAATCCTTCTGGTGAGATAAGTACTACTCCTGCCCCCCGAACCTCGGTTATTGGACGACCCGTCCACATAGAGCTGATAGATGTTTCCGATGAAGAGTTTCCAGGCTTCCGAAGCACAGAGCTTTCCTTGTTCGTTGATGCGTGGCACCTGTGCCGAACTTGGGTTCCCTGGTTCGGTACTCTGGGTGGGAGCAAATTCTACGACGAAATCTGCTAAGACCTAGGCCTTAATTGTTGTCCTGGGTTGATACCGAATGTCAAACTCGCCAAGTTCTACTACCCATTTTGCTGTTCTACCAGAGAAATCAGCTCGGCTAAATACAGATCTGAGGGAGAATTTAGTGAGGACATTGATGGTATGCCCCTGGAAGTAATGTTGTAACTTCCTCGAGGCGATAAGCAGCGCGTAAGCTAACTTTTCCAACGGTGGATACTGTGTCTCGGCATCTAGTAAAGTCTTGCTAACGTAGTATATAGGCCTCTATTCCTTGTTAACCTCTCGAATTAATACTGCACTTACAATATGATCTGAGACTGCTAAATAGAGGTACAACTCCTCTCCTGGCTCTGGAGTAGACAGAAGGGGAGGTGTACTGAGGTATTTTTTTAGACTTTGTAATGCTTCAGTGCACTTGGAACTCCATTCAAATGTTGCCCGTTTCTTCAAAAGCTGGAAGAAGGGCTTCATCCGATTTGAAGATTTGCTGATGAACCGATTCAGTGCGGTCGCCATTCCGGCCAGTTTCTGCAGCTCCTTAGCCTTTGTTGGTACTTCAAGATCTTGTATTGCTTTTATTTGGTCCGGATTCGCCTCAATTCCTCTGTGAGTGACCATATATCCCAAGAACTTCCTTGTTCCTACCCCGAAAGCGCATTTCGAGGCATTAAGGCGAAGCTGATGGTTCTTTAAGATGTTGAAAACTTCTCTCAAGTCTGTAAGATAGTCTGTAGCGAACTTGCTCTTGACTACCATATCATCTATATAAGCTTTCATGGTTTTTCCCAGTTGGTCCTTAAACATTCGAGTGACCATCCGCTGGTAGGTCGCCCCGGCGTTCTTGAGGCCGAACGGCATCACTCTGTAGCAGTAAGTTCCTCTCGGAGTGATAAATGTTGTCTTTTCTTGATTCGGACCGAACAGTGGTATCTAATGATAATCGTTATAAGCGTCCAGAAAACTCATGCACTCATGCCCTGCTGTTGAGTCTACTAGTTGATCAATGCGAAGCAGAGGAAAGCTATCTTTAGGGTAGGCTTTGTTCAAGCAAGTGAAGTCAATGCAAACTCTCCATTTTCCGTTCTTCTTCTTGACTACAACTGTGTTGGACAGCCATTGCGGGTATTGAACTTCCCTGATTGCTCCTGAAGCCAGGAGTTTTTCGACTTCGGCAATTACTGCTACGGTGTGCTCGACTGAGGATCTCCGACTTTTTTTCATAATGGGCCAAGCTGAAGGGTTGATGTTGAGCTTGTGGCAAGCAAATTCTAGATCCAACCCAGGAGTATCATATGCTGACCATGCGAATACCTCCATATTTTCCCTCAACAATTCCAACAGCTGAAGTTTCTCATCAGCGCCTAGCGAGGTACCGATAAGGAAGTACTTTTCTTGGTCACCCTCTTTTACCAAGACTTTCTCCAAATCCTCGACCATCTTTTCCTCTAGGGTTCCCCCTACATCTTCCAAGACTGGCTGTTCGGCCACTTCTACCGTCTGTACCCGATTGCAAAGCTGCTTTGCATTTAATGTTGCCATGAAGCAATGTTTGGACGCAACTTGATCCCCTGAGATCTGCTCTATTCCGTGTTCCGTTGGGAAACGGATGAGTTGGTGGTAGGTTGAAGGGACTGCCTCCATTTGATGAATCCATGGGCAGCCAAGTATGGCGTTGTAAGGGGATGGTGTATTAATAACCAAGAACTCTATCTGGAGGGTTTTTGTTCCTACCATGACTGGCAACGCTATTCTGCCAAGCGGCCATTCTGGCTGTGAATTGAAACCGACCAACGGGGCTACTGCTGGGGTGAGGTGTTGCTCAGAGAGACCAAGCTTTCTGAACAAATCATAATACAATATGTCTGCTACACTGCCTTGATCTACTAGGACTTATTTTACGTCAAATCGTTTCCCAATTCCCACAGTTATAATCAGTGCATCAGTATGTGGGTGCTGTATGCCTTCTAAATCTTTGCTAGTAAATGAAACAGTGCACAAGGGGGATTTGGGTACTGTACGTACCTTTTTCAATGCAGACTCCACTGACATGACCCTCTGTATTTGCGCAGCCTTAGCGATCTCTTCTTTCAGTGCCTCATCAGATTCCTGGGTCGTTGTCCCATGGATCACATTTATTATCAACCGAGGTGGGTGCTCAACATTCGGTTCTGGTGGCGGGTTCCCCAGTTCGGCCATTTCCTTATCCTGATCAATGTAATCCCTTAGGTGTTCGGTTACCACTAAGTCTTCCAAGTGTTGCTTCAGTGCCCTGTAGTTCTAAGTCATGTACCCCCTGTCTTGGTGGTAGATGCATCTGAGTTTCTGATTGCGCCGAGCTGGATCTCCCAACATTTTCGGCGGCTAAACAAAGAAGGGCTCTCTCTTGATCTTTTCTAGGATTCGATAGATTGGCTCTTTGAATACAGTCACAACGGCTTCGTGGGATTTGGACTTATCCACTTCATTCACTGCAATCCCTCAGTGTTCTCCTCGATCTGTTCTCTTACTTTCTGGGCGTTTGGTAAGTGATTGTCTCAGCTTACTTTTAGGGCACAGGCCATGTTTGAAGGACATAACGGCCATCTGTTCGCTGCACATATTTTCCTCCAGGTCATTGTACTCTTTCTAGTACCTCCTGGCATAATTGCGCAGCGTTTCCTCCTGCCCCTTTCGGAGACCGAACAATGTATCCGGCTCCTTCAGGATCTTAGTGTTGGAGACGAACCTAGCTAGGAACTCTTCGGAGAGCTGCTTCCAGCCATGGATCGATCTAGCGGGGAGACGATTGAACCATCGAAGTCCGGTTTCTCCCAAGCTGGATGGGAAGACTTTACACATCAGTGCCTCGTCTCGGTTCCATAGGGACATCATCTATCTATAATGGCTAATATGTGTCAGCAGGTCCGACTTCCCGTCATATGAAGTGAACTTTGGTAGGGTGAATTTCTTTGGAGGTCTCAAGGTCTCAATCTCTGGGGAGAATGGCGAAGAGACAAGCCTGTCCAGCGCTCGATGTTCTCTCTGTGAACAGTACGGTCCAGATGATCCCGATGTTGTTCGTTCTGCTTATTGCCAATTAACCAAATACGAAGGTCCTGAGGAGGGTAGTCAATCTGTTAGCTAACTGTCTTCTGCCTCTTGGCCCTTCTCTGGCGTGACCCACGGGTGTGACTGCTTGTTGCCTTATTCTGTATTGGGATAGGCTGGCTTTATTGCCCAGACTAATTCTTGGGGAACTTCTTCACTCGTGGCTCTTTGGATAAGCTCCTCCGTCGCAAACAAGAGGGCTCTGCTTCCGTCTTCTTTTTCGTCAGATCGCCCAACACCCTCTTAAGTTGGGCTTTCAACTCCTATATCTCCATCCCCACGAAGTCTATGATTCGATCTCTATAATCCTTTTCCAGAAGAAAGTGATGAGAAGAACCTCCAACGAAGGGTAATCGATGCTCGACGGATTCAGGGGTTCGATTATTGTTTCCAGTTTGTTCCTCCGGGACTGTTGGGAGTGCCAAACCTTTGTCCTTCGTTTTCTCCGTCTGTGGAGTATGTGTCGAAGGCGGAATATCCTCAATCCCCATCGCCGGAACTGAGTGCAGAGCTTAGAGCTGAAGTGATCCATGTTCACCGCACCAATTGTGCGTACCGGATTCCGCACTAGATGAAAGTGGATCGGGGCTCGGCACTCGGTTAGACTATTCAGGGACTGAGGTTCCTGCCACAAGAAACACCGTTAGAGCTGCCCGGCCGGGGTTGGCCGGAAACCCCTCCGGTGTGGGAATTAGCAATCGGAGAAAAATAGTATCGAGAGATGAGTTTGTATCTAAGTGTGATTTTGCTTGGAATTGTTCAGTTACCTTCAATATGAAGTTCATGTTGTATATATAGTATTCCTTGCTTGCTTCTCAAGGTGAGTTCATGGAGTTTGGATGCTGTCAGGTGTCCTTTTAGCATTGCTCAAGGTGAGGGACCACCTGGTAGTTGTCATTGAATGCATATACTCATTGTAGTCATGCTGATAACAAACCACATTCCTTTTATTCAACAACTTTCGTGATTCTAGGTGTAGGGGACCAGTTGAGGTGGCAACTTGCACATGCACATATTCACAACTTCCACGTTTCCTTGCGAGGTTTCCTCAGCTCGGTACCGTTGTGCCTCAGCTCGACATCCTTATGCCTTGTCTCGGCTTTTTACAGGATCATTCATGGAAATGGGCTGATCCATTCGAATATCTTTGTATGGGCTCGGCCCATAGGTTCAATCTCGCAGCTCGGCCCAGCCCAGCACCACAGCTGGACTAACCTTTCCACTGCGGGTTGGGCCCAAGTGCTTGAAGACCTGGGTGGACTGTTGATCATGAAATTGGGCTCAATTGGTTTGCCCATATACTCATCCAACCCACTTGGATTCAGACTTTAGTAGATTGGGCCGGCTCAAGGCTTGGACCCGACCCATTTCACATTTAGCCCCTTCTTCCTGTTTATATCCTTTTATTAATTGGTAATAAAACATAAGATAATACGACAATTTATGTGATTATTTAAGTCTCTGATTATTTAATGTAGTAAATTACAATCCACATGGTTGCCAGCTGCATTATGTTTAATTGACCATATTAATCTTATTATGTGGGGTTCCAACTACATTAAGTGATAATTAACTAGAATAAATTGAAACTTTTGAAGATGCCTATCATAAGGACAGCGTGCAATAAAAAAAATTTATTAGGTAGTAATAGTATAACAAAAATGTTAGAAATTTTAAAATTTTATCAAATATCTTATATGGGTGTAGAACTCATATGGACCTACATTGTCTAGGTCCTATACTCATATGATACATTTGATAAAAAATTTATTTTAGAATTTTTAAATCGTCTAGCATTACTCATAATACAGTAGTATTGTAACTTGAGCGGATTTAATTAATATTGCATATAGAAGGATATGTTCAAGTTTGACCCAAGCTCAACCTCTAACCCACACTAGCTTGTGCAAACCTGAATTTGAATTAGACTCAGAATTGCCTAAATTCAATAAAACATGTGTATTGCACTTTTTTAAGATTAATAAGGTCATTTTAACACAATTTATAATATTTAAGATGTCATGTGTAAGTCATATGTTATTTTTTTTTCATTTATTTATGTAACAAATTCTTAATAAAATGTTCATATTGATATAAATTAATAGTTTAAGGTGGCAAAGTATGATATTTTTATTATACTAGTCTAACCAGATACTGAGTTTTTTTTTTGTCTATAAAAAAAGTATAATGTTTTTAGCTAATAAGTAAAATGATACCAAATAATAATTCAATGCGATAAAAGTGTAATTTAGGCGTGATTTGGAATCCAGTCACAATGGTAACCTTTTTTTTTAACTTTTACGTTTTTAGTGATTTCCTTCTTTTCTTTTCTTTTTTCAAATTTGGTTCTTTTTTTAAAATAAAAAATAAAAAAAAAATTCTGCCCATTTAGTGTAGAATGGCTTAAAAAGTCTTTTAAAAAATTGAAGAAAAAAAAATCCAAAAATAAAGTTTAAGACCAAAAAAAAAAGTGAACTTTTTGTACTTGACATTTGCCAAGGATTTTTTTTTTTTGAACTTTTCTGATCCATGTAGAACCTAAAAGTTTAAAACTTTGTAAAAAAATTTCTAAACATCACTAAAATAAAAAAAAATAAAAGTAATTTAACAAAAAAAAAAAAAAAATCAATCTCAAACCACAACTTACTCGTACAAATTATGACTCCATCAATAATGTAATTGGAAGACGGTAAACATTGATATCAAATTATGAGTATATACTAGCTGTCAACAGTTTGGTAATTAAAATTTGAGAAAATACCAATTTATGTAAATTTGAAAATAAAAAAAAAAATCAAATCAGTAGTAAAATTTATAAATTTTAATAATTATTAATAATTAAAGTGTTAAATTTTTTATTAGTATATAATTATTTTAAAAAGACACTACTAAATTATGCCTCCATTTGGAAAGTGGGTTAACTTTTTGACTTTTTTGACTATTTTAGCCTCGGTTAAAAAACTTGGTTTGAGAAAAACTTTTTGATTTTTTGACTTTTTTGATTTTTTTTGTGAGAAAAGAGTGTAATGATTATGGGTTAGAGCATCTCCAATGCACTAGGCATATAATACTTGTTAGTTAAAATGTCTAGTGTGATTCACTTTTTTCAATTCCAATGCACTAGGCATATGATTAGGCATTTTGACTCAACTCATATTCACTAGCTACATGTAGCTAGCCTTCAACGCTAGGCAAAATGTATTCAATCATTATGATCATTTCCCTCCATCTATGTTATTGACGTGGCATTCTATAAAATTAATAGTATTTGGATAAATAGCTAAAATAAAGAGCATGGTTGGAGTAAAAACATAAAATAGTTGATAGGCAAAATAAAATATATACTTTATAGTAATATTTAGATAGGTAAAATGCTTACTACCGTTGGAGATGCTCTTAGATGTGATATTTTGTTTGTTACAGTTAAAATAACATATTTTATCTTTTGTGGTTAAAATAGCCACAAAAACTCTTACCGAACGAAGCCTATATATAGGCCAAGTTTGGGAAGACTAAATAAGTGCACTTTTTGACTTTTTATGAAATATGGGTTGGATTTGGGTTGGGTTTGAAGTGATGTGTTAGAGAGGTGATGTGACTTAAATAAGATGATGTGACTTAAATAGAATAGTGACTTTTTGACTTTTTAGATTTTTTGAGGGATCCCAAACTTGGCCATAATTTCTGCTTAAAATTTTCAGTGATAGGGGCTTACATAGACCTTGGTCACAACCTAGAATACTTTTAAATGAAGTAGACTTCATAACAAAAGCATTTGAAAACACTGTTTCCTACGTTGGCAGCACGGAACACTTTTCTTAAAAAATGTTTGGGAGCTCATAAAAAAGGATCCCCACGACCCTATTAATTTGATCATTAATATGTTTGATTTTTTTTTTCTATCTCAAACAACGATATCAATGGTTCGGATTATTTTAGGGTTAATGGGTTGTGTTTTGTGAGGATCTCTATTACTATTACTATGACTTTTCAAGAACACTTTTCAAAAAATTTTATTTTTTTATTTTCGTATTTTTTTTTTATTTTAGCTGAATTTTTTCAATATTTTAAGCAATTTTTTAATTTTTAGACACACCTAACATAAATACACATAAAAAGTATAATTTTTGTAAAAAAATCTTTTAAAAATTCACTAAATATCAAAAATATAAAAAAAAAATACAAGAATTCAGTATATTTTTCATATTTTTATGTATTTATTAATTTTTTAAATTATTGTTTTACAAATTTTTTACTTTTTAAATACATCTAACTTAGGTGCATCTAAAAAAGTAAAAACAATGCTTAAAATTTTAAAAATATTCACCAAAAATAAAAAAATAAAAAATAAAAAATTTAATTTTCAAAAACTTAATCTAAAAAACTCAAACCAAACACACACATTTCATTCGTTTGAAAGAAATTTATCATTTTAATTATTAATATTGATAAAATTTATCATTAATTTATAATTAAAATTATTTTTTAAAATTATTACCATATTTTTTAAAATTATTTTTATTAATTTATAATAATTTATATCTCAAAAATCAAAAAAGACAAATAGGAATAAAAAATTTATCATTAATTTATAATTATTTTTATTTTTATTTTTTAAAATTATTACCATATTGTATTACTAACTCTTCTTTTGTTTAGGTGTTGTATGAATTTTTTTTTAGAAAATATTTTTTTATATTTAATGGTTAGTGATGGGACAAAAGTGGGGGTGAATGTCGAGCCAGTGGCGGCAATGGTGCTGGCCCTGGCCGTGGCGTGGTAGTGGTATAACTATCACTCACTTGATTCACGCCCACGGGAAGTCACTTTTGACATTGAAACAAAGTGCTCTTTTGGCAAGAAGGTGGTAAAAAGTTAATTTTTTATTAATTTTGGGTTATATTTCTCATATAATTTATTTATAAAAAGGTAAAATAAGTTAAAAAAATTAAAAAGTCAATTTTTTACCAACTTCTCAAAACACTCCAAAAGTAATGATTTTTGATAAAATTGAAATTTGAATTTGAAAATAAAGTGGTAAAAATTGAATGTTGAACATTTTAATATGAAAACTGTTTGTTGTTTACTGAAATTTAAGTATTTAATTTAATTAAATTTTTTGATATGTAAAAAGGTTGAAATTTGAAAAAATTTAATTTATTAAATTTTCGCTTATACTTCATATTTGTAGTGATAGGTTAGTAAATGCCTAACCAGATAGGGGTGATCTCTAAAGGTAGACCTTAAGAAGTCAAGACTTTTAGAGGTCACTTTTAAGTGGTGCTACATAGTAGAACCACTCAATCATGCAGTAAAAAGTCGCAGACTCACACATCAGAAGGGATTCAAACCCACACTCCGAATAGTGGTGTTGGAAAATAATAGGTTGTGTTTTGTAGAATTTTAGAATTATGATTTGAAAATAGAGTTATATTTTGAGTTTGTGAGTTTTGAAATTATGATTTGAGTGTAAAAAATTTATTTGGTTATGAATTTTGAAAAAAGTTTGAATTGAGTGATGTGACATATGATATTGAAAAGTAGGTGTTTTGAAAAGTGTTTTGAAAAGTAGATGTGGAATTAATTTTCTAAAGTTATAACCAAACAATACACTCAAACTAAGAGATAAAATTAAATTTTAAAAACTCTACCAAACATAGCCATAGTTTTTCAACAATTTTAATGTGAAATTAAAATAAGACTCAACCGCCAGTTGAGGTGGATCCAAATGGTTTTGTATTCTCTTAAATGAGAAGGTTACAACACAAAAATAATTAATCAAAACCATTAAGTTGTGAATGAGAATTGTCTCATAAAGTAGGTATCAATAAAAGTTAGATTTAGTCTTAGTTTTGACTGAACCTAAGCTTGTGCTTGTGCTAGTGCATGTGATGGGTTTGGTCTTTATCTTGGACTTAGACTTGAACTTGGGCCTAGCGTAAAGACCTTAATTTTTGTAATTACTATTAAATCCCTAACCTTGAGCTTATTTCAATAAAGCCCTTGAATTTTCGCTTAATTGCATTTTAAATCCTAAAATCGGGACGCATCACAAATTAATTCGAGTAAACCCTAATCGATCCCGGTAGATTAATAATCACCTTTAAAACCCTATTATTAATTATTAGATCCTATAATTATAGATTAATCACTTTAAAATCTTAATTTTCAGTAACGTCGTTTTCGCTCGGTTTCTCACATTTCTTTGTGCTTTAATTTAACGGGATCCGAATTTATTCTTTTAACTATTTACTAATGTTAGTATATTAATAACGTATATCAAGGTTTCATAAATTTAGACTTGTTCCCTATATACTTCTATTTTATTTCATCGTAAACCTTAATTGTAATATTTTATTAATTAATGTACTTATGTCTATTATTTTATATTTATAAATACAAATATCTCATATATATATATATATATATATTTCTTGGAGCCAAGTAGTTGGCTATGTGATGGATGAAAGGGCATTGATGGCACTTTGACAAATTTTTACTTGGGAAACTTAGTTCCTAAAAAACCTCCTAATCCTTTCTCTATATATATGCACACTTCTCCCCTTCTCTTTTTACACATTTTTCAGCCATGCACTAGAGGAGTGAGAAAGAGTGATCTCGGAAGAGAGAGAGAGAGAGAGAGAGAGAGAGAGAGAGAGAGAGAGAGAAAAGAAGAAGAAAAGAAGAATTGTGTTAAGTCTTATAAAACAAAGGTAAACTTACATCACCTCTTCTCTTAAGTTCTTTTACCACTTGTTTTTTTCCTCCTAATACATGCTATTTGTATATATATGTTGTAATTTAGGCCTACACTTTTGTATAAATGTGTATTAATCAAGAAATGACGTTCTTCTCATTCTTTCTTAAATTTCCAGCAATAATTCTTTTTCCTCTCTTGAATTTATTTTCCTATTAAAACTCCATAAACTGAAAATCTATTTTTATGGGGTAATATTTAGTATGTCTAGAGTATGTGATAATTTGGTAGGACCTAAGGATGCATTTTTATAATCTAAACAATTTTTCTAAGTTTGTTACTCACAGAACCAAAAAAACAGTCAACTTTCTCTATTTTTATAAAATTCTAGAAAAATAATCTCGAGTCCAATTTTATGTCAAAATCTTAATTTTGGTGTTTTATTTCAACTAAAAAATTTTTGAACTCAAGAGAGTGAGGGGTTTGAGAGGAAAACCGATTTGCGTAACGGTCAACGAATCTGGATAGATCTTGGTAATTTTGAATTATCTTAAAATCTAAAATACCTATCCTACCTTTGTAAATTGAGTTTGAAATTAGACTTATTTATCTACAAACTCACATGAGGCCAGGTACTTAGGGCTATAAAAGTATTTTTTTCATAATTATTTTCAAACTGGTTCAAATCTGAAAATTTGAAAATTTGTGTTAATATGCTCTTATTTAGTTTCAACTCTTATATTCTATGTTTCTTGAATGTTTTAGTCTTAATATGTAATTTATGATAAATTGTGAATTAGCTTTACCATGAATAAATTACTTGTGTAGTTTAGATTCGTAATTATATTGACCATGCTTTGCTATAACTGAGAACATAATGCACTTAATAAAGGGAAAATCAAATGGAATGGTAATGAGTTGCGATCATTGTATTAAATTTTATGAGATAATGAACGATGGATTCAAGAGGATTCAAGAGTATGGTATAGTAGAATGTGTTCCATTTTTGTGAAGTCTTGCGTAAGTGTGTTTTTGAACCTTAACATGGCATGAGAGGTATTCTGGCAGCTTAATGGAAATGGGAGGTACAAGGGTGACAGTGAGGGTCTCACACAAGGAGAGCATCCCTGGAAGCCCGTTCTCTTGGGGCAGACCATGATGTCACCACTCAGGTATGTAATCTAGATACGCGGGCATCATTGGTAATTGTGCGGTAAGCGACGCATTGGTATTGTCTTAACCAATGGGGAGTTAGAATTGCCCGTGGCTAGTGTTAGTGGTTGGGGAGGAACGACATTCTTCAGGGAGTTGCTTAGAACTAACTAAAATTTGACTATTATTCATGAGAACTGAAATTTAATTATAAGCTCTACTTAATTATTGCTTTCGTTGTATATTATGATCGTGCCGTTATGTTACTTGTGTATTTAGAATGGAAAAAGGGTCGGGATATGTGTGTTTTCTAGGCATTCCAAGCTCATGGCGTTTTATGCTAGGTGAAGGCGAGTTTTACACCGAGAACGAAATTCCTAAAAATTTTGAGGAACCATGGCTGCCTTAGAGATTATATTTTATATTTCCTATATTTTGTTTAATCTTTTTGTATCAAGGAACTGATTTGTATTTAATGACTTGAAGGATTTTATTTGTAACTATTATTAATATTTTTTTTAGTGTAATTTTTGAGGTTATTAATTAGTTAGAATTTTAAATTTGAAGTTAATTTGATTTATTAATGGCTCGGAAGTTGGGACGTTACACCTAGCCTTGAGCATGGACTAAGCTGTATTGTGTTGGGTTTAGTTTGTGCATGTGTTTGAGATTGGACTTAGATCGGATTGTGACCCAACATTCGTATCCGTTTTGCGACCCATTTTGTTTGTATTATTCAAGCATCATTATATACATTTGTATATATTAAGCATATGAGAGTCATAAGCTTTCGTAACTCTCATCTTTTGATGATGGAGTTGATGATCATATTAGTAGCAATGAGTTTTTAACCTTTGCAACTCTAACTCTAATGGCTACAGTTGATGGCATGTGATGGCAATTTGATGACCCTATTGATGTTAGCTTTCATGAGTAAGGCTCTCCCCCACAAGTATAAATAGAGACATTTCCTCTCCAACTTAGAAAAAAAGATGAAAAGAGGATTTTTTCAGATGAAAAATTTGTGATTTCTTTTTGGAGATGTGTTTATATCAAAGGAAAAATTCAAAGATTTTTTTTCCCTATCTTCTTTTTGCTAGCTCCTTCTTTAGTTCTTATTAGAGAGAGAGTGCTGCCCTTCGTCAGTTCGCCGAAACTATCCAAGAGGTGCTCTTGCAGTAGTTGATTTCAACCATCGTATCTTGTGAGATAGATGTCGACGTTACTCTAGCATCTATTGACGAGGTGAGAAAACTGTGTATGCCACAAGTTTTGGTTTGTTTCCTTTCTTGTCATTTAACCAAACCAAACCAAACCTTAAGTCCCATCAAATGGAGTCAGTTACATAAATCCTTCTTTTCCACGTGACCCTATCAAAAGTCATTTCCTTAGTCAATAGATTCATATCTCTATTTACAACGCTTCATTTCTTGTCATTTGTTTTTTAATTTTTCAAAATTAATTTTGCCTCAACGAGTTCTAATATTTAGTTATCCATGTTAATAATTTGTTTTATTAGTGATTTTGTTTATCCGAGTTTCATGATATAATCTAATTTATTCCTATGTTTTTAGTTTTATAGTTTATTATATATTTTATTCTTTAATAATAATAATAATAATAAAAAGATTGTTTTGTCATTTTTATTTAATTTTATTTTATATATTTTTTTAGCATTATTATAAAAAAATACCAACAACTGATATAGTTTGCCCAAGTTTAGAAAGTTTGTATTACCAACCATATGTACTGTCGTCAGAGTAACTGGCTCCAAAAAAAATGAAACCTAGGATAATAAATTTAAATCACATGTTAATTCTTGTATGCATTTTTCTTTGCATTTTTTTTTCTTCCCACTAGATAGTGGTTAGTATGTTAACAGTTCAATTATAATGCAGATCAATATACTTTCATAGACTCAAACTTAAAATATCACTTATCTTGACACCCAAATATCCTCTTTATGGCAACTTGAACAATTGACCAGGCTAAGCAGTATATGGACTGGGTCTAATTTTAAAAAAATAAAATAAAACAAAACAAAACAAAACGTAATCAAGTTCAACGTAGCCTGCCTGATAACAAACTTGAAAGTCTCACCCAAGTCTAACCTTAAAACTACATTACAATTGCACGTCCACCCAATAAAACTAAATAAAACATTTATATGAATTTATTTAATAAATAATTTACCATAATGGACTCAAAGGTAATTCGCAAGTCCAACTCATTTTGTAAATAGTTTTAAAATTTTAGCTCAATCAAATTTATGAAGTTAAATATCAATTTCAAATTGAATAACTCTAGGTAACAAGAAAATTTACTCATAATTTTACCATGAAAGTGAAGTATAAGGCGTGAATTTAAAGTTAATGCATTTGTAAATCATACATAGAATGAATAGTACATCAAAATATTATTGAAAATCTTTAGTCTTGATGGTATAATGACACTTTTAAGTGTCACTGAGGTGTCACTAATATCTGCCGTGATATAATCAGCGTGTTTGGTTTGAGTTTTTTGGATTAAGTTTTTTTAAAATTGAATTTTTTAGTTTTCGTATTTTTTTGTTTTTAGTGAATATTTTTAAAATTTTAAATATTTTTTTTTACTTTTTTAAATGCACATTACTTAGATGTACCTCAAAAGTAAAAAATTTGTGAAAAAATATTTTAAAAAATTGATAAATACATAGAAATATAAAAAATGTACTGAATTCTTATATTTTTCGTATTTTTGGTATTTAGTGAATTTTTAAAAGTTTTTTTTTTTGCAATTTTTTTACTTTTTAGGTGTATTTATGTTAGGTGTAAAAAGTAAAAAAAAAATTACTTAAAATATTAAAAAAATTCAGTAAAAAAAAAATACGAAAAAATAAGAAAATAGAATTTTCTGAAAAGTATTTTTGGAAAAATGGAACCAAACAAATCGTTCAAAAGGTCATAATACTTAAAAATGTCACTAGCGGAGTAATTTTGTGCCACTTTCAAGTGTCACTGAACTAAGAAAATGTTGTAAATGGTAGCTAGCCATCAAGTCCGTGTCCACCCCCACTCAAGAATTACGTCTTGAAAGGTTGAAGAATTTATTAAATATTCTCAAAGTATCATGTGATATTGTTCACATGATATTCCTATTCATTGAGAAATTACAATACATACTAAATGGATCATTATTTGTCATCACTTAACAAAAGTGAGTTAATATGTTTAACTCACATGTTTCATCCGTAAAAACGTGATTAATTTAAAATACCATATAAATAATACCACATATATTTTAGAATTACTAAATAATTACCAGAAAAATCAATAGATGTCCAATAGTAGATTTTGGGGGACCCTTATATGTAGTTTATCATCTTCACTTTTCGAACAAAATATTTTCTAGGGAAAGTGGGGGAAGAGAAAATTTATTAAAAATTTTCAATAATCCTCAATCAAGTGGAAATCGGGCTGGTCTAATTACAAGCAAGCTTTGTGTTCTTTGTAATTTTTATATGGTTTTTAGCTACTAAGCTTCCACTAATATTAATGAGTGGCTCTTAAATTTACATAATAAGTCATCTCGATGTTTCTTTTAATTTTTAAATAATAAAATGGGAGAATTTTATATCAAGGTAAAATTTGAAAAATAATTACAAATTAGTGATAAACTTATCAATGTTAATGATTAAAATTAGGGAAATTCTAACACACACACACCTTTAAAATGGGTGCACCATATACATCCCTAGTTATGTTATTTTTTCTCTTTAGTTATGATATTATTTTAATTATGACTTATGAGATTTTCAGTTATGTCTCATATTGCGTTTTTGGTTATGATATATATATATTTTTTTTAAGTTATGACTCGAAAAGTATAAAATTATGCCATTTTATTCTTTAGATATAAAATAGATGCGTACATAGTGTTTCCCTTAAAATTATAAACATTTTTATACATCTGTAATAATTTTTTTCAAATTACCACTGAGAGGTAATTTTCCACAATAAGATGTTTATTATGTTTTTATAAAGTGACATGAGATAACTAAATTTTCATGTGTAGTAACTAAACCTTTAGTTTTTCTTAGTTTAATTTGAACAATTTGGTCTATATATTTAAATTCAGTTTCAATCTAGTCATTCCACTTAAATTTCTGTTCAATTTTTCTATATATGAGCGCGGATCGATTGCGGCCACATAACTTTCAATCCGTCATCCGTCTGCCAAATTGGCTTTTTGGAGAAAATCAATCCGCATCTATCCGCCAATCTGGTGGATGTGGATTGAGCGGATTGGCAGATTGACGAATGGATGCAAATCAGTTTGGCGGTTTAAAATTTTATAAATTTCTAACATAATTCAACTTGTGTACTTCCTCAAAAAAAAAAAAAAAAGTATTATAGTCGATGACTTAAAAAGTATTACAATCACTACATGTTTCATCCAAAGAAAGAAAGTTTGAAATTTTAGAATACACTACATGCCTCATCCACATAAAACCACCAAAATCATGAACAGAGTAGTAGTAGTAGAAATTGTGTGTCTCTGTATTGTTACATCTATATCTGTTTTTAAAACAAAAACCAACAAGTATATATCATCTTTTTTATTTATTATTTTTAGAGTTAGATTTAAAAATAAAAAATATATAGATAAATAATATATTTATTTTTTTCAATTAAAAAAAATATTTAAGTTGAAAACTCTTTTTCAACAGAATATATTCAACAGAATATTTAAACTCTTTGTCAATTGAAAATACGAACAGAATATTTAAGCAAATTGAAAATATAAAATCTTACAAATTACTAAGGGTGCTTGCAGTTTGACAGTTCGGTTGTGGCTAAAGGAACCTCAAATCTGACATCCATCCAAAATTAGGCAGATTGAAAAAAATCAATCCACAATTGTCTGCTTGTCATCACACATCCGTCTAAAATACGGCGGATCGGTTTGGTTCAATCGATTTGGACGGATCGATAAATTCGCTACTCACCACTAATATACACTCCAAACAAGTGTCCCAAAATCTTAATTTTAACTTTTAAATTAAAAAGAATGATCGAATTGAAATTGCATTTAAAAGTATAAAGATTAAATTATTTAAATTAAATAATAAAAATCAATATAAAATTTGAGACAAAAGTGTGATTTACATGTGTTTTGAATTAAAAAAAATTGATAATTGATCGAAAGAAAATTACTAATCAGAAAATGCTCACCACTAATATACACTCCAAACAAGTGTTCCAAAATCTTAATTTTAACTTTTAAATTAAAAAGAATGATCAAATTGAAATTGCATTTAAAAGTATAAAGATTAAATTATTTAACTTAAATAATAAAAATCAATATAAAATTTGAGACAAAAGTGTGATTTACATGTGTTTTGAATTAAAAAAAAAATTGATAATTGATCGAAAGAAAATTACTAATCAGAAAATGCTCAGGATGGGAAGTTTTAGGAAGTCAAAAAGCTCCTTGATGGTGTGAAAAATTATTGGCGTACTTATCCAGCATAGCTATTAATTAGACTTATTTATTCCTAGATTTTCATTGATAAATTTATTATTATAAATTTATTTATAAAAATAAGAAATCAATAAATTTATCAATAGGATTTAATGGGTAATAAATCTAAAAAATATGACCTATTGGTAATTTATCTCATTCTTAGAATTTTTTCAAGAGAAATTATCAATAGGTCCTAATAATTGGACTTAATTCTCATTAAGTCCTATTGAAAATAATTCATAATAAAATTGTAGCTAAAAAATAATTTTTTGTGATATTTTTTACATATGTCGCTAAAAATCGACAATTAATAACTATTTTATCACGATTTTTATAAATTGTTGTTAAAACTTACAATTAGTAACTTTTTTTGTGATGAATTTTTCAAACTGTTGCTGAAAATTGAAAAATAGTGGCCTTTTTTGTGACAATTTTTTTAAATTGTCGCTAAAACTTATAATTAGTAACATTCTTTGTGACAAATTTTACGTGTAGGTCCTAATAAGTAAACTATGATATTTATTGAAATTATGATATTTCTAGCTCATTACTCATTGCATGTCCCATTTTAATGTCACATAAAATATACACATTAAAGGACCATGTTTCATAAAATTTACATTAGGCTTGTTCCCACTACATAGCACCCACTTTAAATTCTGTCCTTTCCAAAAAATTTCATGACGCCAGCGAAGTCATCACAATCAGTGGCGGTTGTGTCATTTTCCGGCAAGCACAACTGCTATATATACCCACCAAGTGGGAGGAGGAGCATAGGATAATATATACAAGTGCATAGGATATTTGGGAATGTGCTACTAATCAGCATCTGTACTAGTAGCAGTGAAACAAAATCAATGAAAATCCCCTTTTTACTCCCCATAAATATGTGATCACAGCCTTCTTTTTGAAACACTCACAAAAAGTCACTCAAATCACCAAACATTTCCTTTCATTTCAAGAGAGAGGGGGCAAAAAAAACAAAGATGGTGAAATTCTCTAAGCAGTTTGAGGGGCAGCTTGTTCCTGAATGGAAAGAGGCCTTTGTTGATTATTGGCAACTCAAGAAAGACCTCAAGAAGATCCATTTCCTTAACAACAACAACAATACTACTATTACCAAGCAACCCAACACCTTCATGTCCTCTCTTAAGAAGTTCTCTTTGTTTGGCCATCAACATAGAGAACATGGGGTCATTCAAGTACTCTCTCCCTCTCTCAATCTCTCTAGTGTTGTATGAGCACAAGATCCTTTGTTCCCAAAATTTCTGTCTCCTGTGCTCATTGCATTCTCAGTCGCATGATTGTGGCTTGAGATTCTCTCCATAACATACGGGTTGAGAGTGAATTAGATAGAGAGACGAGATTTTGGAGACATAAGATCCTGACGGCCTTCTAGGATACATGCATGTAGTAAAATTTGAATTTTTTTTTTAGTCTAATGTGTGGATTATGGTGTTTTGTTAGATTCATAAGAAACTTGCATCCTCATCAAGTAAAGGGGACTTGTATGAGACTGAACTACTAGAGCAATTTGCAGACACTGATGCAGCCAGTGAATTCTTCTCATGTTTGGACCTCCAACTCAACAAAGTGAACCAATTTTTCCAGACAAAAGAGAGAGAGTTTCTTGAGAGAGGGGACTCATTGAAGCAACAAATGGAGATTCTCATTGAGCTTAAAAGCGTGTTCAAACAACGCTCCAAGAAAGGTTCTTCCTACCAGGACTCGAAGGATGATGACTCCATTTCCGGCACCATTTCATGTGGTATATATATAATCTGCTTTCTCTGTTTCACACATTAAAAACAAAAATTAAATTCAAATTAAATTAAATTGAAATTATGAATCTTTTCTACCAGTTATTCACTTATTTTCATCACCAATAATTTTATTTATTTTTTCTACAGATGACGAGTCGATAAGAGACAAAACAGAGCAAGAACAGGGGAGGGACAGAACAACAGATGAAGACTCAATGAAATCAGACGAGCCGGTGGGGCAATCAATAATAAGGAAAAGTGAGGATGGGAAAATGAGGACTACGTCGGGTCGTGTTTTCAATTGCCAAGGGAAAAACTTGAGAATAAACATTCCTCTAACTAACCCAACTCAAACATTCTCAGCAATCACTTACTTACTTTGGGATGATTTGGTTAATCAATCATCGAAGAAATATTGTCCCGAAGGAACTAAGCTTCACATCAGCAAAAAAAAGCTTCATCACGCGGAGAAGATGATTAAAGGAGCTTTCATTGAGCTCTATAAAGGGTTAGGCTACCTCAAAACTTACCGGTACAATCTTCTTTCTTTTCTTTTTCTTTTTTAAACTTCTAACTTCTGTTGATGATTAATGATGAAAAATGTTAACTACATCTTCTCTATGTCAACTATGATTTTTAGGAACTTGAACATGCTTGCTTTTGCAAAGATTTTGAAGAAATTTGACAAAGTAAGAGCAATGACCAATGGTAGATTTTTTTAGTCCTTGATTGAAACTTCAATAATGATTTGCTTTTGTGACTAAACTTTTTGTGCATTTGCATTTTTTTTTCAAGGTCACAAACAAACAAGTCCTTCCCATTTATCTAAAAGTGGTTGAAAGCTCCTACTTCAATAGCTCAGACAAGGTAAACTCACTAATCCGAAAGCATAGCTATGGTATTGCGATTGGAAGATGATTGGATGTAGGGACAAGATATCCCATCACCAAGATTATTATTCTTGGACAATATTAAGTGGCCATCAAAAAGTGAATTTTTCAGGAAAAAAAGGGGTCGCCTTAGATTTGCATTGATTGAGCTAAGATACTCTTGTCTGTAAACTTAAAAAATGGAGTACAACATTGTCAATTTCTAATTAGTTTAATGAATCATAGGTTATCAAGTTAGCAGATGAGGTTGAGGAAATGTTCATCAAACACTTTGCCGAAGATGATAGAAGGAAAGCAATGAAATACCTTAAACCAACTCAGCATAAAGAGTCGCACGCGCTGACTTTCTTCATAGGTGAGTGTTGTTTTTTTCCACATAATTTGTGAGTATATAAATTTAGAATTAACCTATTTAATTGACTTGTTTTGAGAGATTTATGAGAAACTCTTCACTTTCTGACAGTATAGGGAACAAAAACATGAATCAAATGCACCATACAAAGTACACTTTTTTATAAAGCCAAGGACCGTGCTAGGCCATTTTCATTTTATGTGCAATCCCGACCCTACATTGCTTGATCATAATAAGATCAACAACATGAAAAAGACAGTATTACATAGTTTCCCTAGTGCGTTACTAAGCTGTGTTATGTTGCATGAATGCTTCTAAATGAGAAGTACTTGTGGTGGGCTTTGTCAAAACACCTTTTGGATGCCAATGCAAAACCTATTTCGTATAACAATCTTAACTGTGATCAATATATACCATTTTGAATCATACACCTATACCCATAGGAAGTGATGCAAGGAAGGGTGATGGAATTAACAAAAACACGACGAAAATAGGAACAATATAGAAAAAAGAACAACTTTTCTCAGAAATCAACTGATATTGTCAAAGGTCTACAACTAAATTTATAACATACATTGTTTGGTGACCAAACCACTATCCATGCTGCAAATCTAGCCGAAGATGCAAAAAGTAAAAAAACAGCCAAAATAGCAAATTTGAGTTGGGCTCAAATCTGGGACTAAAATATAAAAGAACCTTCCTAGAAAAAACATGAATCAAAACCTATTTATTAAAATCACGAAAAGTATTCAAAATCTTTAATTTCGTAAATTGGAATTGAGCAATGCTAGGTATCATGAAAAAACTTTCATGAAAATGATCATGAAAAATTTATGACCTTTGGATTACACTTAAAATAAAGCACTACACACTAATCAAGGTAATCCAAGGGCCATACATTTTTCATGATCAGTTTCATGAAAGTTTTTTCATGATCCCTATCTTTACTCATTGGAATTTGCGGAAAATCCAGTGCAGGTCAATGCACAGCAGTGAGTTGAACTTGTTAAGCCATTTCGGATCAGATTTGGATGTTTTGGGCCTAATTTGACAACCTTAGAAAATCAGCAAAATTGTGTTTTTTGCCATCAAACGGTTAAACCAATCCATGCGCTCGGTTTCAACAACCAATGGAGCAGCAAGTATAGCTAGGGGTGCAACTCGGGCGGGCTCAACCCGAGCAACCCGAGCCCAGCCCGAGTTTTTTTAGGGCTTGGGCAACTATATCTTGCAATCTGGACGGGCTTGGGCAAAATTTTGATGCCCGAATTGCAATTCGGGCCGGGCTTGGGCAGAACCAATGGCCAACCCGAGCAACCCGAACCCGAATTGAATTTAATATATTATATAAATTATATAATATATAATATATATATAATTTAATAAATTATATAATATATATAAATTAAGTAAAAGAGTTAGTCTTAATTTTTATTTTTTATTTTTTTTTTGGTTAGTCTTCTATTAAGTAAAAGAGTTAGTCTTAATTTTTATTTTTTATTTATTTTTTGTTAGTCTTCTACCATTAGATTAGCATCTTTTATGTCTATCCTTAGATCTACCTACAGGTTTCTGGACTCGGGCAATTCGGGTAATTCGGGCAATTCGGGCAATTCGGGCTAACCCGAGCTCAAAATACAAAGCTCGGGCCGGGCTTGGGCAGCAATGCTCGGGTTCATGGTCGGGCTTGGACGGGCTTGGGCACTGCCAAATACAATTCGGGTCGGTCTTGGGCAGACCCCCAACCCGACCGAACCCGCCTGAGTTGCACCCCTAAGTATAGCAAGTGTACATGTATTCTTGTTCAATTAAAAACTATGTAACAAACTTAATAATTTCATACTGATTCATATGTTCGAATCCTGATTTTTCAGTTCTTAACTCATCTCATGACAATCATGTCAATAGCACTCGTAGCTCTTCCAATTCAAGATAGTTAATAGATCTCCCATGCAAAAATCCAGGAATTACAAAAAAGTTCTCATCTCACTCTTGGTTTTTTCTTATTTCAGTAAATTAGAACTTACTAATTTAAACTTTTTTTACATATAACCAGGACTATTCACTGGATGTTTCATTGCGCTTTTCACTGGGTATGTCATTGTGGCTCATGTTACAGGGCTGTATAGACTACAATCGGATTCAGTCTATATGGAAACTGTTTACCCTGTGCTTAGGCAAGTACCGCTTTATTCTTAGTATGCACTTTGATTCATAAATTTAATACTTTTGATATAGCGGGTATGAAATGAATATGACAGAGTCCTCTGTTTACAGCATGTTCAGCCTATTGTTTCTGCATTTCTTTTTGTACGGATGCAACATTTTCATGTGGAGGAAGACGCGTATAAACTACACGTTCATCTTTGAGCTGGCCCCGGCAAAAGAGCTTAAATATCGAGACGTGTTCTTGATCTGTGCTGTGTCAATGTCTGCTGTAATGGGGGTGTTGTTTGTTCATTTGTCGCTCGTGGCTAAAGGATGTTCATATGCTCAAGTTCAAGCAATACCCGCCTTTCTGCTACTGGTAATTTGCCAATTTTAAAGCATATTGTTTTAAAAATTTGTGATTTTAATTAACTAATTCAATTTATTTTGTGTGCAAAGGTCTTCTTCCTATTGCTTTTGTGCCCCTTCAACATTTTCTACAAATCGAGTCGATACTGTTTCCTTCGTGTGATTAGAAACATCATTCTATCACCTCTCTACAAGGTAACTTTTTTTTTTTTTGCAGCCACTGAATTATAGTTAGAGATGTGTATAAATTCCGGACAAAAATTTGATAGTGCTATAGATTTTAAACAAAGTTTAATAAGAACTAAATCATTTTACTGATAAATTTAACAACCCTGCAGGTTGTAATGCTGGACTTCTTCATGGCTGATCAACTTTGTAGCCAGGTAAGCTTAAGCCCTTCTACAAGTGCACTTTGTCTTTAGCTAACATAAAAGCCTGTAGCGTTTGTTAACGTTGTCATTTCCTTGTTTTCTATTTAGTAAACATTTTTTTTTTTTGGTAAACTTCCAATAGCCGCTAATAGTTTGACTTAATTCCCATTAAGTCTTAGTAAAATTATCGCTAAAAATAATTTTTTGTGACGATTTTTTGCATATGTCGCAAAAAATTGATAGTTAGTAACCTTTTTTGTCATGGTTTTATAAATTGTCTCTAAAACTTAAAATTAATGACATTTTTTTGTTCTGAATTTTTCAAATTGTCACTGAAAATTGAAAATTAGCGACGTTTTTTTTAAAAAGTCGCTAAAACTTATAATTAGTGACGTTTTTTGTGACAAATTTTAAATTGTCGCTGGAAATTAACAATTGGTAACATGTTTTAGTAGTGTTAAATGAAAAATATCATTAATTATCATAAAATCTATTGGACAATAAGTCTATCAATTAGGACCGACAATAAGTCTATCATAAAATCTATTGGACAATAAGTCTATCTATTAGAACCGAAACCTAAGTCCCTTCTATTTTTTTCTCTTTTTTTTTTCAAGAAACAGAAACAAATAACGTGTTTGATATAAACATGTTTTCAAAGCACATAAAAGCAAAAATAAGAGAACATGTTTGATGAATTGCCAAAGGTGGTGACAGAGGGAAGGGTGGGGTGGGCGGAGGGAGGGAATGAAAACTAGTTATGAAAACAAGTGAAATCTGCTCTTTTTTCAAACTTCGAAAATCTTGAAAACTATGCCATTTTTATTGAAACAAAAACAATTATCAAAAGTATTTTTTTTTTCTAGTTTTCAAATTTTCTTTTATAACAAAAGCAGAAAACTAGAACGTTACCAAGCGGGCAAGGATAACAAAACAATCCTTTAAATCGTGAACTAAACTGACTAGTTTCGATGAACATTGCCTTATTGAATAGGTGCCGATGCTAAGAAACCTCGAATATGTAGCATGCTACTACATAACAGGAAGCTACAAAACTCAAGACTATGGTTACTGCATAAGTAACAAAAATTACAGAGATCTTGCTTACGCGGTTTCCTTCCTACCTTATTACTGGAGGGCAATGCAGGTTAGTATTAAGCTCTCCAAACTAAAGCCATCTTTTTTTTCTCTTTTTATTTCCTTTTTATCTTTTTGCTTATATTTGAAACGAGATAAATTTCGATAAAGATTTTTATTTGATTTGGTATGCAGTGTGCAAGGCGGTGGTTTGATGAAGGTCAAACGAGCCATCTTGTCAATCTAGGGAAGTATGTGTCAGCAATGTTGGCTGCAGGAGCTAAAGTGGCCTACGAGAAGGAAAAGGAGAGCGTGGGATTGCTTTGTCTAGTCGTGGCCATGTCAAGCGCTGCAACGGTGTATCAGTTGTATTGGGACTTTGTAAAGGATTGGGGTTTGCTTCAGTTTCATTCCAAGAACCCCTGGTTAAGGAATGAATTAATGCTTCGTCAAAAGTTCATTTACTTCTTCTCCATGGTACAGACAATGCCTTTTTCTCTGTCTCTCTCCCTTCGACCAAAAAAAAATACAAACAGAATTTTTTCTAAAAATGTCAAGATCCTGAATTTGGCCCAGAGTCAACCAGGATTAATACAGCGATTCAAAGCAATCTGCTAGGCTTTGAAAGCAAACTATAAGAAAAAATTCAAAAGCAATTTTAAAATTTTCTTGGGTTTTTTAGTTTAGATTCTTTCAACTTTTAAGATGGTGCTAAACAAAAATTTGGGCATGCCTTGCAGGGATTGAACCTTGTTCTCAGGCTCGCGTGGTTACAAACCGTTCTGCATTCAAGTTTCGGCAGCGTGGATTACAGAGTAACCGGGCTATTTTTAGCAGCCCTTGAAGTCATTAGAAGAGGGCAGTGGAATTTTTACCGGTAATATGAGGGATCTAAGTCTGTTACTACTATATTTCACATCCACATCGCCAGTGGATTGATCTAATGAACAAATTTTTGACTTTTTCAGGTTGGAAAATGAGCACCTAAACAATGCTGGCAAGTTCAGAGCTGTTAAAACGGTTCCATTACCTTTTCATGAAGTGGATGAGCAAGACTGATAGATGCCCAATTTGCAACACTTGGTTATGGAATACAATTCAATTTGATTGCAGGGTCATAGATGATTTTCGGACCCTATGGTTCAAAAAGAACCAAATTGTACAAGTTGACAGAAGATCAATGTCAACTTGGTTATATCATTGTTCAGATCAGATTCCCGAAAATAATTTATACTCGTATACACAAAAAAAAAAAAAAAAAAAAAAAAAAAAAAATCTTCAAGTTAACGATGCAATTATCCCTTTCGTTAATATCTAGATAATCCCGGTTAATGTTGCTTATGTATCATTTCTTTGCCAATGTTTTCATTGAGAATAGCAGTATTGAGAAATGAATCAATATCGATTTCGATGTGGCCATATCAATAGTACTAAGCAATACGTATCAGAAATCGTTGACATTGTCCTGAATTTTAAAATCACCATCACCAAAAACAGCTTTCTGGCAGCCGAAGGTTGCAAATCTTCTATGAACTGGAATGTCTTGCAAGTTGGCTGATATGCAAGTAATTTTCATTCTCACCCGTACATCGGATGTATCAGCACTGGGGGGCCAAAAAAAACGATATTCCGATATTTAAAACCTTCTCACAGATGACACAAAAAAAATGGAATGAATTTCACATTGGCTGCAGATTGATAGCTTTGTTAGGCCCACATGAGCCAAACCAGATGAGATTGTTAAATATGCTAAGCCCAAATGTGGTTAAAAATTGTTTGCCCATTTCTAGCCCAAAGGTGGTTCCCACATTTCAAATGGGACTCATCACACACATGCACATTAGTTTTGGGTGTTCTTCTTCTTATCTCATAAGTTGAAGATTAAGCAAATGTATAGTTAAAAAAAGATTAAACTTCAACTTGATATAAGATATGAGAGTTGATTATTTGTTTTAAAATAACATGAGAACATAAAAAATAACTATTATTTATCCTACAAATTTAGGTTTATTGGTGATAAGTCTATTTCTATAGAATATGGTATTACATCTCAGTATTAATCTTTTATGAAAATAAAGACATAATAAAATTGTTTGGTAAGAAGAATAAATTATTCTTTTAAAGATTTTATTTTATTTTTTTTCATTTTTACCCTACTACTTCTAGATCATTACAAAATTGCAGTTCAAAAAGTTGCTAGAAAGTGATTAACGACAGCGCCGACAACTGATAGTAGTGATGGTATGGACCAATAGATAAGTTATGTGAATACATAAGTAATATGTGAACAAATAGAAAGATGACATATGAACATATATATAAACATATAAATAACACTTTAACAAATAATTAGACATATAAATGACATGATAGATAAACAGATAATATGATCTTTCAAATTATTTTATTACTTTAATCTCAGAAGAATAAACTTTTGAATTAGGTCCAAAAAAAATTTAAAATTAAACTTATGACTCATGTTTTTTACAATTTTTTTATACTAAAAGGTGAGATATTTTATTAAATAATAATTAAACAATATATTATAAATTATGTTACCTTGTGTAATGAATTTACGAACCTATTAAAGTCAAAAAAAAAAGAAAAAAAATATATATATACTATTTCAATTAAGAAAAAGTTACAAAAAGTAAAATAAAAAAAATTAAAAGGAAAAAAACTATTGAATTGGACATTTAAAGGTTTTTCTAGGGTTTTGTATAGAATAGGGAAACTCCTGTGAATCCAAATCAAAATTTTGTTTCCCAAATTCTCAAGTTCACCCCCAAATTTCTCCCCAATGGCTGCAACTGCCTGGAGCACCTTTCCCTCCATTTCTTCTCTCTCCTCCTCATCCAGTTCCACGACCATCGTTGCAGCTCGTAGCTCCATTCGCCCCTTTCCATGCTCTGACTTCTTCAAGCTCAAACCCTACAGGTCTTCAATCATCACACACTCTGCTCTCTGTGCTTCTTTTTATTTATTTATTTTTTTTCCCCTCCCCTTAGAAAACTCAATTATTGGACAATTTATGATCAGTAAATTATATACCCTGCTTTCTATTTTGGTTTTTTTTTTTTTTTTTTTTGAAAGGTTGAGAATTTCTCAGAAGATAGGTACAGTACCAAAGAATGTGTTTGGGGTACCAATAGTGTCTTGTTTGGATGACAATTATTGTGAAGCATCATCAGAATTTGGGTCGTCTCATGTCACGAATGATTCTAAGGCGGTATATGATTCCATTCATTTTCTTTTTTGCTTACTTTAATTATAATTCCTATGTTTTATTAAATATTGTCTCATGTTGATTGTCAAATATGAGCTCTTACCTTCTCTTTAGTTCTTTTTTACTAATTGCATTGCAGTCTTGAAGAATTTTTGGTTTATGTATTTCATTAGTTTGCAGGCTGTTTGGGAACCCATCAGAGCAAAGAAAAGAAAGGATTATTTGAGTTGTGAGAGAAAAGAAAATTAAAGATTGTGTTTTGTTTGGATAAAGAGGAGTGAAAAGATAATTTTGTTTGGTTATTCTATATAAGAGAATTGAAAGGAAAGTATATTATGTTATTTTACCAAAATAGACTTTCATATTTTCTCTCATATTTTCTTTATCTTTACTAATCCAAATAGATGATATGGGCATGCAATGTAGCAGAAACGTGTAATAGAGAAAGTAGGGTAACGATCTTAGGATCTGTTTATTCCAAAAATAATTGCTGGAAGCCAGATCATTCTCTAAACCCATTGATTCACAAAGAATACCAGGAATAAAGGCTCAACAATATTTGATTCAAACCAAATGCCCAAGGTTAGAAGAAGAGTATAAACTCGAAATTCTATTAATTTTCAAAAATTGCCTTGCCATAAGGCTTACAATCGTTATTTATAATAAGCCTAATTTTTGCAGAACAAGAAACTAATAAAATAGGAAACTAACTAAATCAACACAATTTAAGAAACATAATAATTTTAAGATTCTATACTAAACTAGAAGATTTTTAATAAAATACTAATGCCAAAATAAATAATATAAAAATCTTAAGTCTCGTCTACACATCATGACGTCACACCTTTCTATTGTAAACTAATAAGAGCTTACCGCATTGGTGAAAGATGCGCGAATAATATATGACATTAATTTCCTTTACTAATCATGTGTCTAGGCCACATTGATGTGTTAATGAGTAATTGGTTTATTCACTGTAGGTGTGGTGCCTTCTACATTGAATGTGGATTCATGCTAAGACAGATATAAGTGGGATGTTCTCATTCTATGTATGACGGGATGTTTTGTGAATTTATTTTTTATTTTTCCTTTTTTGGAGGAGCTAATAAGCCATCTTATTGGCTTAAAAATATGCCAACAAAAAATGAAGGTTAAAATAAGTAATGTTGTTTTATCATACTTTGAAATTTTTGGCTTTTGTAATAGCTTTTAAGATAAGTATGTTTGGTGGCCTTGTTAGTTTTTTGGTTTTTAATGCAAAATGATCAATTTGTTCTTATAGTTAGCCTTTTAACTTTTTTTTGGCTTTTTTAATATAAAAAAAAAATTATGAAAAAGTTGGCTTTTTTGGAATATGTATTAGATTTTTTACTTCTATATCTAAAAGTAGACTTTTTCTTGGGCTTTTTGAGGTCTGTTCATTTTGGCTGCAGAGCTTATTTGACAGTCCAAGCTCCTTTGGCTGCAACTTATAAGGCAACCCAAGGTGTTTTGGCTGCAACTTATGAGAGCTTATTTGACTTTTATAACTGAATAAGCTAAAAAGACATAATATTGTTATTTGACAAATCTGAAAAAGTCAAAAAAGTCAACTTTTTTCATAAAAAGTTAAAAAAACAGTACATATATATATATATATATTTAAAATAAATGAAAAAAACCTCATAAATTCCCCAAATAGCTAGTCCTTTATTATGAAAGGCAAATTGATCATTTACATTAAAAGGTCAAAAAGCTAACAAAGTTATCAAACGTGCTTAAGCTAAAACGTGATTGCAAAAGTAAAAAGTCATTTGTGCCAAGCAACATGATTGATTAAGCCTTACTTTTTTGTTGACTTATTTTTAAGCCAATAAGTTGATTTATTAGCTTTTCACAATAGAATAGCAATGCATGCTAAGTGTCTAATCCAGTGTGCACCATGTGCACCACACAACTTATAGTGTTATATTCCTCTACCTTGTTCTTATAGTGTTAGGCTAAATTCACTTCACCCCTGTGCTATGGTCGTAGAGCACTTTAACACAGCCCCACACCCCCCCCCCCCCCCCCCCAAATAAATAATCAATTACTCCCCTCATGGGTTTAGACTAAATTACTGCAGTTACATGTTCCATCCAAAATGTGTGGCTCACACACCTGCTTTGAGAGTGACAATTGGAAAATAGAGTTTGCCCTATAGTTTTTTTTCCTTATGTGATGAGTGAATAATGTATCTGGTGTGGAGGTGTGGTGGCTTTTACATTGAGCATAAAATTTATGCATTGATAAGTAGGAGAATTATTTTGACGATGGAGGTGTGGTGGCCTTGATGTACTGCCATTCTTCAATTTAATTTGTGATGCTATCTTCAGTTGTTCTTGAATTGATCTGAAATCACAATTGGGAATTTCTGTACTGTGGATATTGAGAAATTTGTTATTTATTTTGGAATTGCTGCATTATATAAAAGTTCAGTTTCCTTTACTTAGTAGGAAAGTCAGTTAAATTTTTTAGCCACTGCAACAAACTGTAAATTACACACTATTTTCTTTCCCTTTTAACGGATAACCGTTTATCCAAAAAGTTTTATCTATGAGGCTGCCCTAGACATTGCTAAATTGCGGCAATGGATCTGTGCAGCTGACCCCCACTGTTTGGGATTTAAGTTATTTCATTGATTAATACCTTTTTTTTAACTATTACTCTGATACTGATTCAGGTCACACCAATAACAAATTGTTGTTTGGGATGAGGTATATGTTGATTATATTCAGTGGAAATGGCTGTATCAGAAAATATTTATCTGCTTTTACTTTTTGAATATACTTCATTTAGTTTTGTGATAATGTCTTCTTACTGTAGACTTTGTACAGTTATGTTCTGGTTATTTGTTGTATGAACATTCACTCTCTTCTCTTAATCTGATCTGTCTGCCACACGTCCATTGTGCAGGAAGCAACTGCTGATTTAAAAACTGTTGATTTAAAACTCCCAAGAAGAAGTTTGTTAGTGCATTTCACTTGCAATGCATGTGGTGAAAGAACACAAAAGCTCATAAATCGATTAGCCTACGAACGAGGAACTGTTTTTGTACAGGTATGATTTTGTTGATGGCTATAATGATGGAACTTCTACAACCTGGTTCTTAATTATGTCATCTATTATAGGTTTTCATAATCCATGTTAAAATAGATAAATACATCATAGTGTTAGGTTTTGCATACTGACCAAATGTGAATTTGTACACTTACAAGGAGTGTTGTTTTGTTTTACCTTGTCATATATATATATATATATAAAGAGTGACAGAAAATATTCTGTATGTAGCTATTTAATGGACAAAGCTTTTACGATCATCATCAGGTTTATAGCTGCCAGTTGACTTGCTTTAATAGATGGAGGACTCTCAAAGCAATATTAAGTGCTTCCATAAAGAATGTAATGATTATGTCTGCATTTTGATTAAGTGCCTCATTTCAGTACGCCCCAGAAGAGTTCATGTAACGTAATTTTAGACTATAAATTCGATTGGTCACATTTTGATTTCTCATGTCCAAAACTTGTTTTCATAACTCTGCAATAATAAATATTGTTGAAACTTTTTTAAATATCTTCACCAATTGTCAGTACTTGTTAGTGTGCAGGGTGTTTCCAGCATCACAAATTAATTGACAATCTTGGGCTGGTGGTTGAGTATGACTTTCGGGAAGATAGTGGGACTGACTCAACTGCAGATCAAGTTTGACATGTGAAATCAAAGTTAAACTAGCATTGTCTGATTACAGTTCTAGTTATAAATATTTACTATGCAATGGCTTCTTGTTTTTTAACTTTTCCCCTCCTTCCCTCTGAAGGAGATTAGGCAAGAGTTTGTAAAAGGATAATCAATATGATAATCAATATTTTTTAATAAAAATGTAAAAGGATAATCAATATTTTTTGTTGACAATACTCCCTCTGTAATAGCTATGACCATTGCTCATCAAATAAGATTCTCAAAATTCTAGCCCTTGACAGCAAGCAGAACTGCAACAGCCACTGCAATCCTCAACCATGTTCTAGATCGCTGTCCTTTCTGCTGAAGTGCAATTCCTCCACTCTGTAACGAGAAGTCAGAAAAGGTCAGTGACTTAATAAGTTCGGGTACTTGATTTATACCACAAAAAAAAAAATCATAAATATTTCAGTGAGAAAATAATAATCTCATTACCAAATTTAGAGTTGGTGATGGTGCTTGTGTTGTTCCTGAGTCTGAAACTGTAGGGGGTGATGGGGGACTTTGGACAACAGTAGGTGCCGGTGCCGGTGCATGATGTCTCTTGTGCTTATGCTTCTTTTTCTTTTTGTGCTTTCCAGGAGCTGGTGCAGGTGAGGGTACTAGTACTGGTGCTGGGGTTGGTGATACAATAGCTGGTGCTTGTGCCGGGGTTGGTGACACAATAGCTGGTGCTGGTGCTGGTGCCAGTGCCGGCACTGGTGCTGGTGCCAGTGCCGGCACTGGTGCTGGCGGTGCTTGGGCGGGTGCTGGGGATACCTGTGGTGATGGCAAAGCCGGTGGCTGTGAAGGGCTAGAGATTGGAGGAGATTGCGGCGGTTGTGGTGGTGGGATTTGAGGGGTTAGAATGGCAGGGCTTGAAGATGGTGGAACTTTAGGAGATGGTGTTGCTGTTACGGGCAAAATAGAAGGTGAGGCTGCTGGCGCTTGAGCATGGACATGGCTTAGTGGAAGGCAGAGGCAAGCCAGAAAGCAAGCCCACCAGAGTGAACCCATATTGGTGGATATGGAAATTGGTTGGCAGATATGTTGTGGTTTATATACTCCGTAGGGTAGAGTAGAAGGAATTCTAGAAGTAAAAAATATTAGGTGAACTGATGGAAGGAGAGACATAGTCCTCATGTGATTGCTACTCTTCTTCTAATCATTCAATAAGGAAAATGTGTTTCAAAATGAACTTTTTTTTTTAGGGTCCATGGAAGGTTGTGGCCTGGGGGAGGGGGTATCTTGATTGTGCCAAGATTTGAACTATTGACTTTCTAGTGATATACAAGGGTTCTGACCAACTGGGCTAATTGTGATTGGTTCAAAATGGCTCAATTCAGTTGTTTCGTGTCTGGACTTCAATTAGATTGACTCAAACTTGAATTTTCTGGTTATTACCTAATTGCATATATGCACTAATTGCATGTGAATTAGTTTTTCTTAATAAAATTATCTGTTCTTGAATTGGACCCTATGCTCACAATTTGCTTACTTAAAACATAGACATGTTTACTCTTCAAAAGAAGCATTACCTAAACGAGACAATTGACGAGATGTGCAGCCATACAGTCATAGTACTCACCAGTCAACAGCCTCAAAAATTATGATTCAAATGGAAGTTACAACTCAATGTAGTCGGATTCTAACTCATTCTCCTAACTCAATGTGGCAATTTATGATTTGCTACATAATGTTAGTATCGTGTCGTAATTCAATTACATTAAATTATAACTTTTGAAAATGTATATACAGACTAACCTTATATTATACATGAAATATTTTTAAGTTGATAGAGAAATGACATGGGACTGGCGAAAAGTGATGGTAGCAAACCCTACCTATCATTTTTTCTGGAACACAATGTGTGATCTTGACAGAAGACCTAAGCATTGGTACCCAGTCCCAATCAATTCTGTTGCTCCAAGGAACACTATTTAACAATATTTTTGTGACACATTATTATTAATCTTCAATGCCTGAAAAAGCCTCACCAGATGGAATGGAATACTCTGAAGGGCCTGTTTGTTACAACTGAAATGGGTCTGCTGTTTTTGTTTTTGGGTAAATTACACTCATCTCCCTTGAGGTTTAGAAAAAATGTAATAAATCTCATAATTTTGACATAATTACATTTAACTCATTTGAAATTTTAATTCATATATCACTTAACTCCCTTTTCATTAATAATTTGTTAGTTATATAGATTAAAAAAAATGATATTATTATATCTTTTAAACGAAAACGTATACTTTACATTGTTTATTTTTATATTTTTGCATTATCTGTGTAAATTTTAATTCATTTAACCTTATTAAAAAGAAAATTAATATAATTATATCAAAACCGTATGACTTACTATATTTTTTTCAAACTTCAAGGAGCTCATTGTAACTTAACCTTTATATATATATATATA
The DNA here is from genome assembly GCF_055761805.1 of Camellia sinensis. Taxonomy (NCBI): domain Eukaryota; kingdom Viridiplantae; phylum Streptophyta; class Magnoliopsida; order Ericales; family Theaceae; genus Camellia; species Camellia sinensis. Next base: position 194,804,557 of record NC_138965.1, read on the forward strand.
TATATATATATATAAAGTAGAAGCTAATTAACTTGAAACCTGGAAAAGAATGCTTTTAGATTTTGCTTAAAAACTATCAAATTGCAACTTTTAGAAAAACGTAATCTAGATGCAATCCCAACAAATACTTGAAACAATGAACTTTACTTCAAACAAACGCATGGCAATTTCATTGAAAATATGCGGAATAAACCACACAAACTGAACATTTTTATTTTGTGGATCAGTAAAATACATCAAAAACAACTTGAGTCGATCAAACGACAGTTGCTAATCGAAGACTGGTTTGTCTGATCCTTTACAAACAGAACATGATGCGGAAGGCATCATGCATCTTGGTGAAAAACTTCGAAGGATGGTGTGAAATGGGAAGATGAGAACGTTCTGTTGATGAGTCTGGTTTCTTGTCCTTCTCCCTTCTCCTTAGTTGGAAGAATTGCTGCATTATATCAGCACACTCTGCCGCCAATACCCCTCGCCTAATCGTTATCTTTGGGTGGAATGGGTGGACTGGTGCAGGCAGCTTATCCGTTGATTCTGACCCATTTCCGCCTTCGCTCCCAATGGGAAAAAGCCTGTAAAAATGATTATTATAGATCAAAATACAACGGAATTTCCAAAAAAGAAAATTAAAAATGAAAAACAAATAAATAATGGAATTTCATTCTCAGTCCCCAACCAAGGAAAGAAGAAACAATTGGAAAAGAGAAGAAAAAGATCCATGTCATCAAGTTTTTTTGCACTCTATGCTCCATTTGTTTTGACAAAAGACATTTTCTACAGATTAATTAAGTTTTTAAAACTAATGTACTAGTGAGTGGTGGTGGAGGCAGTAGTGATGGTGATGGCAGGGTGGAGGGGGTGGTGGTAGTGATGGTGGTGGCAGGGGTGGGGTGTCGGTGGTGGCGGAGTGGAGCCCCCCCCCCCCCCCCCCCCCGGGAAAGAAAATGAGAAGGAAAAGAGAAGAAAAAATCCCTCTTATCAAGTTTTTTGCACTTCAATGTGGAAAAATTCACTATAGCTCTTTCTCCACATGCTTCGGCTTCTATATTTAAGTAAAACTAACATGCAAATAATAACCAGTTTCATTGCTATCATCCGACTCGATCATAAACCATAACAGGATGGGCTTCATTTCAACCAGCTTCAATTGAAAACCAGTCCGGCCAAAGCTGGTCAATGCATATCATGCAAACAAGATGGGTAATATTTCCAAAATAGAAACCACTAGTCCACTATGTTAGGGAAGAATTTTACAATTGAAAATGCTGATATGCATAGTGAAAATCATGTCATAATACCACAGAATAACATTTGGAATTCCATTGGTGGGCCTCTAAACAAATACTAATAATAAAATTCAACAATTTAGTGATGCAGAAAGGGTATCTTAAATGGGCTCGTGTACAAGTGTCAGGTACAAGTGCGGATATGTATCTTAGTGTCGAATTCATCTAATTCACATGTCAAGGACACCTGAATAGGGCTATATTTCATATTTTTTAATTATTTTAAAAATATTTTAAGGATAAAATGATGCTTAAAAACAAGAAATTGCATTTAAATATAAAATAGAAATCTTATGCATATTATTTTGGGCGCATCTCCAACTAGGCATATCAAACACATGTTGTACCCTTACCCAAGTGTCAAGTGTCTAACAAGGGTACTTCACAAATTTAGAAGAGTCATGTAACATAGGTTCCAAGTAATGCTATAATCCACATTTTGTCTTCCATAAGAATGGGTGAAAAGACCATGATATCAATTATAGAGACAACAATTTTATTGCATACCTAATCCAGCTACCATCTGCTCCTAGGAGCTTATTGGGAGCTCCCCATACAACGGTGTCAACTCTAGCTTGAAGAATTGCTCCGGCACACATCGCACATGGTTCAAGTGTCACATATAAGGTAGTCTCCTGAAGGGAAAAAAAAAAATGAAAAAAAAATATATATTGTATGTACAGGTTAAAATAAGGAACCCTCATACAGCTTTGATAGAATCATAAAAAATGTCTATATGTAAAACTTATGAAGGATGCAGTTACTTTCAGTTGGTCTCCTTATAGCTTAAATAACCCAAAACATACCATATCACAATGATCTATTTTAAAGAAAAGAATTTTCAATATAAAGGATTGCAAAATCTAGAAATATTCAGCTTTACAATGGCCATCACAATTCCTATAAAGGTATACAATGGCCAAGATCACCATCTTATGATGGGTTTGGATGCTCTTTGAAAAATAAATAATTTTACTTTTGATCTCGAGAGCACTTCAAAATTACAATCCATCCATTTGAATAAAAGCTTGTGCTGTGAGTGGGTTTGAGAGTCTAATAGCAGCCATTTCATACAACTTATGCCAAATGTTAGGTCTGTACCCAATTTATCCTCCCAGCACCATCAAGTATCAGGAACTGACACCGTGAATGGCCTTATCCATCCTATCCATCCTTAGAAATTAAGGTCTCCACACACACACACACACAACAAACTTGATATATTTTGTCTGATATTAAAGATCCACAAATTTAGACACTATGCTAAAGCAAAATACCAGAAAGAAGATTGAATCTTTGTTATTCATGACATTCTAAATATACCCCCTCTCTCTTTTAGAGTGTACATACCAACTTGATGCATCAGTTATCACAAACTCAAGAGCACTTGGTAGAAGTCGCTGTTTTCAGGCAGAAGTACAGTTGTTATATATTATATTAAATAAAGTGAAGCTTACAATTCACAATTCAATACAATTCACAATGATTTGATTTTTGATTCGACAATAATGGGCACAAGAACTAACAAAGTGTCCTCCTATAATTCCTTTGGAATGAAGAGGAAAGTAATTGTGGTTTTAGAAGGAAATTGAGGGGTTGACAGCTAGCTAATTGAATTAATTGGAATACATCATTGAGTCAAACAGCTGCCAACCCTAGCGTCTTTTTATTCATCAGACAATCACTTTTGTTTCTTGAACTAAATCTACTCGGCATCTCAAACCCAGTACGCTGAGCTTGGCTGACCCCTAGGAGTCTGGTGCTTTTCCACTGCACCGATGACCCTTGCTCAATATTTTGTCATTCTAAGGACATTGCATGCAAGCACAATGAGATTTCCAGGGCATTCAGTACTTCAACCTTGAAAGAACTATCTTGCTGTCATACTACTCCTAAATCAGCTCTATCTCATATGTTGAACAAGTAAACCAGATAAGATCACACAATCTTCCAGGCAACACTAGCCACTAAAACCTCGCCTTGGTTCATAGTTCCACAGGGAGTTGCAATAAAGCATTCACTGACACTGGAGATTCTGTACATGGTACCACTAAAATTTCACCTCCAAACTGTTTCTGTAATAGCAGAACTAACACAAACTCTAAGCATTAGCACAACTGACGCAAACTATGGGCATGTATTTACATCATCGGCACAATGATCAGAAGATGAGTAAGAAATAAATCAAATTGAGCTAAACTAAAAATGAGTCAAAACAGCACCAACTTACCGCAAGCCTCCATGTACGGAGTACATTTGAAGCCTCCCGTATACAAATCATTTCTGCATGGGCGGTGGAGTCTCGCAATTCTTCCACTCTGAAAAAAAATATGTAACTATGAATTACACCACGCAAAGTCGATATCTTAAACAAGGAATAAGCAAGTATAACTCACAGGTTGCACCCACGAGCAATTATTTTTCCATGTTGTACCAGCACAGCCCCGACAGGAACCTCCCATATATCACCAGCCTTTTTGGCCTCTAACAGCGCTTCCCTCATAAATATTTCATCAATTTTTCGCTGCTCACTTTCAAGTTTATATGCTTCTTCCCATTCATCAAATCTATCTTTCATGACCTGATTGGTACGTTGAAGCTTTCTGTGTTTCAATTCCCCGCCCTTTCCCTCAGTCCCTGATACTTCAGTTAGACCAGCACCAATTAGTTGCTCCTTCTGCACCGATGAACCACTTCCAGATACATCGGTCTTACCATCTTCTGGAATTTCATCTACACGAGGAGATCTTCTAATGTGTAAAGAAGGCATTAGTACTGGTGGTTCCACTATTGCATCGTCAGAAGTACTAACATGGTTTTTTCTAGTTTCATTCCTTCCGAGATTCTCTTCACAGACTGAAGAAATGCCTTTGGATGCTGAGCCACTTGAAAAGGACTGTGTATTCCCTCCTACAGGAACTATTTCGTCCTTTGAACTTATTGAGCTGGACCCTTCTCCTTGACTTTGCGTGGGAATTGTTACTGGGTTTTGTTGATCAGAAGATTTGGAATCTTGTGACTTGCTTTTCTTTTCCCTTTTTACATTCTCATCATTGTTTTCATCTTGCTCATGACCAGAGAACCATGCTTCACTGCTAACTGATTGATTTGGCGAACTCTTTCCCCCCAACTTTAGAGTTGAATTATGGCTTTCAGAACTGGAAGCCCATCGCAATCGAACTATATCCACAATGATATTCCACATGGACCTGCCTGTTCTCTTGGCAACGGTATTGGTGGCTGGTGAATTTCTTTCTGGTACCTCTGTCTCAACAGGTTCCTGAACAGATGAATCCGTCACATTCCATATTTCATCTGAAGGCCCTTTTACACCAGAATTCCGGGAAGAGCGCCATGAGTCAGACTCCCTAGACTTAAAGTCTCCAGAACCATAATGACTTGAGCTTTTTTCCTGATGCTTATGGCCTTCATTCACCAACTCTGTTTCGGAAATTCTACTTTCCTTTTGGATTTCAGAACTTGAGACTTCATGTGTCATCTTCTCAACAAACTCACCCACAAAGTGCATGGAGGATTTCTGTAATCGATCAGCAGAACCCAGTGCATCTTCATGAGAAATAATGTACAAAGGCTCCACGTGGAGCACACCAATTTGTTGCACTGTAGGTTGAGTTTTCAATATCAAAGATGCTCGGGAACTAGAGGCCTCTTTTGAAGTTTCCTCACTGAAACTCAATGCCTTAGTGGGCCTTTGAGCCTCTTTTCTTGATCCAATTTGAACGACTCTTTCATCGGTCTGATTATGTCTTTCTGCGGTTTCCTTGGTCGATTTCACCATCAATGTCGAATATGTTTCTTGACTACTCATTGTCTTTTCAGACTGCCTTTGAGTGTTAGTAACTTGAGCATCACTCGAATGATCAAGTACTGCACTGCTCACATCTTGGGATCCTTTTCTTGATTCTGTTCTCCTAATAGCTTTTTGACCTGTTTGGAACTGTTGTCTGTTGGCATCCACAAATGAACTATCAGACTGCCTCAACGAAGCTGAAGTGTTATCAATATCAATCTCGTGCATATCTGATACTTCAGTCAACTGTTTTCTTCTATATTCCATCTGTCTGGAGTCCAATTGACTTGTTAAATGGGCTTGCTCTTGCATGTCCTGAACCGAACTCAAAATCAATGTTGATTTGTTGTCTATGTTCTTCAAACTAGATTTAGACTGTCCCTGTGAGCTATAGGTCCCTTTAACATTGATTCCTTGAATTTCTGACACTTCACTGAGTTGCTGGGAATTTCTTCTATAGTCATCTTTTCGGCTAATAGGGCCAGCTGTTTTAGCATGTTCATGTCTTGTTTCCCGAACCAACCCTTCTGCACTTATGTTTGCTTCCTTACCGCTGAAATGCTTGTCATCAGAGCTAGAAATTGCTTCAATATCACTGCTACGGATCTCTTGCATTCCAGTAGAATGTTTGTACTCCACTCTTGATTCAGACTGTCCAGCAATTTGGTCACTTCTTTGACTATATCGCTGTCTTGTTCCACCATCAATACTCACACGCAAAGTTGACTTTTCTTCCTTTTCATCAAATTTCCTTTGAGAAGAAAAATCCTTTCTATAACCAGATTCGTGGACTTCTGATAATCTTGTGTGCTTCTGTAACGATTCTTCCCTAGACTCCGTTTGTTCAATCGACTCGTCAGCAAGTTTTTTCTCAGTTGCTTTTCTCCAATCACATTCAACACCACTTGATGCTGCATACAACCCTACGGGAATTTTTTCTTGTTGCATAACAACCCCCTGTCTCTTTACATCTTCCTCAATTTCCCCCTCATATGTCGCTTCTCCACTTTTCACTGAATCCCTTTTAAACCCACTTGTCAATTCCCCTCCATATCCCTCTTGCCTAGCCTGAACTTCAACATCACCCTCAAATTCTCCTAACGAAGAACACGAGTAATAAGATGAGCAACTAGATCTGGATCCTTCTTTCCTCGCCCTACGTTTCTCACCCCTCAAACAATTTTCCTTATTTTCTTTTTGTCTACAATCCTCTTCCCTCAATTGAATCCTAACAGATGCAACTTCGCTCTTCGAATTACTCTCCAACAAACCCGAACCAACATTTTTCTTTTTACTACTGTAAGAAGTACGACCACCATTACTTCCCTTCTCCACTTCCACCCTCCTAGACGAACTACCACTTCTCTCCCTAAAGAGAAAACACTCCTCACCCACTACCTCAGTCAACAAGCTGAGAATTACTTCCACATCATCATCGACACAGTGCAAATGATGTCTCTTTCTCTTTTCCTCCGAAACCATACCCTTAAATCTTCCCTCTTCCCACCTCCCTCTTCTACCACTAACACTCCTCACCTTGAGAGGGCTTACATACCCACAACAACAACTACTCCAACCCGTCTCGTGAACCGGAAACCGGTGATAATACCGGTCTCCACCACCCAAAATCAGCCTCCTAGTACCTGACCACTGAATCAGAGCAGATTGGCCCAACCCATATGAAAAGCTAGGGCTTATGGGACATCTATATTGAGAATTTGCACAACAAGAACAGCATGATTGAGACGATAATGGAATTGGGTTTCTATCAAATCTATCATTCAAGTAAGAGCAGTCATTGAATGAAAAGGAAAGTGACCCATTACACCCAAGTGATAGAGTTGAACTAACATAAGTGTTGTACATTTCTTGATTTGTGTTCTCTAGAGAGAAAGAGATAGAGAGAGAGAAGATCTTACCTTGTTGGGTTCTGGGGAGTTAGTCAAATTGGTGAACTTTAATGGAGTTCATGTGAGTTTGTAGAGATCAGATTTTTGGAGACAAAAGTGAAAGATAGAGGTTCCGAATCCGATTGTGCAACAAACGTGCAAAGTGGCTGAGTTGACACCGGAGCTGGCTCCGAGTACAAATCGGTTTAGCCTTTATTTTATTATTCGGATAAATTATAAATGTACCCTTGAGTTTTGATAAAATACAAATTGCCCAGTATTTTAGAAAATTACAAATATTTCAAAAAAAATTATTTAATAGAATTAATAAAAAAAAAAACAATTTTCTAACTACTTTTTTATACAACAATAAAATTATAGGAATTTTTATTTAAAATATATTTCTAACATCATTAAATCTATTAATTGACTTGATAATTTATTAATAAAATGAATTATTTGTTATACGATTATAAACTTGAAGAGATGTGATGTAATTTTCAAAACTGTAGGAAGCAATTCATATTTTAAATAAATTTCAGTGAATGTGTTTATAATTTTATTATTATTATATTTTGAAAATAAAGATAAATAACTTGACATCGATTCATGTTAACTTGATAAAATTTTATTTAAAATCAATTTGCTATGTGGATAACTTAAATTTAAACAAATTTTATATGAAATTTTAAAATGAAATTTGTCAAATTCTTTCCATTCGATAATTTTATATGTATTATAAAAAATTAAATTACCTGACTCACTTCTTGTCAATTTAATTACAATTCATTTGAAATCAATTTTAAAAAATTTAATTCAAACTTAAACATCTTTAAAAATTTGTTAAATTTTAAGTCAAATTTAAATAATTTATTAATTATCTTAATTCGACTAATTTATAGTCCTATAAAAAATTAATTAAATTTAATGGAGTATATGCGTTAATGAAAGCAGAGGAGAAGTGAATATTGAGAATCAAGAACTGTCTAAGAGTGAACATTTTCGTTATTTAGGGTCGATTATCACAACAGCGGGGGAGATTGATGCGGATGTGGCCCATAGGATTAAGGCGGGATGGTGTAAGTGGAAAAGTGCGTCTGGGGTACTGTGCGATAAACAAATACCTATTAGACTTAGAGGCAAGTTTTATAAAATGGCTATTAGGCCAGCGATGTTGTATGGGACGGAGTGTTGGGCAGCCAAGAAACAACATGTAGATAAGATAAGTGTGGCTGAGATGAGAATGCTAAGGTGGATGTGTATCAAGACTAGACAAGACAGAATTAGGAATCAGGGTTGTGGAGATATAATTTTTTGAATGACAACACGTGGCCGAGATGTCATCGAAGTGCCAGCCGAGGTGCCACGTGCCCTGGTTATGACGCCGAGATCATCTCAGCTAGGCTGAGGTTATCTGCGAAGATACCGGAATCCGGGATAATCGGATAAAGGACAAGAGTCCTAGAATGAGAGAGGACTTCAGTTTGGGTAAAGATAAAACTCTTAGAGAGTTTATCTCAATCCTACTGGGAGTCCAAGATTAGCAGTAATCCCAAGTCCATTGAAGCTGGGCTTCTAATGGGACTAGGTTTGTGTTGACTATAAAAGAGAGGCACCCTCATGGGTCTAAGGTATGTTTTTTATGTTTTGAATAGTGAGTTAAGCACTTTTGTTATCTTTGAGAGATAACTGACTTGATCGTCGGAGTGCCCCCGGTGGACGAACCACCGCCGAAATCTCTTATTTTCTGTGACAGATCGTTCGGGCAATCTATTCTGCCGGTGTTCTACAACTGAGTACTAGTTTGGTAGTGTGGTCAGAAATTGACACACACAATTTGGTGCCGTCTGTGGGAAAGAAAGGAGAATAGATGGCCAATGACGGACAGAAAGAGAAGGTTGGGGACGACACCCCTGCTGGGAGTGAGAAACACATTGACCTCGATGTCGAAGAAGATAACTGCAACGAAGAGACTCGAGATAAGAATCACACAGAAAAGAAAGTCGGCCAAGAGGGCGACGTATCAAAGAAATCAGACCGAAGCGAGTATTATAACGAGAATGACCTCTAGGTATGGAAGGATAGATGCCTGCAAGGGGACGACGAGATGAAGGGAATGGCGAACAAATTGGCAAACCTACAAACGGTCGTCAATTTCATGATGCAGAAAAACGTCATGCAGTCACCGTTCCCTTTCCAAGATACGTCGATTCCAGTGGCCAAGAAAAGTGCCCAGAAAGGGGGGCAGAATACAGTCCCACAGTACACCAGGACCGAAAAACACTCTCACTGGCCTTCCAGGGAGGTTGGGTGAGGAGAGTCAAGAAAGGAAGAATCTAGGAGGACGCATCGCACCAAGGAAGCTGACCCCAAAGAACATCGGCATGTTCAAGGACAGGAGCTGTGCTTCGACGCAACTAATGGAGAAAGGTCCAAAAGGACTCACAATGACACTAGAAGTAGTGCACTAAAGAGGCTGAAATCCGGGGATAGTCGAGCTCCTGGACGAACCAAGGAGGATCTAAGGGATTACCTCCAGAGAAAGCGACAAGATGCCGAGGTGACATCTCCGATCAAGCCGAGGACATCCGTTCTCGGTAGAGTTGGACAAATTTGAGGCCCCGAAAAGGTTCCACACGCCGAGATTCCAAATATTCGACGGTAAGTTGGACCCGAACTTTCACGTCGGCTTGTACCTGAACTCGATGGCATTATACATCGGGAACGAGCCGTTGCTCTGTAAGGTGTTCCCCTCGTCCTTTGGGTAAATCGTATCGGACTGGTTTCACTTGCAGAAAGAAACTGTGAAAACCTGGGAGGACCTGGCCGAGATGTTCGTGGTCAGGTTTGTAACAAACAAACTACAGCCGTTAATGGTGAACTCCCTGATGGCTCTGAGAATCAGTGAGGATGAAAGCCTTTGGGCTTATGCCAAGAGGTATTATAAGGTGTTCAACCAAATACCAGGATGCAACCAAGAGGTGGCGGTCGTGTCCTTTAAGAACAGCCTGAAAGATGACTGTCTGTTTCGAAAATCACTGGCAAAGACACTGCCAAAGAGCATGGAGGAACTCATGACCAGAATTGAGAAGTATGCAAGGGCCGAGGAAGACACGCGGGGTAGAGGGTTGGAGAATAATGCTTGGGAGTTGGAATTTACAAGCTAAGGTTGGTTTAACACTTGTTGAAATTTTAAGAAAATTTACAAGTTGAAGTTAAACCGAGGTCATGTTTAACACTTGTTGAAATTTTAAAAATTTACAAGTTGAAGTTAAACCGAGGTCATGTTTAACACTTGTTGAAATTTTAAGAAAACTTTACAAGTTGAAGTTAAACCGAGGACATGTTTAACACTTGTTGAAATTTTAAAAATTTACAAGTTGAAGTTAAACTGAGGTCATGTTTAACACTTGTTGAAATTTTAAGAAAAATTTACAAGCTGAACTTAAACCGGGGTCATGATTAAAGGAAGGAATGATATGGATTCCATCACCTTAGGATGGCGAGGTAATAGAACCTAGGGGGTATTTGTGGGGATATAATTTTTTGAATGACAACACGTGGCCGAGGTGTCACCGAAGTACCAACCGAGGTGCCATGTGTCCTGGTTATGACGCCGAGATCATCTCGGCTAGGCCGAGGTTATCTGCGAAGATACCGGAATCCGGGATAATCAGATAAGGGACAAGAGTCCTAGAATGAGAGAGGACTTCAGTTTTGGTAAAGATAAGACTTTTAGAGAGTTTATCCTAATCCTACTGGGAATCCAAGATTAACAGTAATCCTAAGTCCATTGAAGCTAGGCTTCTAATGGGACTAGGTTTGTGTTGGCTATAAAAGAGAGGCACCTTCATGGGTCTAAGGTATGCTTTTTATGTTCTGAATAGTGAGTTAAGCACTTTTGTTATCTTTGAGAGATAACTGACTTGATCGTCGGAGTGCCCCCGGGTGGACGAACCACCGTCGGAATCTCTTATTTTCTGTGATAGGTCGTTCGGGCAATCTATTCTGCCGGTGTTCTACAGCTGAGTACCAATTTGGCAGTGTGGTCAGAAATTGACATACACAAGTGTATTCGGGAATGAGTAGAAGTAACACCGATAAAAGATAAGTTGAGAGAGAATCGATTGAGATGGTTTTGTCATATTCAACAGAGATAATAATGAAGAGATGCGATGCTGTAACGGTAGATGGAAGTGTTAGGGGATGGGGTAGGCTTAGATTAACGTTGGTTAGCGTTGTAAATAGAGATATGGATCTACTTAATTTGACTAACGAAATGTCCTTTGATAGGGCCTCGTGGAGAAGAAAGATTCATGTAGCCGACCCTATTTGATGGAACTTAAGGCTTGGTTTGGTTTGATTTTAGTTTGGTTACATGCGATAATTATGCCTTAAACACATTCTAAAAAAATTTGTGGACGAAATAGTCCATGGCCTTGAGCACATACCTCAATTATATTAAAGCGCATTTCTCACTTATATTCCATAGATTTATAATTAATTTCCTCATTTCATAGAACAATTAAAGGTTGCTTCCATTTTTTTTTTAATTTTCTAGTGACTTATTGTCAAGACAATATTTTATGAATAGACCAAAAATAAAATTTATACTCTGAAAATCAAACCTTCTTAATTAAAATTGAAATTGAAAAAAATAATTTTTGACATGGGTAAGCCCATAAAGATTATAGCCCACCGTTTAGGGCTCAATACATATCTCAAATACTAAAGCCCAGCACTACTAAAGCCTCACATAGCAATAAGAACCAAGGACATCAAGACACGTAGCGAGAGAAGGGCAAGCCACATCAACAGACAAAGATCTGCAAAGTTATTGCCACGGCACATCGCCATTAATGAGGCCCCTCACAGCATTTATTGCGATAACCCCTCTCCGTCGGGACAGCACGGCCACACCCTGAACAAGGTAAGCTACAGCATAGACTTTCGGCCAAGGTGACAGGTCGGAAGGGACAACGAAATGATTACCAGAGGATATAAGCAGACGTTGAAAACAAGAAGAAGGTTAAGCTTTTCTATCTCTAGTCTATCTCTGCAATCCACTTTTCTTCCTAACTTGTTCGTCGGAGAGTTCGCTGGGGGACTCCCCGTTCCCCATTGGACTTTTGTGCAGGTTCCTCCGTAGGCTTGGTCATTCGGACGTAGGCTTGAGGAGCGTGGATCAGTCCGACCTGTCCTATCATCACGAACTGTATCATCAGTTGGCGTCGTCTGTGGGAATCGCTTTGCTCCGTGCACCAGTTGTTCTCATTGTCATCGGAAACCCTGTCCCAACAACCCTTTCTTGCTACCCATCAAAGTGTATGGTCACGACTAGATCCATGGCTTCTCACCATAACCCTGCCGACCACCAAACCGAACCCTCCCAACCCAAACAACCCACCACAATATTTCATCGAGCTTACCAACAGCATTAATAGCATGACTGAGCAAAACCAAGCCCTGATAAATGCTCTACTCCAAAGAAACCTTCATATGCCTCCTCCACCACCTTCAGATATTCCCACCAACCAAGAACGAGCCCCGAGCCATACTATCCTGCAACCTAATCCACCCAACTTGGAAGGTTTGTAACCTCCTCCCCCGAATATAAATCCACCACCCCGACCCCCACATCCATTGGTCCTGGCACCAACCCCTGAAGAAGAGGCCAGTAGCGTCCAGCCCCCGCTGCCCTCCGGTGGAGACAATATTCCACTCTGAGACGTAGAACTCCGAGCCACGAAGCTCCAACTCCAAGGGGTCATGCAGAACATCCAGCATAAACCCTCTACCACGGCCAACTCGCCATTCGTTGCCTCCATCCGGGATAAACCTCTACCCCCTAAGTTCAAAATGCCCACCATCAACTCTTTTGACAGTACGATGGACTCAGTCGACCACTTGGAGACCCACCGGACCCTCATGATCCTCCATGCTTTCCCTGACGAAATCATGTGCCGGGCTTTCCCCGTGACGCTCAAGGGGTCAGCTCGACTTTGGTTTAGTCAACTGCCAGCAGACTCTGTCTCCACTTTTCAGCACCTCAGTGACTCTTTCCTCAGCCATTTCATTGGAGCCCAGCGCCAGCGGTGTCCGGCAACCTAACTCCTCAACATCCGTCAGACCGAGGGGGAGTTGCTACGCAATTTCGTTACCCGCTTCAACACCGAAGCCCTGCAAGTAGCGGAAAACGATGACAAGGTCATCCTTACGGCTTTCATGGCCGGTCTGCGGTTGTCTGACTTTCTTTTCTCCCTTTCCAAAAACCCCCCGACCTTCATGGCCGCCCTACTCTCCAAAGCCCAAAAATACATGAATGTTGAAGATTTCCTAGTCGCCCGGCAGGATCCTATAACCAAAAACCCGACCCTCAGAGAAAAGATCCAGAAACCAGAAATACCCAGTACAATAACCACACATTTCAGTACATTGACCGACCCTCTAGAACCGGCCGGTGGGCCTCAGCCCGACCGCCCGGCCGGTTCGAGCGGTACACCCCCCCTAAACTCCCCCATGGAACAAGTTCTCCATCAGATCCAGCGGGACTACCCCCTAAAATGGCCCCAACCATCACGGACTCCTTCTAATCGAAAAGACCAGTCCAAATATTGTCGTTTTCACCAGGACCACGGCCATAATACCGAGGAGTGTGTTAACCTCAAAGATCAGGTCGAGGGCCTGATTCGTCAAGGACGCCTCAGCCGATTCACGGATACTCGCCCTCAGCAGAGGCAGCGGACTGAACCCATCTGAAACAATCGCCGGCACACCCCTCCTCGATAGCCAGCACAGCCTAACCAAGGTCATGATCACCCTCCACAGTAACCTCGGACACAAGGTAACCCCGCCCCACCTGTTGGAGAAATCAGAGTTATCTCCGGCGGGTTCGCCTGTGGAGGGTCATCCCGGTTGGCTCAGCGGGCAGAACTCAGAAAAATAAGGCAGGGCTCAGACAAAGAAGTTGTCACGTTGGACCGACCCTCCAAACACCCCAAGCAGTGGACCGAGCCTATCACCTTTACGGACGCCGATTGCACAGGCATCCGTTATCCTCATGACGACCCTCTCGTCATTTCCGCCCTCCTCTCCAATTACAAGGTCAGACGGGTTATCGTCGACAACGGCAGTTCTTTAGACATCATCTTCCTCAATTGCTTCCGCCAGCTCAAGATTGGGAAAGAAAGTCTGTCTCCCCTCCAAACCCCTTTGGTCGGTTTCACTAGCGACCGGGTGACCTCCATCGGCTCCATCGATCTTCCTATCACAATTGGTGAGTACCCGCAACAGACCACAAAGTTGCTCACCTTCCTTGTTGTTGACTACCCCTCTGCCTACAACATCATCCTTGGCCGCACAGCCCTAAATGCTTTCCAAGCTACCACATCCACTTACCACCTTGCCATCAAGTTCCCCACCGATCTTGGGGTCGGAATAGTGAGGGGAGAGCAGACCGTGGCCAGAGAATGCTATGTCGCCTCACTCAAAGAAGTCAAGCTGAAGGAAGCCATGATCATCGAGGGACTTGACGTCAGAGATGAGGACGAGCTGGTTAGGGGGGAACCAGGGGAAGAACTTGTCGAGGTCCTCGTTGACCCCACCAACCTGACTAAAACTGCCAAGATCGGCAGCCAATTGTCCCCCCAAGCCAAGGCTGACCTCACCGCCCTCCTAGTTGAACACAACGACATGTTTGCCTGGACTCACTCCGATATGCCAGGTATTGATCCCTCCGTCATCAGCCACCGTCTCAGTGTTGAGCCCCATTTCCGACCTATCTGCCAGAAGCAACGCATTTTTCACTCGAAACGCAATCACCTTATTGCTTCTGAAATAGACAAACTCCTTGAGGCACAGTTTATCACTAATGTGGACTACCTCTGATAGCTGTAGAATGTGGTTCTGGTTCGTAAAAACAATGGTAAATAGTGACTCTGTGTCGACTACTCCGACCTCAACCGAGCTTGCCCCAAGGACAGCTACCCTCTCCCTCGCATAGATCTGCTGGTCGACACCACGGCCGGTCATCAAATGCTCAGTTTCATGGATGCCTTGTCTAGATACAACCAAATCTTGATGCACCCATCTGACCAAGAACACACCTCCTTCATCACCGACCGAGGCACCTACCATTACCGTGTGATGCCATTTGGGTTGAAGAATGCCGGGGCTACTTACCAATGGCTGGTCAATGCTGTCTTTCATCATCAGATAGGCCGGAACATGGAAGTATATGTTGATGACATGCTGGTTAAAAGCAAGCTCTCCACCGATCATCTGGCCAACCTGTGAGAAACCTTCGCCACCCTTCGAAAGTACTAGATGAAGCTCAATCCGAAAAAATGTGCCTTCGGCGTAGGATCTGGGAAGTTTTTGGGATTCATGGTCAATCAGCGGGGCATCGAGGCTAACCCCGAAAAGTTCAAGACCTTAATCAAAATGCAGTCACCCAGGACGGTCAAGAAGGTTCAGAGGCTTACTGGCTGAGTGGCCGTCCTCAACCGCTTCATTTCTCGAGCAACGGATAAGTGACTCCCCTTCTTCAAAGTCCTTCGGCAAACTTTTGAATGGACGGCAGAATCTAAAGAGTCCTTTCAATAGTTGAAATAGTGCATGGCTAACCCCCTCTACTTTCTCAAGCCATCACAGGCGAACCCCTCTTCCTCTATCTAGCCGTGTCACACACTGCCGTCAGTGCAGCACTCGTTAGGGAAGACAACTCTGTCCAGCGACCGGTCTACTACATCAATCGGGCTCTTCGGAGGGCGGAACAAAGCTGCCCATTGTTAGAAAAAATGTCCTTGGCCTTGGTCACCGCCTCCAGACGACTCCGCCCTTACTTCCAAGCCCATTCCATAGTGGTCCTCACTGACTAATCATTGAAGAAGATAATGCAACAACCAGAGCTTTCCGGCAGACTTATGCAATGGTCGGTCGAACTCAGTAAGTTTGATATCTCCTATCGGCCTCGGACAGTAATTAAGGGACAGGCTATTGCCGACTTCATCATGGAATTCACTAACCTCACCCCAGCTACAACTCCTCCACCCCCACTAACCCCTACCGAGCCAGAAGACCCCCATTCTTGGACCCTTAACGTCGACGGATCGTCTCGCAAGGAAGGCAGTAGGGCTGATCTCATCCTCACTGCCCCTGACGGTAACTTTTTCAAATGTGCTCTCCGCTTCCTGTTCGATGCAAGCAATAATGAGGCTGAATATGAGGCATTGATAGCAGGTCTCCGCCTAGCTAGAGACATCGGTGTCAGCCACATTCGGGTGTTCAGCGATTCCCAGCTTATCGTTGGGCAAATTACGGGAGATTTCGATGCCAAGGAGGACACCATGTGGGCATATAGGGATATTGCTCTCCCCCTTGCTCGCCTCTTCAATACTTTTCACATCAAGCACATCCCTCGGGCTAAAAACTCCAAGGCAGATGAGATGGCCCAATTGGCTTCTGCAGACCAGTCAAACCTCAACCACGATGTCCGCCTCGAATACCTGTCTCACCAGGCCATCTCCCCCAACCTGCGGTCTGCTAACCCCAAGGGTTTTACACCCGAATCCAAAACTGACTGAAGAGCTGCGTCGGGCAGACCTAGATCTGATCGAAGAACTCTGAGAAACCACCGCTGTCAGACGAGCCTCATACCAACAGAAAATGAGAACACACTACAACCGCAAAGTCAGACCGAGGGAATTCGCTGTGGGGGACCTTGTTTTGGGAGAAGTAACTCTTGCCACCAAAAATCCGACTGAGGGCAAACTGGCAGCCAAGTGGGAGGGACCTTACGTTGTGAAATCCAGACCACGTCCGGGCACTTACCGACTTCAGGACATGGAAGGTCGAGACCTTCCCCATCCTTGGAACGCTGAGCATTTGAAGCGCTATTTTCAATAAAAGTTATGCTTTTGTATTGTCCAAATGCTGTATGTTCTTTTTGACAATTTGCACACTTGAATGTTCTCATTTTCTCCTTATATGGTGTAAATTTATCATTCAATGGGCTGCACTTTATATGACAGCAAGCTTGTATCTCAGTTATCTGTGGTATTCCAATAACGCTTTAATTGCAGCCTCAGTCAGACTAAGCACAAAAAGCCTCAGCCAGACTGAGCATGAAGAACTCGGCTAGACTGAGTCACAAAAAGCCTCAACCAGACTGAGCATGAAGTGCTCGGCCAGACCGAGTCACTAAAAGCCTCAGCCAAACTGAGCACAAAAAGCCTCAGCCAAACTGAGCATGAAGAGCTTGGCCAGACTGAGTCATTAAAAGCCTTAGCCAGACTGAGCATGAAGAGCTTGGCCAAACCGAGTCAGTAAAAGCCTCAGCCAGACTGAGCATGAAGAGCTTGGCCAGACCGAGTCACTAAAAGCCTCAGCCAGACTGAGCACAAAAAGCCTCAGCCAGACTGAGCATGAAGAGCTCGGCCAGACCGAGTCACTAAAAGTCTCGGCCAAACTGAGCACAAAAGGCCAGCCAGACTGAGCATGAAGAACTTGGCCAGACCGAGTCGCTTAAAGCCTCAGCCAGACTGAACATGTAAAGCACGTCCAAACTGAGTCACTTCAAGCCTCAGCCTGACTGAGCCACCATTGCAACTTCATGATCGTAAGCATAGTGACAATACTTAGTCAAATTCCAGTCCAATGTTTTCCAAATCAGACTGGTTCTTTAACACTCTTGCAAGTTAAACTTCACTCTGCATTGAGTTTTTCTCACATTCACTTCGCATTGAATTTTTCTTACAAGTTAAACTTCACTCTGCACTGACTTTTTCTCACAATCACTCCGCATTGAATTTTTCTTACAAGTTAAACTTCACTTTACATTGAGTTTTCTTTACATTTTGCACTTTACAATGATTTATACACAAGCATTATACAAGTCACCATTCTCATTCATTTCAGATGCACAAACAAAAGCAATAGCATGAAAACAAGGCTCAAAATTTTATTTATTCAGAAACTCGTACATAAGTTTATTACAGTCATTCAAAAAAAAAAAAAACAAACAAACAAACAAACAAACAACCAAAACTCTAAGTACATATTTTTTCTACTCCATTCACTCATCTTTTTCACTTGAGGCGACATCTTCCTCTTCAATGTCCTCATCTAGGGGGGTCTGGGCCACGTCGTCTTCCTCAATTCTAACACGGCTGAAGTCTATGTCTGGGAATAGCTCTTCTGCTCTACGCTTGAACATTTTCCAGCCACTGTCCCAGAATTCAGCCATTTCGTGTTTGTAGAAGTCTGACCGCCGTCAGTCCAGCTCCTTTTGCAGCCCAGCAATCTTCAGGTCTGCTTCATCATTTTCTTTGATTTGCTGGGTACGCAGTTCTTCATTGCTGGTCATAACCTCTTCAAACCACTCGGTGGCGACCGTGCAGGCATTTTGAGCATCCCCCAGTTTGTTTTGCTTGCTAGCCAGCTGGAACTCGAGCGACACTACCTTGCGGCGTTCGTCCTCTAGCTCCAACTTGACCGCGAGCAGCTCAGCATGTGCTTGAGCGGCAACATTGCGCTGCACGATCGCCAACACCTCCATCTTCTTCGCTTTCTGGGCCTCTTCTAACCCCCTAGCTCAAACGCTCCGTGCAGTCCTCCTCCACCCCACAGTTTCACTCCTCAAACTCTCAAGTTGGGCCTTCGCCTCCTCTAACTTGGCCTTCAGAGGCTTCAGTTCACCTTTTGCAGCCACCGCCTTTCTCAACAAAGCCCCTACTAAAGTGGTCGCTTCCATTTAGGCAGAGCATAGCCCCCTTAGCAACTCAGCCTCATTGAACTTGGTGGCAGAGCGCACGGCTGCTTCGTCCACTACCCCCAAGAGAAGATCTGCCGCTGTCCTGGCTGGGCCTTCTTCTCCCTCCAGTCGCCCAGCCACTATGGGGCCGTGATAGATGGCATACTTTAACCTGACCACTTCTCTTTGGGGCGCAGGCCCCCCTTTAGGCTGCTGCTCCATCACCTCATCGGGGTCAGCTGACCCACTCTCTACCTGCATCTTGGGCATGGCACTCATGTGTGCTTCTCTCTCGTGGTCCCCCTGACCTTGGTCCCCTTGCACCTCTGGGACAACCACCCTTTCTGGGGTCACCCTCACTCCCTTCTCCTTTGCTTCCTCAGCCATAGGGGCATCCTCTCCACCGACCCTCGCCTTCTTCGATCCAGGCGCATCTACAGCCCCCTCAGGG
The DNA here is from genome assembly GCF_055761805.1 of Camellia sinensis. Lineage (NCBI taxonomy): Eukaryota > Viridiplantae > Streptophyta > Magnoliopsida > Ericales > Theaceae > Camellia > Camellia sinensis. Next base: position 194,823,749 of record NC_138965.1, read on the forward strand.
ACACTCCTCATTTTTTTCTTCTTCTTCTTCAGAGCTTCCCCCTCCTTGTTCGCTTTTTCCTTCACTGGATCAACTGGGGGCGGTCGTGGCTCAAAACTGCCTAAGTCCTTCTCCCCTAGCGGCTTGGGGCGCGGTCGGATGCGTTCCCTCGCGATCGGCTTCGAAGCAGGTCCCAGTTGGGTCTTATTGTACTTGTCCGCTCGAGCAAACAACCTCCTCTCCTCTTCCTCCCCTGCCTTCCTCTGCACCTCTAACTCCTCCCATGCTGGATCCTCCTCCAACGGTTGTGGCCCCAAGTCCAGGGCAAACAACTTTGAAGGCAGGACCAACTCGTCCCACCTTACCCCCTTTTCTTCCCTCTATTCCCTCACCCTCCTCACTCGGTTCCAGTTTGGGCTCGACCGATTTGGTGGGCACCTTTCATGTCGCGCGAATTTCCTTCCCACCGTTCGCTGTTACAAAAAATCACCGCGGCCTCCATCCCTTCACCGACGATGGGAGACCCACCACCAGACCTTGCCCCGTCACCGCTTGCAAGGTGACCCAGGTCTCCTGCTGACCGGATGCCTTGTAACAAGAGAAGAACTCGTCCACGGACATTGTCGTCCCCCCGATCACCTGCAACCAGGCACTCGTGCACGCCATTACTATCTTCCACGCGTTTGGCATCAGTTGCCCTGGCCCCGCCTCCAACCTGTTTAACACCTCCACCACCACTTGGGGGAGAGGTAGCCTCAAACCCCCTCGCAGCGCCTCCTCGTTATAGACGTCCCCGAACGCCCCGGGAAGATGAGTTCCGTTCTGTTCATTTTGGGCTCACTACAAGTTCGGACTCTCAAATTGTCACGGTGCTAAATCTGAACCAAAGAGTCCAAATCCGGCAAATCGTTTTGAGAAAACAAATTTTGAAAGAAGTGCCAAACATGGACTGCTTTGCCAGATACAGAGTCGCCACCTAAATGTTTTATTTTGGGGAATTTAGGAAACCCTGACTCGTTTGCCTAAGGCCACGTGTCCGTCATCACCAATGTTGCCTCGGCTCGGGAACTTGGGTACGATTGGGGAAGGTCACTTCGTGAGCACCCCCGCTCGCCCGATCAAAGATCGGCCTCTACTAACCGTGATATCTATTTTTGGAAACATTATGCGTTCTTATTCCGGTTATTAGCCTAGATTTACTATGTGATGCGCACAACATACAAGTATAGACTAGGTCGCCTGAATTGGAACAAAACATTTCATGTTTATTTTTTTGAAAATGGTTTGATGGTGCTACCCGCAAGTAGGCTAAGACGTGGATTTACCACCCTCGGATCGGCTTAGAAAACATGATTTTGCCACTATCTAGTGGGCTTAAAACTCACGGTCAACGAATTGTTCCAATTCAAATAACCCAGCCTTCACCCACAAGCATTAAGGCAGTTATATCATATAAGCATATAACCTCATGGTAAGCATGCTATCATGACAGTCACTCACACGCATGCAAGGATGCTAAAGCATAAAACTTACCGAGTACTCCAAGCCAAAACAGAAGCTAATTAGAAATCCATGCATGATCTTAACTATACAGAAATGCCTAATGCAACACATGCAAAATGCAACTAAGATAGGCTCGGCTTATTCTAAAGATGGCATGTGAAATGTTACAACTAACATGTATTCAACTTGGAATTGAGATACAAATGCAGTTAGTATGATGTGCCGAGCCTGATGCATGCAAGACAGATGAATGAATACAAACATGCTATCATATTGTATGCTAATTGAAACATGCCCTAATCTAACCATCATAAGCTGATAAATAAAAGGGAGAAAGACGTGGGGTTGGAAAACATACATCACACACACGCACACTTATTACAACATTGTCCTCGCGTAGAGGGTCCGAATAAATAATACAGTCCCAAATGAATAAATAATACAGTCCCGAATAAATACAGAATCTTAATTAATTAACAAATTAATCTAGGAAAGCAGTAAATTGGCACGCAAATCCATGGACCGCCTCAGCTCTATTCCATATGATGAATGATGCATGCTCGGGTTGCCTTGTGCGGAGAATCCCTTGCGATGCCCCGGTTTGCCTCTGTTTGCAATTATTCTTGGGATGCGTGCCAGGCTCCGGAAGGTTGCTGATTTCTGATTTGCTGCAACAGAGAGCAACAAAGGGGCATGGCAAAGTATTTTCACATATGTATGTATGACTACTCTTCAGGGAGTGTAGTCCTCGATCCTCGTACCACCAATCACGCATCTCGATGCATGATGGCCGAGAAGTCGAATTGCATGACTCAATATGAAATGAATGCACATATGGACATAACAAGGTCTAGACTCCATCATGGATAATCCGGAGTGTCGGCGACCGAGAATTGAGACACGTTTCGTCACTCGGAGTACGAAACGTCCCTCGTTTCCCGTGCTTGGGCTAACTCCAATCCCAAGCACAATGCAATATGCATGACATGCATGGATGCGATCCTAACATGCATCCTAGCATACACAATGCTATGAAATGGCATACACAATGCACGATGTAACGAGGCATACACAATGCTCTAACATACAACCTAGCATACACAATGCTATGAAATGAAACAGCATACACAATGCATGATGGACTTGCATCAACATGAGTGGACCTCAGCCACACTCACATCAGTAGCCATTAGGTGAAAATGGGACTATCGAAATGCGTGCACATATGCACGTAAACCGAGGACCGATCCTAGGCATAACATGCAACTCTAACAAGGCATGGCAAGGGATGCAAGATGGCATGCAAACTCACAAATTTCAGCACTGAAATATGATGCTAAACAGCCCCGAAACATGGAAAAATGGCACCCGATGCATGAGATAAAACCCGAAACTCGAAATTAGGCACATGGAATGACTTATAGCTATACAAAGCATGCATTAATTGATCATGAAGCATGAAGACAGAGCTAAGGCAGTCCCAAAACATGAACATTTCCAGTTCAAAGCATGGCCAAAAGATGCTAGCATGGTGGACAAAATGGCATGCAATCTTGATTAGCAATCATGGTTTACATGGCAAGTATATGAAGCAAATGTAATCTCACCAAACCAGCAAAAATCAGTGAATAAATCATGTGAAAATAGGCCCAAATAACCACTGATATGCAACCATGGTATGCAAAAATAATGAGCTCCTTTAGAGGGCCATGCAATGGATTATTAAGCACATACAAGGTGGACACTTAGCATGGCATAAACAACTATTAGGGGTGGGCGCGGGTCGGTTGCGGCCACGAAACCTCCAATCCGCCATCCGTCCGCCAGATTGGTGGATTGGAGAAAATCAATCCGCATCCGTCCGCCAATCCGACGAATGTGGATTGAGCGGATTAGCGGTTTGGCGGATGGATGCGAATCGGTTTGGCGGTTTGAAATTTTATAAATTTTCAACATAATTCAACTTGTGCACTTCCTCAAAAAAAAAAAAAAAAAAAAAAAGAAAGAAAGTATTACAGTTAATGACTTAAAAAAGTATTGCAGTTACTGCATGTCTCATCCAAAGAAAGAAAGTTTGAAACTTTAGAATATCAAAATCACTGCATGCCTCATCCACATATTACAATCACAGCATGCCTCATTCACATAAAATATTACAATCTGTGGTTCTTAAAATATAAAAACAATACAAACCACCAAAACCATGAACAAAACAATAGTAGAGATTGTATGTTTCTGTATTGTTACATTTATATATGTTTTTGAAAACAAAAGCCAACCAGCATATATTATATTTTCTATTTATTACTTTTAGAGTTAGATTTAAAAACCAAAAAATATAAATAAATAATATGTTTATTTTTTTTAATTCAAAAAATATATTCAAGTTGAAAACTTTTTTTCAACAGAATATTTGAACTCTTTTTCAATTGAAAACATAAACAAAACATTTAAACAAATTGAAAATACAAAATCTTATAAATTACTAAGGGTACTCGCGGTTTGGCGGTTCGGTTGCGGCCAAAGAAACCTGAAATCTGCCATATGTCTGCCAAATTGGCTGATTGAAGAAAATCAATCCGCAACCGTTCGCTCGACATCACGCATCCGTCCAAAATGCGGTGGATCGGTTCGGTTCGGTCGGTTTTGGCGGATCGATATATCCGCTGCTCACCCCTAACAACTATGAAAATCAAATATGGTAGTCTCAAAACTCACCAAATTGACCCTGGAAAGTGGCTTCAAAGCATGCAAGATAGGGTCTCTTTGGAGGGCCAAAAAGGCCACCAAACAAGAGAAGGAGAGAGAGGGTCACCCCCCTCTAATTTTGGCTCTCAAAATAGTGTCTTAGCCACTGAAAATCCACTGGATTTCAGTGGCTAGAAGGCCAAAACAAGGCCAATGCAAATGCTCACATGTATGGCTCAAAACATGAAGAAATAACGCATGCAAGGAAGGAGATGACCTCAAACAAGAAAATTCCCTTAATAAAACATCAAGAGGGCCTCTAAAAAAAACTTTTTCTAGTTTATAACAAATCTCAAAAACAAACACAAATAGGGCTAAACTATCATTCAAAGATGGCCCTAAAAGAGAGAAAAGAGACAAGGGACAGAATCTGGCCTCAAACAGTGAAGAGCCCTTCAACAAAGTTTAAGAGGGGCTCAAAATAAGGTACTTTACAGTTTATGACCAAGTCCAAAACAGCTCACAAGTAGGGCTACAATATGATGTAAAAAAGGCCCTAAAAGAGAGATACAAAGCAAGAGGCAGCAGCTGGCCTCAAATAGTGAAGAGCCCTTCAACAAAGTTGAAGAGGGGCTCAAAATGAAGAACTTCACAGTTTGGCTCAAAGCCCAGAAATGCTTACAAATAGGGCTAACATATCATGCAATAAATAGCCATAAAAGTGGGATAAAGGGAAAGGGGTAGCAGGTGGCTTCAAATAGAGAAAAACCCTTGATCAAACATGAAGATAAGCTCAAAATAAGACCATTTCTAGTTTGGGTCGGAGCCCAAAAATGCTAGAAAATATGGCTTAGATATAGAGCAAAATAAGGCAAGAAAATAGGAGAAGAAGACCTACCCTTGAAGACCAAACTTCAGCAGCTCTTGGACCAAATTTCTGAGCTCTCAACCTCTTCAAAACAGTCTGTAGACGTCCCCGAACGCCCTGGGAGGGTGAGTCCCATTCCGTTCGTATTGGAGTCACTACAGCTCGGACTTTCAAATCGTCATGGTTCTAAATCTGAACCAAAGAGTCCAAATTCGGCAAATCGTTTTGAGAAAACAGATTTTTGAGAGAAGTGCCAAACATGGACTGCTTTTCCAGATACAGAGTCGCCGCCTAAATGTTTTATTTTGGGGAAATTTAGGAAACCCTGACTCGTTTGCCTAAGGCCACGTGTCCATCATCACCAAAGTTGCCTCGGCTCGGGAACTTCGTGAGCACCCCCGCTCGCCCGATCAAAGATCAGCCTCTACTAACCATGATATCTATTTTTGGAAACATTATGCGTTCTTATTCCGGTTATTAGCCTAGATTTACTATGTGATTCGCACAGCATACAAGTATAGACTGGATCACCTGAATTGGAACAAAACATTTCATGTTTGTTTATTTTGAAAATGGTTTGATGGTGCTACCCGCAAGTAGGCTAAGACGTGGATTTGCCACCCTCAGGTGGGCTTAGAAAACATGATTTTGCCACTATCTAGTGGGCTTAAAACACATATTTGATGAATTGTTCCAATCCAAATAACCCAACCTTCACCCACAGGCATTCAGGCAGTTATATCACATAAGCATATAGCCTCATGGTAAGCATGCTATTCGTGGCAGTCACTCACACGCATGCAAGGATGCTAAAGCATAAAACGTACCGAGTACTCCAAGCCAAAACAGAAGCTAATTAGAAATCCATGCATGATCCTAATTATACAGAAATGCCTAATGCAACACATGCAAGAGTGCAACTATAGCAGGCTCGGCTATTCTAGACATGGCATATGAAATGCTACAGCTAACATGTATTCAATTTGGAATTGAAAATACAATGCAGTTAGTATGATGCGCCGAGCCCGGTGCATGCAAGACAGATGAAATGAATGCAAACATGCTATCATACTATATGCTAATTGAAACATGCCCTAATCTAACCATCATAAGCGGGTAAATAAAAGGGAGAAAGACGTGGGGTTGGAAGACATACATCACACACACGCACACTTATTACAACATTGCCCTCGCGCAGAGGGTTCGAATAAATAATATACAGTCCCAAATGAATAATTACAGTCCAAATATGTACAAAACCCTAATTAATTAACAAATTAAATTAGGAAAGCAATAAATTGGCAGGCAAGCCAGAGACTGCCTCAAATCTGCTCCGAATGATGAATGATGCATGCTCCAGTTGCCTTTGTCGGAAAATCCCTTGTGATGTCCTGTTTTGCCTCTGTTTGCAATTGTTCTTGGAATGCGTGCCAAGCTCTGGAAGGCTGTCGATTTCTGATTTGCTGCAATAGAGAGCAACAAAGGGGCATGGCAAAGTATTTTCACATATGTATGCATGACTACTCTTCGGGGAGTGTAGTCCTCGATCCTCGTGCCACCAATCACACATCTCGATGCATGATGGCCTAGAAGTCGAATTGCATGACTCAATATGAAATGAATGCACATATGGACACAACAAGGTCTAGACTCCATCATGGATAATCCGGAGTGTCGGCGACCGAGAATTGAGACACGTTCCGTCACTCGGAGTACGAAACGTCCCTCGTTTCCCGTGTTTGGGCTAACTCCTATCCCAAGCACAATGCAATATGCATGACATGCATGAATGCAACTAATATACAACCTAGCATGCACAATGCTATGAGATGGCATACACAATGCACGATATAACAAGGTATACACAATGCTCTAACATACAACCTAGCATACGCAATGCTATGAATCGAAATGGCATACACAATGCGTAATGGACTTACACCAACATGAGTGGACCTCATCCACACTCACATCAGTAGCCATTAGATGAAAAATGAGACTCTCAAAATACGTGCACGCATGCACGCAAACCGAGGACCAAACCTAAGGCATAGAAATGCCACTCTACCAAAGCATGGCAAGGCATGGAACATGCTATGCAAACATGTGAATTTCAGCGCTGAAATATGATATAAAACAGCCCCGAAACATGGAAACATGGCACCCGATGCATGGAATGAACCCCGAAATTCGAAACTAGGCACATGGAATGACTTACAGCTATACAAAGCATGCATTATTTGATCATGAAGAATGAATAAAGATGCACGAAAGTTCCAAAACATGCATATTTCCAGTTTATAACAAGTCTAAAAAATGAACACAAATAGGGCTAATCTATCATGCAAAAATGGCCCTAAAAGAGAGATTAAACACAAGGGGACAGTAGCTGGCCCCAAATGGCAAATATCCCTTCAACAAAGTTGAAGAGGGGCTCAAAACAAGGTACTTTACAGTTTACATCAAGCCACAAAAATAATCACAAATAAGGCCAGACTATCATGCAAGAAAAGGCCTAAAAGAGGGGTAAAGAGACAAGTGGTATCTTCTGTTCTCAAACAGAGGATATCCCTTCAACAATGTTGAAGAGGGGTTCAAAAAAAGATATTTCACAGTTTATGGAAAAGTCCAAAACAGCTCACAAATAAGCCTAAAATACTATGCAAAAATTGGCCTAAAAGAGAGATAAAGAGGAAAGTGATAGAAGGAGACCTCAAAAAGAGGATAGCCCTTCAACAATGTTGAAGAGGGGCTCAAAAAAAGTTATTTTACAGTTTATGACCAAGTCCAAAACAACTCACAAATAATCCTAAAATACTATGCAAAAATTGGCCTAAAAGAGAGATAAAGAGGCAAGTGGTAGTAGGAGACCTTAAATAGCAAGAAGTCCTTGATCAAACATGAAAAGGGGCTCAAAATATGACTATTTACAGTTTGGGTCGGAGCCCAAAAATGATTGAAAGCAAGGCTTAGATATAGAGCAAGAAAAGACTAGAAAAGGGAGAAAGATGACTCACCCTTGAAGACCAATGAACCAGCAGCTTTTGGTTGAAGAAATGGTGCTCCTAACCTCTGGAAATAACCTCCAAGTTTCTGGAATGGAGTATGGAGGTGTAGTGCTATGAGGTGGTGTAGAAATGGTCCAAGAACAAAGGTATTTGATGGTTGAATGAGAAAGATGGAGGATGTATGTATGCAAGGCTCCAATTGGTTTTTGTCAACCTTTAGAAATGATGGAGAGGTGCTGGTCTTATAGAGGGAGAGAGGCAAGGAAAGGGGGGGAAAATGAAATTCAAATTTCCCTCCCAAAAGAGCCCCCCTCGGATACAGGATCTGGGGGGAAAAAGAGGGCATATCTGTAAGGAACCAGGTGAGGGGGTCATGGCCGGCCAGGTTTTGAGGGTTCAGGGGGCCGGCCGGCCACCCCTCATGGCCGGCCGACCAAGGGTCAAAAGGGGCAATGACAATTGCTGGTCGGCCACCTCATAAAGGTGGCCTCCCATGTGTGCACAACACAATTATGTGGTTGAAACCCGAAGAATATGAACCAGGAGAGAGAAAGACCCATTTTTTAGAGGGGTTCAAAAGGGTCCGGTACAATTACTGGTCGGCCACCAAATATTGGTGGCCTCCTAGGTGTGTACAACACAAATATGGGGTTTAGGGTTCAAGAAAGTGGCCCCGGGGTGGTCAACATTGGCTTTCAAGTGAGGAAAACGGGCGTTGGAGAGTGATGAAGAAATAAAGCTGGTTTTTCAGAATAATTGCTGGCCTCCCACCCTCCTACAAGCTTTCTAATAATGAAAATAAGGTCTCCATAAAAAATGAACCAAAACGGATGCAAAACGGAGGTTCAGGGACCGAAATGCGCGGCCTGGGGCCCCGAAAATGGGCTGTTAAACACCGGAGGTGGCATTCGACCACGAAGTTGGTCTCTCGAGCCACAGTGTCCCCTAAAAGGGAGTAAATAAGATGTGTACCAAAAATCGGAGCAAACGGAGGTGGTTAGGTGGTCCTGAACCGGGGCACACGGCCGTCGGCTTCGAAAAATCAGAAACCGGGCTCCAAATGGGAAAAATGGCCTACGACCACGAAACGTAGCCTACGGCCACTGAGAGATGGTCTATGAGACCTCTCCCTCCCTTTGGGAAGGGAAAATAGAGAAAACAGAGCCTGGTTCGCAAACCGAGGCAAGACACGAAAGAGTCCGGAAGTCTAGAGGCAAGGCTTGCAGCCGGGACTCTGAAACTTCTGAACGAGCACAATATGCAACATCACCAAGCGCTCAATCGGTGACGTCTGAGTCTTAAGGTCAGTTAAAAATGGGGTGTCTACACAGTCCCAAAATTCTGGAATGGAGGATGGAGGCCTTGTGCTATGGGTTGGTGTGTAAATGGCCAAGAACCAGGGGTGTTTTGAGGCTTGGAAGAGAGGGAGAGGGAGGATTGTATGCAATGGCCCTAAACAATTTTTTGTAACCCTCAAACATGAAGGAGGGGTGCTGGTTATATAGAGGAGGAGAGTGGAGGAATGGGGGGGGAAATCAAATTCAAATTTCCCCCCAAAAGGCAGCCCCCCGGATACAAAATCTGGGAGAAAACAGAGGGTACAGCTGGAAGGCACTTGGAGAGAGGATTCTGGCCGGCCAGGTTCAAAAGGTTTAGGTGGCCGGCCGGCCACCCCCCATGGCCGGCTGGCCAGGGGTCAAAAAGGTCAATGAAGATTGCTGGCCGGCCATCTCAAAAAAGTGGCCTCCCATGTGTGCACAACACAACTATGTGGTCAAAACCCAGAAAATGTGAACCAAGAGAGAGAAAAGCCAACTTTTTAGAGGGGTTCAAAAGGGTCAGAGACAATTACTGGCCGGCCTATTTATATTGGTGGTCTCCCAGGTGTGTACAACACAAATATGGGGTTTAGGGCTAAAGAAAGTGGCCCGGGAGTGGTCAACATTAGCTTTCTAGTGAGGAAAACGGGCGACGGAGAGCGATAAAGAAATAAAACTGGCTTTTCAGAAAAATTGCTGGCCTCCCACCCTCCTACAAGCTTTCTAACAATGAAAATAAGGTCTCCACCAAAAATGAACAAAAACGGATGCAAAACGGAGGTTCGGGGACCAAAACGCGCGACCCGAGGCCCCGAAAATGGGCTGTTAAGCACCGGAGGTGGTGTTCGACTATGAAGTTGGTCTCTCGGACCACAGTGTCCCTAAAAAGGGAAGAAATAAGGTGTGTGCCAAAAACCGGAGCAAACGGAGGTGGTTAAGCGGTCCCGAACCGAGGCACACGGCCGACGACTCCGAAAAATCGGAAACCGGGCTCCGAACAGGAAAAATGGCCTACGACCACAAAACGTAGCCTACAGCCACTGAGAGATGGTCTACGAGACCTCTCCCTCCCTTCAGAAAGAGAAAACGGGACTCGGTTCCCAAACCGAGGCAAAGCACAAAAGAGCCCCGAAGTCCGGAGGCAAGGCTCGCAGCTAAGACTTTAAAACTTCAGAACTAGTACAATATGCAACATCACCAAGCACTCAATCGGTGACGTCTGAGTCTTAAGGTCGGTCAAAAATGGGGTGTCTACAGTTGCCCCTCTTTGACAGAACTCGAAAGTCATGCGTGACGGGAGTGAATGTCAAAGCCCAGAGACGACCCATTTTTTACAAGGCCGAAGACTTAGACAAAACAGGCGAGATAAATAGAGATGCGCCTGCAGGCGTGCCCGCAGGCAGGGGCAAAATGCAATCGACAATGTAAGAATCCGAAGGTATCTTAATGATCATGCAAATGCAGCAAGCTGTAACGAAGCAAATATACGCAATAAATGCAACAGTTTTAAGCAAGAATACAAAGCAAACTACATTACATGCAGAAAGGATATAAGAAGATTATGCAATCTTAGCGAGCATGTGTGATAGATACACAAAAGTGAAGTAAGTGTGATGGATACACTATATGAATAAAGTGTGATTGATACACTAAGTGAAGCGAAGTGTGATAGATACACAAAGCGAAACGAGTGTGATAGATACACTATGTGAAGCAAAGCATGATGGATATACAAAAAGTGAACGCAAAGTGTGATAGATGCACTAAGTGAACAGAGTGTGATTGACACACTGAAGGTGAACACAAAGTATGATAGATGCACTATGTGAACAAAATGCGATTGATACACTAAAAGTGAACACAAAGTGTGATAGATGCACTATGTGAACATGTGTGATGGATACACAAAAAGCGAACACAAAGTGTGATAGATGCACTAAGTGAACAGAGTGTGGTTGATACACTAAAAAGCGAACACAAAGTGTGATAGATGCACTTAGTGAACAAGTGTGATGGATACACAAAAGGTGAACACAAAGTGTGATAGATGCACTATGTGAACAGAGTATGATTGATATACTAAATGAATGAAGTGTGATTGATACACTAAATGTGAACACGAAGTGTGATAGATGCACTTAGTGAACAGAGTATGATAGATATACTGAAAATGAACACAAAGTGTGATAGATGCACTATGTGAATAGAGTATGATTGATATACTAAATGTGAACACGAAGTGTGATAGATGCACTTAGTGAACAAAGTATGATTGATATACTAAATATGAACACAAAGTGTGATAGATGCACTATGTGAACAGAGTATGATTGATATACTAAATGTGAACACAAAGTGTGATAGATGCACTATGTGAACAGAGTATGATTGATATACTAAAAGCGAACACAAAGTGTGATAGATGCACTAAGTGAATAGAGCGTGATTGATACACTAAAAGCGAACACAAAGTGTGATAGATGCACTAAGTGAACAGAGTGCGATTGATACACTAAAAGTGAACACAAAGTGTGATAGATGCACTTAGTGAACGAGTGCGATTGATACACTAAAAGTGAACACAAAGTGTGATAGATGCACTTAGTGAACGAGTGCGATTGATACACTAAAAGTGAACACAAAGTGTGATAGATGCACTTAGTGAACGAATGTGATGGATACACTAAATGAACACGAAGTGTGATAGATGCACTTAGTGAACAGAGTATGATTGATATACTAAATGAATGAAGTGTGATTGATACACTAAATGTGAACACGAAGTGTGATAGATGCACTTAGTGAACAGAGTATGATAGATATACTGAAAATGAACACAAAGTGTGATAGATGCACTATGTGAACAGAGTATGATTGATATACTAAATGTGAACACGAAGTGTGATAGATGCACTTAGTGAACAAAGTATGATTAATATATTAAATGTGAACACAAAGTGTGATAGATGCACTATGTGAACAAAGTATGATTGATATACTAAATGCGAACACAAAGTGTGATAGATGCACTTAGTGAACGAGTGTGATGGATACACTAAATGAACACGAAGTGTGATAGATGCACTTAGTGAACAGAGTATGATTGATATACTGAAAATGAACACAAAGTGTGATAGATGCACTTAGTGAACAAAGTATGATAGATGAAGTGTAATGGATACACTAAAGGTAATGAAGTGTGATGGATACACTAAAGTAAACGAAGTGAATATGTGCATGATAGATACACAAAATGAGGATGTGTGTGATAGATACACAAAGTGCATGAAGTGTGATTGATACACTAATAAATGATCTCAAACGGAACTTCTTTGAATGAACTGTACATACAATATCGTGCATGAATGAGAAAGAAACTTGATAGGTACAATGCATTACAATGCATGATGCTTAAAGAAAGCAATAAATGGACAAAACAGCGCTTTAGAAAGCACCTCATGAGGTGAGTGGCGGTGAACCGCTTTGCTCCGATGGGGATCTTCCCCTGTGCTCTTCGAACACTTACCTTCAACTTACAGTACAAAGGCTCTGAAATACTGACAAGGGTTCTTCATGTAGAACACTTTGGACGCTGCCTTTCTTCCTAATCATATTCATAACTTTCCCTATTCTCCAACGGGGTGACAGACTAGGTTGGTTCAGTATCCAAAATTGAGGTGCATACACGCTATCTCAACCTATGGGGCTTCCATACAGATTTTAAGCCGAGGACACGCCCCTGGGTATTTAAACCAGACTTTAGTCCCGGAAATCCCGAACCTTCACGTTCTAGGCATCAGCCATTCGAACTCTAGTTTCCACCGTCGCAGTTGGTCTCCTAAGAACTCATTGCAAACACAGCCGAGATGTCCCTGGCATGAAACAGTACTTGAGGAGAGCACTTCTGATTGCCATTTTGGCTTGAAGCAGACTTGATTTCGAGCTTGAGGTAGAGGCACACTCATACTTCGGAGCATTGGCAAGACTTGAAGAGGTACACACGGAATGTAGTCTCGGAACTTACCGAAGTTGAAACAAACTCAGATACCCGACATTTTCCTTCTTTTCTTTTGCTTTGTAGTCTGGAACCCATATAGCTTCAAATAGGTCCTAGTTTTACTATTCTGACATGACCTGGGTTAAACCCTGCGATTTTATGAAGGAACAAATACTATTTTGCACAAATGTGGAGAATGACACAGTACTCTGAGCACAAAACGATTTTATTTTGAAATCGAAATTGAAAATGAATTCTCAACTGGGTATTGAGTCTACGACTGGACACAGCGCATCACGACTCAACAAAGGAAAACAAAGGTAAACAACCTAAACACATCGAGACACGCTCGGAACGACTCAAAGCAAGAATCGAGACGAACAAAACAAAAGACACGACACACAGACGTGTTACAAAGATGAGAGACCTCTTAGTGCACGAGGAGCCAGTTTCTCCGGGTATTATTTCCCACCCTTTCTAATTTGTGATTCTCATATCACTCAGCCCTCAGGCTCTATTTTTTCTGAAAAAGCCATTTTCTCACTTTTTCTCTCAGCTCACCTCTCTCTATTCTTTAATCTCTCATTTTTTGTCCCTCCCTTGGGTGGTTGATGGATAAACAGAAAGTTGTGGGCTCTTGCCCATAGCATTTTGCTAGATTCTTCTTCTTGTTCATAACAGTGAGTTTCTTCCACAGAGGGGCTGCGCTACAATTGGGTGTGTAGCAAATCTGCAGCTGACATCGGTTGACGATGTTCTGCTGGGGAGTTTGGACGTGATCAGATCTGTCCAGATAAGGGAGTGGAATATCTAGTCCCATTCCGGTTCGTGCTTCGCACTTGGCTTGATACCTCGTTGCTTAGAGGATGAGAGAGCTTTCAGCTCTTTTGTTGACAGTTTCAGTTGTGCCCTTTCTGGCAGGGAGAGTGCCCTTCTTGGCAAGTATGGTGCCCTTTCTGGCAAAGGCATTGGCAACGGGGAAAAGACAAGAAGCCTGACTCAACTGTGCCCCTAGTTCATCATTTTGACCAATTTTTTTTTGTTTTGATTTTCGACTAAAACAATTTTAACCGACATGAGAGTTATATTAACATGCTCGTTCGATTTTCTGATTTGAAATCATGCGAGTTAGGTTATGAGCACTGAAAATTTTCCTTTTTTGGGACCAAGAAAAAGGTCCAGTTTTGGAAAAATGGAATAGTTTTCGAGAGAAACTCAATCAACCTTAGTAAAAATTCTCAAAAACTGTTTTTGCAAACGACCACTGCTCAACGAGCATAGAACCCACTCTCGAGATGCACAACCTCAGATTCGAAGGAAAATTGCCCCTTACTTGAAGGGAGCTGCATGGCAACGGAAAGTTGCCCCTTGTTTGAACGGCACCGCAGCGCATTGAATGGCAACGGAAAGTTGCCCCTTGTTTAAATGGCACCACAGCGCATTGTAGTTAGTCCTCAGAGTGACGAACACAACCAAATTCCCGGATGCAAAGAAGTCAATGATGGTCAAAACCATTACATGGACATAGTAGAATTCGAAGTGTTTTACGGCTGGACTTCAGAATGAAGTTGCCTACGTATCCCAAAGATGGGAATCAAGCCTCACGTAGTTCAGGGTTAAGGTACACTCAGGTATTAACCTCTCCTTTTGCGCTCTAACTTTTGCTAAGGCCGCCCTTCCGGGTTTTCAACCTTGCGAGCTCTATTTTTCTTTTCTTTTGTATTTTCTTTTTTCTTTTTCATCTTTTCTTTTTATTTTCTTCATTTTTTTTGTCTTCTTTTTTTTGCATTCTCTTTTTTTGTATTTTTCTCTTGCTCTAACTTTTGCCTGGGTCGCCCTTCCGGGTTTTCGGCCCAGCGAGCCTCTCAAAGGGTAAAAGTGTAACAAGTCCATGTCAAATGATTTTGAGATCCTGAAGTCATCTGAGTCCAGGAAAATGGCTGTTGTTCGCTGACGATGCAGGAGTCCATCCAATAGGGGGTTGAACTTGCCCTTAGTGTTGCGGATAGGAACTCAGTTGTTCTTCAGCAGAAACTGTCTTCTTTGCTCCCTTCTGGGATTTGGCATTCTTGCCGACCTTCTTTGATTTGTGGAATGATCCATCTTCGGCTCCTCGAGCACATTTGAAATCCTTTGCCCCTAGTTCGAAGGGTGCTTCTGATCTAGCTTTGCAAGCTTCTTTTGATGACATCTGATCTTCTTGATCTGACTTTCTTGCCTCTTGTTCGAGGGATGCTTTGAATCTAGCCACACAAGCCTCTCTTGATGGTTGATCGTTGAACACTCCGAATTGTGGTTCCAGGTTTTAAAGCAAGGGCTCGAGTCTCGAGGCTGAGAGCGATCCGAGGCTGCACAATCTCAAGAGCGATTCCACACAGGTCTTCGCAGGATCGCGCAAAACATTTTTTTGAAATCTTTTAAGAAAACGACTAGTCGCTCGCGCTGAAGACAGTGTGGGACCAATCTGGATCAAGCCAGGATCCTTCTCAGTACTCACATTAACAAGCATGATCTCAATCATTAAAGGCTTAGCATGCCTCTCTTTCTCTCAAATGATCAAATTTTTGTAAAACCCGAGGAATTCCTTCCTTTTCGTTTTCACCGTAGTGTTCAAAAAGTTTTGAAAAACTTAGGTCAATGCAATGATTTTGGGGTGCAGAAGAGTAGGCGAAAAGTACTGCCATTTCATTCAAACTTTCTGGCACAACTGGCACAAGGCAGAAGCAAGCACAAAAGTATGAAAAACCACTCTGTTTCATTCATAACTGTTGGTGTAACTGGCTCCATGGCGGAAACAAACTCAAAAGAAAGCCAAAAGATAGACACAAAACAAAATAGTGATGCCCGAGGTAACACCCCCGGAATCACCTGACTCTAACAAAACAGGACTGACTCGATACAACAAGACAGACCCGAAACAAAAAGACTGACTCAAAACAAAGAGACAGACTTAAAACCACACAGCAAAACTGACCTAAATACCCAAGTCAGAAACTGGCATTCGCAAATGCTCAAAACAGTGCGTGCCATACGCCACATCTGGAGTAAATCGAGTGCCACCCGCAGCTGGTTCATCCCCCGATCACATAATCACATTATCCCCCACAAGTTCACTGATCAAGTGCCGATAGACTTTGTAGGACTTGGTGCGGTAATGACCCAGTTGCCAAACAGATCTTGTACATCATAGCGCAGACGAAAGCAACTGTCAGTGTCATGACCGGTTTGTTGATGGTAGGTATAGTATTTAGTCTGGTCATGCTTTGTAGGGATAGGATCGGGTAGGGGCCGTTGTTCCAACGGTTTCAGATGCCCTTTTCGGAGTAAGACCTCTAGAGCCTTTAACAAAGGCATATGAAGTGGAGTGAAAACCTTCTTGACTCGAGGTGGGTATTTGGTTTTTTGTGAGCTACTTCCGGACGCACCGGTGAATGGGGTAGCTGTTTTTGATGTGGTGGTGGTGACCATGCCCACTTCAGAAGATCTTGCAGCCGCATCACCACTGGTGGTCGCATTCGAATTGCGGGAAAATGCCCGCCTAGGCTGCTCCTTCTCCTGGTCAATAAGGCCCTGCTTCATAGCGTCCTTGATCTGTACTCCCATCTCATGTAAATTTGAAAAGGTAGGGAAGGGGAGAACGATCATCTTCTGCATGAGCTTGGGCTGGAGATTACGCACAATCATCCGAATTTGATCTTTGTCAGTGGGCCTAAGGGTCATCATCGAGGCCTTGGCCCTCCAGCGGGTTACGAAATTAGAAAAACTCTCCTTAGGCTCTTGCCTTGTTGTCTCAAGATCACGGGTTGTGACCTCAATTTGCGTGTTATAGGAGTATTGCGCAACGAAGGCCTCGGCCATCTCATCCCAGTTTCGTTTGACATCGTCTTCTAATTTTGCATACCAGATAGCGGCCACACTCGACAGGGTCCGGCCGAATAAAGAAAGCTTCTGTAGTCTGGTGAGGCCTATCAGCCTTAATATGTCTGAAAATAGCCGTAAGTGCACCATGGGATCCCCGGACCCGTCAAATCGATCAATGTGCGGCATTTTGAATCTGTCAGGCAGCGTCACAGCTGCGTCAGTATATCCATCTTCGATGTCAGTGATGGTCTTGACTCCTTGGGATCTCTTGAACAGCTTTTCAAGCTTGCTCAACTTCAATGCTGTGGGGTCTGTCTCGAACTCAAAGGGAGAGTCCGGTAGGTTGATGGGTGTTTTGGATAATTGGGGTAGGATTGGGGGCGGAGCTGGCCCCATCGGAATGTCCGTACCTTCCTGGACATTTGGTGTCTCCCCAGGTGCTGGAGCTCCTGGTGGGGGAGGAGCCTGACGCGAAGCAGATGCTCCGTTTTGCTGTTGTAGCTTGGTGATTAGCTCAGCCTGCTGGGCCATGATTGCAGCCTGCTGTTTGGCAAATTTCGTCTGGCGGGCAGCATCTTGCTGCATGAGTTTCATACTTTCTTGGAGTTGACGCATCATTTCCTCCATCCCTGCCATGTTCTGCTGTTCTGGCTGACTGACTGGTGGGGTGACTAAAAACTGATAAAAACTGAGGCCTCAGCCTGCCTATTCACTAGTGGGGTGGATAAAGGCCACTGATCTGGTAACTGCTGAACCGGTGATCTGTGCCTAACTAGCCCCTTTTACCCTGCCTCTGGCGGAGGAACACTGATTTGCCCTTGAACTGAATCTTTAACCTGACAAAGTCTATCAGCACAAGTCCGATGAACCTCGGGGGATATCAGAACCTTCTGAAGCTATGGTTCCAAGACTACCTAGCAAAAGAGAAAACATGCAGCATCTCAGCCTAATTTCACCTGAATAGATATGAGCATAGTTGAATGAGTGTGCTCTCTACTGAATTCTGTCCAAAATTTTGCTGGTGAACTGATACCCTCAAGTAAAACTGATTACCCAAATACTGATCCTGATGCCCACAGGCCTGAAACTCAAGCTTGCAAACTGATACATGCATTCCCTGTAGAGACGCACTCTAAAAGCACATAGCAAGCAAAGAGAGCCAAAACACCCCTATGTTGGGGGTAGGGTTTCCCTGTCCTATTTTGTCAGGAGCTAGGGTTTCACTACGCACACAGCGATTTCAAGCAACCTAAGCTCGGGTAAGCAACCTATCCTAGCTTGGAATGGTCACTATGGATTCCGAATATGCACTAGGTCGAATGGTCAAAAAGGGTGCCCCAGTAAAATCGGGGTTTGTGTTCCCATACTGGCAGAGCCCACAACCGGTCAGCCTTATGGTCATGCCTTGATAAGACAAGCCTCTGGCAAACCGTCCAGGAATAGCAGATGGCAAACACGGTGTCCTAGGCGCACCAATGCACATGCAATGCAAAGAAACACATAAGTGTAGTAAAAAACAGATATCGTGAGTTCGAGTCAAGTTCTCTAAGTCCCTAGCAGAGTCGCCAGAAACTGTAGACGTCCCCGAACGCCCCGGGAGGATGAGTCCCGTTCTGTTCATTTTGGGCTCACTACAAGTTCAGACTCTCAAATTGTCACGGTTCTAAATCTGAACCAAAGAATCCAAATCCGGCAAATCGTTTTGAGAAAACAGATTTTGAAAGAAGTGTCAAACATGGACTGCTTTGCCAGATACAGAGTCGCCACCTAAATGTTTTATTTTGGGGAAATTTAGGAAACCCTGACTCGTTTGCCTAAGGCCACGTGTCCGTCATCACCAATGTTGCCTCGGCTCGGGAATTTGGGTACGATTGGGGTAGGTCACTTCGTGAGCACCCCCGCTTGCCCTATCAAAGATCGGCCTCTACTAACCATGATATCTATTTTTGGAAACATTATGCGTTCTTATTCCGGTTATTAGCCTAGATTTACTATGTGATGCGCACAGCATACAAGTATAGACTGGGTCGCCTGAATTGGAACAAAACATTTCATGTTTGTTTTTTGAAAATGGTTTGATGGTGCTACCCGCAAGTAGGCTAAGACGTGGATTTGCCACCCTCGAATGGGCTTAGAAAACATGATTTTGCCACTATCTAGTGGGCTTAAAACTCACGGTCAACGAATTGTTCCAATTCAAATAACCCAGCCTTCACCCACAGGCATTCAGACAGTTATATCATATAAGCATGTAGCCTCATGGTAAGCATGCTATCATGGCAGTCACTCACACGCATGCAAGGATGCTAAAGCATAAAACTTACCGAGTACTCCAAGCCAAAACAGAAGCTAATTAGAAATCCATGCATGATCCTAACTATACAGAAATGCCTAATGCAACACATGCAAAATGCAACTAAGATAGGCTCGGCTTATTCTAAAGATGGCATGTGAAATGCTACAACTAACATGTATTCAACTTAGAATTGAGATACAAATGCAATTAGTATGATGTGTCGAGCCCGGTGCATGCAAGACAGATGAATGAATGCAAACATGCTATCATACTGTATGCTAATTGAAACATGCCCTAATCTAACCATCATAAGCTGATAAATAAAAGGGAGAAAGACGTGGGGTTGGAAGACATACATCACACACACGCACACTTATTACAACATTACCCTCGCGCAGAGGGTCCGAATAAATAATACAGTCCCAAATGAATAAATAATACAGTCCCGAATAAATACAGAATCCTAATTAATTAACAAATTAATCTAGGAAAGCAGTAAATTGGCACGCAAATCCATGGACCGCCTCAGCTCTGTTCCAAATGATGAATGATGCATGCTCGGGTTGCCTTGTGCGGGCAATTATTCTTGGGATGCGTGCCAGGCTCCGGAAGGTTGCTGATTTCTGATTTGCTGTAACAGAGAGCAACAAAGGGGCATGGCAAAGTATTTTCACATATGTATGCATGACTACTCTTCAGGGAGTGTAGTCCTCGATCCTCGTGCCACCAATCACGCATCTCGATGCATGATGGCCGAGAAGTCGAATTGCATGACTCAATATGAAATGAATGCACATATGAACACAACAAGGCCTAGACTCCATCATGGATAATCCGGAGTGTCGACGACCAAGAATTGAGACACGTTCCGTCACTCGGAGTACGAAACGTTCCTCGTTTCCTGTGCTTGGGCTAACTCCTATCCCAAGCACAATGCAATATGCATGACATGCATGAATGCGATCCTAACATGCATCCTAGCATACACAATGCTATGAAATGGCATACACAATGCACGATGTAACGAGGCATACACAATGCTCTAACATACAACCTAGCATACACAATGCTATGAAATAAACGGCATACACAATGCATGATGGACTTACATCAACATGAGTGGACCTCAGCCACACTCACATCAGTAGCCATTAGGTGAAAATGGGACTATCGAAATGCGTGTACACATGCACGCAAATCGAGGACCGATCCTAGGCATAACATGCAACTCTAACAAGGCATGGCAAGGGATGCAAGATGGCATGCAAACTCACAAATTCCAGCACTGAAATATGATGCTAAACAGCCCCGAAACATGGAAAAATGGCACCCGATGCATGAGATGAAACCCGAAACTCGAAACTAGGCACATGGAATGACTTATAGCTATACAAAGCATGCATTATTTGATCATGAAACATGAAGACAGAGCTAAGGCAGTCCCAAAATATGAACATTTCCAGTTCAAAGCATGGCCAAAAGATGCTAGCATGGTGGACAAAATAGCATGCAATCTTGACTAGCAATCATGGTTTACATGGCAAGTATATGAAGCAAATGTAATCTCACCAAACCAGCAAAAATCAGTGAATAAATCATGTGAAAATAGGCCCAAATAACCACTGATATGCAACCATGGTATGCAAAAATAATGAGCTCTTTTAGAGGGCCATGCAATGGATTATTAAGCACATACAAGGTGGACACTTAGCATGGCATAAAAAACTATGAAAATCAAATATGGTAGTCTCAAAACTCACCAAATTGACCTTGGAAAGTGGCTTCAAAGCATGCAAGATAGGGGCTCTTTGGAGGGCCAAAAAGGCCACCAAACAAGAGAAGGAGAGAGAGGGTCACCCCCCTCTAATTTTGGCTCTCAAAATAGTGTCTTAGCCACTGAAATTCCACTGGATTTCAGTGGCTAGAAGGCCAAAACAAGGCCAATGCAAATGCTCACATGTATGTCTCAAAACATGAAGAAATAAGGCATGCAAGGAAGGAGATGACCTCAAACAAGAAAATTCCCTTAATAAAAAATCAATAGAGCCTCTAAAAAAAACTTTTTCCAGTTTATAACAAATCTCAAAAACAAACACAAATAGGTCTAAACTATCATGCAAAGATGGCCCTAAAAGAGAGAATAGAGACAAGGGACAGAATCTGGCCTCAAACAGTGAAGAGCCCTTAAACAAAGTTTAAGAGGGGCTCAAAATAAGGTACTTTACAGTTTATGACCAAGTCCAAAACAACTCACAAGTAGGGCTACAATATGATGTAAAAAAGGCCCTAAAAAGAGAGATAGAAAGCAAGAGGCAGTATCTGGCCTCAAACAGTGAAGAGCCCTTCAACAAAGTTGAAGAGGGGCTCAAAATGAAGCACTTTACAGTTTGTCTCAAAGCCCATAAATGCTTAAAAATAGGGCTAACATATCATGCAAGAAATAGCCATAAAAGAGGGATAAAGGGAAAGGGGTAGCAGGTGGCTTCAAACAGAGAAAAACCCTTGATCAAACATGAAGATAAGCTCAAAATAAGACCATTTCCAGTTTGGGTCGGAGCCCAAAAATGCTATCAAATATGGCTTAGATATAGAGCAAAATAAGGCAAGAAAAGAGAAGAAGAAGACTTACCCTTGAAGACCAAACTTCAACAGCTCTTGGACCAAATTTCTGAGCTCTCAACCTCTTCAAAACAATCCCAAGATGCTGGAATGGAGGATGGAGGCCTTGTGCTATGGGTTGGTGTGTAAATGGCCAAGAACCAGGGGTGTTTTGAGGCTTGGAAGAGAGGGAGAGGGAGGATTGTATGCAATGGCCCTAAACAATTTTTTGTAACCCTTAAACATGAAGGAGGGGTGCTGGTTATATAGAGGAGGAGAGTGGAGGAATGGGGGGGAAAATCAAATTCAAATTTCCCTCCAAAAGGCAGCCCCTCGGATACAAAATCTGGGAGAAAACAGAGGGTACAGCTGGAAGGCACTTGGAGAGAGGATTCTGGCCGGCTAGGTTCAAAAGGTTCAGGTGGCCGGCCGGCCACCCCCCATGGCCGGCCGGCTAGGGGTCAAAAGGGTCAATGAAGATTGCTGGCCGGCCACCTCAAAAAGGTGGCCTCCCATGTGTGCACAACACAACTATGTGGTCAAAACCCAGAAAATGTGAACCAGGAGAGAGAAAAGCCAACTTTTTAGAGGGGTTCAAAAGGGTCAGAGACAATTACTGGCCGGCCTATTCATATTGGTGGCCTCCCAGGTGTGTACAACACAAATATGGAGTTTAGGGCTAAAGAAAGTGGTTCGGGAGTGGTCAACATTAGCTTTCTAGTAAGGAAAACGGCCGACGGAGAGCGATGAAGAAATAAAACTGGCTTTTCAGAAAAATTGCTGGCCTCCCACCCTCCTACAAGCTTTCTAACAATGAAAATAAGGTCTCCACCAAAAATGAACAAAAACGGATCCAAAACGGAAGTTCGGGGACCGAAACGCGCGGCCCGGGGCCCTGAAAATGGGCTGTTAAGCACCGGAGGTGGTGTTCGACCACGAAGTTGGTCTCTCGAACCACAATGTCCCTAGAAAGGGAGGAAATAAGTTGTGTGCCAAAAATCGGAGCAAACGGAGGTGGTTAAGCGGTCCCGAACCGAGGCACACGGCTGACGGCTTTGAAAAACCAGAAACTGGGTTCCGAACGGGAAAAATGGCCTACGACCACAAAACGTAGCCTACGGCCATTGAGAGATGGTCTATGAGACCTCTCCCTCCCTTCGGGAAGAGAAAACGGAGAAAACGGGACCCGGTTCACAAATCGAGGCAAAGCACAAAAGAGCCCCGAAGTCCGGAGGCAAGGCTCGCAGCCGAGACTCTAAAACTTCAGAACTAGCACAATATGCAACATCACCAAGCGCTCAATCGGTGACGTCTGAGTCTTAAGGTCGGTCAAAAATGGGGTGTCTACACTCGTACAAACTAAACTCGCCTGGTCGAATATCTGATGCCCTCTCCGTGGATTCGGGTAGTCTTAGCCCTATCTCCGACGGAATTTGATACTTCTTCCTTATCCTCTCGAGCTCCTTCACTGTCAGTACGGACCTGTTTGGTTTGGTGTGCCAATGGTCCGGCTCCACCTGGCTAATTGCTCTTGCGGCAGAGATCATTGTCCTGGGGCGAGCTCGCACAACTTGACTCACTCCCTACCCCTCCCTACGCTCCATACGATATTGTTCTGCCAAACCTACCGCATCGTCATCGCCTAGTGGATCAACCCTCGCGTTTGTTGCTTCCTCTTAGGTCGTCTCTCTCGTGTGTCTGCGAATCGCTTCGGATGCGGGCGCAAGGAAATCCACAAAGTGTCGCAGGGGCGTATCGCTAGCAATGAAGGAGTTTACACTGGGAATGTTTTTGATGTTTTGCAAACAGATAAGTAAAGTGAATAATACCAAAGGCCCAAGGCTTGCCTGTATTCCAAGGGTCACAATTAATTCTCGCCAGTTTGAAAATTTTCAAAAAATTCGCCCAAACTGTATTTTCAACACCCTATCATGACCTATCGTTTCACTTATTGCCCAACGCCTAACCTCCCCCATTACGCGATTCTGCCACGTGTACGCCCACGATCCACTACCCTTTTCCCCTTCCCTGTCTATTTCACTTCACTTCAGCACGTGCCACGTCGCCTCTCGAGCCCTGCGCCACACCACTCGGCCACCCTTCGCGGTCGGCCCTCCTCTTGGTCGATCCCTCCACTCAGCCACCTTTCGCGGTCGGCCCTCCTCTTGGTCGGTTCCCCCACTCGGCCACCCTTCGCGATCGGCCTTCCTTATGGTCGGTCACCCCTCTCAGTCGGCCTTGGCCCCGCCGATCCCTCGTAACCCTCATCTTCTTCATTATTCCCTTCGTTGGACTAAAGTTGGACTTGGAAATGAGGGACTACTAACATGGGTAAGCACATAAAGATTATAGCCCACCGTTTAGGGCTCAATACATATCTCAAATATTAAAGCCTAGCACTGCTAAAGCCCCACATGGCAATAAGAACCAATGACATCACGACACGTGGCGAGAGAAGGGCAAGCCGCATCAGCAGACAAAGATCTGCAAAGTTATTGCCACGGCACATCGCCATTAATGAGGCCCCTTACAGCATTTATTGCGATAACCCCTCTTCGTCGGGAAGCACGCCCTCACTCTGAACAAGGTAAGCTACAGCATAGACTTTCGGGCAAGATGACAGGTCGGAAGGGATAACGAAATGATTACCAGGAGATATAAGCAGACGTTGAAGACAAAAAGAAGGTTAAGCTTTTCTATCTCTAGTCTATCTCTACAATCCACTTCTCTTCCTAACTTGCTCATCGGAGAATTCGCTGGGGGACTCCCTTTTCTCCATTGGACTTTTGTGCAGGTTTCCCCATGGGTTTGGTCATTCGGACATAGGCTTGAGCAGCGTGGATCAGTCCGACCCGTCTTGTCATCACGAACTGTATCATCAATTTTGTCTTCGAAATTGAGTTGTCCGAATTTTCACTTGAGTTGAGTTTGGGTTCTCCTCATTCGTTTGTGAATAGTAAATTTAAAAAAAAAAAATTAATACAAATGATAGTTTCTTAAAATTGATTATATTCACAATAAATTACCCTTTTTTGGGGTGGTTGGGCTGGTCTGGTTCAAATTGAACTTGTAGCATCAGGCCCAAATGATACTATGAAGAGAAAGCCCAACTAATCAGGCCCAAGAAAAAGATTGCTTATTGGGTCTTGACTACTAGATAAGAATTTGACAAGATAGGTTACCATGTATTTGGATCTTAGATTTGTAAGGTAATGGAAGTTATTTTCTTCTCTTATTTTTATTTTTTTTTTCCCTCCACAAATTCTCTTCAAATAAAAATTCAAATACAACCTTAATGTTTATCATTAGCAGGTTTTGGTAAACAGATACAAATGATTTCAATTTTTCATTAAAAAATTCGATTTTGTCTCATTTAAATTTATTTGAACTTTTCTCAATTACTAAATGAATGAGTTCGAATTAAAATTTTAAAGTCATTTAGTAATTGAATCAAGTTCAAGTAAACCCAAATTTGGTTCGAATATCAATTCTCTTTTTATTAACTTATTTTATTTCTCTACTTATGTTTTAGTGTTTATATAAATTTATAATGGTGCAAATATTATATTTTCTGTTTTCATTATAAAATATTAAATGAAAATGCTATTTGTGAACTCCATCATGAGGTAGGTAGGGTGGGCGTGTTCATGGCCCCCAACCCAGTATGTTTAATACATGGGACAAATATTTGGTCATAGGGTTAAGTTGGGCTAACATTTTGAGCTACTTAGTCCTACTCACAATTATAAATGGGCCTGAAATTATTTCTCAACCCAATCCTATGATGTGATGAATGTATCTAAAATATAATTCCAAACAGCCCATAAATAGGCCATCCAAGTGATCTACTTTTCTAATTTTGGTTTAGTAAAAATATGCGAACATAAATTGCCCACAAATTGAAGAATCTTTGGGGGAAGGGAAAAAGGATTTCAAATATTGGAAAAAAAATGTCACAAGAGACATTTTGTAATAGCACTTTCTATTATCACTAAACTAAGTTCTTGTCCAAAGATGATCTATTTTAGAATTGAACTTAAATTCGACAAAATTAAAATAGGGTTCGTTTGACAAGTAAGTTGGGATTAATTTAGTTCATTAAAAAATAAAATAGACTTAAAAGTCAATAAGACAAAATGTTACATCCAAATCATAATTATTATATTTTTTCTCTCACAAAATTATAACAAAAAAATCAAAAGTTCTTGCCAAACGAAACTTTTTTAGTCAGACTTAAAATAACTAAAAGTTAGACTAGAAAAGTCCATTCCAAACGAATAATCTAACTACTTTTTTCCTCCAAAATATCTAGAGAAATTGAAATTTCTGCATGTATTGTCAAGTTGATTAAAATGACCAGTTATTGAATTTCTAGAAGAAAAATGACCTTAAACATTGGATTGACTTGGTAACTATTGGAAATATCAAATTAAGCATATAAATACTAGATATGTGGAATTAGTTTTGTTTGTTAATGTGAACTAACATGAATTGGTTGCATATATATATATATATATATACATAAAATAAAATAAAAATCAAAAATGGAAAATCAAGCAGAAGGGAAGGCTCTTTGTTGCAGATTATAATAGAAAAGTACTAAGAAATAAAATGATGAGAAAAAAAAAAACTCTTGTACTTTGGAAAAAAAAAAATTCAAATTACAATAAATCGTAGACATTCGAGATGAAGGACGTAAATAGTTTCATGTTAGCATTTTCTAATGTCAAGTTCTAAATATGCACTTATACGTGGTTAGTAGACTAAAACGATATTAAAAGGTCAGATTAAAAAGGTTAAAAGTTAAATATGTTCTTAAAAACTTATCATCCATTCAATGTTATGCTAGTCTTTTGGTACCAAAAAAAGTTAACATTAAGGTTTTGTTTGGGGACTAAATATTTTAGCTTTCGTTTGGAAAGTGGGTTGATTTTTTAACTTTTTGGCTATTTTTAGCCTGGGCTAAAAAAAGCCTCGTTTGGGATGAATTTTTTGATTATTTTTTACTTTTATGAGAGAAAAAATGAAATGATTATGGTTTAAACGTGGCATTTTGTCTTATTAACTTTTTAGTTTATTTTGTTTTTTTGTAACTAAAATAACCCCAACCTCACATGCCAAACATAGCCTTACTTAAAAAATCAAAAAATTACTAAAATAGTTTATTTCCTGATGGGCATAGCCCAAATAAGTGGCCCAATGGGCTGTCCAAACAATTCCTAATCCAACTTAGGCCCAGGGGCCAGACAAGAGGAAGAGACAAGCAACCTCCTTCTGTGAAGTCCACGGCATGACAACACTACCATAGACTTACGACTGATAGGATAGGTCGACTGACAGGGCACGGTAAGCGAAGAGGCCAGAAAGTTATGGAAGAAATCAATATATACAAATAATCACTCTCTCTCTAACGATTTTCTGCTTCCTCTCTAAGCTAAAAGCTTCCATTTTTCTACTAGAGACTGCTCTAACTTAAACATCGGAGGGTTCTCAAGAAGGAACCCCGCCTCCGGGGTCCTTCTCGACGGACTTGGTGCAAGTACAACTGGGAAGACGAGGTCCAATCATCCTGTGGAGCATCCGGACCCTGTCCGACCCATTCCTCATCTGACAAAACTACATTATCAGTTGGCGCCGTTTGTGGGAAACTCTTCCGGTTGGCGGTTGTACTCATTGTCACTGGAAATAGTTTCCTTTTCACCCACCTTCAGTGTCGGAATGAATGGTTACCACATGATTCATGGCTTCCCAGTGGCGGTGGCGACATTTTCCCCGCCTACACCTCTCTCACCGGCACCATGATTCTAGACCGATCCGTGGCCGACGATCTCATTCCTAGCCCGGTCCAATCGTACCTCAACTTGGCTCTCCAATGCCTCTTCACGCCGCTCTCGGCTCACCTCACCATTGTCGTTGGTGAGCACTGCGGAGGTCTACCTACGCACCAAAATCAACCCCCGCACCAAGCAATTCAAAGTCGTCAAGACTTCAAAGTTCAAGAACAAACAAGCAAAAAGTTCAAGAACAAAGCTCTGGACAAGTATTTCCCATTTGATCCATATCAAAGGCCCAGATTGCCCCACGTGAAGACATGGGCTTCACTCCCCAAGCCACTAACTCTCTCTCTTTTCCCTACGTCTATGTCATGTCACATCATCACGTGCATCCCTGCACCTTGAGCCCCGTGCACTGCCAACCAACCCAGCTCGGCAACATAGGTCGGTCGGCAACATAGCTCGGTCAGCAACATACGTCGGCCAGCAAACTAGTTACATAGCTCGGTCGGCAACATAGCTCAGTCAGCAAACTAGTTCGGTCGGCAACATAACTCGGTCGGCAACATAGATTGGTTGGCATCATTGGTCGGTTGACAACTCGGTCGGCAACATATGTCGGTTAGCAAACTAATTCGGTCGGCAACATAGCTCGGTCGGCAAACTAGATCGGTCGGCATCATTGGTCGGTCGACAACTCGGTCAGCAACATAGGTCGGTAAACAAACTAGTTCGGTCGGCAACATAGCTCGATCGGCAAACTAGATCGGTCGGCATCATTGGTCGGTCGACAACTCGGTCAGCAACATAGGTCGGTCAGCAAACTAGTTCGGTCGGCAACATAGCTCGGTCGGCAAACTAGATCTGTTGGCATCATTGGTCGGTCGGCAACATAGGTCGGTCAGCAAACTAGTTCGGTCGGCAACATAGCTCGGTCGGCAACTTCAGCAACAATCAGACGGAGCCTCAGCGCCTCCGCCATATCCGAATGGTCTACTTTTCTCTCCTCAAGGACATCATGAGTAAGATATTCAAACTTCTTTTATCTATGTTGCACATTTCATAACATTTTAGATCAAAAAGCCTCAGCCAGACTGAGCATGAAGACCTTAGCCAGACTGAGCACTACCGAAAGCCTCAGCCAGACTAAGCACGAAGACCTCGGCCAGACCGAGTTACATAAAGTCTCAGCCAGAATGAGCACTACCAAAAGCCTCAGCCAGACTGAGCATGAAGACCTCAGCCAGACTAAGCACTACCGAAAGCCTCAGTTAGACTGAGCATGAAGACCTCGGCCAAACCGAGTAACATAAAGTCTCAGCCAGACTGAGCACCAAGGGGGAGTCCTGACCAGATTACTTAAAGCCTCAGCCATACTGAGCACGAAGACCTTGGCCAGACCGAGTTTACAAAAGCCTCAGCCAGACTGAGCATGAAGACCTTGGCCAAACCGAGTTTACAAAGTCTCAGCTAGACTGAGCATGGAGAAGACTCCAAACCACACAAATAACCACTCCTCTAACATGAGCACAAGCAACAATGAAGGAGTTCAACATCAGGACTTGGAACCAAGCTCTAAATATACGTCAGTCTGCTGTTTGCCCTAGATCATTTCTAAGACCCCCACGTGGGAGACCAATCGACCGATTCCAATGGGCGACCGACAACCATATAGAAGACCTCCATGAGGAAATCCACTATATGGGAGGACAGCTACCATGCGAAAGACCACCATATGGGAGACCTCCATGCGAAAGGCCTCCATGTAGAAAACCACTATGCGAAAGACAAACATTTGGGAGGCCACCAGCCGCTCCACAGCTTGAATGCCATCAACATCAAACAGAGACTAAGCACACTGTAAGTGGGCATATATTGCTTTCATGGCTGAAATATTGGCAAAAGCATCCATCACCACTCTGTTCTGGAGCTTCTCATCGTCATTGTCAGCATACTAAGACCCATCATTGCTCATGTTATTATCATATTTGACTGATGAAGTACCTTCTCTGACCAAAATATTGAACTCTGAAGAAGGTCCACCGACATGGCCTACAAAAAGCCAGTTCACCGTTCACACGGACTCACCGAGCACCATCACATTAGATCAAGTAATGGCTCGACAGTGTGTCCAAGCACGCTCACGCAACAACCAAGCCCTCCAAGGCAGTACAAGAAGGGCCCCAGCCGAGCCTCCTAACCCAAACAATCCATCTCCATACTTTACGAAGAAACGCCGACAGCGTTAACCACTTGATTGAGCAAAACCAAGCCATGTTCCAACGAGAACTACCAGTTTCTACCCCTCCGCCTCTACAAATCGTCCGTCAAAATTAGGATCAAGTCCAAAAAGGCCGTCCTCAGCAACAATAGGGACCGCTTCTTCCACCACTCGCTCCGCGAGCAATAGCCGACCATCTAAAATCCATCGGCCTATTGCCAAAGAGCACTGGCCGACCACCAAAGTACTCCGCCAACCTCCAAAACTGCTCGGCCGACCTCCAAGGCTTCCAATAGTCATCGGCCGACCTCCAAAAATTAGCCAACCTCCAAGACTTCCAACAGTCATAGTCCGACCCCCCGGTCATCAGTCGACCTCCAAAACCATTAGCTGACCGTCCAACACGCTCTACAAACCAAGTGAGACCCTGCGGGCTAAACAAACTCAACAAGACTGGGTCTAATTCTACAAGTAAGGTATTCAACTTCTTCTACATCGGCTGACCGTCCGAAGCCTCAGTTGAACTGAGCCCAAAGACCTTAGCTAGACTACCAGACCGAGACCGAGCACCCACAGAGCCTCAGCCAGCCTAAGCACATCAAGATCTCGGCCAGACCGAGCACCAAAAAGCCTCAGTCAAACTGAGTACAAACTTACGGTACGAGCTAATCCATCAGCCGACTGCCCAGGTCCTCAGCCGACCTTCCAAAGGCCTCAGCCTCAGTTGCATTGCTCTACACAAGGGCTAGCACTTTACATTCCTCACAATTTCGCACATACCGACTCCTCTCGGCGCACGCAGTCTGCGCTGCTTTGCGCCGGCCCAAAATCTCCAACTTTACTCCCTTTAACTCTCACTGCGCCTTGCCCAGTTGGTTTTTGAGCAATCCTACCTCTATCGCAACACCCATTCATTTGCTCAATAAATTTGGCCACCATCGCCCTGCCTCTTTCCGTGACTTGGGGGACTACTTTACTCTCTCTTATTCCCTTCGTTGGACTAAAGCTGCACTCGGAAATAGGGGACTACTGATGGGCATAGCCCAAATAAGTGGCCCAATGGGCTGTCCAAACAATTCCTAACCCAACTTAGGCCTAGGGGCCAGACAAGAGGAAGAGACAAGCAACCTCCTTCTGTGAAGTCCACGGCATGACAACACTACCATAGACTTACGGCTGATAGGACAGGTCGACTGATAGGGCACGGTAAGCGAAGAGGCCAGAAAGGTATGGAAGAAATCAATATATACAAGTAATCACTCTCTCTCTAACGATTTTCTACTTCCTCTCTAAGCTAAAAGCTTCCATTTTTCTACTAGAGACTGCTCTAACTTAAACATCGGAGGGTCCTCAAGAAGGAACCCCACCTCCGGGGTCCTTCTCGACGGACTTGGTGCAGGTACAACTGGGAAGACGAGATCCAATCATCCTGTGGAGCATCCGAACCCTGTCCGACCCATTCCTCATCCGACAAATCTACATTATCATTTCCAAACTAGCCTTAAATTAATTTTGACATTAATTACAATTGCTTGATGGTATATGACTGATTGTAATTTTCTTTTTTTGAAACCACAAAATATATATATATATATATATATATTGTATTTTGCTCAAAACAAACCATTTCTATCCTATAATATTTTGTAAGTGATCTTGGTGCTTGCATTGTATAATTAAACTTAAAACTGGACAAAAACAAAAGTGATCTTAACTACTTTTCTTCGTCCGACTGATGAGTGGAGGAAATATATGCAGTGACAATCCACTAGAAGAACATGTCATTGAATTTCTAGGGGGGAAAAAAACAAAAAATGGGCTAAAAAAAAGTTGAATTAATGACTTGGTAAACATCGAAAACATCAAACCAAATAAATGGTTGAAATTGTTAGGATAGTTTGTTTGGCAATGACATTTTTAATATTTTTTTTACAATAAAATTGTTGTTTAAAAAACTGATGCATTTAATAAATGCTGAAAAATTAATTTTTGCTAGCAAAAAAGTTGAGTAGATCTTAAGTTTTTTTTTTTTTTTCGTTAGTCTTTTAGCTGAAAACAAACAAGGTTTTTTTATTAAAAATGTCCAAACCAAAGAGTAATTTTTTCGCACATGTTTGATAATGTGAACTAAGGGAGCCGCTAGTTTAGTAGTTACAACTTGACATACTTTGTAGGTTCAAACTTGAGGATAACTTCCATATGCAAAGAGAATTATTATATATTATTGATTTTGTCACTAATTAATATCTATATCATATAGTAGTAAGATTACATTTATATTCGTTAATTCTTAATATATTTGATCTGAAAAAAGATTGAGAGTCACAATCTAAATCTCATTATTTTGCCCATAACAATATGATAAATTATACATTAATTTTTTATTTGTTATAAATTCAACACGGCAAGTCCTATTGCAATCTCACCAATGTAAAATCAAGAGGGGGCTGGGTTGGGATTTACATAGTATGACAATGAATTAGGGCAAAGTTGTCTTGGACCAACCAATAGTTTTAAAGAACTAAATATGTATTTATATATTATTTGAAATGTTCAAATTTTGGTGAGGCAGTCGACATATAACATGCCAAAGATCCACAGTTCATGCCGTTTGGTTTGTTCATCTCACGAGCATTCCCATGGTCGGTCGTCGGATAGGATTCGCCCCCATTTTATGCGTTATTTTTGTTAACAACACCAATGTTATCTATTAAAAAACAAAATATTAAAAAAATATTATTTATAATTTAAAATAGGGCTATGCTAATTTTTTGTCGTAACAAATAATTTAATATTTTCTGGAGCAAGTGTAAGTTATGCTCTAAATCGATTGTTTTTAATCTATAAATATTAAGACACATTAGTAATGCTCTGGTATTTTAGGAAAGAATATCAAAGATGTCAATTGGAAAGTGGGAATGGTTGGAGATTTGCTTAATTCACTACAAAAATCTCATAACTAATCACCACAAAACTTCATAACCAATTTCACCATAAATTTGACTACCATAAAAACTTCATCACTAAGCACTTGATAATTCAAAACTTAAACAATTCAGCTACGAACACAAAAATTGATAACAGATCCAAACATAAAGTACACATGAATGAACAAAATTTTATAAAATTTCTTAATTAGGTCCACTTTTAAAAAATCATAAACATCAATCTACATTCTGTTTCTAGTTGTGTAATAGATTTATGTATGGAAAATACTATTCTTATATGAAATTCATACAAAAAATTTGACAAGAATGATATGATAATGCCATTATTATAAAATCTTTAATGATGTTTTGTTTTGAAATAAACGATCTAAAAATGAATCACGTCATTATGTATGAAAATTATGTATAACTTTTTTATTTTTTATATAGCATTACTCTTTATATATGTATATAATTATTCTAAGTTAAATCATAAATTTTCGTCACTGGGTTTTGTGGTACGCACGCTATATACC
Organism: Camellia sinensis; assembly: GCF_055761805.1. Classification (NCBI taxonomy): domain Eukaryota; kingdom Viridiplantae; phylum Streptophyta; class Magnoliopsida; order Ericales; family Theaceae; genus Camellia; species Camellia sinensis. The sequence goes on from NC_138965.1 coordinate 194,857,324, forward strand.
ATAAAATTTTTGTTGTTTTTATAATGGTTACAAATACCTCATCATTTTTGGCAAGTATGGTGTATAGAAAGACAATTTAATATTGTGTGTGTCAATTTTCGACCACACTGTCAATCAAGTACTGAGCTAGAGAATACTGGCAGAATAGATTAAGCCCGAACGATCTGTCACAAAAAGAAGAGATTCCGGCGGTGATTCGTTCACCTGGGAGCACTCCGACGATCAAATCAGTAACCTCTCAAAGATAGCAAAAGTGCTTAACTCACTATTCAAAATATAAAAAGCATACCTTAGACCCATGAAGGTGTCTCTCTTTTATAGCCAACACAAACCTAGTCCTAATAGAAGCCTAGCTTCAATGGACTTAGGATTACTGCTAATCTTGGACTCCCAGTAGGATTGGGATAAACTCTCTAAGAGTCTTATCTTTACCCAAACTGAAGTCTTCTCTCATTCTAGAACTCTTGTCCCTTATCCGCTTATCTCGGATTCCAGTATCTTGGCAGATAATCTCGGCCTAGCCGAGATCATCTCGGCCTCAAGATCAGGACACGTGGCACCTCGGCTGGCACTTCGGTGACACCTCGGCCACGTTTTGTCATTCAAAATCTATGTCCTCACAACTGCCCCTTAGGTTCTATTACCTCGGCATCCTGAGGTGATGGAACCTATATCATTTCTTCCATTTAGCACATCGGCTAAGCTCACTCCATTATTCATTACCGAGGTCATCACTCGTCGGCTCAATATGACCAAGACCTATAGTCTACTTTCATCAATACTTTGGAACCAACAACCAAGTTTGTTCAAGTTTCTCAATCGAAACTGTCCTCCTAGCTGAGGTATTTGCTTCATTGAATCAAGAACTCCAAGAGTTTTATCCCGCGTGAAAGCTGCCACGCACAGCAACCCAACCGTTTCAGCCACGCGTCTTCCCCTCACTAGATCGTACTTGATACGCGCCTGTAAGTGGTCTTGTATCTGGGTGCGCCGTCTGACAAGCACGTCGCCCTAGACGCTTTAATGATATTTTGTCGCCATTCTCCGTGTTTGATCAAAATCAATTCTCTCTCCGTCTTTTCACTTCTGCAGCTTCGTTTTTGTTCAAACTTTCTCTCTCAAATCCTCCATTGCTGCTTTCATTGCACTTCTTTGCTTACTGCCCCCGTCTGACACCGGCGTACTTCACACCGGCCTTTTTATAATCTAAACAATGATTCTTCAATGTTAGGCCGAAGTTCCTTCTTTCCTTTTCTGAATGCATTCTTTGATTTCTTCTTTCAACGTGGTTGTATGTGTCTTCTTTTTACTCTTGTATGATTCTATACTTAGAATAATTTGCATATCTTCAAAATACACCTTAACCATGCAATCTCCTCGGGGTGTAACACCTCGGTTGTATCCACTAATCGGTTTACCTCGGCTTTGACCTAACACTTGAAAAGATTTATCATAATATTTCCACAAGTGTTACTCACAACTTGCCACTTTACGCAAGTCCTCTGTCTTCTATTATTGCAGCATAATCTTGGTTTAACTTTAACTTGTAAATTTTTCTCAAAATTTCACCAAGTGTTAAACCATCTTTCTTTAACATAACCCCGGCTTAACTTCAACTGTAATTTTTTTTCAAAATTTCAACAAGTGTTAAACATGACCTCGGTTTAACTTCAACTTGTAAACTTAAATTTCAACAAGTGTTTAAACATGACATCGGTTTAACTTCAACTTGTAAATTTAAAATTTCAACAAGTGTTAAACATGACCTCGGTTTAACTTCAACTTGTAAACTTAAATTTCAACAAGTGTTAAACATGACCTCGGTTTAACTTCAATTTGTAAATTTAAAATTTCAACAAGTGTTAAACATGACCTCGGTTTAACTTCAACTTGCAAACTTAAATTTCAACAAGTGTTAAATATGACATCAGTTTAACTTCAACTTGTAAATTTATAATTTCAACAGGTGTTAAACACGACCTCGGTTTAATTTCAACTTGTAAATTTAAATTTGAACAAACGTTAAACATGACCTTGATTTAACTTCAACTTGTAAACTTAAATTTCAACAAGCGTTAAAAATGACCTCGGTTTAACTTCAGCTTGTAAATTTAAAATTTTAACAAGTGTTAAACATGACCTTAGTTTAACTTCAATTTGTAAATTTATAATTTCAACAAGCGTTAAACACGACCTCGGTTTAACTTCAACTTGTAAATTTAAATTTCAACAAGCGTTAAACATGACCTCGGTTTAACTTCAGCTTGTAAATTTAAAATTTCAACAAGTGTTAAACATGACCTCGGTTTAATTTCAACTTGTAAACTTAAAATTTCAACAAGTGTCAAACTAATCTTAGCTTGTAAATTCCAACTCCCAAGCATCATTCTCCAGCCCTCTACCCCCGTGTGTGTTCCTCGGCTCTAGCATATTTCTCAATTCTGGCAATAAGTTCCTCCATACTTTTTGGCAATGTCTTTGCCAATGACTTTCAAAGCAGATAGTCATCTTTCAGGCCATTCTTAAAGGACACGACCGCCACCTTTTGATTGCACGCGAGTATTCGGTCAAACACCTCATAATACCTTTTGGCATAGGCCCTAAGGCTTTCATCCTCATTGATTCTCAGAGTCATCTGGGAGTCCACCCTCAATGGCTATAGTTTGTTCGTTACAAATCTGGCCACAAACATCTCGGCCAGGCCCTTCTAGGTTTTCACAGCTCCTTTCGGCAACTTATGAAACCAGTCTGATGCAATTTCCCCAAAGGACGAGGGGAACACCTTGCAGAGCAACGAATCGTTCCTGGTGTATAATGCCATCGAGTTCAGGTACAAGCCGACGTGAAAGTTCGGGTCCGAATTACCGTCGTATATCTAGAATCTCGGCATGTGGAACCTTTTCGGGGCCTCAAATTTGTCCAACTCTACCGAGAACGGTGTCCTCAGCTTGACCGGAGAGGTCACCTTGGCACCTTGTCGCTTTTTTTGGAGGTAATCCCTCGGATCCTCCTTGGTTCGTCTAGGAGCTCGGCTATCTCTGGATTTCAACCTCTTTGGTGCACTACTTCTAGTGTCATTGTGAGTCCTTTTGGACCTCCCTCCATTGGTCGTGTCGAAACAGAGTTCCTCCCCCTGAACATCCCGATGTTCTTTGGTGCAGGTTTCCTTGGTTCGACATGTCTTCTGGGATTCTCTTCTTGTTGATTCTTCGTGCCCGACCTCCCATGAGGGCCGGTGAGAATGTCCCTTTGCCTTGTTGTGCTGAGAGACTGCAAGAACTGTTTTTTGCCCCCCTTTCTGGGCATCTTTCTTGGCCGCTGGAATCGGCGTTTCTTGTAGCGGAAACGGTGGTTGCATGACATTATTCTGTATCATGAAATTGACAACCGTTTGCTTGTCCGCCAATTTGTTCGCCATTCGCTTCATCTTGTCGTCCCTTCGTAAGTATCTATCTTTCCATACCTGGAGGTCGTTCTCGTTGTAATACTCGCTTCGGTCCGATTTTTCAGCGCGTCGCCCTCCTGGCCGACGTCTTTTTCTCCGTGATTCTTATCACGAGTCTCTTTATTGCAGTTGTCTTCTTCGACGTCAAGGTTGATATGTTTCCCACTCTCAGTAGGGGGTGTCATCCCCAACCTTCTCTTTTTGTTCGTCGTTGGCCATCTATTCTCCTTTCTTTCCTACAGATGGCGCCAAATTGTGTGTATCAATTTCTGACCACACTGCTAATCAAGCACTGAGCTAGAGAATACTGGCAGAATAGATTAAGCCCAAACGATCTGTCACAAAAAGAAGAGATTCCGGCGGTGGTTTGTCCACCCGGGGGCACTCCGACGATCAAGTCAGTTATCTCTCAAAGATAGAAAAAATGCTTAACTCACTATTTAGAATATAAAAAGCATACATTAGACCCATGAGGATGCCTCTCTTTTATAACCAACACAAACCTAGTCCCAATAGAAGCCTAGCTTCAATGGACTTTGGACACCTAGTACGATTGGGATAAACTCTCTAAGAGTCTTATCTTTATCCAAACTGAAGTCTTCTCTCATTTTAGGACTCTTGTCCCTTATCCGCTTATCCTGGATTCCGGTATCGTCGCAGATAACCTCGGCCTAGCCGAGATCATCTTGGCGTCAATATCAGGACACGTGGTATCCCGGTTGGCACTTCAGTGACACATCGGCCACGTGTTGTCATTCAAAATTTATGTCCTCACAAATATTTATACATGACTAACATTTTATGTGAGAGAATAATATGTTTCTAGAAATTGTTGAAATGTCATTGTTCAATTTGTAGGTTTTGCAGCTAGTTAAAATTCATCTAACATTGCACATCTTGTTAATGGTGAACGTTGCAGTGGTACATAACATCAACAACCAAAAAAACAAGAAAGTAAGAAAAAAGAAAAAGGACCGTCTACGCATTATCGTATTGGTCAAAATATTTTAAGGAGTTGTTTGAGATATTCTAAATGAGTGTATTTTTTAACTTTTTATAAAATATGGGTTGAGTTTGAAGTGATGTGATAGACAAGTGATGTGATTTAAATAAGATAATGTAACTTAAATAAGATAGTGACTTTTTGATTTTTTTTAAAAATATCAAACTTAGCCTAAATGTGAGCAGTTTGGTCATATTCTGTTAGCCCAAAAAGTCATTGGCAAGGACCATTTTGTTAAGCATATGCTTCAACGATAAATAAGCGGCTTCCGTGGAATAAGTCAGGTGAGGATGAATGATATTTTGTATTAAATTTTATTAATTATTAATTTTATGAAAGTTTTGTTATAAAAAATATCATTAAAATTGTCACAAAAAAATGTCACTAATTTTTAATTGTCAGTAACAGTTTAAAAAATTAATCACAAAAAAATCATTAATTATAAATTTTAGTGACAATTTATTAAAACAGTGACAAAAAAAACACTAATTGCCAAATTTTAACGTCATATGTAAAAAATCGTCACAAAAAATTATTTATAGTGACAATCTTATTGGAACTTATTTTCAATAGAATTTTATGAAAATTAAATCCATCTATTATGACATATTGATAGTTTATCCAATAAAAATAATGTTTAATAAATTAGACGGTATATAATGTGGGTCCTTTTGCTCTTTCACATTTTTGAATTTCATTACATAGTCAACAATGCTATATATATACCTCCAAAAAAATACAATTCCTACAATCTCCACTCACTTGTGATTGGTCCAAAAATAAAACAAAAAACAAAAAATAAAAATACATAATTAGTTCACTTCATTTTAGGGGTTATGGAAATTCCTAACTTTGGGTCCAAGCATTTTTGTTACACAATCTAAGCAAAATCTGATTAGGCTGGTTAATAAAGAAGATGCCACAAGGTACCAAAGTGGCCACTCCGAGGCGTTTCTTTTTAGATAAATTGTAAAGACACTTTATGAATAAGGCCAAGTTTGGGAAGTGTGAAAAAAGTCAAAAAGTCAAAAAGTTACTCAAAAAGTTTAAAAGTTATCACTATTTACTAAAATTCAAAAATTACGGCTGCACAACTCCCAATACTAATTTTTCCCTACACACTAATTTATACAAATTTTTAATACATATTTTTTTCATAAAAAATTAAAAGTTAACCCAAACATCTATATTTTTTCTCTCAACTTTTTAGTCCAAAAAGATAAAAAGTACACTTATTTAGAGTACTCCAAACAACCCCTAAGAGTCTTAGAAACTATTTTTTTTTTATAAATAAAAATTTTTGTTGTAAAAAATATTTGGAAATCAATTTTATTATCGTAAAAAAAGTAATTAAAAAGTCATCTTGAAAAATAAAAAAATAATATTTTTAGCGACAAATTTGAAAATATCGCTAATAAATGTAATTTTAGAGACAAAAATATTTACTTTTTTTTTAGACAAAAATTTTGATACCAAAAAACAGAATTCGTCACTAAATATTTAATTGAGAAGTGTTTGGGTGTGCAGCACACCATATGCAAGGGATATGTAAATTTGAGTAAATTCTCATAAAAATACATAAGTTGTAATACATAAGTTGTCTTGTAAAACTGCAGAAGTCATAAAAATTTAAAAAATCATAACTTGACATAGTTTTCACAAACATATGCAAGTTACCTCACAAATTTGCGTACGTTAAACACAAATTCACGTAAGTTAACTCGTAAAAATTTGAAAAATCACAATTTAACGTAAGTTCTTACAAAAATATGTAAATAACCTCACAAAATTGCGTAACTTAACACAAATTCCCGTAAACTAACCTATAAAATGTATCGTAAGTTCTCACAAAACTTTAGTAGTGTACGGTTATTACTGATAGTTGTCTTTTGTTATGATTCATAATATAAATTTAGTAATATTTGGTTATGATAGTAATATTGATTAAAAATCATATTAAGATTCATTTTTTCAAAGATCAAACGGCTAAGAAGGCTAATTTGCTTTGCAGTCCTTTCAATCTAAAAGAGAGATGCCTTCACCCACAAACAATTTTCTATTTAGGGACCAACCTAATTAAAGGGAATAAATTCAGAGACTGCAAGAAAATATACTTAGAAGAACTAGCAAGAAAGGTTGTTCAATGGAAAATTTACCGTGTAGCAAGGCCTATTACTCCAATATCTCGTAGAGTCACACCCGAATCCGAGTTGTCTGAGGTTGACATATTTATAGGCTTATTGCTAGTGAACGTTGAGATTAATTTACCAGATAGTCAGTCTATTGAATCAAATACTGAGTTATCAAAAAAATAAAGATTAAAAAAATTATAAGTAAAGTTCATACAAATTTGTTTCACATCACATGCATGAGGATAATCTGTTTAAACATTAACAACCATAAGAATAATATATATGTCAATATATTCATGAATATAATTCAAAAGATTTATTACTAATCTGCAACACATCTAATATGAATCACTGCCACCTATTAATATCCAAACATCTAACAAAATTTTAAAAACAAAACAAAATTTCTTTCAATACCAAAATAAAATTCAGTGGCTGTAATAAAATATTTAAAATTCTATGTTGATAAATTTAGAATGCATTGGAGTTACTTGTAGGTCAATAGTGAATTCATGTCTATATATCGATACAAATTTTCATACGGGTCAACAAGTTGTGTTTAGGTTACATGTGTTTAACTCTAACATAACTTATTTAATATTCGTGTTATTAAGTCGTGTCATATCTTCGTGTCAAAAAATGACTGTCTCTAACACTCTCTCCAATTATGTGTATGATTCAAATCGTGTTAACAGGTCACGTGCCAAATTCTCACTTTAAAAATTAATTTTTTATCCAACGTTGTTAGACCGGAGTGAGCCAGTGTTGAAGAGTATTTAAGAAAGTGACTAAACTTTGAAAAGTCCTATGGTTTATATTAATTGTACAAAAATATCACAAGGGTTTTAACAATGATGGTTGTTACTAAAATCTTACGAACCACAATTATTTGTAACAAAAAATTCATTTTGCTTTAAGACCTCAATTGTAAAGGTTAATAAAAACTTTCTTATCGAAAGGTTCAGGAAAAAAAACTAGGGAGAATTATGACACAATGGCTTTTAGAAAAAGTATTTATCAAAATATAAAAAAAAAAATTATTATTATAATTATAATTATTAATATTTATAAAATTTATCATTTGTATGTAATTTTTTTTTTCTAACTTTACAGTGGATTGTAATTCTCCAATATATATATCCCCGTACAAGACTCAGCTAAAAAAATGTTATTTAACTAAAGGCCTCAATGTGTAAATACTTCACAAAAATTTTATTTAGAAAAATAGAAAAAAAATTTACATAATAAAATAAAATATAAAAAATTAATAAATATTATTTAAACATAAAAGAGTCTCTTATTAACAATTTATTTTAAGCCTCACATATGTTTTAATAAATGTTATACAAATTAATAAATATGTTAATGATTAGATGAAAACCTAACACATAAATTCAGCTCTTTATCCCTTTTACGATCTTTTATTGAAAATTAAAGTAGTATATTACTGATAGATTTTAGAAATTTTTTTCTATAAATCTCATCTTGAGGAATAGTAATCCATGTAGTCTTAAGATTTTTTTTTATAGACCAACTAGTTCTATTGATTTTGAAAAGTCGATTTAATATATTATTTAAAAATTAAATTTACGGTTATACCCTTATTTCTATTATATTCCTTCTCTACACAATATATGAGAATCAAATTTTATATAAATTTTTTTGTATTTGGAAAACATTTCAAAAGGAATACATAAATAACTTAAAGTATCGGATTCTTCAAAAATTCTAAATGGGTGTGTGATTTTTCAAACATTTTAAAAGGAGTACAAAAACTATTTAGTAAGTTTTGGCCAAATAAATAATTTCAAACTACAATATTTCAATGTACACTTAAACGTAACACTCTAATGTAATACAAAAATAAATAAATAAATAAAACGTAATCTTAGTGTAATATGTCATGACCCAACCCTCAGGTGCGTAGGGCTGGAATCGCAACTTATTAATAAATCCTCATTTTACCAAATTAAGTGGCGCAAGCGGAAGTGAAATAAAAGTGAGAAAATACATAATTAGCTTCATTAACTACCCTATTATTTAAAAAAAAAGAAAATTCATCCATCGGCTATTATTATTTTATTTTTCGATGACAGACAACAAAACGAAGAAGAAAAAATAAAAATAAAATGTCGACAACAAGTTCTGAGCTAGTCCACTACATGAGATCATAATTATTCTTTATATTTTATCACCTGAAAGGGGTAACAGCTATAAGCACATATCAGAATGAGAAATATTATGCCAATAGCGTAGGGCTAAAAAAAAACCATGGATAGCTATTTAAACAAAAACATTAAATATAACGTAATTTGAATAACGAATTATTTGAGTGGCAGAAATTAAAATTCAAAAATTATGTAGGTAAATAACCATAACCACGGTATAGAATAGAACAGAGGTCACTGGAGTGATAATCAGAACAGAGGTCAACGGATCTATGACAAACAGAGTGTCACAAAATGACCAATCAGAAGCTAATGGTTATTTAAGTCTCCCAAAGAATGAGACTCCCGTAGTGGTACTTACCAAAAATAATTAGTTATACAATCATTGTCAAATAGTTTCTAAAATTTAAACAAACATATCCATGAGTTTCAATTGAAACGAATGGAGTTCAGAAAATAATTAACGTACGTGAAATTTAAATAAGTTATAAAACATAACTTGTATAAAATAGATTATGATAATTCAAAACATATATAAAATATGTTATAGTAACTCAAGGTATAACATAACTCACCTTAATATTGACCCTTAATCTTTTCTTACTATTTTTTTTTTTCTTTTTAGGCTGCTTTTCGAGGCTCCTTTTTCTTTTTCTTTTGTTTTCGTTGGCTACCCGTAACTCCCTTTTATACCTGAGCTTTAGTAGGTGACTTACCCTGTAATTATTATCCTATGTGATGATTCACTGCCTCTATTACTTAGAGGGGCAACGGGCCAACTATGTAGTGAGGGCAGTCAAATCCTAGGACAAGACTAACCACGTAGGTAGGTCCGAGATACCGCCCTCACATATAGACACGGCTCTACCTCCATGATAGGTATGCTATATCATCAAGATCGAACTGTACATATATTGGCCGTTCCATCAGTTGGTTAAGAATCGGATGTAATCGCCTGACTATATCTTCAGAGTCTCCCCATCCTTCTAGCGAGCGCGGGGGTGTGGTGCACTCCTAAGATCCCCTCCAGACTCATAGCCTCAAGCTCATTTTAAAATGTCTCACTAAGAATAAACTTGGACATCCCTGCATCACCAAAATTAGTTATGGTACAAACGTAAGATTCTACATAGAAGGACTAACGTCGCATGTGAAAACAATTTATTTCCTTATTTATTTATTTTATTTTATTTGAAACTATTACTCTAATACCACCTTTGTCACGACTCAACCTCCAGATGCGTAGGGCTGGAATCACAACTTATTAATTAATTCTCAATTTACCAAATTAAGTGGCACAAGCAGAAGTGAAATAAAAGTAAGAAAATACATAATTAACCTCATTAACTGCCGTATTATTTAAATAAATGGAAATTCATCCATCGGTTGTTATTATTTTATTATTCGGTAACAGGCAACAAAACCAAGAAAAAGTAAGAAAAGAAAAAAATAAAAATAAAATGTCAGCAACAAGTTCTGAATTGGTCCACTACACGAGGTCATAATCCTTCCTTATATTTCATCACCTGAAAGGGGTAACAGCTATAAACACACAGTAGAGTGAGAAATATTATGCCAATAGCCTAGGGCTCAAAAAAAACCATAGATAGTTATTTAAACTAAAACATTTAACATAACGTAATTTGAATAACAAATTATTTGAGTGGCAAAAACTAAAATCCAAAAATTATGTAGGTATAAATACGGTACAGAATAGAACAAATGTCACTGGAGCGACAATAAGAACAAAGGTCAATGGATCCATGACAAACAGATGGCCACAAAGTGATCAATCGGAGGCTAATAGTTATTTAAGTTCCCAAAGCATTTGACTCCCGTGGTAGTACTTACCAAAAATAAATAGTTATACAATCATTATCAAATAGTTTTTAAAATTTAAACAAATATATCCATGGGTTTCAATTTAAACAAATAGAGTTTAAAAAATAATTAACGTACGTAAAATTTAAATATAAGTTATAAAACATAACTTGTATAAAATAGATTATGATAATTCAAAATATACGTAAAATATATTATAATAACTCAAAATATAATATAACTTAACTTAATATTAACCCTTAATTTTTTCTTACTATTTTTTTTCTTTTTATACTGCTTTCTGAGACTTTTTTTTTATTTTTTTTATTTTCGTTTTCTTTGGCTACCCATAACCCCCTTTTATACCCGAGCTTTAGCAGGTGACTCACCTTATAATTACTATTCTACGTGAATCTCTTAATCTGCCAGCAAACTTTGGCAACCTTTCACTATATTCCTTTTTTGACTCCTTTTTTTTTTTTTTTTTTCACAATTCCGTAATCACGTGGTTTTAGCCCCTATAAAATATGTTATTCGCATGTTGATAAAGTAATGTCAAATTAGATTACACCTTAATAGGTATAACTATGTGATTATTTATATTTTATGTATTTATTTTATTATTATTATTACTATTTTGTATTAACATGGTGTTAATTAAACATTTGGATGTCACATAATATCTTAATATAATACATAAAAAAAAACTTTATATTGGACTTTTTCTAAATATAACACTCTAAAAAAATTCCTTAGTATAAAACTTTAATGTAACACAAAATTTTTTTTTATTGTAATACTCTAATGTAACACATACAAAAACTCCTTAGTGTAACACTCTAATATAACACATAAAAAAATTCTTAGTGTACTTCTCTCAAATGTAACACTCTAATATAATATTTAAAAAAAATTCCTTAGTCTAACACTCTAATGGAACACACAAAAGCTTCTTAGTGCAACATTCTAACGTAATACACAAAAAAAATTTTAGCGTACTTTTTTTCAAACGTAATATTTCAATATAACACTCCAAAAAAATTATTTAGTATAACACTTTAATGTAACACAAAAAAAAAAAAAAATTGTGTATTTTTTCCAAACGTAACGCTCTAATGTAATATATATATATATATATATATATATATGTATATAAAACTTCTTAATATACTTTTCCTAAACGTAAAACTCCAATGTTACATCAATTAAAAAAAAAAAATGTGAGATTTTTCAAACCGTTCCAAAAGGAGTATAAATATTTCTTAGTAAGTTTAAACAAATGTATAATTTCAAACTGTGAGTGTTATGTTTGGGGAAAAAAAAAAGTACACTAAGAAGTTTTTATAGTGTTTTTGTGTGTTACATTGTAATATGTTACATTGAAGTGTTACGCCTGAAATTATACTGATTGGAATGTTACGTTTGAAAAAAATACACTAAGAATTTTTTTTTTTGTATTACATTGGGGCGTTACATTTGGAAAAAATACACCAAAGAGTTTTTTTTTTTTTTTTTTTTTAAATTGTTACGTTGAGGAAAAATACACCAAGAAATTTTTTTAGTGTATTACCTTGAAGTGCTACGTTATTGGAGTGTTACATTGAGTGTTAGATTTTTATTCGTAATGTAAGATTTTTTTCTAAAATAAGAAAAAATTCAAAACTTCTATAGTACAAATTGCCCAACTACATAATTTTGGTAAGTAATCTTGCCCAAATATATTGTAAGTGATCTTGGTGCTTGAATTGTATAATTAAACTTAAAACTGGACAAAAACAAAAGTGATCTTAACTACTTTTCTTCGTCCGACTGATGAGCGGAGGAAATATATGCAGTGACAATCCACTAGAAGAACATGTCATTGAATTTCTAGGGGGGAAAAAAACAAAAAATGGGCTATGTAAAAATAAATTGATGTATATTATTGATTGTATTGTTACAAGATTGTTTGTATTGTTATTTGTATCTGTATATTATAAGTCCTATATATAGAGAGGTTTTGGGAGTAGTAGGTGTAGAGTGGGTGGTGGTAGTAGGTAAAGTGGAGGTGGTAGGTGGAGTGGGTGAGGAGTAGTGGAGGTGTGTAGTGGTAGTGGTAGGTTTTAGTGGTGTAGGAGGTGTACATTAACAGCCCCCCTCAAACTCAAGGAGGATAAGAACTAACCAACTTGAGTTTGAAGAGAGTAACAAAACAGGAAAGTAAATTGATAAATAAAACAGGATAGGAGACACGGTATGGTCGTGTCAGACCGTTGTAGCAGACAGTTTACGGGGTCATGTCGGACCGTTGTAGCAGACACTGTGTGGTCGTGTCAGACCGATGTAGAAGACAGTTTACGGGGTCATGTCGGACCGTTGTAGCAGACAGTTTACGGGGTCATGTCGGACCGTTGTAGCAGCTGACCGGAATCAATGTCGGGACAGTTTATGGGGTCATGTCGGACCGTTGTAGAAGACAGTTTACGGGGTCATGTCGGACCGATGTAGCAGGACAGTTTACGGGGTCATGTCGGACCGATGTAGCAGGACAGTTTACGGGGTCATGTCGGACCGATGTAGCAGACACTGTGTGGTCGTGTCAGACCGATGTAGAAGACAGTTTATGGGGTCATGTCGGACCGTTGTAGCAGACAGTTTACGAGGTCATATCGGACCGATGTAGCAGGACAGTTTACGAGGTCATGTCGGACCGATGTAGCAGGACAGTTTACGAGGTCATGTCGGACCGATGTAGCAGGACAGTTTACGGGGTCATGTCGGACCGTTGTAGAAGACAGTTTACGGGGTCATGTCGGACCGATGTAGCAGGACAGTTTACGGGGTCATGTCGGACCGATGTAGCATGAGGTTGTGGTGGTGCACCAAGGGGGCGACTTTAGGGAGTGCGCCATGAGCGACTTATACATGATACTGTGTATAACCCCCCCTCAAACTCAAATAGGTGTGAAGATAGAAACCTATTTGAGGTTGAAAAGGAATTGATAAAGCTGACCGGTGTAGAAGACACTGTATGAGTGTGTATATAGGCTGCCCAAAAGATATACATGGATGTAGATATCGAGCCCTCAAAAGTCGTGCCCTCAAAAGGTGTGCCCAATCTGTCAAAAGGCGTGCCATCAAAAGGCGTGCCCGATGCATCAAAAGACGTGCCAGATATGATGGCGAGGCACGTGAGTGCCTTGGCTGGCGTGCCCGTTTGTCGGGGGTCAAGAGGCGCGCGATGCGCGTGGCTGCCGCTGTGTCATGGTCTTTATAAACCGAAGCGGAGGAGGCAGAAACTGAGACAGAAAAACTGAGAGAAACCTCTGAAAAATTCTTCGTTTTGCTGAGAAAGAGAGGTCGTTTTGCTGAGAGAGATAGGCTGTAACACTCTGTGGCGAGAGATATTCTGTAACACTCTGTTGCCTAGAAAATGGCCTCGTCTTCCCGTGGGCTGCTCACTCTCTTTCTCGATCTCAACGAGTCCACAGGAGAGAGAACTGGTGCGGTGTCCCGTGAACCTCAACCAAACACCACTGGGTTTGCTCCGTTGAACTTTCCGATGCAGTCGGTGGAGCAAAAAATGGCAGTGCAAACTGATGTGGAGGCGAATCAGTATACTTTGAAGGCATGTGTGGAGTCCATGACGGCTGTCACAAATTTGTCGCACCGGCTGCAGAGTAGGACAAATGAGGTGCAGCAATTAAACTCCCAGCTGGCTCTGCTCCAACGCATGTATAAGGATGCGCGAGCAGAGATAAGCGTGCTAAGGGCAGAAAATAAGGAGCTGAAGCGGAAGGCCACCGTGATGTTCCGATTTGGAGGGCCGCCATATGCTGCAGTGGAGGAGCAGGGAGTAGTGATCGTGCCCAGTGGAGGGGGAAACACGGAGGCAACACCGTCAAGGGCCGCTCAGGACGGGGGCAAAAAGAAGAGACCGGCGGAATAGGCGAAGAAGTGAGGTCGGTTGGTGGCCGGCTGCAGAAAAGAAAACAAAGTTGTTGTTGTTGTTGTTTGTTTCTTTTTTTTTTTTTTTTTTTTTTTTTTTTTTTTTTTGTAAAATGATGATCGGGGTTGATTCCGGAGATGAATAAAATATGGGTGTTGTGTAAATTTGTAAATTGTTTGATTTTTTTTTTTTTTTTTTTTTTTTTTTAAAAAGATATATATATATATATATATATATATAAAAGTGGGGAACAACATGATGTCTACCATCAATGAAGGTTTAGAAAAAAAAATAAAATTTGATTAAAAAATAAAGTGGGCAAAAGGTAGATGGGTTTAAAGAATAAAAAAGAGGATGGGTGTGTGTGCAAGATTGGTTTAAAAAATAAAAAGGAGGATGGGTGTGTCGGCAAAAGGGAATGGATGATATGGCTGCCCAAAAGTGTTTTTATTGTGGTGCATCCAGACTTTGAAAGGTGAAAAATTATAAAATAAATAAAAGTGTTTTTATTGTGTGTCCACCTCAACAAACTCCACTCATTCAAACAAGTGGTCTTAGTATATGTTAGTGCTGCCCAAAAGTGTTTTTATTGTGCTGCATCCAGACTTTGAACACACCTCTGTCGACCCCAACGTCGCTGCAGAACTCGTTGATCAACTCTTCGTCCCTCTTCTGCATCTTCCACCCAACTCTCTCTGCCAATTCGTGCATCCTCTCCTTCTGATCCTGCGTGAATTTTGTTCTGAACCGCTTCCCCTCACTGGAATTCGCAGCTGTCGTGCCGGCCGTGGGAGCCATTGATGGGTTGTTTTCTGGCGGTCACTTGATGAGAAAGAGAAGGAGAAGAGGGTGTGGCGAGGATCTTGCCGCCGAAGCTGCACATGAAGCAGACACGTGGCTGGGTGATGGTGGCGTCGTTGATCTTGCCACCGAAACTGGTGTGTGGACGGATCCAGAAAGGAGAGACGTGAGCTGTGTAGGATAGGAGAGACTGGACCGGTGTAGGATTAAGCAAGGCGTCGGCGAGACCGCTGACTTGTGGGTGGCGCCGGGGCCGGAGGTGGCGATGCAGACGCTGGGGAGGGAACGGCATCGTTTGCGAGCTGTGAGACCTCTATTGGCACGTGCCGTTCCTGCACAAAAACTGTGGTGGACTGGAGTACTACCACGAGATGGGTTCATGCACGAGATAGAGAGAGAGCTGGAGATGGGTTGGTTTTGAGCCAGCTAGAGAGAGAGACCACGGTTTGGTGTGTTGGATGGGTTTAAGGTTCGGCCTGAGACGACTGTGGAAGGAACATGAAGCAGCCGAGTTGAATGAGCTGGGTCTCTTGTGTATGAATGAGTGTATGGTCCTGTGTGAGTCTTAATGCATGTGTGTTGTGGGTTTGCCGAGAGAGAGAGAGAATGAGATGGCAGTGTGTGTGTGTAGCTCTGATTGTGCTGTGTGGTTGAGATCCGGCGTGCAGAAATAGTTGGAAGATGAGAGGTCCGGCGGGCGGCCAAGGCGAGGCTGCCGCCCGCCGGTGAAGCGAAAATATTAGGTTCTTAACCTAGCTCTGATACCATGTAAAAATAAATTGATGTATATTATTGATTGTATTGTTACAAGATTGTTTGTATTGTTATTTGTATCTGTATATTATAAGTCCTATATATAGAGAGGTTTTGGGAGTAGTAGGTGTAGAGTGGGTGGTGGTAGTAGGTAAAGTGGAGGTGGTAGGTGGAGTGGGTGAGGAGTAGTGGAGGTGTGTAGTGGTAGTGGTAGGTTTTAGTGGTGTAGGAGGTGTACATTAACAGGCTAAAAAAAAGTTGAATTAATGACTTGGTAAACATTGAAAACATCAAACCAAATAAATGGTTGAAATTGTTAGGATAGTTTGTTTGGCAATGACATTTTTAATATTTTTTTTACAATAAAATTGTTGCTTAAAAAACTGATGCATTTAATAAATGCTGAAAATTTAATTTTGGCTAGCAAAAAAGTTGAGTAGATCTTAAGGTTTTTTTTTTTTTTTTTCATTAGTCTTTTAGCTGAAAACAAACAAGGTTTTTTTTATTAAAAATGTCCAAACCAAAGAGTAATTTTTTCGCACATGTTTGATTATGTGAACTAAGGGAGCCGCTAGTTTAGTAGTTGACATACTTTGTAGGTTCAAACTTGAGGATAACTTCCATATGCAAAGAGAATTATTATATATTATTGATTTTGTCACTAATTAATATCTATATCATATAGTAGTAAGATTACATTTATATTCGTTAATTCTTAATATAATTGATCTGAAAAAAGATTGAGAGTCACAATCTAAATCTCATTATTTTGCCCATAACAATATGATAAATTATACATTAATTTTTTATTTGTTATAAATTCAACACGGCAAGTCCTATTGCAATGTCAACAATGTAAAATCAAGAGGGGGCTGGGTTGGGATTTACATAGTGTGACAATGAATTAGGGCAAAGTTGTCTTGGACCAACCAATAGTTTTAAAGAACTAAATATGTATTTATATATTATTTGAAATGTTCAAATTCTGGTGAGGCAGTCGACATATAACATGCCAAAGATCCACAGTTCATGCCGTTTGGTTTGTTCATCTCACGAGCATTCCCATGGTCGGTCGTCGGATAGGATTCGCCCCCATTTTATGCGTTATTTTTGTTAACAACACCAATGTTATCTATTAAAAAACAAAATATTAAAAAAATATTATTTATAATTTAAAATAGGGCTATGCTAATTTTTTGTCGTAACAAATAATTTAATATTTTCTGGAGCAAGTGTAAGTTATGCTCTAAATCGATAGTTTTTAATCTATAAATATTAAGACACATTAGTAATGCTCTGGTATTTTAGGAAAGAATATCAAAGATGTCAATTGTAAAGTGGGAATGGTTGGAGATTTGCTTAATTCACTACAAAAATCTCATAACTAATCACCACAAAACTTCATAACCAATTTCACCATAAATTTGACTACCATAAAAACTTCATCACTAAGCACTTGATAATTCAAAACTTAAACAATTCAGCTACGAACACAAAAATTGATAACAGATCCAAACATAAAGTACACATGAATGAACAAAATTTTATAAAATTTCTTAATTAGGTCCACTTTTAAAAAATCATAAACATCAATCTACATTCTATTTCTAGTTGTGTAATAGATTTATGTATGGAAAATACTATTCTTATATGAAATTCATACAAAAAATTTGACAAGAATGATATGATAATGCCATTATTATAAAATTTTTAATGATGTTTTGTTTTGAAATAAACGATCTAAAAATGAATCACGTCATTATGTATGAAAATTATGTATAACTTTTTTATTTTTTATATAGCATTACTCTTTATATATGTATATAATTATTCTAAGTTAAATCATAAATTTTCGTCACTAGGTTTTGTGGTACGCACGCTATATACCATAAAATTTTTGTTGTTTTTATAATGGTTACAAATACCTCATCATTTTTGGCAAGTATGGTGTATAGAAAGACAAATTAATATTGTGTGTGTCAATTTTTGACCACACTGTCAATCAAGTACTGAGTTAGAGAATACTGACAGAATAGATTAAGTCCGAACGATTTGTCACAAAAAGAAGAGATTCTGGCGGTGATTCGTTTACCTGGGGGCACTCCGACGATCAAGTCAGTAACCTCTCAAAGATAGCAAAAGTGCTTAACTCACTATTCAAAATATAAAAAGCATACCTTAGACCCATGAAGGTGTCTCTCTTTTATAGCCAACACAAACCTAGTCCTAATAGAAGCCTAGCTTCAATGGACTTAGGATTACTGCTAATCTTGGACTCCCAGTAGGATTGGGATAAACTCTCTAAGAGTCTTATCTTTACCCAAACTGAAGTCTTCTCTCATTCTAGAACTCTTGTCCCTTATCCGCTTATCTCGGATTCCAGTATCTTGGCAGATAATCTCGGCCTAGCCGAGATCATCTCGGCCTCAAGATCAGGACACGTGGCACCCCGGCTGGCACTTCGGTGACACCTCGGCCACGTTTTGTCATTCAAAATCTATGTCCTCATAACTGCCCCTTAGGTTCTATTACCTCGGCATCCTGAGGTGATGGAACCTATATCATTTCTTCCATTTAGCACATCGGCTAAGCTCACTCCATTATTCATTACCGAGGTCATCACTCGTCGGCTCAATATGACCAAGACCTATAGTCTACTTTCATCAATACTTTGGAACCAACAACCAAGTTTGTTCAAGTTTCTCAATCGAAACTGTCCTCCTAGCTGAGGTATTTGCTTCATTGAATCAAGAACTCCAAGAGTTTTATCCCGCGTGAAAACTGTCACGCACAGCAACCCAACCGTTTCAGCCACGCGTCTTCCCCTCACTAGATCGTACTTGATACGCGCCTGTAAGTCGTCTTGTGTCTGGGTGCGCCGTCTAACAAGCACGTCGCCCTAGACGCTTTAATGGTATTTTGTCGCCATTCTCCGTGTTTGATCAAAATCAATTCTCTCTCCGTCTTTTCACTTCTGCAGCTTCGTTTTTGTTCAAACTTTCTCTCTCAAATCCTCCATTGCTGCTTTCGTTGCACTTCTTTGCTTACTGCCCCCGTCTGACACCGGCGTACTTCACACCGGCCTTTTTGTAATCTAAACAATGATTCTTCAATGTTAGGCCGAAGTTCCTTCTTTCATTTTCTGAATGCATTCTTTGATTTCTTTTTTCAACGTGGTTGTATATGTCTTCTTTTTACTCTTGTATGATTCTATACTTAGAATAATTTGCATATCTTCAAAATACACCTTAACCGTGCAATCTCCTCGGGGTGTAACACCTCGGTTGTATCCACTAATCGGTTTACCTCGGCTTTGACCTAACACTTGAAAAGATTTATCATAATATTTCCACAAGTGTTACTCACAACTTGCCACTTTACTCAAGTCCTCTGTCTTCTATTATTGCAGCATAATCTTGGTTTAACTTTAACTTGTAAATTTTTCTCAAAATTTCACCAAGTGTTAAACCATCTTCCTTTAACATAACCCCGGCTTAACTTCAACTTGTAAATTTTTCTCAAAATTTCAACAAGTGTTAAACATGACCTCGGTTTAACTTCAACTTGTAAACTTAAATTTCAACAAGTGTTAAACATGACCTCGGTTTAACTTCAACTTGTAAATTTAAAATTTCAACAAGTGTTAAACATGACCTCGGTTTAACTTCAACTTGCAAACTTAAATTTCAACAAGTGTTAAATATGACATCGGTTTAACTTCAACTTGTAAATTTATAATTTCAACAAGCGTTAAACACGACCTCGGTTTAACTTCAACTTGTAAATTTAAATTTCAACAAACGTTAAACATGACCTTGATTTAACTTCAACTTGTAAACTTAAATTTCAACAAGCGTTAAAAATGACATCGGTTTAACTTCAGCTTGTAAATTTAAAATTTTAACAAGTGTTAAACATGACCTTAGTTTAACTTCAATTTGTAAATTTATAATTTCAACAAGTATTAAACACGACCTCGGTTTAACTTCAACTTGTAAATTTAAATTTCAACAAGCGTTAAACATGACCTCGGTTTAACTTCAGCTTGTAAATTTAAAATTTCAACAAGTGTTAAACATGACCTCGGTTTAATTTCAACTTGTAAACTTAAAATTTCAACAAGTGTCAAACTAATCTTAGCTTGTAAATTCCAACTCCCAAGCATCATTCTCCAGCCTTCTACCCCCGTGTGTGTTCCTCGGCTCTAGCATATTTCTCAATTCTGGCAATAAGTTCCTCGATACTTTTTGGCAATGTCTTTGCCAATGACTTTCGAAGCAGACAGTCATCTTTCAGGCCATTCTTAAAGGACACGACCGCCACCTTTTGATTGCACGCGAGTATTCGGTCAAACACCTCATAATACCTTTTGGCATATGCCCTAAGACTTTCATCCTCATTGATTCTCAGAGTCATCTGGGAGTCCACCCTCAATGGCTATAGTTTGTTCGTTACAAACCTGGCCACAAACATCTCGGCCAGGCCCTTCTAGGTTTTCACAGCTCCTTTCGGCAACTTATGAAACCAGTCTGATACAATTAGGAATGGCAACGGGGCGGGGCGGGGCCGGGGACTACCCTCCCCGTCCTCGATCCCCGAAGGCTCAAAAATCCCCGTCCCCGCCCCCGATCCCCGACGGGGGAACCCATCAACTCCCCATCCCCGTCCCCTAACGGGGATCGGGTTTCCCCGACCCCGAAAAATCCCCGAGTTTTATTTTGAATTTTGTTCAACACAACAACAAAACAATATATATCACTATGTTTCATCATCATTAACAAATCAACACAGACCAGATCACACACAGATTTAATACAGGAAAAAAAAATTAATCTGAAAAAAAAAATGTTTTCAACAACAATATGTTTCATCATCATCAACAAATCAAAAAAATTTAATCTGAAAAAAAAATATCTATTTTCAACAACAATACGAGAGAGACAGATCTGAGTACACAGATCAGATCACACAGAGAGAGAAAGAGACAGAGAGCTAACAGATCTAACAAATCTGAGTTCAGATCTAACAAATTTGAGTGAGATCGACAGTGGCTGGCTTCGGTGGTGGTGACAGAGACAGACCTGCGACGGTGGCTTCGGTGGTGGAGAGAGACAGACCTGCGGCGGTGGCTTCGGTGGTGGTGAGGGACAGACCTGCGGCGGTGGCGGTGGCCATGAGGAATAAAGAGACGAAGTGGAGAGAGAGAGAAACGAGGTGAGAAGAAGAGAGAGAGAGGAGGTCGGGGACAGCGGTGGTGGTGGTGTCACCGTGTCGGTGACTGAGAGTGAGAGAGTTGATAGAGAAGAACGAGAGTTGAGAGAGAGTGATGGAGAGAAAAACGAGAGACAGAGAGTTGAGAGAGTGAAAGGAGACGAACCAAAGAGGGAAAGAGAGAAATG
This sequence comes from Camellia sinensis, assembly GCF_055761805.1. Taxonomy (NCBI): domain Eukaryota; kingdom Viridiplantae; phylum Streptophyta; class Magnoliopsida; order Ericales; family Theaceae; genus Camellia; species Camellia sinensis. The sequence continues at coordinate 194,878,774 of NC_138965.1, forward strand.
AGAGTTAAGAGCAAGAGATACATGAGAGAGAGAGATATAAAATTATAATACAACTAATAGGTAGCACGCGGGGAAGCTTCGGGGAAATTTCGGGGCGGGGCGGGGCCGGGGGGCGGGGCCGAGAAATTAATCCCCGTCCCCGGCCCGAAAATTATCGGGGATGTATTTTTCAATACCAGCCCCGGCCCTATGGGGAATAATTTTCGGGGAAAAACCTATTTATCGGGACGGGGCGGTCCGGGTCCCCGTCGGGCCGGGTTGATATTGCCATCCCTAGATACAATTTCCCCAAAGGACGAGGGGAACACCTTGCAGAGCAACGACTCGTTCTTGGTGTATAATGCCACCGAGTTCAGGTACAAGCCGACGTGAAAGTTTGGGTCCGAATTAACGTCGTATATCTGGAATCTCGGCATGTGGAACCTTTTCGGGGCCTCAAATTTGTCCAACTCTATCGAGAACGGTGTCCTCAGCTTGACCGGAGAGGTCACCTTGGCACCTTGTCGCTTTTTTTGGAGGTAATCCCTCAGATCCTCCTTGGTTCGTCTAGGAGCTCGGCTATCTCTGGATTTCAACCTCTTTGGTGCACTACTTCTAGTGTCAATGTGAGTCCTTTTGGACCTCCCTCCATTGGTCGTGTCGAAACAGAGTTCCTCCCCCTGAACATCCCAATGTTCTTTGGTGCAGGTTTCCTTGGTTCGACGTGTCTTCTGGGATTCTCTTCTTGTTGATTCTCCGTGCCCGACCTCCCATGAGGGCCGGTGAGAATGTCTCTTTGCCTTGTTGTGCTGAGAGACTGCAAGAACTGTTTTCTGCCCCCCTTTCTGGGCATCTTTCTTGGCCGCTGGAATCGGCGTTTCTTGTAGCAGAAACGGTGGCTGCATGACATTATTCTGTATCATGAAATTGACAACCGTTTGCTTGTCCGCCAATTTGTTCGCCATTCGCTTCATCTTGTCGTCCCTTCGTAAGTATCTATCTTTCCATACCTGGAGGTCGTTCTTGTTGTAATACTCGCTTCAGTCGGATTTTCTCAGCGCGTCGCCCTCCTGGCCGACGTCTTGTTCTCCGTGATTCTTATCACGAGTCTCTTTATTGCAGTTGTCTTCTTCGACGTCAAGGTCGATATGTTTCCCACTCTCAGTAGGGGTGTCATCCCCAACCTTCTCTTTTTGTTCGTCGTTGGCCATCTATTCTCCTTTCTTTCCTACAGATGGCACCAAATTGTGTGTATCAATTTCTGACCACACTGTTAATCAAGCACTGAGCTAGAGAATACTGGCAGAATAGATTAAGCCCAAACGACCTGTCACAAAAAGAAGAGATTCCGGCGGTGGTTTGTCCACCCGGGGGCACTCCGACGATCAAGTCAGTTATCTCTCAAAGATAGAAAAAATGCTTAACTCATTATTTAGAATATAAAAAGCATGCATTAGACCCATGAGGATGCCTCTCTTTTATAACCAACACAAACCTAGTCCCAATAGAAGCCTAGCTTCAATGGACTTTGGACTCCTAGTACGATTGGGATAAACTCTCTAAGAGTCTTATCTTTACCCAAACTGAAGTCTTCTCTCATTCTAGGACTCTTATCCCTTATCCGCTTATCCTGGATTCCGGTATCGTCGCAGATAACCTCGGCCTAGCCGAGATCATCTTGGCGTCAATATCAAGACACGTGGTACCCTGGTTGGCACTTCAGTGACACATCGGCCACGTGTTGTCATTCAAAATTTATGTCCGCACAAATATTTATACATGACTAACATTTTATGTGAGAGAATAATATGTTTCTAGAAATTGTTGAAATGTCATTGTTCAATTTGTAGGTTTTGCAGCTAGTTAAAATTCATCTAACATTGCACATCCTGTTAATGGTGAACGTTGCAGTGGTACATAACATCAACAACCAAAAAAACAAGAAAGTAAGAAAAAAGAAAAAGGACCGTCTACACAGTATCGTATTGGTCAAAATATTTTAAGGAGTTGTTTGGGATATTCTAAATAAGTGTATTTTTTAACTTTTTATAAAATATGGGTTGAGTTTGAAGTGATGTGATAGATAAGTTATGTGATTTAAATAAAATGATGTGACTTAAATAAGATAGTGACTTTTTAATTTTTTTTAAAAATATCAAACTTAGCCTAAATGTGAGCAGTTTGGTCATATTCTGTTAGCCCAAAAAGTCATTGGCAAGGACCATTTTGTTAAGCATATGCTTCAACGATAAATAAGCGGCTTCCGTGGAACAAGTCAGGTGAGGATGAATGATATTTTGTATTAAATTTTATTAATTATTAATTTTATGAAAGTTTTGTTATAAAAAATATCATTTAAAATTGTCACAAAAAAATGTCACTAATTTTTAATTTTCAGTAACAGTTTAAAAAATTAATCACAAAAAAATCATTAATTATAAATTTTAGTGACAATTTATTAAAACAGTGACAAAAAAAACACTAATTGCCAAATTTTAACGTCATATGTAAAAAATCGTCACAAAAAATTATTTATAGTGACAATCTTATTGGAACTTATTTTCAATATAATTTTATGAAAATTAAATCCATCTATTATAACATATTGATAGTTTATCCAATAAAAATAATGTTTAATAAATTAGACGGTATATAATGTGGGTCCTTTTGCTCTTTCACATTTTTGAATTTCATTACATAGTCAACAATACCTCCAAAAAATACAATTCCTACAATCTCCACTCACTTGTGATTGGTCCAAAAATAAAACAAAAAACAAAAAATAAAAATACATAATTAGTTCACTTCATTTTAGGGGTTATGGAAATTCCTAACTTTGGGTCCAAGCATTTTTGTTACACAATCTAAGCAAAATCTGATTAGTCTGGTTAATAAAGAAGATGCCACAAGGTACCAAAGTGGCCACTCCTAGGCGTTTCTTTTTAGATAAATTGTAAAGACACTTGATGAATAAGAGTCTTAGAAACTATTTTTTTTTTTTTTATAAATAAAAATTTTTGTTGTAAAAAATATTTGGAAATCAATTTTATTATCGTAAAAAAAGTCATTAAAAAGTCATCTTGAAAAATAAAAAAATAATATTTTTAGCGACAAATTTGAAAATATCGCTAATAAATGTAATTTTAGAGACAAAAATATTTACTTTTTTTTAGACAAAAATTTTGATACCAAAAAACAGAATTCGTCACTAAATATTTAATTGAGAAGTGTTTGGGTGTGCAGCACACCATATGCAAGGGATATGTAAATTTGAGTAAATTCTCATAAAAATACATAAGTTGTCTTGTAAAATCGCAGAAGTCATAAAAATTTAAAAAATTACAACTTGACATAGTTTTCACAAACATATGCAAGTTACCTCACAAATTTGCGTAAGTTAAACACAAATTCACGTAAGTTAACTCGTAAAAATTTGAAAAATCACAATTTAACGTAAGTTCTTACAAAAATATGTAAATGACCTCACAAAATTGCGTAACTTAACACAAATTCCCGTAAACTAACCTATAAAATGTATCGTAAGTTCTCACAAAACTTTAGTAGTGTACGGTTATTACTGATAGTTGTCTTTTGTTATGATTCATAATATAAATTTAGTAATATTTGGTTATGATAGTAATATTGATTAAAAATCATATTAAGATTCATTTTTTCAAAGATCAAACGGCTAAGAAGGCTAATTTGCTTTGCAGTCCTTTCAATCTAAAAGAGAGATGCCTTCACCCACAAACAATTTTCTATTTAGGGACCAACCTAATTAAAGGGAATAAATTCAGAGACTGCAAGAAAATATACTTAGAAGAACTAGCAAGAAAGGTTGTTCAATGGAAAATTTACCGTGTAGCAAGGCCTATTACTCCAATATCTCGTAGAGTCACACCCGAATCCGAGTTGTCTGAGGTTGACATATTTATAGGCTTATTGCTAGTGAACGTTGAGATTAATTTACCAGATAGTCAGTCTATTGAATCAAATACTGAGTTATCAAAAAAATAAAGATTAAAAAAATTATAAGTAAAGTTCATACAAATTTGTTTCACATCACATGCATGGGGATAATCTGTTTAAACATTAACAACCATAAGAATAATATATATGTCAATATATTCATGAATATAATTCAAAAGATTTATTACTAATCTGCAACACATCTAATATGAATCACTGCCACCTATTAATATCCAAACATCTAACAAAATTTTAAAAACAAAACAAAATTTCTTTCAATACCAAAATAAAATTCAGTGGCTGTAATACAATATTTAAAATTCTATGTTGATAAATTTAGAATGCATTGGAGTTACTTGTAGGTCAATAGTGAATTCATGTCTATATATCGATACAAATTTTTATACGGGTCAACAAGTTGTGTTTAGGTTACATGTGTTTAACTCTAACATAACCTATTTAATATTCGTGTTATTAAGTCGTGTCATATCTTCGTGTCAAAAAATGACTGTCCCTAACACTCTCTGCAATTATGTGTATGATTCAAATCGTGTTAACAGGTGACGTGCCAAATTCTCACTTTAAAAATTAATTTTTAATCCAACGTTGTTAGACCGGAGTGAGCCAGTGTTGAAGAGTATTTAAGAAAGTGACTAAACTTTGAAAAGTCCTATGGTTTATATTAATTGTACAAAAATATCACAAGGGTTTTAACAATGATGGTTGTTACTAAAATCTTACGAACCACAATTATTTGTAACAAAAAATTCATTTTGCTTTAAGACCTCAATTGTAAAGGTTAATAAAAACTTTCTTATCGAAAGGTTCAGGAAAAAAAACTAGGGAGAATTATGACACAATGGCTTTTAGAAAAAGTATTTATCAAAATATAAAAAAAAAAAATTATTATTATAATTATAATTATTAATATTTATAAAATTTATCATTTGTATGTAATTTTTTTTTTCTAACTTTACAGTGGATTGTAATTCTCCAATATATATATCCCCGTACAAGACTCAGCTAAAAAAATGTTATTTAACTAAAGGCCTCAATGTGTAAATACTTCACAAAAATTTTATTTAGAAAAATAGAAAAAAATTTACATAATAAAATAAAATATAAAAAATTAATAAATATTATTTAAACATAAAAGAGTCTCTTATTAACAATTTATTTTAAGCCTCACATATGTTTTAATAAATGTTATACAAATTAATAAATATGTTAATGATTAGATATGACACAAGTTCATATTCCATCTTGTAAGATTAGATGAAAACCTAACACATAAATTCAGCTCTTTATCCCTTTTACGATCTTTTATTGAAAATTAAACTAGTATATTACTGATAGATTTTAGAAATTTTTTTCTATAAATCTCATCTTGAGGAATAGTAATCCATGTAGTCTTAAGATTTTTTTTTTATAGACCAACTAGTTCCATTGATTTTGAAAAAGTCGATTTAATATATTATTTAAAAATTAAATTTACAGTTATACTTTTATTTCTATTATATTCCTTCTCTACACAATATATGAGAATCAAATTTTATATAATTTTTTTTGTATTTGGAAAACATTTCAAAAGGAATACATAAATAACTTAAAGTATGGGATTCTTCAAAAATTTTAAATGGGTGTGTGATTTTTCAAACAATTTAAAAGGAGTACAAAAACTAGTTAGTAAGTTTTGGCCAAATAAATAATTTCAAACTGTAATATTTCAATGTACACTTAAACATAACACTCTAATGTAATACAAAAATAAATAAATAAATAAATAAATAAAAAATAATCTTAGTGTAATATGTCATGACCCAACCCTCAGGTACGTAGGGCTGGAATCGCAACTTATTAATAAATTCTCATTTTACCAAATTAAGTGGCGCAAGCGGAAGTGAAATAAAAGTGAGAAAATACATAATTAGCTTCATTAACTACCCTATTATTTTAAAAAAAGAAAATTCATCCATCGGCTATTATTATTTTATTTTTCAATGACAGACAACAAAACGAAGAAGAAAAAATAAAAATAAAATGTCGACAACAAGTTCTGAGCTAGTCCACTACATGAGATCATAATTATTCTTTATATTTTATCACCTGAAAGGGGTAACAGCTATAAGCACATATCAGAATGAGAAATATTATGCCAATAGCGTAGGGCTAAAAAAAAACCATGGATAGTTATTTAAACAAAAACATTAAATATAACGTAATTTGAATAACGAATTATTTGAGTGGCAGCAATTAAAATCCAAAAATTATGTAGGTAAATAACCATAACCACGGTATAGAATAGAACAGAGGTCACTGGAGTGATAATCAGAACAGAGGTCAACGGATCTATGACAAACAGAGTGTCACAAAATGACCAATCAGAAGCTAATGGTTATTTAAGTCCCCCAAAGAATGAGACTCCCGTAGTGGTACTTACCAAAAATAATTAGTTATACAATCATTGTCAAATAGTTTCTAAAATTTAAACAAACATATCCATGAGTTTCAATTGAAACGAATGGAGTTCAGAAAATAATTAACGTACGTGAAATTTAAATAAGTTATAAAACATAACTTGTATAAAATAGATTATGATAATTCAAAACATATATAAAATATGTTATAGTAACTCAAGGTATAACTCACCTTAATATTGACCCTTAATCTTTTCTTACTATTTTTTTTTCTTTTTAGGCTGCTTTTCGAGGCTCCTTTTTCTTTTTCTTTTGTTTTCGTTGGCTACTCGTAACTCCCTTTTATACCTGAGCTTTAGTAGGTGACTTACCCTGTAATTATTATCTTATGTGATGATTCACTGCCTCTATTACTTAGAGGGGCAACGGGCCAACTATGTAGTGAGGGCAGTCAAATCCTGGGACAAGACTAACCACGTAGGTAGGTCCGAGATACCGTCCTCACGTATAGACACGGCTCTACCTCCATGATAGGTATGCTATATCATCAAGATCGAACTGTACATATATTGGCCGTTCCATCAGTTGGTTAAGGCCCGGATGTAATCGCCTGACTATATCTTCAGAGTCTCCCCATCCTTCTAGCGAGCGCGGGGGTGTGGTGCACTCCTAAGATCCCCTCCAGACTCATAGCCTCAAGCTCATTTTAAAATGTCTTACTAAGAATAAACTTGGACATCCCTGCATCACCTAAATTAGTTATGGTACAAACGTAAGATTCTACATAGAAGGACTAACGTCGCATGTGAAAACAATTTATTTCCTTATTTATTTATTTTATGTTGTTTGAAACTATTACTCTAATACCACATTTGTCACGACTCAACCTCCAGATGCGTAGGGCTGGAATCACAACTTATTAATTAATTCTCAATTTACCAAATTAAGTGGCACAAGCAGAAGTGAAATAAAAGTGAGAAACTACATAATTAACCTCATTAAGTGCCGTATTATTTAAATAAAAGGATATTCATCCATCGGTTGTTATTATTTTATTATTTGGTAACAGGCAACAAAACGAAGAAAAAGTCAAAAAATAAAAAAAATAAAAAATAAAAAGTCAGCAACAAGTTCTGAGTTGGTCACCACACGAAGTCATAATCTTTTCTTATATTTCATCACCTGAAGTTAATTCTCATCTTACCAAATTAAGTAGCACAAGCAGAAGTGAAATAAAAGTAAAAAAATACATAATTAACTTCATTAACTATCCTATTATTTAAATAAAAGGAAATTCATCCCTCGGTTGTTATTATTTTATTATTCGGTAACAGGCAACAAAACCAAGAAAAAGTAAAAAAAGAAAATAAATAAAAATAAAATTTCAGCAACAAGTTCTGAATTGGTCCACTACACGAGGTCATAATCCTTCCTTATTTTTCATCACCTGAAAGGGGTAACAGTTATAAAAACATAACAGAGTGAGAAATATTATGCCAATAGCCTAGGGCTCAAAAAAAACCATAGATAGTTATTTAAACTAAAACATTTAACATAACGTAATTTGAATAACAAATTATTTGAGTGGCAAAAACTAAAATCCAAAAATTATGTAGGTATAAATACGGTATAGAATAGAACAAATGTCACTGGAGTGACAATAAGAACAAAGGTCAATGGATCCATGACAAACAGATGGCCACAAAGTGATCAATCGGAGGCTAATAGTTATTTAAGTCCCCAAAACATTAGACTCCCGTGGTAGTACTTACCAAAAATAAATAGTTATACAATCATTATCAAATAGTTTTTAAAATTTAAACAAATATATCCATGGGTTTCAATTTAAAGAAATAGAGTTTACAAAGTAATTAGCGTACATGAAATTTAAATATAAGTTATAAAACATAACTTGTATAAAATAGATTATGATAATTCAAAATATACATAAAATATATTATAATAACTCAAGATATAATATAACTTAACTTAATATTGACCCTTAATCTTTCTTACTATTATATCCATGGGTTTCCGAGACTTTTTTTTTTGACCCCCTTTTTTTTTTTTCACAATTCCGTAATCACGTGGTTTTAGCCCCTATAAAATATGTTATTCGCATGTTGATAAAGTAATGTCAAATTAGATTACACCTTAATAGGTATAACTATGTGATTTTTATATTTTATGTATTTATTATTATTATTATTATTATTATTATTATTATTATTATTTTGTATTAACACGGTGTTAATTAAACATTTGGATGTCACATAATATCTTAATATAATACATAAAAAAACTTTGTATTGTACTTTTTCCAAATATAACACTTCAAAAAAACTCCTTAGTGTTACACTTTAATGTAACACAAAAAAATTTCTTATTGTAATACTCTAATGTAACACATATAAAAACTCCTTAGTGTAACACTCTAATATAACACATAAAAAAATTTCTTAGTGTACTTCTCTCAAATGTAACACTCTAATATAATATTTTTAAAAAATTCCTTAGTCTAACACTCTAATGGAACACACAAAAACTCCTTAGTGCAACATTCTAACGTAATACACAAAAAATTTCTTAACGTACTTGTTTTCAAACGTAATACTTCAATATAACACTCCAAAAAAATTGTTTAGTATAACACTTTAATGTAACACAAAAAAAAAAAAAAAAAAAACTTTTTGTGTATTTTTTTCTTTTTGTGTATTTTTTCCAAACGTAACGCTCTAATGTAATATATATATATATATATATATATGTATATAAAACTTCTTAATATACTTTTTCTAAACGTAAAACTCCAATGTTACATCAATTAAAAAAATAAGAATGTAAGATTTTTCAAACCATTCCAGAAGGAGTATAAATATTTCTTAGTAAGTTTTAAACAAATGTATAATTTCAAACTGTGAGTGTTATGTGTGGAAAAAAAAAAAAAGTACACTAAGAAGTTTTTATAGTGTTTTTGTGTGTTATATTGTAATATGTTACATTGAAGTGTTACGCCTGAAATTATACTGATTGGAATGTTACGTTTGAAAAAAATACACTAAGAATTTTTATTTTTTTTTTGTATTACATTGAGGCGTTACATTTAGAAAAAATACGCCAAAGTTTTTTTTTTTTTTTTTTTAAATTGTTACGTTGAGGAAAAATACACCAAAAATTTTTTTTAGTGTATTACATTGAAGTGCTACATTATTGGAGTGTTACAATAGAGTGTTAGATTTTTATTCGTAATGTAAGATTTTTTTCTAAAATAAGAAAAAACTCAAAACTTCTATAGTACAAATTGCCCAAATATATAATTTTGGTAAGTGGTCTTGCCCAAATATATTGTAAGTGATCTTGGTGCTTGAATTGTATAATTAAACTTAAAACTGGACAAAAACAAAAGTGATCTTAACTACTTTTCTTCGTCCGACTGATGAGTGGAGGAAATATATGCAGTGGCAATCCACTAGAAGAACATGTCATTGAATTTCTAGGGGGAAAAAAACAAAAAATGGGCTAAAAAGTTGAATTAATGACTTGGTAAACATTGAAAACATCAAACCAAATAAATGGTTGAAATTCTTAGGATAGTTTGTTTGGCAATGACATTTTTAATATTTTTTTTTTTACAATAAAATTGTTGCTTAAAAAGCTGATGCATTTAATAAATGCTGAAAATTTAATTTTTGTTAGCAAAAAAGTTGAGTAGATCTTAAGTTTTTTTTCCTACTCCATAGTCTTTTAGCTGAAAACAAACAAGGTTTTTTTTTAGGGCAAATTACATATACCCCATCGAGGTTTGGCTAAATTATAAATACCCCTGAGGTTTGAGAAATTACAAATTCCTCCCTGAATGCTATATTTGCATAACAAATTAGGGGTAATTTGTTATGAAATTTAAACCTCAGGGGGTAAATTGTTATGAAAATACAAACCTCAGGGGGCGGGATGTAATTTCTGAAACTTCAGGGGTATCTGTAATTTAACCAAACCTCAAGGGAGGTATATGTAATTTGCCCTTTTTTTTATTAAAAATGTCCAAACCAAAGAGTAATTTTTTCGCACATGTTTGATAATGCGATCTAAGGGAGCCGCTAGTTTAGTAGTTACAACTTGACATACTTTGTAGGTTCAAACTTGAGGATAACTTCTATATGCAAAGAGAATTATTATATATTATTGATTTTGTCACTAATTAATATCTATATCACATAGTAAGACAACATTTATATTCGTTAGTTCTTTTAATATAATTGATCTGAAAAAAGATTGAGAGTCACAATCTAAATCTCATTATTTTGCCAATAATAATATGACAAATTATACATTAATTTTTGATTTGTTATAAATTCAACATGGCAAGTCCTATTACAATCTCACCAATGTAAAATCAAGAGGGGGCTGGGTTGGGATTTACATAGTATGACAATGAATGTTAGGACAAAGTTTTCTTGGACCAACCAATAGTTTTAAAAAACTAAATATATATTTATATATTATTTGAAATGTTCAAATTTTGGTGAAGCAGTCGACATATAACATGCCAAAGATCCACAGTTCATGCCGTTCGGTTTGTTCATCTCACGAGCATTCCCATGGTCGGTCGCCGGATAGGATTCGCCCCCATTTTATGCGTTATTTTTGTTAATAACACCAATGTTATCTATTAAAAAACAAAATATTCAAAAAAAAATATTTATAATTTAAAATAGGGCTATGCTAATTTTTTGTCATAACAAATTATTTAATATTTTCTGGAGCAAGAGTAAGTTATGCTCTAAATCGATAGTTTTTAATCTACAAATATTAAGACACATTAGTAATGCACTGGTATTTTAGTAAAAAATAATCAAAGATGTCAATTGGAAAGTGGGAATGGTTGGAGATTTGCTTATTTCACTATAAAAATCTCATAACTAATCACCACAAAACTTCATAACCAATTTCACCATAAATTTGACTACCATAAAAACTTCTTCATTAAGCACTTGATAATTCAAAACTTAAACAATTCTGTTACGAACACAAAAACTGATCACAGATCCAAACATAAAGTACACATGAATAAACAAAATTTTATAAAATTTCGTAATTAGGTCCACTTTTAAAAAATCATAAACATCAATCTACATTCTGTTTCTAGTTGTGTAATAAATTTATGTATGAAAAATACTATTCTTACATAAAGTTCATACAAAAAACTTGACAAGAATGATATGAGAATGCCATTATTGTAAAATCTTTAATGATGTTTTGTTTTGAAATAAACGATCTAAAAATGAATCACGTCATTATATATGAAAATTATGTATAGTTTTTATTTTTTATATAGCATTACTCTTTATATATGTATATAATTATTCTAAGTTAAATCATAAATTTTCGTCACTGGGTTTTGTGGTACGCACGTTATATACCATAAATTTTTTGTTGTTTTTATAATGGTTACAAATACCTCACCATTTTTGGCAAGTATGGCGTGTAGAAAGACAAATTAATATTGTGTGTGTCAATTTTTGACCACACTGCCAATCAATTACTGAGTTAGAGAAAATTGGTAGAATAAATTAAGCCCGAACGACCTGTCACAAAAAGAAGAGATTCCGGCGGTGGTTCATCCATCCGGGGGCACTCCGACGATAAAGTCAGTTACCTCTCAAAAATAGCAAAAGTGATTCACTCACTATTCAGAATATAAAAAACATACATTAGACCCATGAGGGTGCCTATCTTTTATAACCAACACAAACCTAGTCCCAATAGAAGCCTAGTTTCAATGGACTTAGGATTACTGCTAATCTTGGACTCCTAGTAGGATTGTGATAAACTCTCTAAGAGTCTTATCGTTATCTAAACTAAAATCTTCTCTCATTCTAGGACTCTTGTCCCTTATCCGCTTATTCCGGATTCTGGTATCTTCGCAGATAACCTCGGTCTAGCCGAGATCATCTCGGTGTCAAAGATCAGGACACGTGACACCCTGGATGGCACTTCGGTGACACCTCGGCCACGTGTTGTCATTCAAAATTTATGTCCTCACAACTGCCCCCTAGGTTCTATTACCTCGGCATCCTGACGTGATGGAACCTATATCATTTCTTCCATTTAACACATCAGCTAAGCTCACTTCATTATTCATTACCGAGGTCATCACTCGTCGGCTCAATATGACCAAGACCTATAGTCTACTTTCATCAATACTTTGGAACCAACAACCAAGTTTGTTCAAGTTTCTCAATCGAAACTGTCCTCCTAGCTGAGGTATTTGCTTCATTGAATCAAGAACTCCAAGAGTTTTATCCCGCGTGAAAGCTGCCACGCACAGCAACCCAACCGTTTCAGCCACGCATCTTCCCCTCACTAGATCGTACTTGATACGCGCCTGTAAGTCGTCTTGTGTCTGGGTGCGCCGTCTAACAAGCACGTCGCCCTAGACGCTTTGATGGTATTTTGTCGCCATTCTCCATGTTTGATCAAAATCAATTCTCTCTCCGTCTTTTCACTTCTGCAGCTTGGTTTTGTTCAAACTTTCTCTCTCAAATCCTCCATTGCTGCTTTCGTTGCACTTCTTTGCTTACTGCCACTGTCTGACACCGGCGTACTTCACACCGGCCTTTTTGTAATCTAAACAATGATTCTTCAATGTTAGGCCGAAGTTCCTTCTTTCATTTTCTGAATGCATTCTTTGATTTCTTCTTTCAACGTGGTTGTATGTGTCTTCTTTTTACTCTTGTATGATTCTATACTTAGAATAATTTGCATATCTTCAAAATACACCTTAACCGTGCAATCTCCTCGGGGTGTAACACCTCGGTTGTACCCACTAATCGGTTTACCTCGGCTTTGACCTAACACTTGAAAAGATTTATCATAATATTTCCACAAGTGTTACTCACAACTTGCCACTTTACTCAAGTCCTCTGTCTTATATTATTGCAGCATAATCTTGGTTTAACTTTAACTTGTAAATTTTTCTCAAAATTTCACCAAGTGTTAAACCATCTTCCTTTAACATAACCCCGGCTTAACTTCAACTTGTAAATTTTTCTCAAAATTTCAACAAGTGTTAAACATGACCTCGGTTTAACTTCAACTTGTAAACTTAAATTTCAACAAGTTTTAAACATGACCTCGGTTTAACTTCAACTTGTAAACTTAAATTTCAACAAGTGTTTAAACATGACCTCGGTTTAACTTCAACTTGTAAATTTAAAATTTCAACAAGTGTTAAACATGACCTCAGTTTTACTTCAACTTGTAAACTTAAATTTCAGCAAGTGTTAAATCTGACCTCGATTTAACTTCAACTTGTAAATTTAAAATTTCAACAAGTGTTAAACATGACCTCAGTTTAACTTCAACTTGTAAATTTATAATTTCAACAAGCGTTAAATACGATCTCGGTTTAACTTCAACTTGTAAATTTAAATTTCAACAAGCGTTAAGCATGACCTCAGTTTAACTTTAACTTGTAAATTTATAATTTCAACAAACGTTAAACATGACCTCGGTTTAATTTCAGCTTGTAAATTTAAAATTTCAACAAGCGTTAAATATGACCTCAGTTTAACTTCAACTTGTAAATTTATAATTTCAACAAGCGTTAAACACGACCTCGGTTTAACTTCAACTTGTAAATTTAAATTTCAAAAAGCGTTAAACATGACCTCGGTTTAACTTCAGCTTGTAAATTTAAAATTTCAACAAGTGTTAAACATGACCTCGGTTTAATTTCAACTTGTAAACTTAAAATTTTAACAAGTGTTAAACTAATCTTAGCTTGTAAATTCCAACTCCCAAGCATCATTCTCCAGCCCTCTGCCCCCGTGTGTGTTCCTTGGCTCTAGCATATTTCTCAATTCTGGCTATGAGTTCCTCCATACTTTTTGGCAATGTCTTTGCCAATGACTTTTGAAGTAGACAGTCATCTTTCAGGCCATTCTTAAAGGACACGACCGCCACCTCTTGATTGCACGCGGGTATTCGGTTAAACACCTCGTAATACCTTTTGGCATAGGCCCTAAGATTTTCATCCTCACTGATGCTCAGAGCTATCAAGGAGTCCACTCTCAACGGCTGTAGTTTGTTCGTTACAAACCTAGCCACAAACATCTCAGCTAGGCCCTTCTAGGTTTTCACAACTCCTTTCTGCAACTTATGAAACCAGTCTGATGCAATTTTCCCAAAGGACGAGGGGAACACCTTGCAGAGCAACGGCTCGTTCCCAGTGTATAATGCCATTGAGTTCAGGTACAAGCCAACGTGAAAGTTCGGGTCCAACTTACCGTCGTATATCTGGAATTTCGACATGTGGAACCTTTTCGAGGCCTCAAATTTGTCCAACTCTATCGAGAACAGTGTCCTCACCACACTGCCAATCAACCACTGAGTTAGAGAATACTGGTAGAATAGGTTAAGCCCAAACGACCTGTCACAAAAAGAAAAGATTTCGGCGGTGGTTCATCCATTGGGGAGCACTCCGACGATTAAGTCAGTTATTTCTCAAAGATCGTAAAAATGCTTAACTCACTATTCAGAATATAAAAAGCATATCTTAGACTCATGAGGGTCCCTCTCTTTTATAGCCAACACAAACCTAGTCTCAAAAGAAGCCTATCTTCAATGGACTTAGGATTACGGCTAATCTTGGACTCCCAGTACGATTGGGATAAACTCTCTAAGAGTTTTATCTTTATCTAAATTGAAGTCTTCTCTCATTCTAGGACTTTTGTCCCTTATCCGCTTATCCCGAATTCCGGTATCTTCGCAGATAATTTCAGCCTGGCCGAGATCATCTCGGTGTCAAGATCAGGACACGTGGCACCCCGGCTAACACTTTGGTGACACCTCGACCACGTGTTGTCATTCAAAATTTATGTCCTTACAAATATTTATACATGACTAACATTTTATGTGAGAGAATAATATGTTTCTAGAAATTTTTGAAATGTCATTGTTCATATTGTAGGTTTTGCAGCTAGTTAAAATTCATCTAACATTGCACATCCTGTTAATGGTGAACGTTGCAGTGGTACATAACATCAACAACCAAAAAACAAGAAAGTAAGAAAAAAGAAAAAGGACCGTTTACACAGTATCGTCTTGGTCAAAATACTTTCGGATTGTTTGAGATGTTTTAAATAAGTGTAAAATATGAGTTGAGTTTGAAGTAATGTGATAAAGAAATGATGTCACTTTTAACTTTTTTAAAGATATCAAACTTAGCCTAAATGTGATCAGTGTGGTCATATTCTGTTAGCCCAAAAAGTCATTGGCAAGGACCATTTTGTTAAACAACAATGATAGAGACCACTAATTTTGGAGCTCTAAAAAGACCACTAATGACATGGCACTCAATAAAAAAAGAAAAAAAATACAACGCCAAGGCCAAAACATCAAATCATTCATGGTGGGACTTACTGCCACATCATTAGTGGTAGCACTAATTAGTGCTCCCACTCATTTTCCTTTGTCAAACATATGCTTCAACGATAAATAAGCGGCTTCCGCGGAATAAGTCAGGTGAGGATGAATGATATTTTTTATTAAATTTTATTAATTATTAATTTTATAAAAGTTTTGTTATAAAAAATATCATTTAAAATCGTTATAAAAAAATGTCACTAATTTTTAATTTTCAGCAACAGTTTAAAAAATTCATCACAAAAAAATCAATAATTATAAATTTTAGTGACAATTTATTAAAACAGTGACAAAAAAATCACTAATTGTCCAATTTTAACGTCATATGTAAAAAATCGTCACAAAAAATTATTTATAGTGACAATCTTATTGGAACTTATTTTCAATAGAATTTTATGAAAATTAAATCCATTTATTATGACATATTGATAGTTTATCCAGTAAAAATAATGCTTAATAAATTAGACGGTATATAATGTGGGTCCTTTTGCTCTTTCACATTTTTGGATTTCCTTACATAGTCAACAATGCTACATATATACCTCCAGAAAATACAATTCCTACAATCTCCACTCATCTATGATTGGTTCAAAAATAAGACAAAAAACAAAAAATAAAAAATAAAAAAATAAAATACATAATTAATTCACTTCATTTTAGGGGTTATGGAAATTCCTAACTTTGGTCCAAGCATTTTTGTTACACAAACTAAGCAAATCTGATTAGTCTGGTTAATAAAGAAGATGCCACAAGGTACCAAAGTGGCCACTCCTAGGCGTTTCTTTTTAGATAAATTGTAAAGACACTTGATGAATAAGAGTCTTAGAAACTATTTTTTTTTATATAAATAAAAATTTTGTTGTAAAAAATATTTGGAAATCAATTTTATTATCGTAAAAAAAGTTATTAAAAAGTCATCTTGAAAAATAAAAAAATAATTTTTTTAGCGACAAATTTGAAAATATCGCTAATAAATGTAATTTTAGAGACAAAAATATTTACTTTTTTTAGACAAAAATTTTGATACCAAAAAACAGAATTCGTCACTAAATATTTAATTGAGAAGTGTTTGGGTGTGCAGCATACCATATGCAAGGGATATGTAAATTTGAGTTAATTCTCACAAAAATACGTAAGTTGTCTTGTAAAATCGCAGAAGTCATAAAAATTTAAAAAATCACAACTTGACATAAGTTTTCACAAACATACGCAAGTTACCTCACAAATTTGCGTAAGTTAAACACAAATTCACGTAAATTAACTCATAAAAATTTGAAAAATCACAATTTAATGTAAGTTCTTACAAACATGTGTAAGTGACCTCACAAACTTAACACAAATTCCTGTAAACTAACCTATAAAATGTATCGTAAGTTCTCACAAAACTTTAGTAGTGTACGATTATTACTGATAGTTGTCTTTTGTTATGATTCATAATATAAATTTAGTAATACTTGGTTATGATAGTAATATGGATTAAAAATCATATTAAGACTCATTTTTTCAAAGATCAAACGGCTAGGAAGGCTAATTTGCTTTGCAGTTCTTTCAATCTAAAAGAGAGATACCTTCACCCACAAATAATTTTCTATTTAGGGACCAACCTAATTAAAGGGAATAAATTCAGAGGCTGCAAGAAAATATACTTAGAAGAACTAGCAAGAAAGGTTGTTCAATGGAAAATTTACTGTGAGGCAAGACCTATTACTCCAATATCTCGTAGAGTCACACAATATACTCTGTTACCATGTGATTCTTTTTTTTTTTTTTTGGGGGGGGGGGGAGGATAATTGTGTCTAAGGTTTACATATTTATAGGCTCATTGCTAGTGAACGTTGAGATTAATTTATCAGATAGTCAGTCTATTGAATCAAATACTGAGTTATCAAATAATAAAAATTAACAAAATTATAAGTAAAGTTCATACAAATTTGTTTCACGTCACATGCATGAGGATAATCTGTTTAAACATTAACAACCATAAGAATAATATATATGTCAATATTCATGAATATAATTCAAAAGATTTATTACTAATCCGCAACACATCTAATATGAATCACTGCCACCTATTAATATCCAAACATCTAACAAAATTTTAAAAACAAAACCAAATTTCTTTCAATACCAAAATAAAATTCAGTGGCTGTAATAAAATATTTAAAATTCTATGTTAATAAATTTAGAATGCATTGGAGTTACTTGTAGGTCAATAGTGAATTCATGTCTATATATTGATACAAAATTTTATACGGATCAACAAGTTGTGTTTAGGTTACATGTGTTTTACTCTAACATAACCTATTTAATATGAGTGTTGTTAAGTCGTGTCATATCTTCGTGTCAAAAAATGACTAGGGATTGTTTGAGATATTCTAAATAAGTGTATTTTTTTGTCTTTTTAGACTAAAAAGTAGAGAAAAAAATATGGATGTTTGGGTTACTTTTTTGACTTTTTATAAAAAAAAATGTGTATTAAAATATTGTATAAAATTGTAAAATTACCATACTATCTTCGTTGACACAAGCAGCTGGACTGTGCAGTGTACTTGCTGTCCCTTTTCAATTTTTTTTTTTAAATGGCATGTGTGGCTTAGAAGTGTGCCACGTCATCAAACCACTTGGGATGTGTGACTGCACAGTGTTGTGCAGCGCCATTTTGCACTTCTTTTCTTTTTTCTTTTTTTAATTTTTTTTCAATTGACACTTTTCCCCGCCAAAAAGTGGTAAATAGTATGGATTTTTTTTTTTTTTGTTTTTTTAGTGATTTTTTGACTTTTTAAATTTTTTTGATGATGCCAAACTTGGCTTAACCCTAACACTCCAACTATGTGTATGATTCAAATCGTGTTAATAGGTCACGTGTCAAATTCTCACTTTAAAATTTAATTTTTTGTCAAACTTGTTGGACCGGAGTGAGTCAGTGTTGAAGAGTATTTAAGAAAGTGACTAACTTTGAAAAGTCCTATGGTTTATATTAATTGTACAAAAATATCACAAGGGTTTTAACGATGATCGTTGTTACTAAAATCTTACAAACCACAATTATTTGTATAAAAAAAATTATTTGTTGTAATTTCAAATGAATAATTTCAAACGGTAATATTTCAATGTAATATTCAAGCATAACACTCTAATATAACGCACAGACAAAAAAAATTTCTTTGTGTAACATGTTGTCACGACCCAAACCTGCCCCTATGGGTTTAGCACCGTAATCGGCCAGTAATCCGTGGATTACCAAAGGCCTCTGAACAGATTAACAAATAATAAGGGGCTGCGGAAGCAATAATACAAAATAGACAAGGTCCAATGATCTGCGATAACGTACATAGGACAGAACATTTTAAAACTTATAAATATATATATATATATATATATAAACATGCCAGTCCAGATACACAGTATTTACAAAATATTTACAGAAGTGAACTTCCCAAGTTCTGACTATACAGTGCTTACACAAAGACTAGCATGAAAATAAAAACAGCCCTGGCATTGGACTTTGGACGAAACCTCCTCGGGAGGCATAACGGTTGGCTGACCAAAAACAGTACAAAAAGGCGTCAACTCTGGCCCTGGTCATGTGCCGGCTCACCTACATACATAATATAAACTGTGAGCGAAAGCCCAATGAATAATAACAAAGTAAAGGGGTTATATGAATGATGTCCAGCACAAGTTAGAATCCAGCATTTAAATCAGAGCATAATCAGACTTCAAAACAGAAACAGATTCATATATACTTTCATATTCAGATTTTGCATAAGATCATACGTGGTACACCCACTAGCTATCATAACAGATTGGTCCAGAGACCCACGTACATAGTTGGTACCAACAACCATAAAGGTCCATATCTTGCGCGCAAGTAGCCATGGTATTGTTACCCCCAGGCAAGGGCCACGTGCAGATTGGCCGCGGTATTGTTACCCCCGAGCGAGGGCCAGATACAGATTGGCCGCAGTATTGTTACCCCCGGGCGAAGGCCACGTGAACTAAGGGTGCCACAAATACTTTTCAGAAGATTGGACATTCATTCATAATTCGTAAGATAGCATTTCAGAAAACAGATTATACAATACCAGTCAGAAAATACTTAAGTTGAACATAACTTTACAGAGTTATTACTCACAGTGGGCTTGGAGACAAACAGACAGAGCAGATCGATCAGACAAGACGTGGCACGTGACCTACACGACACATAACAGATACACACTTGAAACACACGTTCTAATTGTACAAAACTTATTTCATTGGCTCTGAGTGTGTTTCTAATCTCTTAAATCCTCACTATAGAGTCTTAAACATGGCCTATGAATGCCTAGGATGGAATGAGGATGCAAAGATGCGCTTTAAAACACTTTTCAAAATTTTGCTGAAGTAGGGGTCTCGCTCGAGCGTGTCCTTCTACGCTCGAGCAGACATGCAGACAAAAGGAATACGCTCGAGCGTGGATTACTTCGCTCGAGCGGACTGTAAGTTACAGTAAAAGTGCTGGATGCATGAAATTCACGCTCGATGGGCGCTCGATACCCGCTCGAGCGTAAGACACAAGTCCTCGCTCGAGCGTGCATTACACCGCTCGAGCAGATTGTAAACACAGGCAAAGTACTGGATACACGAAATTCCCGCTCGAGCATCATTTTACCCGCTCGAGCGTACTGTATGAACCCAGTATGTACGCTCGAGCGTGGAGTTTTCCGCTCGAGCGTGAGTCCAAAATCTGGAATTTCCATATTCGAACCTCAAGCTCCAAACTCAACTACAATGCATCAAATTCAATCCTTTTGGGCTAATTTTCTGGAAAACACTTGTAAACTCATAATATGACATGTTTCAAAGACCAATTTGAGAAATCAAAGCCCAAAGGTAGCTCAATTAAACACAATTATCAAATAAACCTCAAAAACATGATGGATATGTAACATGCATGAATTTAATCGACCTCAAGGCTTCCAATTCATGCTCCTGAGAGCCAATTCTTTCAAAAACAAGATAAAATCATGGACTTCAACCAAAATGTAAACATGCATGCAAGAATTTCCATGAAAACAACTTTGAACTTCAAGATGTGCACATGCATGCATGATTTAGCTCTAAATTCAGCATTTTAAGCCACAACAAGACTTCTATCACTAATATCACCATGGACCATACTAGAAAAACTCAAATACATAAGTGAGAGGATGAGTCTCCTACCTTAAGTCTTGAATTATAGGTAAGGAAGCTCAATTTTGCAAGTCTTCTACCAATTCCTCAAGTCTCTAAGCCAAATCTCAATGGAAGGTAAGTTTTCTCTTCTCTCACCCTTTCCTACGTTTTTGGTCACAAAAATGGCTGAGGGAAATGTTATGAAGTGTATGCAATTGAGTTCCAAACAATGGTACCTAAGTGGCCCACTAATGGCAATGTCGTAAATAATTGAACTAATGTAATTTAATGTTATTTAATCTAATTTAGTCGCTCCGAACCGAATTTTAATTAAACCTACCATAAAATTCTATAAATCCTAACTAGCACATAAATCAAGTCAATTTTTGATTCGGACGCCGATAAGGCTTTCAATTCGCAATTTAAAGTCAAAGACACGAACATATCATTTTATCGCAAACAGATAGAAACACATAAATAATGCAATACACATGCAAATAAATCCCAAATCCTTCCTAAATTACTAGTAAGCATAATTAATCATGAATTAGCATTAATCGGAGGTCGGGGTCATTACACATGTCATGACCTAACCCCTAGATGCGTAGGGCTAGAATCGCAACTTATTAATTAATTCTCATTTTACCAAATTAAGTGGCGTAAGAGGAAGTGAAATAAAAGTAAGAAATAACATAATTAGCCTCATTAACTACCCTATTATTTAAATAAAAGAAAATTCATCCATTGGCTGTTATTATTTTATTTTTCGATGATAGATAACAAAACGAAGAAAAAGTAAGAAAAGAAAAAAAAAATAAAAGTAAAATGTCGACAACAAGTTCTGAGCTAGTCCACTACACGAGATCATAATCATTCTTTATATTTCATCACCTGAAAGGGGTAATAGCTATAAGCACATACCAGAGTGAGAAATATTATGCTAATAGCATAGGGTTTAAAAATAACTATGGATAGTTATTTAAACTAAAACATTAAACATAACGTAATTTGAATAACAAATTATTTGAGTGGCAGAAACTAAAATCCAGAAATTATGTAGGTAAATAACCGAACAGAACAGAACAGGGGTTACTAGAGTGATAATAAGAACAGAGGTCAATGGATCCATGACAAACAGAGGGTCACAAAATGACCAATCATAAGCTAATAGTTATTTAAGTTCCCCAAAGAATGAGACTCCCGTGGTGGTACTTACTAAAAAAAATTAGTTATACAATCATTGTCAAATAGTTTCTAAAATTTAAACAAACACATCCATAGGTTTCAATTGAAGCGAATGGAGTTTAGAAAATAATTAACGTACGTGAAATTTACATATAAGTTATAAAACGTAACTTATATAAAATAGATTATGATAATTCAAAACATACATAAAATATATTATGGTAACTCAAGATATAATATAACTTACCTTAATATTGACCCTTAGCCTTTTCTTACTATTTTTTTTTTCTTTTTAGGCTGCTTTCCGAGGCTCCTTTTTCATTTTGCTTTTTTTTTTTCTTTTGTTTTTGTTGGCTACCCGTAACTCCCTTTTATACCCAAGCTTTGGCAGGTAACTCACCCTGTAATTATTATCCTACGTAATGATTCACTGCCTCTATTACTTAGAAGGGCAAAGGGCTAACTATGTAGTAAGAGCGGTCAAATCCTGGGACAAGACTAACCAGGTGGGTAGGTTCGAGATATCACCCTCACGTCTAGGCACGGCTTCACTTCCATGATAGGTATGCCATATCATCAAGATCGACCTGTACATATATTAGTCGTCCCATCAGTTGGTTAAGGCCCGGATGTAGTCGCCTAACTATGTCTTCAGAGTCTCCCCATCCTTTTGGCGAGGCGGGGCGTGATGCACTCCTAAGATCCCCTCCGGACTCATAGCCTCAAGCTCAATCTAGAATGTCTCACTAAGAATAACCTCGAACATCCCTATATCACCAAAATTAGTTATGGTACAAACATAAGATTCTATATTAAAGGACTAACGTCGCATGTGAAAATAATTTATTTCCTTATTTATTTATTTATTTATTTGAAACCATTGCTCTTGCTCTAATACCACATTTGTCACGACCCAACCAATAAATGACTAGGGCTGGAATCACAACTTATTAATTAATTCTCATTTTACCAAATTAAGTGGCACAAGTGGAAGTGAAATAAAAGTGAGAAAATACATAATTAACTTCATTAACTACCCTATTATTTAAATAAAAGGAAATTCATCCATTGGTTGTTATTATTTTATTATTCGGTAACAGGCAACAAAACGAAGAAAAAGTAAGAAAAGAAAAAAAAGAAAAATAAAATGTGGGCAACAAGTTTTGAATTGGTCTACTACACGAGGTCATAATCATTTTTTATATTTTATCACCTGAAAGGAGTAACAACTATAAGTAAATAAGAGTGAGAACTATTATGCCAAGAGTGCATGGCTCAAAAATAATAATGGATAGTTATTTAAACTAAAACATTAAACATAACGTAATTTGAATAATAAATTATTTGAGTGGCAGAAACTGAAATTCAAAAATTATGTAGGTAAATAACCATAACTATGGTACAGAATAGAACATAACAGGTCACTGAAATGAAAATCAAAATAATGGATCCATAACAAACAGATGACCACAAAGTGACCAATTAGAGGCTTATTTAAGTCCCCAAAGTATGAGACTCCCGTGATAGTACTTACCAAAAATACATAGTTATATAATCATTATCAAATAATTTTTAAAATTTAAACAAACATATCCATAGGTTTTGATTTAAACAAATAAAGTTCAGAAAATAATTAACGTATTTGAAATTTAAATATAAATTATAAAACATAACTTATATAAAATAGATTATGATAATTTAAAATATATGTAAAATATGTTACGAAAATTTAAAATAAAATATAACTTATCTTAATATTAATTCTTAATTTTTTTTTTCTTCTTATATTGCTTTCCGAGGCCTTTTTTTTTTTCTTTTTTTTTTTTCTTTTTTGTTTTTGTTTTTGTTTTTGTGTTTTTTCGTTTTCGTTTTCGTTTTCGTTAGCTACCCGTAACTCCTTTTTATATCCAAGCTTTAGCTGGTGACTCACCTTATAATTATTATCCTACGTGATGATTCACCGCGTCTATTACTTAGACTTAACATGTGGTTCATCTCTTGATCTGCCAGCAAACTTTGGCCACCTTTCCTTTTTTGACCTTTTTTTTTTTTTTTGGGTCACAATTCCGTAATCGTGTGGTTTTAGCTCCTATAAAATATATTTTTCGCATGTTGATAAATTAATACCAAATTAAATTAAACCTTAATAGGTATAATTATGTGATTATTTATATTTTATGTGTTTATTTTATTATTATTATTACTATTTTGTATTAAAATAGTATTAATTAAATATTTAGGGTGTCACATAATGCACTAATATAATACATAAAAAAATTTCGTACTGTACTTTTTTTAAATGTAACACTCCAATATAACAATTTAAAAAAACTCTTTAGTTTAAACTTTAATGTAATACAAAAAAAATTCTTATTGTAACACTCTAATGTAACACATACAAAAATTCTTTAGTGTAACACTCTAATATAATACATAAAAAAATTTCATAGTGTACTTCTTTCAAATGTAACACTCTAATATAATATGTTTAAAAAATTTCTTAGTATAACACTCTAATGTAACACACAAAACTCCTTAGTGCAACATTCTAACGTAATACATAAAAAATTCTTTAGTGTACTTTTTTTCAAACGTAATATTTCAATATAACACTTCAAAAAAATTGCTTAGTATAACACTTTAAGGTAACAAAAAAAATAAAATAAAATAAAATTTGGTGTACTTTTTCCAAACGTAACGCTCTAATATAATGTATATAAAAAAAAAAAAAAAAACTTCTTAGTGTATTTTTCGTAAACGTAACACTCCAATATAACACTAAAAAAAAAAAGAATGTGAGATTTTTCAAACCATTCCAAAAGGTGTATAAATATTCCTTAGTAAGTTTTGGGCAAATATATAATTTCAAACTGTAAGTATTATGTTTGAAAAAAAAGTATACTAAGAAGTTTTTTTAGTGTTTTTTGTGTTGCATTGAAGTATTACGCTTAGATTACATTGATTGGAATGTTACGTTTAAAAAAATATACTAAGGAATTTTTTATTTTTTATTTTGTATTTTGTATTACATCGAGGCGTTATATATGAAAAAAGTACACCAAAGTGTTTTTTTATTTATTGTGTTTTTTTATTTATTTTATTGTTATGTTGAGGAAAAGTACACCAGGAGATTTTTTTAGTGTATTATATTGAAGTGTTACGTTATTGGAGTGTTACATTAGAGTGTTAAGTTTTTATTTGTAATGTGAGATTTTTTTCTAGAGTAAGAAAAAATTCAAAACTTCTATAATACAAATTGCCTAAATGTATAATTTTATGTTTTGAGAAACCCCATTTTATCCCTAAAAAATTAAATCTAAACATGACTACCTTTTTATGTAATTTTTACTTTAATGAGACATTTAGGTTCATAAGTAAAAAAAAAAAGAACTAAACACTTCATAATATCTGTGGAGAAGTGGTTTGAAAATACTCCTCTGATCCTGGGGGACGCTCGTGATCCTCTGCTAGTCACCTGAAAAAGAATAAACACTCCGGTCGGGGGTGTCGGAATTAGCACTCCGACGAGCAAGTCAGTCTCTACACTCAGGATTACTTGTATTTTAAGTTAAGCTTAATAGTTCTTACATACCTCTTCCTGGCTGATGTCCTTCTATTTATATCTTTTTTTTCTTGGGCCTCGGGATCGAGTCCACTTTCAATTCGCTATTCGGCTTCAACTGTAACAAACCGTTTTTTACTCAGCCCTTTGCTCGACCGACTATTGGGCCGAATAGGATAGGGTTCGAGTGTCTGAGATGACACCGAGTGCTATAAATTTCGACCCAGAGTTTGACATATTCGGCATCTTAGCGACTCCCAATATTCGGCCCTCACAATTGCCCCCCAAGTATTCCATGAATCAATAGTTGGCTGGAGTGTTTGGTTTCGGACTCTAAAAGTCAGAGCCGAAATTTGGCGGCTGACCTCATCCCAATGCAAATATCTGAGCACACGCTTCTCGGTTATCACTTCAACTTCCCGCCCCTTCGTACACTTCTATTTGTTGTGATTTAAAATTTGGACATCTTTTCAAATACATACACACTTTTAGACGCTCGTCGCTGGACTGCCTTCCGAATTACCTCTGCAACTTTCTTTTATTTACTATCCTTCTCGTCTCTTGTAAGTTCTCTCCCTCTCTGCCTTGAATCTTTTATCTTGCTTTGTTTTTGGCATAGCATGATCCTATAGACTGAAAGAAATGGAAAAACATTTAAAAGATCTCCTTTCCTCAGATCGAATCTCTGGCTTCCGACGCCATTTCTCCATTCCTGATGACGTCCATCTGTCATTTGTGACAGACGACACCCTCGATATGGAGAGGGCTGATGAAACCACGATTGCCTTCCCTCTCCTGTCAATCACAGAGGGTGGAGTCCGTTTTCCCCTTCACCCATTCCTTAGGGCTGTGCTTTGCCATTGGAGTTTAATCCCTTTCCAACTCAATATCAACTTTTTTAGAATCGTAATGGGGATTATTGCACTAAACCATCGCCTTAGGATTAACCTCAGCATTCTTGCTATTCGGCATTGTTATGCCTTGGCCAAGTCTTCTGGTCGGCACGGGCGTTACTTCCTTAGGGCCAAGGACACCGACCATCAACTAGTGGCTATGCTTTCTAGCTCTGGGAAGCGAGTCGATGATGTTATGGTCGTTGTCCAAGGTAATTGGGAATTCGGCGAAGGTGAGGATCGCCTCAATCTTATCCCTAGATGAAGGGGCGAACCAAGTGGCCGTGTAACTTCTTTTATTTGTTTTTTGTTATATTTATAAAGTTTCATTTTCAAGACCTCATGGTTTTGCTTGTGTAGGGAATGATTTGAAGAAAGCCCTGATTTCAACCGACGACGCCGTTCTTTCGAAAATCAAGGTTACGCTCAGATATTTCAGCCGGCCGAGTCTTCAAAAACAAGGGAGGGCGGCCCACGTTCTTCTCCGTTACGACTTGACTTATACGACCTTCTCGGCGACGAAAAACATCTCAGGAGTTTCTTACCGCCCTTATCTTGACCGATTTCAAAAATTTGAGGCAAGTCAGTTTCGAGGGGTCTGAATCGGAACGACCAGAAGTAGCTGAGGTTGCCGAGTCCGATCAGTCCGAAATCGAAGTCGACGAGGCTTTGAAGTTAGCCTTTGAGGAAGCTGGCCTCAACTCAGCCGACCCTCCGTCCACTTCGGGCCGAGAGGACTTTCCACCTGACGATATTTTTCACGGTCTAGAGGACCTTCCCGGTGCGTACCCCGAAGATATGGCTGGGTTAAGCCTCACAGAGCTTGCCAAGAAGGCAAACGCGGAAAGGATGGCAGCACGGCCAAGGCAGAGGCCATTCGAGCTGGAGTGCCTCCTGCCACCGAATCTCAACCGTCCCTGCCTATTAGCGAATCTCAGCCCCCCTTGCCTGTTATTGAGGAGGGAACAGCAGAAAAATGAAGTGTCGAGGCTGAGTTGGTTATGCAGGCCGATTAAGAAGCTGAACAAAGGGCAGAGAAGCGCCTTGCCGAGGTTGAGGCCGGCTCAGAAGATAACCGCGCCGACAAACGACCTCGTTTAGAGGAATTGGATGTGATCGTGCCTTTCGTAATTTAACCGAAGATAAAAAACACGCTGATCCCCTGTGATGCTTCGGTAATTAAAGATCCAGCGGTCGCTCTCAGCATGGCTACGTCCGTTTCACTGCCGGCCGACAAGGCGGCTTTCCGGGCAGAGCCGGATCTGGTTGCAATAGTATTGGCCGCGCAGTCGGCACTTTTGGTATATATCTTGACTTTGTCTTTTCACTTTATGCAAATACTATTTTGGTCATAACTTCCTGTTTTGCAGACCGTCGGAAGGATATCGGAGATGGGCCATCGACATCATGACACCATCGAACAGCTCGACCGTCTTCAAATTGAAGTTGAGGGCCAAAGGAGCAGGGCCGAGTTCGAGGCTTTAAGGGCGAAGATAGAAGGCGCGCGGGCCGAGGCCGAGATAGAGAGGGCACGGAATGCAGATGAACTGAGGTTATCCTCTAAGAAGAAGGTGGACGCGAGTGAAGAGGCGCTGAAATTGGCCCAGGAGGCGGTCTTCAAACTGGAGGCTGAGTTGGAGGAAGTAAAGAATGTGAAGGAAGCAGCCGACTCGGAGGTTTCTAAGGCATTCGAGGCTGGGAAGAGTGCTGCCTTCGCCGAATATGTAGACGAAGTCCCCAAATTTGAAAATCAGGGATTCAAGCACGACTGGCTCAAAGCCCTTGCTACTGCTGATGTGACATTGGCTATGCCAATTCCATACGAGCAAGTGGATATTAAGCCGCTGGAGTCTGACTCTGAGGATTAATTTGGGCGACACCTTTTTTGTTGTTTTGTTTTAGAAGTTTTCGAATGTATTTTACAGCTTTTTGTTTGGTAATTTGCATGTGTAAAATGGCTACAATTTGTGCCCAATTTCCTAATGAAAATTTTCTTTTTTGCCTTACTGTTATCTGTGCTAAATTTTGTTATTGATGAATGATATTTCTTTTGCGTGCAAAATGGCTACACTTTGTTTTTAATACCAAGTATCAATCGGCATTGGGTTTAAATACTTGGCCGATCAGATTAATAAATCTGTCCTTACTCTAGCCAATGCTCGAGCTTCATAAGCCGAATAGGACTAGTTCGTAGAATGGCTACAGTATAGATCGATCAGCATTGGGCTTAAATACTTGGCCGATCAGATTAATAAATCTGCCCTTGCCCCAGGCAGTGCACGAACTTCATTAGCCGAATAGGCCTAGTTCCTGGAATGCTTGCGGCATCCGTCGATTGGCGTTTGATTTAAATACTTGGCCGATAAGATTAATAAATCTGACCTTGCCCCAGCCAGTGCACGAGCTTCATTTGTCGAATAGGCCTAGTTCGTGGAATGGTTGCGGCATCCGTCGATCGGCGTTTGGCTTAAATACTTGGCCGATAAAATTAATAAATCTGTCTTTACCCCAGCCAGTGCACGAGCTTCATTTGCCGAATAGGCCTAGTTCGTGGAATGGCTGCGGCAACCATCGATCGGCGTTTGGCTTAAATACTTGGCCGATAAGATTAATAAATCTGCCCTTGCCC
Source organism: Camellia sinensis (assembly GCF_055761805.1). Taxonomy (NCBI): domain Eukaryota; kingdom Viridiplantae; phylum Streptophyta; class Magnoliopsida; order Ericales; family Theaceae; genus Camellia; species Camellia sinensis. The sequence continues at coordinate 194,907,988 of NC_138965.1, forward strand.
CAGCCAGTGCACAAGCTTCATTAGCCGAATAGGCCTAGTTCGTGGAATGGCTTCGGCATCCGTCGATCGGCGTTTGGCTTAAATACTTGGCCGATAAGATTAATAAATCTGCCCTTGCCCTAGCCAGTGCACAAGCTTCATTAGCCGAACAGGCCTAGTTCGTGGAATGGCTGTGGCATAGATCGATTGGCATGTGGCTTCTGGCGTTTGGCATTAATGATGTCGCCTCGGGGGCGCTGCATACATACGAATAAATGGGATGAGTTCGCGCCAGTGACTCCACTTATTTTTATTCAGACTGGATTCAAACTAGCTTTGGGCAAGTGCGAATGTCAAATAGAGTTTTCTTCAACTGCAGAGGAGAAGCACGAACTTTGGCTGAGCTTGATACTGCAATGAATCGCAGCAGCGAACCCACCCGCATGGGAGGTAGGGCGTCCAAAGAACAAGAAAAACGTCAGCCTCCAAGTTGTCAAAGCAGATCACCCCGAAAGAAGAAACAGCAATGGGGAAGTTCTCCGCGACCGCGACCGAGAAATGAGGCCCACGTGGCGCCGCGACCGTTAAATTTTGCAATTTTCGTGGGGAATAAACCGATGACGGAGGCGAACTCCATTATCAAGGACCCGGGTGTGCCGGTCGAGTTTGCTCGATAGATTTTTCCACCGGAGGTCCAGCAGTCGATGGTTGGTCAACAGGATTTCGACGTATTTCGAGAGGGCATCCACGGGGTGGTGAAAGGGCTGCATACTGCCTATGAAGTCAGCATGCGCCTGCGTACCGCGCGACGTGAAATAGAGAAGGAGGAGGAAAGAATCCGCAGTTTGGAGGCTCGCGCAGAGAAGGCCGAGCGTGAGCTCATGGAGCTTAGGAAGGCTCAAACCATTGAGCCGCGTGCGATGGGTTAATTCAACCCGATCGTGGATGAGAGGGTGACTTCACGGCTGTTGAGTCACACCATCGCTGACCGAGACACGGCAAGCATGTTCGTCGTGGAAAATGCGAGGACCATGGGTTACAACCAAGGCTTCCATGCGGGCCGAAAGGTCGGCATCGACAAAACCAAAGAGAAACTTACGGAAGAGGTTTACCGATGCGAGAACTGGGGATTTAAGCACTGTTGAATCGAGGCATTTCAAGCCGCAGAGACTCTCTGTGCAAAGGGTGTTGATTCGGCGTTGCCACTGTACCAACGTGATCATTTTCCTTTTTTCGCCTTTGAAGTCGAAAAGAGTGATGATGAGGGAGACGCCGCATAAAAATATTCATTGTAATGCTCAAACACAGATTGCGTCTGAAATTATTTAATTATTAGTTGATTGAATAAACAGATTTTATTTTCAATGTGTTTTGTTGTAATTTTCATTTGGCGCACACGTGTATGCATATTTTAGATGACTGAATAGACATTGATCGGCCTGAGTTAATCACAACCAGGCATTTCACACAACCAAGCATTTCATCTCGAATGTTTATATGCTTTGATATGTAACGGTTTTTGCCAGCTCGCTATAACACAGCGTTCTTCATTAAATATCTAATCGGCATAATTATGTTACGCACGACCCGAACATCCACGAAGGGCGCTCCGAGTTCGGAGAATTAATCGGCCCAAAGACGTCATGCGCCGATGGGGCTCCGTATCCGGAGACTATTTGGCCAATCGTGATATCCACGAAGGGTGCTTTGAATCCGGAGGCTACATCGGCCCAAAGACGTCATGCGTCGATGGGGATCTGAATCTAGAGACTATTTGGCCAATCGTGATATCTACGAAGGGCACTCCGAATCCGGAGGCTTAATCGGCCAAAAGACGTCATGCGCCGATGGGGTTCCAAATCTGGAGACTTTATTTGGCCAATCGTGATATCCACGAAAGGCGCTCCGAATCCGGAGGCTTCATCGGCCCAAAGACGTCATGCGCTAATGGGGCTTCAAATCCATAAACTATTTGGTCAATCGTGATATCCACAAAGGGCGCTCCGAATCCGGAGGCTTAATCAGCCCAAAGGCGTCATGCGCCGATGGGGCTCCGAATCCGGAGACTTTATTTGGCCAACCGTGATATCCACGAAAGGTGCTCCGAATCCGGAGGCTTAATCGGCCCAAAGACTTCATACGCTGATAGGGCTTCGAATCCGGAGACTTTATTTGGTCAATCGTGATATCCATGAAGGGCGCTCAAAATCTGGAGACTATTTGGCCAATCGTGATATTTACGAAGGGGCTCCGAATCCAGAGACTTTATTTGGCCAATCGTGATATCCACGAAGGGCGCTCCGAATCCAGAGGCTTAATCGGCCCAAAGGCGTCATGCGCCGATGGGGCTTCGAGTTCGGAGACTATTTGACCAATCGTGATATCCACGAAGGGCGCTCCGAGTCCGGAGGCTTTTATCGGAACATGTTTGAACTGGATTTTGTAATGAGTAAATAGGGATCTTTGCATTACAGAAAATGAGATGTACATGGTGAACCGTTCAGAACAAGCATCATGTCCCACAAGTCGGGTTAATGATAAAATTGCGTAAATGCGTAGAATTCCAAGGCCGTGGCAGACTCCTTCTTGACATGTCTTTGAGCCGATATGCCCCTACTCCTGCGATTGAATCAATTTGATAGGGGCCGTCCCAGTTAGGACCCAATTTTCCATCCGCCGATTTCTTGGCGGCTGGAAGTACCTTCTTCAGGACTAACTCTCCTGGTGTGTAGCGGCGCAGCTGAACACGTTGATTATACGACTTAGCAAGCTGTTGTTGATACTGCGCCATGGATGCGAGGGCACTATCTCTTTGTTCTTCAATCAAAATCAAATCCAAGGCCAGCATCATGTCGTTTTGGCCCATATCAAAAGCTGTTGATTTCAAGGTTGGGAGGCCAATCTCTAGGGATATGATTGCCTGGGTTCCAAAACATAGGGCAAACGGCGTTTCCCCGGTAGATCGCCTCGGCATAGTTTAGTGAGCCCACAAGACACTCGGCAATTCTTCGACCCATTTGCCTTTAGCTTTCTCCAGCATTTTCTGGATGCCGTCCAAGATGGATTTGTTAGAGGCTTCAGCTTGACCATTGCTTTGTGGATAGGCCGGCGTGGAAAAATAAGGCCAGATATCGTATTTGCTGCATAACTCTCGGTAGACGCCACAATCGAACTGGGTGCCGTTGTCTGAGATAAGTGCTCTCGGAATGCCAAATCGTGTGATGATATTTCTCTAAACAAAGCACTTCACGTCGATATCTCGGATGTGTGTTAGTGCCTCCGCTTCTACCCATTTTGTAAAATAATCTGTCGTGATAATCAAAAATCGCTTGTTACCCGGGGCACGAGGCAGTGGTCCGACGATGTCAAATCCCCATTGGGCAAACAGCCAGGGACTGGTTATGGAGCTTAGCTCTTCAGCAGGTAGGTGGGTCAAAGGAGAGAACTTTTGGCACTGTTCACACTTTTTCACGTAACATTCGGCATCTGCCCTCATTGTGTCGGCCAATAATATCCTTGTGTCATGGCTCGATGAGCCAAGGACCGCCCGCCAGAATGGGCGCCACAACTGCCCTCATGTATTTCAGTCAGAAGCACCTCGACTTTGTCTGGGTGCACACATTCCAAATATGGACCAGAGAGGGATTTTTTATAAAGTCTTCCTTGCGGATCCAAGTAATATTGTAGGGCTTTGTTTCGCAGCTTGTGCGCTTCTTTCTTGTCTTCTGGGAGCTGTTTGGAAGACAAGAATGAAGCAATGGGATCCATCTAACTTGGTCTACATTCTATAACATTGACCTGGACTTCCTTCGAAGGGCCAATGCTCGGCTCTGGGATGAAATCGACTTCGATGGTCCGTTTAATCTCTGAGTTAATGACGGAGGCTAGGCAAGCAAGGGCATCTGCATGTGTGTTCTGATCACGTGTTATCTGGTTCAATTCATGATGGTCAAATTTTGCTAGCAAGGAGTTGGTCGTTTTCATGTAAGCCGCCATACAGTCGTTTCTTGCCGCGTACTCCCCCTTTAGTTGATTGATCACCAGTTTTGAATCGCAAAATACAAGTAAACGCTGAGCACCCGGAAGATGTGCATTCTGCAAACCGGCTAGAAGGGCCTCGTATTCGGCTTCGTTATTTGACGCTTCGAAGCCGAGCTTGATGGCCTGCTCAATTATTACACCGTTGGAAGCCATAATTATAACTCCGGCTCCGCTGCACAGCTGATTGAATGATCCATCACAATACAATTGCCAAATGTCCCCAACATAAATTCTCTAGTTCGACTTCGGTCGAATTTCATCGGACTTGAAATCGGCAAGACCCCCAGTGAATTCGGCAACAAAGTCGGCAAGCACATGTCCCTTGATTGAGGTTCTAGGTAGAAACTGAATGTCGTACTGGTCGAGTTCAAGAGCCCACTTTGAAACACGTCCTGATGTTTCTGCACTTCGTAGTACTGACCGGAAGGGATAATCTGTTAGCGCCCCAATGCTATGTCCCTGGAAATAATGCATCAGTTTTCTTGCCGCCATGATTAGGGCTAGGATGAGTTTTTCTAGCGGAATGTAGCGTGTTTCGGCGTCAACCATTGCCTTGATCACATAGTACACTGGTCGCTGCTCCCCCGACTCTTCCTTTATCAGTACGGCGTTGACGGCCCTGTCGAAAACTGCCAGATACAAAATGAGCGGGTCACCAGCAGCGAGTGTTGTCAAGAGTGGTACTGAGCGGAGGTAGGTCTTGAGGCCGTTGAAAGCGGCCTCGCATTCGGCAGACTATTCAAAAGCCTTGCCCTGCCGTAGTGTATGAAAGAATTGTCGGCAGCGATCTGTGGACCGACTGACGAACCTGTTTAGTGCGGCGGTTATCCCTATTAACTTCTGAACTTCCTTGACCGATCGAGGGGAGCCGAGTTCTAGGATTACTATGATTTGCCTTGGGTTGGCTTCGATTCCTTGGTGGTTGACAATGTACCCCAAGAATTTTTCAGAGTCGATCCCAAACGCACATTTGGAAGCGTTCAACTTCATTCTATATTTGCGTAGAATGCCGAATGTCTCTTCCAGATCGGCTATATAATTCTGCTCTTCCTTGGACTTAACCACCATATCGTCAATGTACACTTCCATAGTGTGGCCGAGTTGCTCTTTGAACATGGCAGTGACTAGTCTTTGGTAGGTTGTCCCTGCATTCTTCAGCCCAAAAGGCATAACCTTGTAGCAGTAGGTTCCTCTTAGGGTGAGGAATGCAGTTTTGTCCTGGTCCTCTGGATGCATGGCGATTTGATTGTAGCCTCTGTAAGCATCGAGGAAGCTCATACGTTGATGGCATGCCGTCGCGTCCACAAGTTGATCAATTCTGGGTAGGGGAAAGCAATCCTTGGGGCAGGCTTTGTTTAGGTCCGTGAAATCGACGCACAGTCGCCAAGTCCCATTTTTCTTCTTCACCACCACTATATTAGAGAGCCATGTAGGGTAGGTCACTTCCCTGATTGCCCCGGCGTCAAGCAGTCTGTCAACTTTCTCAATAACGGCGGTAGTGTGCTCTGCGGCTGATCGTCGACTTTTTTGGATGATCGGCTTGCGTTTATCATCAACATTCAAACGGTGCTGTGAAACCGATAGATCTATACTCAGCATCTCATATGGAGTCCATGCAAAGACATCGAGGTTGCTGAGTAGGAAAGAAATTAGCTACTGTCTGTCAGCTTGATTCAGGGATGCGCCGACCATGAAGAACTTGTCTGGGCTTCCATCGATTTCAACTCGGTCTAAGCCTTCCGTGGCCTTTTCATTTGGGAGCCACCCAACATTGTCGAGGCTCTCTCGATCCGGCACCTCAATGGAATTTACCTGTAGCTCCTTTGGCGTTTTTTTGACAAGGAGGTAACTTGCTTGTGCCGATTTCTGGGAGCCACGGATTTGCTCAATGCCGCGTTCTATCGGGAAGCATAGCAGCTGATGATAGGTGCTTGGCACGGCCTGCATAATATGCAACCAAGATCGCCCCATGATGAGATTATACGGCGACGACAACTTGACGACCAAGAACTCCACGGCCACTGTTCGGGAGCCCGCTTGAACGGGTAGTGTAATTTTCCCTAACGGGTATTCTGGATTGGCGTTGAAGCCGAATAGAGGGTAAGGAGCTGGGGAAAGGTTCGATTCAGAGAAGCCGAGTTTGACGAATGTCTTGTAAGGCACGACTTCCGATGTGCTCCTTGGGTCAATGAGTATGCGCTCAACGGTGAACCGGTTTACGCGTAACTCAATTACCAAGGGATCAGTGTAGGATAATGTCACTCCGGCCAAATCTGAATCATCAAAAGTAATGCTCGCAGCTTTATGGGGCCGTTTAGCCGGAGTGAGTTGATTTTGAGGGTCGGGATTCGACTGAATGGTATGCACCGCGGATGAAATTGGCAGGCTGTATATCATGTGGATCACGCAGAGTAGAGGGGAATCCTGTCTTAAGGCTATTGCTTTGGTTGAGCTGTCTTTTCGGACGTATTGCTGTAGCCGACCATTCTGTACTAATTCCTCCAGGTGATCCTTCAAGGCATAACAACTCTCAGTATCATGGCCATGATCTTTGTGATACTCGCATCGCCTATCCTGTCTTCGCGTGTCAGGAGGTCCCACTATTTTTTACGGCCATTTGAAGAATGAAAGATGTTGGATTTTGGACATGATCGTGCTGATTGGCTCTGACAACTCAGTATATTTATTGTCGGCACGCCTTGTGCGCTTGCTATCGACTTGCAGCTGTTCACTTGCTCGGTGGGAGCATTGGTCGCTTGATCGGCGAGAATCCCGTCTCTTATCTCGTTTTGCCCGATGTCGTGGTTCAGGGCTCTGAGGTGCTACAGATTTTAACGGCTGAGCAATTTCAGCAGGAGCCGTCTTGTTGGGCAAATTTTTGGCTTTAACCCGCAAGGCATCATCTTCCGCCTTACAGTATTCTTCAACTTTCTTCATCAACGACTAAACTGTTTTAGGGGGCCATCTGGTCAATGAGCTGCGAAGGGCACTGTCGAGATGTAGCCCTATCTTAAAGGCGGTGATGGCCATGGAGTCATTGCAAGCATCGTCTACCAGATTAAAACATTCCCAGTACCGCACCGAATATGCACGAAGGGTTTTCCCTGGTTGAATCTGCATTGCCCAGAGGGAATCGACTTGCTTTGGCTGGACCTCATTGGTGATAAACCTCACCCTGAAGGATTTTCGGAGTTGGTGGAAGCTTTTAATCGAGGCCGGCTCCAGTTTATAATACCACCTGACAGCTAGTGGTCCCAAACTGCTCGAAAATATACTGCACATGAGAGCCTCATCGTCTGCATGCAGCGTCATGGCTTGCTTATAATGGCGGATGTGATTGGTGAGGTCTGATTTACCGTCGTACAAGGTGAATGACGGTACTTTGAATTTCTTGGGAAACACTGCCTTTGCAATCCGTCGAACAAAGGGATCATGCTAGTCTTCTTTATCTGAACTGTTTCTTCTTCGCTTATGCCTTATACGGGGACTTTCTTCAGAAGAACTGGTAGTTTCAGGTCGCCCCTTCTTCTTGGGCTCCGGGGATAATGAGTCGGAGTCACTTTCAATGTAGTCTTGTCGAGCTTAGGGTCGTCGACCACCTGCCTTCAGAGGTCGCTCGGGATCTAGGCGTACAGCTTGTTTAGACTTCGCCACCTCCAAGGCCAGATCTTGACGGAGACGTTCGTTCTCAGCGATTATATTCTCCAACCTCTGTTCATTTTGCTTTGCCTGTTCCATGATCACCTGCATTGTGTCATGTTCCGAAGTCGAGGGTGAGGTGAAGTTCAAAGCGTGTTTTGCGGCGATGGTCTCCGGTCCAAGCATGGTTGTTGGAGTGAGGTCGTCTCTCTGCATGGTTTCGTTGGTGACTATCGGAGGGTCTTCTATTACGCCCGCCATGGATGTATTTGAGTATTCTCACAGACGGTGCCAATTGTGAAGAAGTGGTTTGGAAATACTCCTCTGATCTTGGGGGACGCTCGTGATCCTCTGCCAGTCACCTGAAAAGGAATAAACACTCCGGTTGGGGGTGCCGGAATTAGCACTCCGACGAGCAAGTCAGTCTCTACACTCAGGATTACTTGTATTATAAGTTAAGCTTAATAGTTCTCACATACCTCTTCCTGGCTGATGTCCTTCTATTTATATCTTTTCTCTCTTGGGCCTCGGGATCGAGTTCACTTTCAATTTGCTATACAGCTTCAACTGTAACAAACCGCTTTTCACTTGGCCCCTTGCTCGACCGACTATTGGACCGAATAGGATAGGGTTCGAGCGTCTGAGATGACGCCGAGTGCTATAAATTTCGACCCAGAGTTCGACATATTCGATATCTCAGCGACTCCCAATATTCGGCCTTCACAATATCATATTTTGAGATTTATTGATATTTCACTCTAGATTTTATTTCAAATTATAGAAAAAATAGCTAATAATCGCTTGGTTCTTTTTTTTTTTATATATGTTGGAAAAGTATTATTATTAACCACACTTTTTTTATTTGGATGTAAACATTTGGAAAAAATTTATCACAAAAAACTAGCAAGAAGTAAAAAACATTGTTAGCAACCACGCCCATTTAAAACCGAGACTGCAATAATCACATTTTATGGTAATTGAATAATAATTTTTAGAGATAACTATTTAAACGTCTTATTTACAAATATTATGATAGCTTAGATCTTATTTAAGATTTTTTGAACCAATAAGTCCTATTTAGTAAAACTAAGAATATTATCAGTTTTTTTTCTAATTTTTAAAACTAACAACGTTATCAATTTTGCATAGTAATATTTCAGATAATTGTTAAACTAATTGATTAAAAAAAAACAGAGTATGAGATTAAACGTTTTTATCCTTCTACTTTTTGGTTTTGTTCAACTATCCGATAAGATCAAGAATATTATCAGTTTTTTTCAATTTTAAAACTGAAAATATTATCAATTTTTTCTTTTTTAAAGTTTTTTTTTTTTAAAATAGTTTTGCACATCAATGTTCTATCATCATACTCCTTTATAGATACAAAATGTTTAGTTTTGCACAAAAAAATAATTCAATTTTTTCACATAATTTTTATTTTAATTTTTTCAATTTGAAAGTTTATATTTTAAAGTCTTGAAAATTAAAATAAATGTCAAATCATTACGTTCTTTTATAGATAATCATAAATGATGAATAATTATAACTTGAAGAGTAATTCTAACTATTGAAAATTTAATAAGACTTAAAGATTTAAAAAATCTTAATTAAGATAATATAGTATAAGTTCATAAATTAGAATATCTATCTTGGTTTGGGAAGTAGGTTGGCTTTTTGGCTTTTTGGCTTTTTTGGCTATTTTAGTCTGGGCTAAAAAGCTTGGTTTGGGAAGGGTTTTTTGGCTTTTTGGCTTTTTTGACTTTTTTTGTGAGAGAAGAATGTAATGATTATAGGTTGGATGTGATGTTTTGTTTGTTATGACTAAAATAGCCTATTTTGTTTTTTGTGGCTAAAATAGCCAAAAAAGCCTGAAAACCATCTTGCCAAACAAATTTATTTATATAATTTTAAATAATTAAAAAAAAATGGTTAGAAAGTCCATAAATTCAGCAGGGTGGTTGTGCACAAGAAACAAACAACATGGTGCCATTATGATATGACAAAAATGGATTCCAATTTCAACTACTGATCTTTGCACAAATGGTTTGAAAAGTGATGTCATACTTTGTGCGCAAGGTGTCTAAATCTAAGGCAATGACTTTCCTTCTATAAGTAATCATATTGGAAGGTACTGTTATATTTGCGAGATTTATCACACGTCTCCTTTCGGCAATTTTGTTTAATGTGTAAAATTTATGGAGTATTATTTACTTGTAAAAAATTATATTGTTCAGATATCGATAGTTATGTGATTAAATTAGATTTTTGTAAGTCGTTTATTTTTCAACGTTTATTTTTTTCATAAAAAACTGATTTGATCATATAACTATCGATATTCGATCAACGTGAATTTTTGCAGATGTATAGTACGTGACGAGTTCTACACCTTGAACGGTTCAGATTATCAAAATGAAATCCATAATGACTTTTCACAAGTTCAACAGTATCCTTTAATACGTGATTAGACTGAGGGGAATCTATTCCCTAAATCCAAGTCTACATAAATAGACACGTTTCTTGTAATAGATTTAGGGTGGTTTTGTTTTTGTTTTTTGTGATTGAGGGTAGTGAGTAGTTGAGTGATTGATATACATTGTGGTAATTTGTCATTATTTTTTTAAGTTATAAGGAAGCAACATCAATTACAAATTCCATGTAATTACGTTTATCAAATAAAACTAAAAGATCAAAGTTAGCCCTTGGATTCTATTTCGTCATAGAAAACTTTGAAAAAGAAATTAAAAATAAAACAATACAACAATACAACAAACTCAGATTAGAAGTTATGCTTAAATTCATATTTTTTAACACTTAAATGTACTGACATATATGTTGGACAATTTTCACTGTAATTAAATTAATTAATTCTGTTTGGATACTAAACGACAAACAGAATATAAAAGAAAAATAGAAAAGGAGAGAAAAAGTTTGATTACAAAAATCAAACTAGAAATAGAATTAAATAAATAAAAACAGATTTTATTTTGTTACAAAAACAAAATTAAAATCTGATTTAAATAAATAATAATACAGAAAATAAATAAATAACTTACTTGATTAATATCTTGAATATTATTCTGATCAAGTCCAGTGTTCGACACTATTTCCTTAAGACAGATTTGTCCTCTCCACGGTGCTTTCAGAATATGGACGTCTATCTCCCAGGATGAAATGATCAACTACAAATAAATGCAGCACTACAATTTATTTGTTCAACGAACACACTAAGTGTTTACACTCTTTCTCACAAAAATTAAATACAACAAAATGAAGAATAAATTTGCAGAGGAGAAGTACGAAATTTCTGAATATAAAACATTAAATAAGGGCGGCCTATTTATAGATGTAATGGTGGCTATAGATTTTGAATTAAACAGGTCCAAACCTGTTTTGAACAGGTATGAAACCTGTTTGATTTTGAATTAAACAGATTTAAATCTATTGGGTTCAAGATTCAAACAGATAAAAATGGAAGGGACCTGTTTGGGTGTAGGGAAAAACCGAAACAGTTTATTTCCGGGACTAATTTGAATTCTGAATTTTATTTTACTAAAAAATAAAATTAAATTCAAATGTTTTTGTTCTAAAAAGATAAGTATTGGGCCGGATAAGCCCAAACTCACACCACGCACCCGCGACCAAGCCTAGCCTAGCCCGGATAGTGGTGACGGCGTGTGTGGTGATTTTTGGGTCCAATAGGTCTAGTTCATTTTGCCCATAACCTCTCCCTTCCACAAACTTGGGGTGCCCCTTGAGGCCCTCCCCAAGTTATAATTCCAAGCTATATAAACCCATTCAAAACTTCCCACCAAACCAATGTGGGACAAGCCTTATTCAAACCTTTAAGGATTTTTCACAAAAAACTCTATTTCTATGGAGCACACTTGAGCTTCAATTTCTCATTCACCCGATAATGGTTTTGAGCAACCAAATATACCACGTGAATCACGACGCGACATAGAACGCATTATCACTTTGACCCCCCAAATTTGACGCTCGGGTCCCACCTAAATAATATACCAAAATTAAAAAAAAATTCTGATTTTATTCGGAATTTTCCCAACCATTTCTAACAATATATACTCTACATTTCATGTTAATTAAAATGATGGATATTTATTTAATAGATATTTATTTTTGAAAAAAAATCTTTATAAACATCTTTTAAAATATATATATATATATATATATATATATTTTTTTAAGAACTCGTTACTTTAAACATTACTCAAGAACATCAAATACCTTTTCTCTAATTTTACTATCTAGTTGTTCGAGAGTGGCGGGTAGATGATGCCTTTTGAACATACATTTCTATAGATAGGTATATGGATGGATATGATATATTGATCAAAGAATTAATAACAGGTCACAAAATATATAGTATAGTTTAATGAGTATTGATGGCGAAATATAGTTTAAATAAAAATGAAGATGTCACACATATATATATATATATATATTTGATGTCTCTGCTTGGTAACACATAAACCACCATTTCAATTGTGGCCATGTTAGATATTTCTTCGTTGGTGTCGTTTAGAGTCTGACACATGGCTGAAATAGACATTCATGCTTGCAAGGGTTAATTTATGCACATTTCGATTAATTTCAAAACTCATGGTTTGCAACTATTAAGGCCGTGTTTGTTTAAAGTTAAAAAATTATTTTCATTTTGGATAAATAAGTGAGAGGGAAGTTTTTATATGCACTAGGGCCGAGCTAGGCCAAGGCACAATAATGGACCGTTTTATGGGCCGCGATAAAAAGGCTGAATGAAAGGGCCTTGCAGTTAGCTCAGTCCAATTGCGGTTGTGGTTACCACGGTCGGTATGGTGATATTTAGCTCAGTCATGGTATTCAGAACCGAGGTATTTGGGCTTCTTATGGTAGACCTTACTCTCGTTAGCTCGGTCAAAGCTTACTGCGGTTAGCTCGGTCTCAACGGACCAAACCGAGGTACAAGCAATGAAGGGAAGAACCAAGCCAGTTGGAGCTCGGTCATTTCTGCCGCTTTAGCATGGCCATGTTAGCTCGGTCATTTTGTCATACTACCGAGGTAAAACCATCTCACTTGGTTTAAGTAGTGAGGGGGGTGTTGAAGGATAAGCATTATCTTTCAAGAGTGTGATTCCTAGGAGGACTCTACATGGAGGAATAAGAGTCTTACTAGGATTGTGCCACACGGAACCTATAAAAAGCTCATAACAGAACCCATGGAGGAGGTAACACAACTTTGATTCTCGAATACACAGAGCTTTTGTCTATTTGTCTATTTTGCTGACTTAGGCATCAGAGAGGTATTTGGCACACACCCGCCGGCTAGCTCACGTTTGTGTTTTCAAGGAGTAAAGCGACGACGTATGGAGGAGCGCAGACTTGATCAACAGGATTATACGAGAAGAATTATTTCGTGCTCGTATAATTAGCGCCGTCTGTGGGAACTCCAGAAAGAACAAAACCTCTTGATCAAGTTTTCCTTGCTAGTTGGAAGCAATGGCGTATAATGAAAAATTGCCGCAATCAGCTATTGACGGGCAAACCCCGGAGGGGAGTGGAAGGCGTGAAAGCTTGCCTTCTATCCCTCTCATGGTGGATTTAGAACCCCAGTGACAGAACCCCCGGAGGGACACAAGGGGGAGGCGGGCTAACAGCCCCCGTCGCTCTCAAAGTCCTGAAAGACAGAGGCGGAGGATAGACCCTCAAGTTCTAAAAGATCGCGTGAAGGAGCAGGACGAGTTGATACGAAGGATAGTGGCGGACATGGAGTCAATGAAGCGCCAGATAAAAGGAAAAGGGGTGGCGACAGGAGAGGGGCGCAAAAGCCACACGCCCCATCGCCACTCGAAAGATCATGGTAGGCATACCACACCATCGTAAGCAGAGAGTAAGAGCCTGAGAACAGGCGACGCTCGATCAAGGACTTACAGGACTCGTTACTCTAGGATTGAGAGAACGAGAACTGAGAGGTCATATACTGAGGGAAGCACCTATCGGCCCTCGCACAAGCACCAGACGTCCTCTAGGCACATGGAGTTGCCCAGAACATCTGACTTGCGAACTGTGCTTGAAGAAAGGGCACGATGGAAGGAGGATGTTAGGGCACGCGACCCGTGCAGAGTTTCAGCCCTTCAGCGGTTGGCCCCTCGAACGCATAAGAGCGTCGAGGTAGGAATGCCAATATCGCGCCTTGCTTATGAACCAACAGACAAAGCATTAGCAAGGCTTCAGAGCTCGCCGTTCGTTCCGGCAATTGAGAACGCGTCACTACCTTCGGGCTTCAACCAGCCCAAATTCACTACTTATGAAGGGAAAACAAACCCCTACATGCACTTAAGCCACTTTCGCCAGGTTATGGCAGTATACTGGCGAAACGAGGCTTTAATGTGCATCCTATTCCCATCCAGCCTTGGCGACCTAGGTTTAACCTGGTTCGAAAGGCTACCAGAGGGCAGCATTGCCTCATGGGCGCAGTTGGCAGAGGCGTTCGTGACAAGGTTCAGAATGAACACCAAAATGCCAGTGGAGATTGACCAGCTACTCTCCTTTGACATGGGCGACAAAGAAACATTGAGATCCTACAACAGTCGCTATTGTGAAACCTTCAACCAAATTGGAGATTGCCTCACAAATCTCGCCATCGCACAATACAAAAGAGGTCTGCCAGTCGGAAACAAGTTGAGGGACTCAATTACTATGGAGGCCTTGATGGAAAGAGTGCACCAGCATATTCGGGTGGAGGAAGATGGTGCCTGTGCTAAAGAGAAATCTGGCACAACAGCAACACTAGATAAAAAGACTTCAGCAAAAGTCAACACGGTAGAACAACCAAGCAGGAATAAACGAGGCAGGCGGGCCAACAGAGAGGACCCAGACAAAAGGAAGTTGAGAGTTCGCACTGCCATTACCACGGTGTTTAAAAAACTAATCTACCGAATTCTTAGTAAGATACGCGATGAACTTTTCGTTCGATGGCCAGCCAAATTGGGAGAAGCCCAAAAAGACTACGACGAAAGGTCTCGATGCACCTTCCATGATCAAAAGGGGCACCGCACTGAAAATTGTACGCCGTTGAGGCAGCATTTGGAGGAGGTAGTTGCAGCTGGGCACCTGGACTAGTACATAGAAGGAGGAACATAACTAACCTCCCAGAACCACAACAACCCAAATAGAATGCCAATCGACGCCCCACCTCAAGGCGTAATTAACGTAATACATGGGGTATTCGAACCTAAGCGGGTGTGTGAGTTTAGGGGAATGATCAAAACGGCTGAGCACTTAAGGGAGGTATTAAGTGCACAACCTGCCATAAAAAAAGGGAAAAACAGAGGCCATGAATGCCATATCTTTTTCAGACAGAGACTTGGCAATGATATATTGCCCTCATAATGATGCACTGGTTGTCACTCTCCGCGTCAAGAATTTCGACGTCAAACGGATTTTGATTAACCAAGGGAGCTCATGTGAGATAATGTATTACAAAACCTTCAAACAACTGAAACTGGAGGATAAAGACTTGGCACCCGCAATATCTCCTCTACTCGGATTCAACTCAATGCCAGAGTGGCCAGTGGGCAAGATAATCCTCACAGTCAAAGCAGGAACCATGACGAAACAGGTGAAATTTTAGGTATTGAAAGTCCCTTCCACTTACAACATAATCTTGGGAAGGGCATGGTTGCACGCCATGCGATCGGTAGCGTCAACCTACCATCAAGTACTACGATTTCCCAACGAAGCCGGAGTAATTGAAGTGGTCTTTGGAGACCAAATTATGTCCAAACAGTGCTTCGTCACAGTAAATGGCAGCTAAGCTGCCAAAGGGTATGTACAGATGGTGGAAAAACCTGAGAGCAATGAATTGTTTGCAGATGTTGGCAAAGCCGCTGAACAGAAGGCAGTGGAAGACTTGGTACAGGTAAGGATAGATGAAAAGAACCCAGAAAAGTTCTTTTTTGCTCGGCTCATCTATGTCCAGCATTGACAGAATAGAGGTCATGGAATTCTTAACCTCTAACATCGAAGTGTTCACCTGGACGTCATATGACATGTCTGGCATTGACCCAAACTTCATCTGTCACCAATTAAATGTCCACCCAACTGCCAGACCAATTATACAACGCACTCGCAGATCAGCACTCTACCACGCCGAGATAGTGGCAGAAGAAGTGGGAAACCTTCTAAAGGCAGGAGCTATCAGAGAAGTGCACTATCTCAAGTGGATATCCAATACAGTAGTAGAACCAAAGAAGAATGGAAAATGGCGTGTTTGCGTGGACCACAAAACAATCAACAAGGCATGCCTAAAAGATAGCTTTCCCTTACCCAGGATAGACCAACTGGTAGACTTGACGGCAGGCCATAATCGACTTAGCTTCCTTGATGCATATAGAGGTTACCATCAGAGCGCTATGTATGAGCCTGACCAGGAGGTCACATCTTTTACAACGCCCAGAGGGTTGTATTGTTATAAGGTCATGCCCTTTGGCCTAAAGAACGCAGGGGCAACATTCCAACGGATGGTCACCAAGATGTTTGAACCATTGTTAGGAAAAACAATGGAGGCTTACATAGATGACATGGTGGTCAAGAGCAAGGATGAGAAGGACCATTTCAGGGACTTAGGTGAAATGTTCCAGATCCTGAAGAAGAACAAGTTGCGCCTTAATGCATCCAAGTGTGCGTTCGGCATAGGATCAAACAAATTCCTGGGCTTCCTGGTGACCAACCGAGGTATAGAGGCAGACCCCTCTCAGATCAAAGCAATCCAGGATCTAGAGAGGCCCAACTCAGTAAAAGAAGTGTAGTATCTCACTGGCATGGCAGTTACGCTCACCGGTTTATAAGTCGGTCGTCAGACAGATGTCGACCATTCTTCCAAGCACTAAAGGCCAAGTTCGAGTGGGATGAAGAATATGACCGCGCCCTAGAAAGCCTAAAAGAATACATGTCTTCTCCACCGTTGCTAGTAACCCCAATACCTGGAGAAGAGCTCTTTTTATACCTGGTAGCTTCACAGCACGCAGTCAGTGCAGTGTTGGTTAGAGCAGAAGGAATCCAACACTTGCCCATCTTTTATGTTAGCAAAACATTGCTGGGCGCAGAAACCAGGTACCTACCATTGGAAAAACTGGCCTTAGCCTTGATGATGGCCTCGAGAAAACTGTCGCATTACTTCCACGCCCACACCATAATCGTCTTGACAGCTTTTCCATTAAAATCTTTGTTTGAGAGGGTGAACTTTTCTGGGCGAATCTTGAAGTGGGCAGTAGAATTGGGACAATTTGATATCAAGTTTCAACCTAGAACCGCAATAAAAGCCCAAGCTTTGACAGACTTTGTGGCAGAGTTCACACCAGGAAGTCATCACATTTGCCCAATTGACTTGACTGGTATGACAGGAATGGGGACGGAAAGCGCCGCAGGAAATGCGCAACCCCTAATACAGGATACTCAGCCACATCCCAAGGCATATCGAATTGAGGAAAGTGCAGAAGAGGCAAACCATGCTGCACCAGGCGAGGACTCATCAAAAAGCAAAGGTTTGAGACAGTCTGACAGTGAAGATGTAACACCTACAGCAGGCATCGACTTAAAAGAAAACATCAGCAACACACATGACCCCAAGACTTCATCCGACCCTTCCACTTGCTGGAAGCTATTCGTTAGAGAGATGTGAAAACTCTTCGTGGATGGAGCATCCAATAGGCACGGGGCAGGACTTGGCATTATCCTCATCTCACTAGATGGCCTTGTAGTGGAACAAGCAGTCAACCTTGGCTTCCCAGCATCAAACAATGAGGTAGAGTATGAAGCACTCTTAGCAGGCCTAAAATCAGCACTCTTCATGCAGGCCACCGAGCTAATGGTTTACAGTGACTCCTAGCTGGTAGTAAACCAAATTTCAGGCGACTACGAGGCAAAAGATGAGAGGATGGCTAAGTACCAAGAGTTAGTCAGAAGGGAAATCATGAAATTTGAAGTAGTAGGGATAGAGCAGATCGGCAGGGAAGAAAACAGTAGAGCAGACGAACTAGCAGGCTTCACTTCGATGGCATATACATCCATCCCACATCCATTACTGATCGACTTCCTACCAAGACCAAGCATTGAAGAACCTGAAGTAGCTGAGGTATGTTGCGCTGAATTAGGCCCTTCATGGATAGATCCCATTATAATATTCTTAAAAGACGGCGTCTTACCCAAAGAGAAGAAAGAGGCCAACAAAATAAGAGCAAAGTCACAGCGATTTTGGCTCTCCCCATCAATGGCCTTATACAAAAAATCCTTCACAGGACCTTACTTGAAATGTATCCATCCTAGCAAGGTTGAGGCATTCTTGTTCGAGATACACGAAGGTGTATGCGGAAGCCACCAAGGGGGAAGATCATTGGCCTACAGAGCAATTTTGCAAGGATATTGGTGGCCTTACATGCAAGCAGATTCCGAGAAGTATGTGAAGAAATACGAGAAATGTCAGAATTTCACACACCAAATACATCAACCAGCCAGAGAGCTTCTACCTTTAACTAGCTCATGGCCCTTCGCAATGTGGGGCTTGGACATAGTAAGACCACTTCCAACGGCACCTGACAATAGGAAGTTCTTTCTTGCAGTAACCGACTACTTCACAAAGTGGGTGGAAGCAGAAGCACTCGCCTCAATAAAGAAGAAGGATGTGAAGAAGTTCGTCTGGCAGAATATCATCACTTGGTTCGGCATACCCAAGGCTCTAATATCAGATAACGGCACTTAGTTCGATGGCAAAATTTTTAGAGGCTTTTGTAAGAAGTACAGATAGAATTCTACAACTCTACACCAGCATACCCCCAAGCAAATGGCCAAGCGAAAGCATCAAACAAAGTCGTCTTAGATGGATTGAAGAAAAGGCTGGAGAAAGCAAAAGGCAAGTGGGCTGAGGAGCTCCTTCACGTCTTATGGGCTTACCGTACCACGCCTCGGCGGTCAACTGGAGAAACACCTTTCTCCCTAGCCTATGGTATGGAAGCAGTAATCCTACTAGAAGTTGGCCTTCCCACTATTAGAAGTGAAAATTTTGATCCAGACTTAAATGGAGAAGCCATAGCATTGGAGCTCAATCTTGCAGAAGAAAAAAGAGAAAGAGCACTGGTTCACATCGCCTCGTAGCAGCAAGAGTTATCCAAAAAATATAACAAGACGGGACATCCGAGGCAATTCAAGATTGGAGATAGGGTGTTGCGCAAGGTAATGGGAAACACCCTAGTACCCGGAGACGGCAAGTTAGGGCCTAATTGAGAAGGACCTTACAAAGTGATTGAATTAGCAGGAAAAAGGGGCATACCACTTGGAAGATAAAGACAACAAGGCCATTCCCAGGCCATGGAACACGGCCAATCTCAAACTATTTTATTTTTAGCTTTTCTTTAAACATACTTGTAGTTTTTTTTTTTTTTTCAATAAAACAAGTAGTTTCCTTTTCAGCATAAATTGTTTTCTTCTGTAAAAGTAGTTTAGTGAGCTAGGGGCAATAAAATCAAAGTTGGTCGGAATAACCAACTTTGAGCTCTCTTCAGCCAAGATCAGGAT
Source organism: Camellia sinensis (assembly GCF_055761805.1). Taxonomy (NCBI): domain Eukaryota; kingdom Viridiplantae; phylum Streptophyta; class Magnoliopsida; order Ericales; family Theaceae; genus Camellia; species Camellia sinensis. The sequence continues at coordinate 194,927,215 of NC_138965.1, forward strand.
CTAGGTTGAAGAGGTTGGCTGGAAAACCAACACTTACTTCTTCTAAGCCGATATAAGGATTTGGGCTGCAGGAAGTTTGGCTGGAATAACCAAACACTTTACTCTAAGTTGGCAGGAATAACCAACTTTGAGCTCTCTTCAGCTAAGATCAGGATCTAGCCTGAAGAGGTTGGTTGAAAAAACCAACACTTACTTCTGCTAAGCCGAGATAAGAATCTGGGCTGCAGGTAGTTTGGCCGGAATAACCAAACAATTTACTCTAAGTTGGCAAGAATAACCAGCTTTGAGCTCTCTTCAGCCAAGATCAGGATCTAGGCTAAAGAGGTTGGCTGGAAAAATCAACATTTACTTCTCCTAAGCCGAGATAAGGATTTAGGCTGCAGGAAGTTTGGCAGGAATAACCAAACACTTTGGCTCTAAGTTGGCAGGAATAACCAATTTTGAGCTCTCTTCAGCCAAGATCAGGATCTAGGCTGCTGGAAGTTTGGCAGGAATAACCAAACACTTTGGCTCTAAGTTGGCAGGAATAACCAACTTTGAGCTCTCTTTAGCCAAGATCAAGATCTAGGCTGAAATGGTTGGCTGGAATAACCAACTTTAAGTACTCTTCAGCCGAGATAAGGATCTAGGCTGTTGGCTAGAATAACCAACTTTAAGTACTCTTCAGCCGAGATAAGGATCTAGGCTGAAGAGTGGTTGGCTGGAATAACCAACTTTAAGCTCTCTTCAGCCAAGATCAAGATCTAAGCTGAAAAGGTTGGCTGGAAAAACCAAACAGATTACAAGGTTAAGACCGAGATAGGTATCTCGGCCATAAATGTTATACTTCATTCAGATTATAGTTGGAAAATAAATGCAAGCATGGAGTAAACCGAACAAATAGTCGAGGAAAACAAAAGAAGATTTCATTCAAGATTCAAGTCAAAGTTACAAGAAGTAAGGCCTTAGCCCGGTTACACATTCTTTCCAAAAGTAAAAAAATAAAGGATCAAGCAAAAAGGTCGTCGAGATCCGCATCCAGATCAACTCGAAGCCCGGTTTCAGTAGGTAGCTCGGTCACACTTTCAACCAAGTCTTCCATCGGCGGCTCCACCCGAGCTGTCTGGACAACAGGATCATTGGCGACGACCGGAGCATTATTGGGTTCTGGGGACTCCTCTTTTTCCTCAGCTTGAAGAAATTTTTGTTGAATGGCAGTTATATACTCCGCCATGTAGCTCGGTATGAAATGTGGAGAAGGGTTTTTGAAGACCTCGGTCTCTTGGCCATGACCAAGCTGCGCCACGGATGCTCTTCACCCACATTTGAAAAATATATCCTTGGCAGCTTCGCACTGCAGGATATACGTGGCTTTACCTTCTTTGTAACTGCGGTCTTCCGCGTCTTCCACATTCTTCTCCAGTTCAGTTATCTCAGCATTCTTCTTCCTCTCGAGCTTGGCCAGCTCATGCAGATATTTGTCTTTCAGCACGGCCGCAGCCTTTTGCTTATCTGCTTCAGCTGAGCTAACAAGACTGGTTAGGCGGGCCATCTCGGTGTGTAACTCGGCCATTTTCTACTTGGCCACCTCTAGCTCGGCTGATTTTACCTTGGCCTCAGCCACGGCCTGCAGTGTGGTCTTTCGAAGCTCCAACACGCGTTTGTGAGCGATGTGGTTCTTCTGTAGGGCCTGTAAATGGAGAAAAACAATTTTGAATAAAACTGAGCAAACAGATGTACAAATTAGGGCAAAAAAATGAAGAACTTACCAACACCATTGATTTTGTTGCCGAGCGAATGGCCTTCAGCTCGGTGAGATGATCGTGGTGCTCCATATCGACCGGAAGGCAGATGCTCTTGGCAAGATTAAAGGCCAGTGAATGGTCTTTTTCTGCGACCACTCAGTCGGAGTCAATGATAACGCGGTTCTTGTAGGTGATCTTTGGCACCCACTCAGAAGAGCTAACTCGATCAGAGCGCTCTGATTGTGGGTTCGGTGGCGTGGTTTGGAGAAGCACGGTTTTATCCTCGTCAACAAGGCGTGGCTCGGTTGCGGATGTCCGAGCACGCTTGCTTGGCCGAGATGAAGAAGGCTGAGCGGTTGGAAGGGCTACCATGGCCTCTTGTGTTTGACCGGCTTGTGATGCCTCAGGTTGGTTTGTCTCGGTGATGAGGGCCCTTACTGCTCTCTTCTTAGCCATTTCTTGTTCTGCAGTTAATGGGATCAGGTTGATTTGAGGCAAGGTTGGATCTGGTTCTGGCGAAGGCTTCAAGAGGAAGTCTGTCATCCTAGTCTTCGGCCTGCTGCTGTATCTATACATCGGCTCAAAGTGGAGTAGCTCAGCCCAACCTCGATTGGGATATCTCAGTGCGGCGCGGAGTGTGACAAGATTGGAGTAGCTATACTAGGACTTGAGATGGTTCAAGTCTGTATAAAAGAAAAAGACAACGGTTAGTACGGTTGAAAACGGGACCAACGAAGTAAAGAAAGCACAAAGCTGAGCCGAGGTATATATACCAGCTACTCTTTTATTCCAGTTGATCCGGTCTCCTGGTATTTGGGCTTCTTGGTCTTCGAAGTTGCCCGAGACCCAGAAAAAATCATCATCATTTACATCTTTGTCCTGGGTGTTTTTTATTATTTTCTCTCGACGACGTCTTATTCTTAAATAATAAACCCAGCCATCTTCGTTCTGGCCTAGAGAGTACTGGTGAAATAGCTTGGCTAAACCGAGGTTGAGGCCAAGCTAACGATTTAGCTCGGCGATGCCATTTATTATTCGGTAAGAATTAGTGGAAAGCTGGGTAGGGCAAAGTCTTGTTTGCCTAAGGAACTCACAAAGGAGTGGTTGGACGGGGAATCAAAGTCCGACTTCTACAATGGATATGACGTTGAAAGGGACAAAGCTCGGTTTTTCCCAGGGAATGATGTCTAGTTCGGCTAGTAAGAGGTGGACATCATCAGGGATATTGTAGTCTCTTCGGAACTCGGCTATAGCCCCTGGGGAGTTTACTAAAAATCTATATTTACCCATGTGGATTTAAATTAAGGTATAAATTAGCTTGGTGTTGAGAAGGAGTGGAGTATCCTAGTTGAAGCGTTCAAAGGAGTGTCTGGGCAACCTAAGTCAGTCTGCAAAGTGAAAAGGAAAAGTGTTAAGCACAGATCGTTGGACCGTGCTAAGTACAAAGACTGAATGGAACGAAAGAGGTTTGAGCCACGTACCAGTTTAAAGATCTTGGAAACGAAGATGAAAACGGAACTAGTAGAAAACATGAGCTTTGCAGATGCAGTGTTGAAGAAAAATGGAGGCTCAGAAGGTAGAGAGAGAGAAAATAATGAATAGTGATATGTTTTGTTTGAAGAATAGGGTTTGGTTTTGTGTAAAGAGAGTGAAAAAGGAGGGACTGTTCAAATTTTGCGAAGTACGAAGGCGGCGTGACAACTGTATTTGGCCAATAAAATCTAGCCACGTGTACATGGAATAGAAAGCGATTCAGTTACAGCGACTGAAAAGACGTTTTGACCGGACAGATTAGTAGCCCGGTGTCAATTTAGCTCGGTTGAAAGGCTAAAAGTTTTAGCTCGGCTGGTAATAGGTAATCCCAATCATGCTGCGTAGATAGAATTAAGGGGCAATTGAGAGGGAAGTTTTTATATGCACTAGGGCCGAGCTAGGCCAAGGCGTGGTAATGGGCCATTCTGTGGGCCATGGTAAAAAGGGTCGAGTGAAAGGACCTTGCCGTTAGCTTGGTCCAATTGCGGTTGTGGTTACCACAGTCGGTATGGTGATATTTAGCTCGGTCATGGTATTCAAAACTGAGGTATTTGGGCTTCTTATGGTGAACCTTACTCTCGTTAGCTCGGGCAAAGCTTACTACGGTTAGCTTGGTCTCAACGGACCAAACTGAGGTACAAGCAATGAAGGGAAGAACCAAGCCAGTTGGAGCTCGGTCATTTCTGCCGCTTTAGCATGGCCATGTTAGCTCGGTCGTTTTGTCATACTACCGAGGTAAAACCATCTCACTTGGTTTAAGTAGTGAGGGGGGTTTTGTCATACTACCGAGGTAAAACCATCTCACTTGGTTTAAGTAGTGAGGGGGGTGTTGAAGGAAAAGCATTATCTTTCAGGAGTGTGATTCCTAGGAGGACTCTACATGGAGGAATAAGAATTCTACTAGGATTGTGCCACACGGAACCTATAAAAAGCTCATAACAGAACCTATGGAGGAGGTAACACAACTTTGATTCTCGAATACACAGACCTTTTGTCTACTTGTCTATTTTGCTGACTTAGGCATCGGAGAGGTATCCGACACACACCCGTCGGCTAGCTTATGTTTGTATTTTCAGGGAGTAAAACGACGACGTTTGGAGGAGCGCAAACTTGATCAACAGGATTATACGAGAAGAATTATTTCGTACTTGTACAATAAGCCAAAAAACAAAAGTGTGTTTGGGTAAAATTAAAAAAATTTAAAAACTCAATTTTCCACTAATCAAAATAAATAAATAAATAACAAGTGCTAAATGCATCAATTTTTTTAAAACACTCAAAAAAAAAAAAATACAAAAAAGGCAATTCTCATATCCAGCCTAAATGTTTAATTACAGTCGGCACACTCAACCTCTTCAACGGTGTGTTAAATGTTTTGTTAGCTTTTGTAACGCCCTCAAAATAATAACAATAACCCATCAGATAAGGCATGCATTTACATATAAACTAACCACATTCTTACATTCATTAGAGTTCCGTTACATAAGTATTACATGTTAACCTCATAACAAAATGCCCTACGGGCTTACAGCTTTCCAAGTTAACACTTGGTTACAACAAAGAGTTCTAACTCGTTTACACATTAAGCCCTTGGCTTGAAATTACATGTAATACATCAAAGTAAAACGACAAAACTATGCCCGCCACAAGCCTCCCAGCTATGTCCTTGGAGGTGGCATGCTTCCTGTACCTGAAAATGATATTCCCATATAGGGTGAGCCACAGCCCAGTAGAAATACACTAAACCAACCATGGACAATGACTAAAACATTAGCAATTGATAGTTGGTCAACACTGATTCAATCACATAATTTACATATTTATGTCAACGACTTACAAGTCCCAATTACTTTTCATTTTCCCTTTATCAACAGATAAGCATTCTAGCTCTATCATCATTTCCACAGATATGTATAAAAACTATATCTCACATTCAGATAAGCATAAAAGCTATATCCACATTCTCAACAGATATGTATATTAACAATATCCACAGATAAGCATACAAGCTGTATCCACACTCTACAACAGATATGTATATCAACAATATCCACAGATAAGCATACAAGCTGTATCCACACTTCACTTCACAAAGATAAGCATATGAGCTCTATCTTCACTTCTCTAGACAAGCATATGAGCTCTGTCTACGGAGTACATCCCCTATCTCCTCCAAATACCTATCCGGTTTAGAGGTACATCCCCTATCTTCCCCTAAACCGCGGAGTACATCCCCTATCTCCTCCTCTACACATAACGTATATAAACACATTGGTTCTATATACAATCACACAATACACACAATTAATGTATTCTATCAACCGTCAAGTTCCATGACACATTCCATTGATTAGTTTCCGTTTACCTAATCATCATGCATTGTCTACAACAATCTCGACTATCCTCCACCGATAGCCCAAAGCAGTTATTTCTAAAACAGAAAATAAACGCACAAATGGATATTCAATCAACATTTCATTTCCTCATTTCTCACCAATTAATTATCCCAATTAATTAAATAATGTAATTAGGCCATTTTCCATAATTACCATTTCAACCCTTAGGTTCCATTTTCATCAATGATCCAACAATCATTCCATTTTCTCTATGCCAAACCTGCATCTAGGTTTATTATGAATAAAACCCCAACTTTTGTAAAATTACACAAAAGCCCAAAACCTTTACAAGATTTCCAAACCAAGCCCAACATCTCAAAATACCAAAATTTAAAGACAAAACCCATAGAGAGGAGTAGGTTATCCCTACCTCAAATTCGGAGTCCCAAAGGAGAAAACGACAAAACCCAACGTGCTCCAAAACCCGAGATTTTCAGATTAAAATGAAGCCCTCGACGATCAACAACTTTTTTGTAAAGGCCAAAGGTGAGTAAATCACTCCTACTAGATCAAAACCTAGAGAGAAGGTAGAGTCTAGAGTGAGAGGCTCAACAATGGTGATTTTGGAAAAGTAAGAGAGAGAAGGGAAAGTGAAAAAGTGATTTGGAAAGTCACAACTTCGGGACTTTAACCCAGGTCTCCGCTCGAGCGCAAAACACCCCGCTCGAGCGTACACTCACAGACTTCCGCTCGAGCGGCCAACCTCCCGCTCGAGCGCAGGATGCACTCGCCCAGCACTTTTGCAGAACCAGGCCTCCGCTCGAGCTCCCAACCCTACGCTCGAGCTCACAACACTGCACAACAAGATACTGGATGGACGTAATCTACGCTCGAGCGCCAACACCTCCGCTCGAGCGTACAGGCCAAAAATCTGGGCAACTAGTTTTGGTTTCTAAACTCAACCAACCTGAAACCAACCCGCCCAACACATCCTATAACTCAAATACAAAGTAAGAAAGGATGTAAACAAGATAATAAACAACTACCAACATCCACGGACACATGTCCGGATCACTATACAACAAGGGTAAACCCCGGGATCGCTATAACCTCCCCCCCTTAAAGAATTTCGTCCCCGAAATTAAGCACAAGTTTTCAAAACGAGTTTTCCTCCATTTTAAACAATGTTACTCTAGAACATTCAACAATTCGACCCATTGCCGGTCACCCCCTCCATTTAACAAGAGGCATCTCACAATATGTAAACAGCATATGTATTTTCAACATGCATCAACATTATGCATTATCCTTCCAATTTCAACAATATATTCAACATATATAATGTTACATTCAACTTCCATATGAGGCAAGTTCCAAAACATACTACCAATAATCAAAACATTCTCAATGTTTCACAACTCAAGACATATATAAAAGCTCTTAAGTTCAACAAAATGTAAAATTCAAATACAAGATTACATATCAATAAACAAGTCCGGATATTTCTCACGGACTTCCAACTCACGTTCCCAAGTGGCTTCCTCCACTCCGTGATGTTTCCACGAGACTTTCACCAAAGGAATGGTCTTGCCACGCAGGACCTGATCCCGCCTATCCAAGACCCGAACCGGTCTCTCCTCATACGAGGCATCCTCACCTACCTCTAAATCAGTCCAATCCAACACATGTGATGGATCTGGTTCATACTTCCGAAGCATACTCACATGAAACACATCATGCACTCCGGACAACTGCGGCGGTAAGGCTAACCGATAAGCAACCTCACCAATCCTCTCAAGGATCTCAAAAGGACCAATAAACCGAGGGGATAACTTCCCACTCTTCCCAAACCTCATCAGGCCTCGCCTAGGTGATATTTTCAGAAAGACATGATCACCTACCTCAAACGCCAAAGGTCTCCTCCTACGGTCGGCATAACTCTTTTGTCGACTCTGGGCTGTAACAAGCCTCTTACGGATAAGCTCAACTTTCTCCGTCGTCTCCCTAACCAACTCCGGACCCAACAAAGGTGCATCGCCCACCTCGGCCCAACAAACTGGAGACCTACACGGTCGGCCATACAAGGCCTCAAACGGTGCCATACCGATGCTAGACTGAAAACTGTTGTTGTAGGCAAACTCTACCAATGGCAAGTGCCTCTCCCACGTCCCACTGAAATCCAGGACACAACCCCGAAGCATATCCTCGAGGATCTGAATAGTACGCTCGGACTGCCCGTCAGTCTGAGGATGATAAGCCGTACTAAAGGTCAACTTAGTGCCCAAGGCACTCTGCAAACTCTGCCACAACCTAGCAGTAAAACGAGGATCTCTATCTGAGACGATCGTCACTGGGACCCCGTGCAATCTCACTACGTCCCGAATATACAGGTCGGCAAGATGATCTACCGAATCCCTCACGCGCATAGGAATAAAGTGCGCCGACTTAGTCAACCGGTCTACAACCACCCAAATAGCATCACTACCCCGCTGAGTCCTCGGAAGACCTACAACGAAGTCCATAGTGACATGCTCCCACTTCCACTCGGCAATAGGCAAGGGTTGCAACAAACCTGCTGGCCTCTGATGCTCGGCCTTCACTTGCTGGCAAGTAAGGCATTTCGATACGAAGACAGCCACATCTTTCTTCATACCCCGCCACCAAAACTGGCGACCCAAATCCTGATACATCTTAGTACCTCCCGGATGCACCGCAAGGCGCGAATGGTGAAACTCTCGGAGTACTTCCTCTCGGCAAGACTCCGGTACAAACAAACGGTTTCGGTATCTCACACTCAGGTCGGGATACACCGTCAAACCCTTCTCAACTTTCCCACTGGAGATCTTCTCTCGGAGGGATTCTACCTCAAGGTCACCTCTCTGTGCCTCTAACACTCTAATCACAAGTGTAGGCTGCGCAACAACAGAAAACAAGGCCGCAGCCTTAACAGATTCGCCCAGTAGCAAATCAAACTCGCCAAGTGCTCCCAACATCTCCCATTCCCGGATGGCTATACAAGCTACATCACTAATGGATTTCCTACTAAGGGCATCGGCCACAACATTGGCCTTTCCCGGATGATAATGCAACTCAAAATCATAATCCTCGATGAACTCCATCCATCTCCTCTGCCTCAGATTCAAGTCTCTCTGTGTAAACAGATACTTCAAACTCTTGTGATCCGAGAATACCTCGAACCTCTCACCATAAAGGTAGTGCCTCCAGATTTTCAAGGCAAAGATCACTGCTGCTAACTCTAGGTCGTGTGTGGGGTAATTCTTCTCGTGTATTTTCAACTGACGTGAGCCATAAGCTACCGCTTTTCCCTCTTGCATCAACACACAACCCAAACCCTCTCGTGAGGCATCACAATATACAGCATAACCCAACCCTCTCTCCGGAATAATCAACACCGGAGCGGTGGTCAACCTAATTTTCAACTCTTGGAACGACTTTTCACAAGTCTCACTCCACACAAACTTGACTCCTTTCTGAGTCAGCCTAGTCAACGGTGACGCTAACCTGGAGAAATCTTTCACAAACCGACGGTAATACCCAGCCAATCCCAGAAAACTGCGGATCTCAAACACACTCTTAGGCTGTGCCCAATCTTGCACTGCCTCAACCTTGGATGTATCAACAGACACCCCTTCCCCGGATACCACGTGGCCTAAGAATTTGACTTCCCCCAGCCAGAATTCACACTTCCCAAACTTGGCATACAGCCTATAGGCTCTAAGTAACTCAAGCACCACTCTCAAGTGTTCCTCGTGCTCCTCCTTAGATGACGAATAGATAAGGATATCGTCCACAAAAACAACCACAAAGCGGTCTAAGAACTCCCGGAAAATCCGGTTCATCAAGTCCATAAAGACTGCCGGTGCATTGGTAAGCCCAAATGGCATCACCAGAAACTCATAATGGCCATACCGCGTACGGAATGCCGTCTTAGGAACATCTTCCTCCCTGACCCTCAACTGATGGTAACCCGATCTCAAGTCTATCTTAGAGAAACAACGGGAACCCTTCAACTGGTCAAACAAATCATCTATACGGGGCATAGGATACTTATTCTTAACCGTAGCCCGATTCAACTTTCGGTAGTCTATACACAATCTCAAGGCACCATCTTTCTTTTTAACAAAGAGGGCCGGTGCTCCCCACGGTGAAACACTAGGGCGAACAAAGCCCTTATCTAGCAATTCCTGGAGCTGAACTTTCAACTCAACCAACTCTGCTGGAGCAAAACGGTAAGGTGCCATAGAAATCGGCGCCGTACCAGGCACTAAATCAATAGAGAACTCTATCTCTCGGTGAGGTGGCAAACTAACAAGATCTTCGGGAAAAACATCCGAATACTCACAAACCACCCTCGGTAATACATGCTGGGTCTCACCACGCTCACCACTCTCAAAGCTAGCAAGTAGACTACTAAGCTCACTTCGCCCTCGCGAATCATACCCCGGTGGCAAAACACTACCAACCCGGTCTCCCAAGAAATGGAACCACTCCCCGCTCAAGGTACACAATGTAACCCTCTGGCGGTAGCAATCAATAACAGCCCGGTATGACGATAACCAGTCCATACCCAAAATAACATCAAAACCCTTCATGGGCATGACAACAAACGGAAAAGGAAGCCTATAGTCGGCGACCTCTATATCACATCCTCTAACACCCTGTTTCAGAATCAACTCACCGCCCAAAGGCGATACCACACAAATAGGAGATGCTAACTGTGCTAACTCCAATTCCAAAACAGATGCAAATGCAGCAGATACAAAAGAATGAGATGCACCCGTGTCTATCAACACATTAGCAACTGAGTTGCAAAACAGAAAAGTACCTCTCACTACTGATGGAGCTGGTACTAAATCCTGCGCGGTAACAGCATACACGCGCCCCGTAGGCCCCTGGTCTACCTGCTCACCTCTCGGAGCAAAAGACTGCTGCACAGACTGGGATGACGAAGCTCCCGGATTGGCCCTCGAGGCCTGCACAGACTGAGCTGGCTGAAAACCCTGCGTCTGTCTAGAACCAGACGCTCCCGAAGTGGCACTCAACTGTGGGCAAAACCTCTTCATGTGCCCAGGTTGTCCACACTGATAACAAGTCAAGAGCTGCCCCCTGCCCAAACTCTGACTCTGCGGTCTAGCTGAAGAAGAAGCAGCTTTCTGACCTCCACCCTTCTGCGGGCAAACAGATACCTTGTGACCCAGCTGGCCACACTTGTAACAAGTGAATTCTCCCAGACTGCCTCTCCCCGAGCCTACACTAGGCACTGGAAAGGTCGATCTAGCAACACCACCCTGTGACTGCTGAGGGTTAGAACCCCTCTGTCTCCTGCCATCACTCTGACTATCCTGGCTCCTCTTGGAGCCTCTCTGCCCCTCATCCTCCTCCTGCATCATAAGCTCCATATGAGCTGCAGCATCCACCAGGTGTCTATACTCCCGGATATAGGACCCACCAACTCTCAACTTGAGGCCCCGCCTCAACTTCCGCTCAAACTCATAGCAACGGCGTTCCTCAGACGCCACCAGTTCAGGTGCAAACCTAGACAGACTGGTAAAAGTAGCCTCAAACTCGGCCACTGACAAGCCCTGCTGATTAAGCCGGCTAAACTGATCCCTCAGCTTCTCCCTAGCTACTGCAGACAAAAACCTCTCCTGGAAAGCATTTATAAACGCCTCCCAAGTACTGCCAACACGAGCTTTCTCGTACTTCCACCATTGACCCGCATCTCCCTTCAGTTGGAAGGATGCCAAGGTCACTTTCAGTGCTCCGTCCTCGATGCCAAGCATCTCAAACGTCTTCGTTGTCTGTTCGAGCCATTCATCTGCCTTAAGCGGCTCCTTAGGATCCCCAATAAACTCGTCCGGATTACACCGAAAGAACTCCCTCTTCAAGAAGGAAGGCCCTGCCTCAACTGCCTGATTCTCAGCTCTAAGAATACCTAAAGCTCCTGCTATCTCTCTGGCCAAGGCACCCATAGCCTGCTGACCTACTGGCTCGGCCACATTGGCCTGCCCAACTCCCTCCTGCACTGCCGGAATCTCACCCTGTAACGGTACTTCCTGCCTCGCAGGTCTACCACGCCTAGCACCTCTTCCTCGTCCTGACATCCTAATAAAGGTAACACAGAACGTTAGCACATTCATAGGTGTGCCGAAACTAAACACTCACGTCCTAATGCATGGACAAGTGTATTTCACTCCACATAAGCACATAAACACATAAGCACTTACGAATTTCATTTCCGGATAATGATAGTCCCAAGACGTTACTAGAGTTCCGGTTAGAAACAGCATTGATCAAGTGCTTTTCCAACAAGACTCCCAGAAACTCAAGGATCCAATCAACATCCTAGAAATTAAATCCCATACCCACATAGTCACATAAGCATGTTATCAAATAAGCACATAGGATATGGTACTACATCTAAGTCTCTATCAAGCGAGACAAACCCATTGTGATCTTAATCACTTCCCACGTACCCAAAGTATTCGAACCCGGTACGCTCTGATACCAAGTTGTAACGCCCTCAAAATAATAACAATAACCCATCAGATAAGGCATGCATTTACATATAAACTAACCACATTCTTACATTCATTAGAGTTCCGTTACATAAGTATTACATGTTAACCTCATAACAAAATGCCCTACGGGCTTACAGCTTTCCAAGTTAACACTTGGTTACAACAAAGAGTTCTAACTCGTTTACACATTAAGCCCTTGGCTTGAAATTACATGTAATACATCAAAGTAAAACGACAAAACTATGCCCGCCACAAGCCTCCCAGCTATGTCCTTGGAGGTGGCATGCTTCCTGTACCTGAAAATGATATTCCCATATAGGGTGAGCCACAGCCCAGTAGAAATACACTAAACCAACCATGGACAATGACTAAAACATTAGCAATTGATAGTTGGTCAACACTGATTCAATCACATAATTTACATATTTATGTCAACGACTTACAAGTCCCAATTACTTTTCATTTTCCCTTTATCAACAGATAAGCATTCTAGCTCTATCATCATTTCCACAGATATGTATAAAAACTATATCTCACATTCAGATAAGCATAAAAGCTATATCCACATTCTCAACAGATATGTATATTAACAATATCCACAGATAAGCATACAAGCTGTATCCACACTCTACAACAGATATGTATATCAACAATATCCACAGATAAGCATACAAGCTGTATCCACACTTCACTTCACAAAGATAAGCATATGAGCTCTATCTTCACTTCTCTAGACAAGCATATGAGCTCTGTCTACGGAGTACATCCCCTATCTCCTCCAAATACCTATCCGGTTTAGAGGTACATCCCCTATCTTCCCCTAAACCGCGGAGTACATCCCCTATCTCCTCCTCTACACATAACGTATATAAACACATTGGTTCTATATACAATCACACAATACACACAATTAATGTATTCTATCAACCGTCAAGTTCCATGACACATTCCATTGATTAGTTTCCGTTTACCTAATCATCATGCATTGTCTACAACAATCTCGACTATCCTCCACCGATAGCCCAAAGCAGTTATTTCTAAAACAGAAAATAAACGCACAAATGGATATTCAATCAACATTTCATTTCCTCATTTCTCACCAATTAATTATCCCAATTAATTAAATAATGTAATTAGGCCATTTTCCATAATTACCATTTCAACCCTTAGGTTCCATTTTCATCAATGATCCAACAATCATTCCATTTTCTCTATGCCAAACCTGCATCTAGGTTTATTATGAATAAAACCCCAACTTTTGTAAAATTACACAAAAGCCCAAAACCTTTACAAGATTTCCAAACCAAGCCCAACATCTCAAAATACCAAAATTTAAAGACAAAACCCATAGAGAGGAGTAGGTTATCCCTACCTCAAATTCGGAGTCCCAAAGGAGAAAACGACAAAACCCAACGTGCTCCAAAACCCGAGATTTTCAGATTAAAATGAAGCCCTCGACGATCAACAACTTTTTTGTAAAGGCCAAAGGTGAGTAAATCACTCCTACTAGATCAAAACCTAGAGAGAAGGTAGAGTCTAGAGTGAGAGGCTCAACAATGGTGATTTTGGAAAAGTAAGAGAGAGAAGGGAAAGTGAAAAAGTGATTTGGAAAGTCACAACTTCGGGACTTTAACCCAGGTCTCCGCTCGAGCGCAAAACACCCCGCTCGAGCGTACACTCACAGACTTCCGCTCGAGCGGCCAACCTCCCGCTCGAGCGCAGGATGCACTCGCCCAGCACTTTTGCAGAACCAGGCCTCCGCTCGAGCTCCCAACCCTACGCTCGAGCTCACAACACTGCACAACAAGATACTGGATGGACGTAATCTACGCTCGAGCGCCAACACCTCCGCTCGAGCGTACAGGCCAAAAATCTGGGCAACTAGTTTTGGTTTCTAAACTCAACCAACCTGAAACCAACCCGCCCAACACATCCTATAACTCAAATACAAAGTAAGAAAGGATGTAAACAAGATAATAAACAACTACCAACATCCACGGACACATGTCCGGATCACTATACAACAAGGGTAAACCCCGGGATCGCTATAGCTTTTTGGTTAAAGTATGTATTGATTGAACTGATGCAGTTATCATGGTTTTATATATATATATATATAGAGAGAGAGAGAGAGAGAGAGAGCAGTGCCTAAACCTATACTCCCTCCATCCCAAAATATTAGTCCCTTATTTCATTTTTCATTGTCCCAAAATATTAATCCCTCTTCAAAAATCAAGTACAAAAATAATATAAATTTCTTATTTTGTCATTCTTTTAAATTAATAAACAATATAAAAGTACAATTATGACATTGATATTCCAAAAAATGTACTATCAAAAGGGTAATTTTGGAAAATCAACTTTTTTCAAATGCAATAATTGTATTACCAAAAAAAGTTAGATTCCCCAAAATAGACCATTATTTTGGGACAGAGGGAGTATTTGAATTTACTTTACATTTAACACATATTTTAATTAAATTATTGAATTATAAATTAACATATACTAATATACAAAATTAAATTTTACTTTTACCAGTTAATACAAATGTTATCATAACCTCAAAAAGTTAGCCGAATGATAAAGATTTGAGAATAAAATTTAAGAATTTGAATTCGAATCACCTCAAAAGTTATTGGAGATTTGTTCGATCGTTAACTTCATGATCATAAAATTAGTCAAGAGCGCTGCAAACTAATTGAGACACCCAATCAAAAAAAAAAAAAAAAAAAACATGATAAACACAGAAAAACTTAACTATCCCATTCATAATGCTCTAACATCCCCTTAAAAAAAATTGATAGAAATTCCTACTAAACTTTTCTCCTGAGTTGGTTTGGGCAAAATTACCTATCACATATTAACCTCACTTTTTTTTTTTGTAAAAGAACTGTTTATTTTGGGGCACCCGGCCAGCAGTTCAAATTTATTATTTTTTAGATTTTTTTTTAATTTTTTTATCCACAAGAACAACAATAATTTGAAAGACTACATTATTATCATCCATTTGTCTCTCTGTCTACTGCCGTCATTGGTCACCAGTGACTTTTCCGGCAATTTTCTAGTCAGTAGGCGACAATTAATAGTAATGTGTGAGAATAAATAGCGAAAGTTGAGATAAAAAAAGTAAAAATGAACCAAAAAAAGAAGAAGAAGTTATTTAAAACAATTTATGGCGTTTATTACTAAAAAAAAATTGATGGTTTGTTTTAAAAAAGAGAATAACTTGTCTGCAGTCTACATTGTAGACTGAATACTACTATTTGGACTTGTAAGACCTACGACGGAGTCTTATCTCGATAATTTAAATTGTTCATTTTTAGATTACAACGTATAGATCATTCATTAAAAAAAACAGGTTGGTTTCATAGCCGTAGCCACGTCAAAAAATAAAAAAACACTACCAAAAGAAAAGCATTCACACTCAATAGAAATTGAGATCTCTTTGACTATTCCCAAACATTTTTCCCCCCATTTTTGTTAGTATGTCAATTTTCATTTTTTACAATTTGGGGATAGCTCATTTTCATACTTTTTCATATTTCATTTTTTAGGTTCCACTCTACACCCACAATAATAATTTAAATTGTTCATCTCGTAATCTCAATCATTAGATGAGTTATGTAAAAAATTAGTTTCGTCGGATATCATTAAATACTTAAATAAATTGCATCTTTTTATTTTTTTTTAAATGGACAATAATTCACTACAAGAAAATGCACTTTTGGCGACTAAAGTTTTAGTCGCCAAAAGTAAGGTTTTTAGTCACTGAAGCCTTTTCCCAACTAAATATTTTAGTCGCTAGATTTGTCGCGAGAAAACGGTCGGGGAAGGTTTTGGCGACTAAAAAAAATTTAGTCGCCAAAAGTCCTATAAATGGCTACTAATGTTTTTGTAGGGAAAAGTACGAGGTATTGGCGACTAAATATTTTTTAGTAGCCAAAAGTCATAAATTGGCGACTAAATATTTAGTCACAAAAAGTTTTCAAATAAAATTAATTTTCATTTTCAGTGACTAAAACTTTTAGTCGCCCAAAGTATTATTTATTATTAGCTACTAAATATTTAGTCGCTAAAAAATCTTTGGTTTGTTTTTGACTACTAAACATTTAGTCACCAAAAACTTTATTTAGAGTTTTTTTTTATTATTATTATTAATTTCTGCACAACCTGTATTTATTTCATGCAACCTGCACCCTGTATATAAACAAAATAATACATATGTCTATTTCTATTTCACTTTCAACCATCCAAAAATTTGGTCTTGTAACTTCAAATTCTATACAAACCAAATATAATCCAACCCAAAATAATAATTCCATACAAACAGATAATCATACAAAAATGATGTCCTCCGTATACAAAAAAAAAAATCACTAGTAATCTATACCACCAGAAAATAACTTCATCTTTGTTGGATCAACAACTATTGCAGTAATTGGTAGTGGAAAAACTCGAGTTTGTAAAAGTCTTCCAGTAACAAGGTCCCATACCTACAATACGAAAATAAGTCATTTCGAGAAACAAAAATACTCATACTTGGAAGATATTATTATGAAACATTTAACATAATTAAGGAACCTTGCATGTGCCATAGAGGGAGCTTGATAAAAAAATTGAACTTGAGCCACTTGATGCAATTAATAGGACCGTTATAGAGGATGAAAGCTCTAACGAAAAATTTAGTTTTAAAGCCACAGTCCAATAATATATACGAATTAAGCTAATGGCCCACAACGACAACTATTCAGTAATTTTTTATATTGTGATCAATTTAATGTGAAGTACTGATGAGATTAAAAAAAAATGATCTTTGCATGTGGGGCTACAAAAAGAGTTTATTAACCTCCCAAATTCAAGTGATTGTAACTAATGATCGCTATGATAGATGAATTTTAAAAGTAATTACTAATAGTATTATTACTTTTGTCCAGTTAATCATATGCTATTCACAACGGGAAAGAGAATATTATTACAAACCAAAAATAGAGCAAAAATAAAGAATCCAGCTAATAGGTAATCAATGATAAAGAGCTTTTTCTTTGTCAATACTTGGACTGGACTTTTTCATTAATATAATCATGACATTTAGCTAACCAGTTGTTTTAGACCATCACATCATGTTTTGGATGAGAAGAAAGAAGAAAATAAACCAGGACACGAGGGGGAAAAAACAGCAAAAACATGAAACACTTGTTATCGATTTCAACACATTTTTCACAGTTGTCCCCATAATTTTTATAAATATCATTAACACATAATTTTGGATATATTTTCTATTTAAACTGTCTGTTTTTAAAATACCCAAAAAGTAAGGGATACTTGTAAACAGGGAATCATCTCAATTCACCCCCAATTAATCCAGACAGACACTAGAATTAGATATTCGACATGCACTGAGAAAATTGGTAAGCATTAACACAATATTCACATAATGAGAAGATGAAGGGACATATTTTCCCTCATTTATCACTAACATTTATATGATCCTAGCATTCCTTGTGTTGTATTGGCATTTGTAACCATGTAATATTACAAGTTGCATTTTCTCCAGATGCTATAAAATGAAAATAGAATAATCCATGTTCACACATGTGTAGACGCGCCCTGGGAACTCTCTGATATCTGCACTGCGAGGGCGCGGATCTCGTTTTGTTCTGAGCTACTACAGTTCGGACTCAATGTCACGGTTCTGAATCTAATCTTGCAAAGTGCAATGCAAGATTGATAAATCACCAAAGAGTCCAAATCCAGCAAATCATTTTGAAAAGCTGATTTTTATTAAAGAAGTGCCAAACATGGACTGCTTTGCCAGATACAGAGTCGCCACCTAAATATTTTATTTTGGGGGAATTTAGGAAATCTTGATTCGTGCCTAAGGCCACGTGTCTGTCATCACCAAAGTTGCCTCGGCTCAGGAACTTGGGTACGAGAGGGGAAGATCGTGCAATGAGAATCCCCGCTCGCTCGATCAAAGATCGGCCTTTACTAACATGATATTTTGTTTTTGAAAATCCATGTGTTCTTATTCCGGTTATTAACCTAGAATTACTATGTGATGCGCACAACATACAAGTATAGACTAGATCGCCTAAGTTGGAACAAAACATTGCATGTTCGTTTGTGAAAATAATTTGAAGTTTGCTACTCGCAAGTAGGCTAAAACGAGAATTTTGGTGAATTGTTCCAATTCAAGCAATCCAACCTTCACCCACAGGCATTTAGGCAGTTATATCAAATAAACAGTTAGCCTCATGGCAAGCATGCTTTCATGATAACATTAATACACATGCAGTATGCTAAAGCGTAAACACTTACAGTGTACTCAAGGCCAAAACAAAGAACTAGTTAGAAATCATGCATGATCCTAGTTCATGTTAAGATGGCTAATGCAACACATGCAAAATGTAATTAAAATAGGCTCGGCTATTCTAAAATGACATGTGAAATGCAGATTGATAACTTGTTGTTTGAACACGTATTCAGGTAAGTGTATTGAAATACAATGCAGTTAGTATGATGCGCCGAGCTCGGTGCATACAAAACAGATGAATGGATGCACGCATAAGGTATGCTAAACAAAATATGCCCTAAAAGTAACCATCGTAAGCGGTTAAGTAAAAGGGAGAAATAAATGGGGGTTAGAAGACATGCATCACACACACGCACGCTTATTACAATAGTTGGCCCTCTTGATGGAGGGACCGAATAAAGAGCTAACTAGCTAATCTAAGCTAATTAAACTAATTATTATAGAATAAAGCTAATTAACTAATCATAGTTAACTAACTATTATAAAACAATTGAATAGTTAAATGCATTAACTACTTAAGGTACAAACCAAAGCGTAAACTAGCTAAGCAAATTAGCTAAGTAAAACAGTAAAGCAAGGCCCTCAAAGGGAAGAATGCATGCATGCCCGGTCGCCTCGTTCAGAAATCCGTCGCGATGCCCCAACTTGCCTCTGTTTGCAACTGCTCTCAGAAACTTGCACCAAGCTCTAGATAGCTTCTAACTGATGTTGAGGACCTGTAGGAGGGTGGCCGACTAGTTGTTGGTGTGGGAGACCACCTACCGATCACTTTTTGTTGTTGTAGGGTAGAAAAAGTGGTCAGCCAGCTAGTTTTTCTGGCTGGTCGACCAGTTGTTGCTGCATTCCTCCAATTTGCTGCAACAGAGAGCAAGAAAGGGCATGGCAATGTAATTGCAAGATATGTGTGCACAACCACCTTCTCTATCATTTCGTAAGCTCAAGGGAGTATGGTTCTCGACCCTCGGGCCACCAATCGTGCATTTTGATGCATGATGGCCGAGAGGCGAAGTTGCACAATTCAATATGAAATTAATGCACACATATATACTTAAATGCCTAGAACTCTATCATGTATGATCAAGAGCGTCGACGACCGAGAATCGATGCACGTTTCATCACTTCAAGTATGAAACGTCCCTTGTTTCTCGTGTTTGGACTAACACCTATTCCAAACAAAATGCAACACATAACATGGCATGCACAATGCTATGTAACATGGAGCATGCAAAAATGCAATACAACACAAGCATGCAAATATGCAATATGACTTAAGCATGCAAACATGCAATGCAATATGAACAACCTAACAAGGCTAATGGCATGCATGCACAATGCAATGTAATATAAGCATACACAATGCAAAGAACATGGCATATACAATGCGATGAATCAAAATGCAAACAACCTGGCATACTCAATGCAATAAACCACATGGCATACACAATCCTCAATGGAGTTAAACCAAAATGGGCAGACCTCGGTCATGCCCAAATCAGTGGCAAAAACACCAAAACAAAGGCACAAAAGGGCAAGGCATGCATGCACAATGCATTGGCCATTCGACTAGGCCAAAGAGCACAACTCTCAAGAGTGCTCAAGGAGCGATAAACATGGAAGTGTGACAACACTAAATGCACTGAAATGAGGTAAGAAATGATGCCAAATCATTCAAACAAAGCAAGCATAGCATGCAAAGGTCCTTAAAGCATGAGACTGGCAAAGAGCAACACATAGGAGGCATGCAAAACATGGCACAAATGCATGAACCAAATATGGACAGAGCTCAAAGAGGTCTAAACAAAGACCAAAAGGTGCTAAGATGAGGGCTCAAGTGTCTAGGCATGCAAGCATACAAACTAGGCCACAAGCAAGGCAACAATGCATAACACTCAAAGACACTTAAAGAGTGAATGAAGTGGGAACATGACAGTCCTATATGCTCTGAAATGTCATGGTAAATGATGCCAAATCATGTACACAACACAAATGAAGCATGCTATGATACCCAAAGCTTGAAGCTAGCATAGGCATTTGTACTACAACTATGCAAAACATGAAGCATATGGACAAGGCAACCCAAAACAGTCCTAGAACATGTCAAAATGATATTAAAACATGTATGGAAGGAAGCCCAAGCAAGCTAGCATGAAGGGCATAAGGCATAATGCATACAAGGCAAATAAGGTGGATTACACTACACATATTAAGACCAAGCATGGAATGACTTAACCAACAAAAATCAGAGTTATATCATGGCAAAATAATCCCCAAAACACATTGAAATGATAGCTCGCAAGCTTAGGCATGAAGCATACGCAATGACTCATGTTAAGGCATAAAGGGAGAAACCCTCAAACGCATTGAAAGAGTGATAAATGCAAGTGCATGAACATGAAACATGGACTGAAATCACATTTTAAATGATGTTAAATCATTCAAATAGTCCAAGTAATGCATGCTAGTGAACTTGATACACAAAGCTAACAAGCTATAATGCACTACAGCTATATAAAGCATGGCATGCATGACCAAAACAACACAAATCAGAGCTTAAGCATGCTAAAGCATGGACAAAAGGTTCTTAGAGTTAAGCCAAAAGCATGCTAGAATGACATGTTTAAGCATGATGCATGTTAGGCTAATTCATGGAATTGCACTACAAGTGCATGGAACATGCAAAGGCCAACCAAACCAAACCTTAACAGAGGTATGACATGGCACAACATCACCAAAAACATGCTGAGATGGACTCAAATGAAGCTAGAATGGCATGCTACTTCATGAAGCATACAAAGACTAGTTTGTGGAATTTACACTACAAGTGTATTAGGCATGCATGGAGTGACAAAACCAAGTAAAAACAATGGTATGCCACAACAAAACAACCCCAAATACATGCTAAGATATGGCCAACATAAGCTTAACAAACATGCTCACACATGAGGCATTCAAAGCAAGTAAACAAGACACAAGGAGATGTGATGACCCTCTCCTATTTGGGACCTCAAAACACCACTTCCACCACTGAAATTCCTCTGAGTTTCAGTGGTGAGAAGGCCAAAATAAGGTGGTCCCAAAAGCTCAAAAAGAAGGCACAAAAGAAAGGCCAAACAAGGCTTAAGAGGGGGTAGACAACCCCCAACACAAAAGTGACCTTAAACAAAGATGTTAAGCACCAAAATTCAGAACTTTTTGCAGTAGAAAGTTAAGTCGAAAACACCATGCAAATAGGTCTAAAAGCTTAAACAAAAATAAGGATTCAAGGAGTTAAAGGCTCACCCTTGAAGAACACTTTTGAAGCTACAACTCCAGGAAGTTTTTCCAACTCAAACCAAACCAAAAACCTCAAAACCAGCTCCTAAGCACCTCAGCAACAAAAGGATGGTGTTTGAGTGTGTGTTTGTGTACAAAAGTGTGATAAAATGACATTTTAAGGCACAAAAATGAAAGAGATGGAGGATTATAGAGACAAGAGTGTATGTATCTCTCAATCCACTAAAATCTGAACCTGGAGGAGGGAGGGGGAGCCTCCCTCTTATAGAGAACAAAAGCTCAAGCTTCTTAAAGAAGCTAAGGGTTCAAGGCCATTCCTCCATACACGTGTATGGAGGATGGTTTCAGTGTTCTCCAGCTGTGTCAGCTGGCTAAAAATATCTCCAAAAATGTGACAAAAAGCAGTCGACCACTTCAAGTGGTCAGCCGACCACTATAAGTGGTCTCCCAAAAATGAAATTGGTCGGCCATGGTGGGAGAGGGTTAGCAGCATGAAAACAATGTAGTGGTGTAGTGGCCGACCAGAAAAAATGGCCCAAAGACCAAGGAGACCAGTTGTCAGACCAGAAAACTGGCTGGCAGGAAGAAAAGTGGTTTGCGGGGAGAGAAACTGGTCTCCCATCCTTGTACCACCTTCCAAACAAGGAAAACAAGATTTGTACCAAAAACAAACCAAAATGGATGTAAGACGAAAGTCCGGGAGGCAAGGCGCACAGCCAGGAGACCCCAAAACTAGCTAACAAGCACCAAAAGTGGTTTGCGACCACAAAAGTGATCTCCCAAACCACAGTGGCCCTCTAGGCCAAGAAAACAAGGTGTGGTTCAAAAACCACGCCAAACGGAGAACGTTAAGCGGTCCTGAGACAAGGCGCACGACCGAAGGCTCCGAAAATCGGAAACTAGTCTCCAAGCGGAAAAAGTGGTCTACGATCACAAAAAAGTGGTCTACAAGACCTTTCCTTCCCTCAGGCAAGGAAAACGAGGCTTGGTCCACAAATCGAGCCGAAGCATAAAGCGTTCAGAGGTCTGGAGGCAAGGCACTCAGCCGAAACTCCGGAAACTCGAAACGAGCACAACATGCATTATCACCGAGCGCTCAATCGATGACGTCTGAGTCTTAAGGTCGGTCAAAAATGGGGTGTCTACAATATGTTGAGTGGTTTTCCAATTAGAAACATTTGATAATGAATAATCATCTACCACAGAAACCTGAACATGGCTGTGAACTTTCATTGTTGGGTTGGTTACAATCTCAAGTTTGGTATGTTAGTGCAATTTGTTGCAGCTACAGTAATTTATCAACAAAATTCCCAAGGATTTGATAGGTGTTTAAGACTATTGATTTTTACTACAAACAAATAAATTTCATTTAATGGCCTCTAATATTTAGAATAGTAGTATAAAGCTTAAAAGCAATTATACTACTCTACTTCTAGTTGGTTTAATGGATTCATTATAATATTTTGTCAAAGAACACATTTATTACATAGTCTGAATTTTCATTCTATGTATTGTCCCTGTTCTCAAACTAAAATTATATATAGTTTAAAGGCCTATTTTTTGATGTATGTTTCAAATTTTAAATAGAGTGATTGATTGGACTAGAGATAAGGATATCTAAAATAAGGATATCTGAAATATGTGGACTAGAGATAAGGATATCTGAAATATTTGCATCGCCTCTGATGAAAGATGTGCCAGTCAAATCCAAATCCAAGTATCCAAATGCACCCAAGACATTCAACAAACAGTGGCCTAATACAAAAAGAAGTTCTAAAAGAAGCGCTAAGAACTAGAAACATAACAAAAAAATAAATTAATGAACCTTATCAGCTGCTAGTTGATTGCCAAAAGCATTGATTAAGTCAGAGAACTCAGAGAATGAGAGCTTCCCATCTCCATCATAGTCCTGTATAAACCATAGGGCTCAATTCAATTCAATTAAATCCATTAAAAAGCATAGCTCCCAAAATCTTGTATATTATCAAATATTAATTTTGTATTTCTCCCATCATGTATTGTTTATAATCCTGCTTCATAAGATATGTTTTCAAGCTGAAATGATTGAAGTAGAAACATATATGGAAAAAAAGATCTTGACAATTAGAAATTATGTACGCAAGAGTATTTTCTTTTACTTGACAAGGTATTTATAAATTTGTTCATCCAACACGATAACATAATAGTATAACTGAGATTTAAGTTTATAATATGACATTTTAACCCATTCCATGGATTAATGGAATGCAAACAGAACTCAATGTTTTATAAATACCTCAGTTTTTCACCATAAAGGAACAGAAAATAAAAAGAACATGTAACTGAATTCAATAACTATAACATGTTACTACGTAGTACGTATTTTAGCCACTAATTTTAATATTTAGCTTTCTCAAAATTTCACAACAAAGTTCTCCAAACTTGCCTCCCATTCACCAATAAATATCTTCTCCCACATCACAAAATCAAAAATCATCTCATCAACCTCCAAATCTTGTTAGACCATCATTAAACACCTAATTCCTCTTAATTCTGAAGTAATCAGCCACACCACATCAGGTTATTTATCAACCAAAATTCGATAAAGCCTCTGTACTTGCTACCTTCCCAAACTCCTTGCATTCCCACAGAAGTTTTCCTTCCTCTGATAAACCCCTACTACCCTATGTAGAGGGTCCAAAATGATTAGGAACAATACAATGAGCATGTAATACTGGAGAGATGAAATTATAGACGATCAGCTGAGATGAAGAAATTAGTTGTTGGGTGAAATATAAGGCAGACAGGACAAGAAAGAGAAAAAATGGCAGAGTTTCCCTTTAACCAATCCCGTTATCAGCTTTTATCGTTGTGTATTGAGTTATTCTTTCGCTCTCAGCTTTTATCACTATGTATCAAGCTATTCTTTCACTCTCAGCTACATTACCTTCACAATTATGAAGTGGAGGCCTCTGAATAATCTCGCATTTTTGTCTTGTCAAATTTTCTATGAAATAGCAAAAGAGAGAAATACTCTGTGGAATATGACTCTTCAAACCCAGAATGCATAATACCAATGCCTGACTAGATTACAATTATCATTTGACATCACCCAAGACATTCCAAACCTATTGAAGAAGTGTCACATAATAATTAGAAAGAAAACACTTGGTGACCATGTTCCAATTGTTTCTGATAAATTTGTCACTTGAGAATAGATTCAAACACTTGGTGGGCAAAAAATTTAACAATCCACATATCAAACAAACAATCACCTAAACCAATGGTCCAAATTCAGAGTTTATCATCACGACCCATTTCAGAGTTTGTCCACACAATCCACATATCAAACACATTCAATACACAACAAAAACACACAGAGAAAGTTAAAAATCGAAATAGGTACTCACTAGAACAGCCTTATGGGCAGAGACGGGAATGGGGTTAGACGCGGGTTTACCGGAATCGTCATCGGAAGCGACTAAAACGATGTTGGAGAAGCAACGAGTAGAGCGATGGTGGTAATCATCGAAGGGAGTCCAGAATCTAAAGAAGGAGACTTTGGAGTTGAGATCTTCGATCTTGGCTTGGAGTTGTTCTGGATCTTGGCTCCGAATCGGTGTTCATGAACTCATCATGTATCTGAGGTAACGGTGACCAAAAGGAGTAGGAATCGATGCTCCGGTTCCCGGCGACCGCGAGAGAAGGGAGAGGAGCATCGGAGAGATAAAGAGACGCTGAAGAGAGAGACAGACAGAGGCGCTGGTAAAATTTTGGAAACCAAATATATATAGATATTACACCATTAGCGACTAAAAGCCAATTACTTTTATAAATCCCTCAAATTTAAATTAGAAATGTCTCCCTCCAATTTTTTATTTTTTGGCAACTAAACTAATTTTTGGTTGCTGAAAATATGTTTTGGCGACTAAACTTTTGGTCACGAAATATAGTTTTTTTTTTAAATTTTACATTTGGCGACTAAATATTTTAGTAGCCAATACCTAATATACGATGAGTAAGCTAATTTTTGGTCGCTGAAAATATGTTTTGACGACTACACTTTTGGTCGCCAAAGATAAAAAATAAATTTTTAATTTTACATTCGGCGACTAAATATTTTAGTAGTCAAAACTCAATATACGACGACTAAATTTTTTTTTTATCGCCAATTCTAGTATTTTTAGCGACTAAATTATTTTTTAGTCACCAATAATCAATATATCCTGACTAAAAAAATTTAGTAGCTAAATATTATACTTTTGGCGACCAAAAAAGAGTTTTAGTCGCCAATTCCAAAACTTTTGGCGACTAAATTTGTTTTAATCGCCAAAGGTGTATTTTGTTGTAGTGATTGTGAGTTAAACTTAAACTTTTTATTTTATAAAATAAAAGACAATTTGTTTATGTATTCATCGATATCCAATGAAATTGATTTTTTGCACAAACGGTCTTCATTGTGAGATTTACAAGATGAACAATTTAGATTACTATTGTAGATTTAGGATTGAGCTCCAAAAATAAAATATGAAAAAGTATAAAGGATATGAGTATGGAGGAGAAGCATTTCTCATGTAAAAACTTTAGGACTTGTCCAGAAAGCATTGGGTAAATAATCTCATCAGTAAATAAAATTGAACATAGGGTAAAAAACAAGTTTGAGCTGTACAATATAATAACATTAGCCAACTTTAATAATGTAATGCTTATATAAATATTTATAAATTTAATGAGTATTAAGTATTTATCTATTTAAATTTTTTGAACTAAGAGTCACTTAGATGTTTACCTAACACTAATTATGGCTAAATAGGTTTAGACTTTTCATCAATTAACTCATAAAAATACTATAAATATTACATAAATATATATATACAATTACATAATAAGTACATAAAAGGAATGTAATTGAGAGGTCACGCTTCCAAATTGTTTAGAGGATTGTTTTGGAAAGTTGGTTAAAATTTTTTTTTTTTTTTTTTTTTTTACTTTTAAATATATATATATATATATATAAGAGTAGAGAAATATGTGACTCAAAATAGATTAAAAGTTAACTTTTAACTTTTAGACAAATACCCAAATTAAGCCTGAGTCATTGAGGCGTTTATTGCACGCTACACACTCTTTGTTGCAATAGGGTACAACATCTTTTTTAATCCTTACAATTGTTTTACATAGGGATGTTCGTGGATTGAGTTTTGACGGTTTGGTTTGCAATTTGGATCTGTCTGCATGTTTATGGTTTAGAAAAAATTGAACTTACAATAGTTCACATGCGGATTGCGATTTGTGCGAATAGGGTTTACGAATGTGCAGATAGTTTGCGGATTGAGTTTTTCCTTCAAAATTTTATTTTTGAGCTTTTTTTACCCCATTTTTTAAATATTATTTTTGGGCCTTTTCTCTCCATTTTTTAAATATTATTTTGGGCCATAAAATCACATAGTTCTTATCATGAAATCATTATTTTCCAAATGATTTATCCCAACTAAATTACAGCCTATCTATCCAATTTACTTCTCGAAGGAAATAGACCATAAGTACAGGTTAGGATCAGTCAATTGAGTTACATTCACTATGCAAAAAATGTATAAGGTAAACAATGTATACATATGCGGGCAGATGAGTGTAGATGTGGATAAAACCCATGACTCGCAAAACAGAAAAAAAATCCTAACCCGCATCCGACCCTAACAACTATACGAAATAACCTAAATAGGTGCGGACGATTTGGGTTGGGCAGTTTTCGTGGGTCGAATAACCCTATGTCTAGCCCTAGTTTTACATGTGTTATTTTAGTATATCTTTTTTATTTTATTTTATTTGGATCATATCATCTCTTTATCATGTTATACATCTTTTCATAAAAAATCAAAAATATATTTATTTAGATCATTCTAAACAATATTTTAATTGTTTAAGAGATTAACATGTCTTAATTACTTTTTTTTTTTTATTATTATTATCTATAAACCCTAATTAAACTTTTACTCTTCCTTTATTTTTAGGGGAAAATGGAGAAATTATTATTCAGGGGTGATTTTCAAAAATTATTGCACACCAGTAAAAAAAAATTATAATTATAATTATTAATATTTATCATTTCTTCGTAAATAATTTTTTTGATTACAGGTAACTTTTTCAAAAAAAAAAAAA
This sequence comes from Camellia sinensis, assembly GCF_055761805.1. Classification (NCBI taxonomy): domain Eukaryota; kingdom Viridiplantae; phylum Streptophyta; class Magnoliopsida; order Ericales; family Theaceae; genus Camellia; species Camellia sinensis. The sequence goes on from NC_138965.1 coordinate 194,955,074, forward strand.
TTTAAAAATTACTAACATTTTACTATGTAGATAAATATACATATAGTTATTGGACTTTATAGACCAACAATTAGGGAATGACTCTTCTCCATATCACTGTGAAGCCTACGATAATTTAAATTGTTCATCTCGTAAGTCCAATAGTAAAGATGAGTTATGCAAAAAAATAATTTCATCGAATGTCAATAAAAACATGAACAAAGAATTTTTTTTAAAAATAAAAAATAAACAGCGGCTATGAGTTTAAATTTAGGAAAAATTAGTCTAAGATCCCTCTCTCATTTTTAGTAATGAAAGAGATCCACGATATTATTTTATGATGTCTAAGGTTTCTTAATTCTACACCCATATATCATAGAGAAATTTGACTCCCTCAAATCAAATCAGTCCGTAAAGAAGGAGCTGCGAGAAAGGATGAGGCGGTGAAGACGGTGATCATACCACACGATCCAAGCCATTCCCAAGGAGTACACTAGCCGCAAAGTCTCCGCTATAGACAGACTCCAAGGCTGAATCCCTGTCGTCATGTTAGCCCAAGACAACGGCGGCCATACCACCATCCCCACCAGCAGGTCGGCCTCCAGAAAACACCTCGTTACCAACGAGAGGACGTAGATTCAGGCCATCCTCAACTCTATTCAACTCCCCTTCTTCTGCTCCACCACTTTCCCTCTCCAGATCCACGCTGGTTTTAGTTCCTTCATTCTCCTCGAATCTAGCACTGTTCTCCCCATCAAGATTCATAGGGATGAGGAGAGTAGGAAGATTTTGAATATGGTGTTTGTTTGGGCTGATGAGGGATCGGAGTTGAAGGTTAATGTGCCCATTGTTTTCCAAGCAGAAGATGTTTGTCCTAGTCTCAAGAAATGAGGTACTTTAAATAGGATAAGGACCACTTTAAAATATCTATGCCCAGCTGAACACATCACCTCCAAAAATGAGGTAGACGTAAGCAATCTAGACATTGAAGATAAGGTGTTTTCTTGACGGGATTGTCTTTCACTTTTGTGCATAACGATCGCTGCTTCTGCTTCGTGTATTGGATTGAATTTTTCTGGTTTGGACTAGAAACCAAAGAAATTCTTTGGTTTGAACTGAATTTGCTCTGGGTTGGTCCAGAAAAATTCTCTGGTTTGAACTGAATTTTCTCTGGGTTGGTCCAAAGAAATTCTCTAGTTTGAACTAAATTTTCTCTGGGTTGGTCCAAAGAAATTCTCTAGTTTGAACTGAATTTTCTTTGGTTTGGATTGAAATTTCTCTAGATTGATTTGAGAGATCTTAGACATTATGAAAATATTAAATATCATTTATGCTATAAAATCTTAATACCAAAGATCCTGAAAAAAAATCCCCTTAAATTTGAACTGTTAATTTTATAAAACAAAATATAATTTATTTATCTAATCATCGGTATTTGATGAAACTAATTTTTTACATAGATGGTCTTTATATTAACATTTACAAGTTGAACGGTTTGAATCATTATTATGAATCCAAAGTGAAGCTTACAAATGAAATACAAAGACGTATAAAAGATAATAGTATAGAGAACAATCTATATAGTTTCATTATTTTATTGATGTATAATATCACATGTTAATAATAATATGATATTATCGTAGTGAAATTTTACCACTCTTTTTATATCTTTTACCAATTTATATATATATGTATATATATATGATTGGTATTTGAATATTACAAGTCACATTATTTTGTTCTAATTTTTTAAAAATTCAGTTTTTATTTTTCATACTTTTTTATTTTTAGTGAATTTTTTTAATATTTTAAACAATTTTTTTTTTTTGTTTTTTAAATGTACCTAACTTAGATATACTTAAAAAGTAAAATATTTGTAAAAAAATATTTAAAAATTTTAATAAATACACAAGAATATAAAAAGGTATTGACTTTATATATATATATATATATTTGGTATTTGGTAAAATTTTTAAAGATTTTTTTTTTCACAAATATTATACTTTTTAATTGTATTTATATTAAGTGTTTTTAAAAAATAAAAAATTATATTAAAAAAATTCACTAAAAATAAAAAATTAGAAATCAAATAGGGAAATTTTTTTTAAGGTCCCTGATATTAAGACTTTATAGTATAAAGGACATCAAATATTTCCATGATGTCTAAGGTCCCTCAACAGGACCCAGAGAAATTTCAGTAATCTAAAGCCCTGTCTCGCAGTAGAATACCAAAACTAGCTCTCGGGTATTCTTCAAATCTACAAGGTTTGTACCTTCTTGTCAATGCATTGATCTATTCCAATTATTTCCATCATTGTGTTCTTGAATCTTGATTGCTTATGTATATACCCGTATGTTGAAAACAAGACGAAGTGGAGGATTTCCATAAGCTAATGCTAGAATCAACATCAGGGATTCACCGATCCAACAAACAAAAGTTCCGATCAATGTCCGGCAGCCCAAATTGTGTCACAGATGTTTGTTTCAGCTCTGACAGCCTGAACGACTCATGGGCCATGGCATCATCAGCATCGGCTTCGGTGTTGGTCTGTTCCTCACCGGAGCCATTGTCAAAGAAGAGCAGAGCTCAGGACCATAAAATTTCTCTGACTTCGCAAATTTCTCTGGCTTTATTAACTACAATTAAACCCGTGTCTAACAAACCTACAAACCCACAAATTTCTCTGGTCCAAAACCACAGAAATTCTCTCCAAACTAGACAAACCAGGGAAATTCTCTGGATTGAAACTAGAGAAATTCAAACACAAGATTCTAAATTCCAAACCCCAGAAAAAATCACAAAAACTCAGAGAAATTCACTGATAAATTCCTAGAGAAAATCACAAAAACTCAAAGAAATTCACTGATCAATTCCCAGAGAAAATCACAAAAATCCAGAGAAATTCAATTTTCTCTGGGTGTTCAAATTTCTCTGAATTGAAATTTTTTGTGGGTGTTCATTCAATTTTCTCTGGGTTTTTTTTTTTTTTTTGGTGCCACAGAGTATTACAGAGCTACATGATGGATCAACTCTATTTGTCACCGTTGCGAAGTATTTATCACCAGCACTTCATGACATAGATCAGGTTGGCATAACGCCTGATGTACAGTGCACAACCGAAATGCTCAACTCACCACAAAAGGGTAAGAGCATGGCCTCACTTTTGGAAGCAGATTCATGTATCATGGTAGCAGAGCATAAGTTGGACATTCAGGAGTCCAAAGGTGCTGCCTCTTAAAAGCCATTTGACTTTGTACTGCAGTTTTTCGGTTTGAGACCACGGTTCGTAGGTTAATGGCTTCTACGAGAGAAGAAGCATGTGGAGGGCATTGAGTCGGTCAGAATCGGAGTCTGAAGTGAGTTGGAGCTCGGCGAGGTGGAAGAGTTCTGGAGGCGGTGGTTGTGGGTAAGAATGTCGGTGGGTTTGGGGTGGTGATGGGTCAAATTCTGACGGCGGTGGTGGTGGTGGTGGGTGAGAGTGGTGTGAGATGCGTGAGTTTGGGAGTGGGAATCTCCACTGGGTAAAGCTTTGGGAAGTGTTAGAAGATGAGGAGGACTCAGAGTCGAGTTGTTGGGGATGGCGGTGGATCAGATGATGAAGATAGTATAAAGGACTAAAATTTCTCTGATATATGTTTAGGGACCTTAGACATCAAAAAATAATTTTGTGGATCTCTTCCATTACGAAAAGTGGGAAAGGGTCCCTAGACCGATTTTCCCAATCAAATAAGGTGAATATTATTTTTTTTATTACCCTTTTTTCTCTCTACAGGAAAATAAAATAAAATATATATAGACAGTATATAAATAAAAATAAGAAATTAATTATGAATTCGTAATACAAAACTCTCATTTACACAAGTATAATTAGGGGTTGTTTGGGGTGTCTTAAATAAGTGTACTTTTTGTCTTTTTAGACTAAAAAATTGAAGAAGAAAATATGGATGTTTGAGTTAACTTTTTGACTTTTTTATAGAAAAATGTGTAATAAAAAATTATAAAAATTGATTTATAGAAAAAAATTTAAATTGAGAGTTGTGTAACCGTAACTGTTGACTTTTAATGAATAGTATTAACTTTTTAACTTTTTTGAATAATTTTTTAATTTTTTTACAATAGGTCAAACTTGACCTTAATTACACTCTATTTATATGATAAACTTTTGTCTAATTGAAGCAGACCAAAGTTTCACCAATAAAATAAAAAAAAAAAAAGTCCTAAAAAATTGCAGAGCAAACTTTTGCCTGGGATGCTTCGCTCAACAACAAAGACACAGAAGGGAATACCTACCGGAGCAGACAACCCACGCCATCGATTCATATCTTGGAAAAACTTTCCCGCTAAAAAAACCGATCTAACTTCTGTGAGTCTGAAATCGTTACAGCTCCAATAAACACATCAAAATTTATCTTCTTTAATGTCCAATTTTTCACTTCACAGTTGTTGATAATCGCTGTACAGGAGAGATTTTTGTGTTGTTCAGTAGTTTATTTTTGGAAAGTTTGTTTAAGTCAATGCCAGTGCGCAAGTCAATGCCAAAGATGGGATAGGCTACTCTCAAAGCGCTCAGACCTCGTCAAAGGTCAAATTCCCAATTTTGGATCATATCTGTGATTTTCATGACCTGGGTCTAGCTGAATCAGAGGTTTTTTTTTTCTTTTTTTCTTTTTTTTTTTTGCGTATTTTTGTTTTCTGACTAAGATTGTACTTTTTTGTGTGTGCTGAGATTCATAAATCTCTCTGCCCCTTCACTGGGAAATTGTCATTTGTTCATCTCTCTCTCTCTCTCTCTCTCTCTTGTTGGTGTCCCTTCAACTTCAAGCTTTTATTTGGTAAAGTTTATCTTCCACCTCTTTTCTTTTTTAATTATTTTTTCTGGGTTTTGGTTTTGTATTATTTAAATTTAGTGGGTCTCTGGGGTTGAGTTCTTTAAAATTATATTTTTGGGTGGGTGTTAAAAGTTTATTTTATTTTTCATTTGGTGGGGGGTGGGGGGAGGTTTTGGTTCTGGGTTTTAATATTAAAAATTTGCAATTGGAATTTGTTCTTGTAATTGGGGTTGTTTGGATTTCTGGGATTGGAATTGGGATTAGTTTGAGTAATTAATGGTTGAAACGAGAGAGATGAAAGCTGGCAAAAGAAAGAAGCTGCGTTTTAGCAAGATCTATTCATTCGCATGTGGGAGAGCATCTTTTGAGGAAGATCATTCGCGGATTGGGGGACCGGGATTTTCAAGAGTGGTTTATTGCAACGAACCATTTGAGAATGCAATTCGTAGATATGCCGGCAACCATGTGAGGAGTACAAAATATACAGTACTAAGTTTCTTGCCTAAGGCTTTGTTTGAGCAGTTCAGAAGGGTGGCCAATTTTTACTTCCTTGTCATTGGCACATTGGCCTTCACACCGCTTGCTCCTTATACTGCTGTTAGTGCTATTATCCCTCTAATTGTTGTGATCGGAGCGACTATGGTGAAGGAAGGCGTTGAGGATTGGCGACGGAAACAGCAGGTATACTTCTCATTTATGTGTACTAGTTAAATGGTTACACAAGTTCTTTATATGCTTTCCTTGTTTTTGATCTACATTGTATAGGATTTTTTATTTTTATTTTTAATGCAATTACTAACTTCTGAATGATTTGGGAAATTTATTGATAGAAATGTTTGTTGTGATTAGTAGTCAAAATTGGATGGACCATGACTCAATGGCAGATGAATTTATTTTTTAGAATAGTTCATAATTTTGAGGCAGTGTCTTTGAGAAATGAAACTCTCACATGCTCCTTATTTGGATTTTTTTCACCATGGATTGTGGACTAAAAGGGTATGTCTGAACCATCCAAGTTGTATATAATGCTAATATTATTGTTTCTTGCTGCAAAACTAAATTGCTTACTATAATCACCTCAAAATGTTTTTGAAGATCGCAATATGTATAACATTGCAGATAGAGTTTCCATTTTACTTGGAATCACTAGAAGATGCCATCTTATCAAAATCTGCATATTGCCATGTGGGATTACTAGGGCATTGCCTCTTGCTTTACCACAAGAGTTATTTACCAGACAGTTCTTATTTTCCTAATGAAATGTTAAAATTAATATATATATATATATATATATATATATGTATTTGCAAGGATCACATTGGCTCCATATGCTCCTTATTTGGATTTTTTTTCCCCAGGATATTGAGGTAAACAATAGAAAGGTTAAAGTACATCGATCTGATGGAGTTTTTGAGCACATTGAATGGAAGAATCTGAGAGTAGGGGATATAGTGAAAGTGGAGAAGAATGAGTTCTTTCCAGCAGATCTTCTCTTGCTTTCATCCAGTTATGAGGATGCAATCTGTTATGTTGAAACCATGAACCTTGATGGAGAGACAAATTTGAAACTAAAACAAGCATTAGAGGTAACTTCATTTTTACATGACTCTGATTTTAGGGATTTTAAGGCCCTTGTTAAATGTGAAGACCCAAATGCAAATTTGTACTCTTTTGTCGGAAGTATGGAATTTGAAGAGCAACGACATCCCCTTACTCCTAAGCAACTTCTCCTTAGAGATTCAAAACTCCGCAACACTGACTACATATATGGGGCTGTTATCTTCACCGGTCCCGATACAAAGGTTATTCAGAACTCTACTGACCCTCCTTCCAAGAGAAGCAAAATTGAGAGGAAAATGGATAAAATTATCTACTTTTTATTTGGTGTCTTATTTACGATAGCTTTTATTGGATCGATTTACTTTGGAATTACTACTAAAGATGATCTTTCAAATGGCACTATGAAAAGATGGTATCTAAGACCAGACGATTCTACTATTTTCTTTGATCCCAAACGAGCCACAGCTGCTTCAATTTTTCACTTTTTGACGGCCGTGATGTTATATGGCTACTTAATCCCAATCTCCTTGTACGTGTCGGTAGAAATTGTCAAAGTTGCTCAGAGCATCTTTATCAATCAAGATGTTGATATGTATTACGAAGAAGCTGACAAACCAGCGCATGCCCGCACGTCAAATTTAAATGAGGAACTTGGCCAAGTCGACACAATACTTTCTGATAAGACAGGAACATTAACTTGCAATTTGATGGAGTTCATTAAGTGCTCTGTGGCTGGGACAGCTTATGGCCTCAGTGTTACGGAAGTTGAGAAGGATATGGCCAGAAGAAGAGGATCGCCGTTGACTAATGAAATGGACTATGCTAAGGATGCTTCTGCTACAAAATCAAAGATTAAAGGCTTCAATTTTGAGGACAAAAGGATCATGAATGGGAATTGGGTAAAGGAACCCCATTCAAATGTCATACAGAAATTTTTTCGCTTACTGGCAATTTGTCATACAGCCGTACCTGAGGTGGATGATCAAGGGAAGGTCTCATATGAAGCTGAGTCACCAGATGAAGCAGCATTTGTGATTGCAGCAAAAGAGCTTGGCTTTGAATTCTATGAAAGAAGGCAAACAAGTGTCTCGTTACATGAGTTGGATCCTGTGTCTGGCAAAAAAGTTGAAAGGTTGGTTTCTCTAAATTTGGTGCATTCATATGTAAATTTTATCATAGTCTTTATATTATGGAAAAAGTCTATGCTACACCCTCTTGGCTGCCACTTGAATGAACACTGAATGATCTGAACTCATCTGTCAGATGCACATTATATCCACGATGTGCATTTATTTACATGCTTAATTGGAAAAAGAGCACCAAAGCTCTGTTCATTATTTAGCTTCTGCAGTACCTCTGGTTGCTGTTCCGTTTTTGCGTTAAGAAAGAACTGCAGGTGCTGTTGAGTTGCTTGAATACAGATACCTTGCCAGCACTTCCATTTCAAAGTTCCATTGTCGCAGAAGTGGATTTTTCTGTGGTGCCCAAGTGGTGGTTTTGGGGTACCATGCCCTGATCAATCCCATCCATTAGATTTGGATAAGGAGAAATCCGTCTGTTGATTGGTAATGAGTAAAACTGGATGCCAAAAAACTAGGTTGTATCCTGGAAAACAAGTGATCTTTCAGTGTTTTTGAGGGATAAAGGAGGGTTCTACTTTACCATTGGAACTGATCCTACTTACTAAAGCCTTTTTAGGGCATGGTGCCCTAAAACCACGCTTCAGCCCCACAGTTGGACCCCACAGAAGTTTTAAGTGGAGTACAGTTTTAACACCGTGTTGGTGATGTCCTATTTTTCTGATTACATCTGGTAGGATGGTAGATGATCATAATGTGAATGACATGTATACAGACACAATGATGCATGCATATATCATACTTCAATTTATTTGAATTTGTGCTTGCACGTGTTGCATTGATTTGGCTTTCTCTACTCCAAAGTAATCAACAACTTAAAGAGTTGAATTATATGTGACATGATGAGTGCTTCCCTTTTTGTAGGTCGTATAAACTTTTAAATGTTTTAGAATTTAATAGCTCAAGAAAGCGGATGTCTGTAATAGTAAGAGATGAGGAGGGAAAGCTATTATTACTCTGTAAAGGTGCTGACAGGTTTGTGAATTTACTGCTTCAGTCACCTGAAATCTCATACACGTGGATTATCTTTATTATTACTTTTGGGAGTGTTCAAAACAACTTTGTGTTTCTTCTTCTTATTTATTTATTTTTTGTTGTTGTTGTTGTTGTTTTCCATGCAGTGTCATGTTTGAAAGGCTTGCTGAAAATGGAAGAGAGTTTGAAGAGGAAACCAGGGAACATGTGAATGAGTATGCCGATATAGGTTTGAGGATTTTGGTACTTGCTTATCGGGAACTTGATGAGAAAGAGTACAAAGAGTTCAATGACAAATTCGAAGATGCCAAGAATTCAGTCAGTGCAGATCGGGAGGAATTGATTGATGAAGTGGCAGAGACGATTGAGAAGGATTTGATTCTTCTTGGTGCAACAGCGGTTGAGGACAAACTCCAAAATGGGGTGAGTTGAAAAAAATTATCTAGAAGAGTCATCATAAGAATGACTACTTTATAGAGATCACTACCGATAATTTAAATTGAGTTTTCTTTTGTTGTGCCTGGTAGGTTCCTGAGTGTATTGACAAGCTTGCCCAAGCAGGAATAAAAATATGGGTATTGACTGGGGATAAGATGGAGACTGCCATCAATATTGGGTATGATCACTTGGTATGAATTTTTATATTATTTGCGTGAGATGAGATTTACTTGTTCAGACATTTCTGACTGAGAGGTTTAAATTTTTGCAGTTTCTCTTGTAGTTTGCTTCGGCAAGGGATGAAACAGATAATAATAAAATTGGAGACACCAGAAATCAAAACACTAGAGAAAAGGGGAGACAGGGATGTTGTTGCCAAGGTAAATCTAGCAGTTCAGATATTTTAAATTTTAAGGACGACATAATTAGTTTAATTACAAATTAAGTCTAAAACCGCTTCCTAAAAGAGTGAGAGCCTCATGATATGCTTTAAAATTAAAATAATGATGGCGTGATTATATTCCTCCACAACATACAATTTTTATGCTTGAGAGGTCATCCGAGTTGGTAAGTGGGTATGCTCTCCGTGTTACTAATGAGGGTTTGAATCTCCTCCCGTTTGCCCAGTTCGTAGGCTTAAGGGGTGGCCTCTGAACCTCGAGTGTACCTTCCTAGGCTAGGGTCAGTCCAAAAGGGCCTGCCTAGTAGGAGTTCTTGGAAAGGGTGCCCTCAAAGCTAACGTGTCAGTTTGAGGGGCAATCCACATCAATGTAAGGAAAGTGAAGGCCCCACCTTGGTGACCTCATCTTGTCCTAGTAATTTTCATCTAATTCAATCATATTGCTCCTTGTCAATGTATCCAGTGGACTTTGTTGCATATGACCAGAGCAAGTTAGTCATTGTCGCCAGTTGTTGCTTTCGAAGATTCTATAGTGATAGTGGAGATGCCTACTAGTTAATAGTTTAAACCTGAAAACCTTCTTAGAGATTGGATTGGAGTGGTTATAAGATTCCAAGTTCTCTTTATGGGAAATATGGCAATCTTTTCTTAATTTAAATTTATTTTATTTGCCAATTGAAACATTAATTTTCGAAAAATTAAGGTCATGTGCCATGGGAAAATGTCAAATGAACAAATGACATTATACTCCTTATCTCAGACTTAGGTTAACTTAGTCTCGTTTAGTCACTAAGACATGCTGGTCCTATTTGTGATGTTGATGGACATTGTTAATTTGTCTTCCAGGCTTCGAAGAGGAGTGTTCTCGACCAGATACGTGGAGGGCAGGCTCAGCTTACTCCATCAAGTGGAAACTCCGAAGCCTTTGCTTTGATTATTGATGGGAAATCACTTGCATATGCTCTAGAGAATGACGTGAAGAATTCTTTTTTAGACCTTGCAGTTCGGTGCGCATCTGTTATTTGCTGCCGTTCTTCACCGAAACAGAAGGCACTGGTCAGTTGTTCAGTTTCCTTAGTAGCCAAACTTTCTTGCATACTTATTCCTTCCTTTCCCCCCTTATTTTCTCTTCATCTAAGAAGCACCGACACTCTAAGATGAGTGTCGTGTTTGTGTCCAACATGGTGGGGACACACGTAACGTATCCATGTGTTTGACACACGACGTGGTGTCAATTTTTTTAGTTATTATTTTTTTGTGAGACATGTTGGGAACACTTCATGGACACGTGTCCTATGTTTGGACAAGCTCAAGACACCTTTATAGTTTTTTTTTATTATATATTTTTAGAAAGCATATTTGGAGTCAAAATAAAATGTATGGGAATAAAAGAGGAAAAAAAGTAGAAAAAAATAAAAATACACCTACATATAATATCTTAAATTTATATTCATATGTATAAAAATAAATAAATAAATAAATTCCATGCTTGCACTGTGTCTGTGTCTATATTTGTGTCCAGGCTTCTTAGTTATTTGTGAATGTTTCTTAATTTCTCCGTTTAAAGAGGAATGATTAATCCTAAAAAGTCAATAAATTAATAATTAATTAACACAGGTCACTAGACTTGTTAAATCTGGAACTGGGAAGATAACATTAGCAATTGGTGATGGGGCCAATGATGTGGGAATGCTTCAAGAAGCTGATATCGGGGTTGGAATCAGTGGCGTTGAAGGAATGCAGGTGCTCAACCAATAGCTGAACATGCTTTGTGTTTATGTTTTTACTCTGTCAAAATTCTCTACTGTTCATTTTATTTGATCGCATTTCTTCTATACTTTTGATCTGTTTTACAAATTATCAGGCAGTCATGGCATGTGATATTTCAATTGCTCAGTTCAGATTTTTGGAGCGCTTGCTACTGGTGCACGGACATTGGTGTTACAGAAGGATATCGTCAATGGTATTGACTCTCACATATATTATCATTTTTTTTTTTGGACTTGAAATCAGTGTTAAAACTTCAATCCCAAATTTTCAAAGATGGTTTCAGCTGTTAATTTGAAACTTTTAAATGGTTGAATGGCTAAATGAGTTTCTACATTTTAAAATTTTCATCAAATTTTAGTACCATCTTATAATAGTCGGTTTGGTTGATTTATTCCTCCTGTTGGCAGATATGCTATTTCTTCTATAAAAATGTCACATTTGGTACAACCGTCTTCCTATATGAAGCACATGCATCTTTCTCTGGGAAACCTGTATACAATGATTGGCTTTTGTCTCTGTACAATGTCTTATTCACATCACTTCCTGTGATTGCGTTGGGGATTTTCGACCAGGACGTATCTGCACAATTTTGTCTCAAGGTATGGCTCTTCTATTATAACATTTGGTTCAAAATTTGTTAAACAACACAGATATTAAGACTGCTGTTAAAATAAGAAATATTTGTGTAATTTTTATCCAACTGAATAACTATGTTACATGGACTCTTCTATTGGATTTAACAAGGATAAGGGTGTGGAATATGTCCGACGCCTGTACCCAAATTATACACTTGCATTCTCCAACTTTGTATAATATTTGAAGAATATTTGCTAAAAAATAAACATTTATAACCTTTGACATAGGTGAGACAAAAATTTCACATTTTTTTAAAAATTTTATTCAATTTGAAGTACATCTAAGCAATTCACGCATTAGAAGTGTCCAACACGCCACCTTCTTAGAAGTGTCTTAGGCCCCGTTTGTTTGGGGTTATAGGGAGAGGATTGGGATTGATAGTGAGGTGGGACTACTATATGAGGTGTTTGTTTTGAGAGATGTGGAGGGGACTCCTAATCCCTTGGTATTAGTAAAGGCCTTGGAAGGGGGATTGGGATGGAGAAAGTAGAGATGGTATTAGAAAAATAATGAAAGGATTAGAATTTTTTTTATTTTTTATATATTGGGAATTTTTTTTAAAATATTAATGTTTAATTTTTTATATTTTTTTATTTATTTTATATAAAAATAATTTAACAATTCCTACACTAACAATTATCATCAAAACAAACACAATTTTACTTAATCCCCTCCATTCTATCTCTAAAAACAAACGGGGCTTTAGAGTAATAGCAAACCTAGTGTATAACTAATTAAACCGCTTCTATTTGTGATTATTTTGACCCCAATAAAAATTTATTCTGCAAGTTTTGGGTGTTGTTCCATTTGGCAGTTTCCATTATTGTACCAAGAAGGCATACATAACGTCCTCTTCAGTTGGCGGCGTATTCTAGGCTGGATGTTCAATGGGTGTTGCAGTGCAATCATCATCTTCTTCTTTTGCACAAACTCATTAGATCCTCAAGCCTTCAACAGTAACGGAAAAGTTGCCGGGTTGGAAATCGTCGGGACAACAATGTACTCTTGTGTTGTCTGGGTTGTGAATTGCCAGATGGCACTAGCGATTAGTTACTTCACGTTGTTCCAACATATCGTCATCTGGGGTGGAATTATTTTCTGGTATATTTTTCTCTGCATATATGGAGCCTTGCCTCCCAAAATCTCCACCACGGCTTACAAAACCTTCGTTGAGTGCCTTGCCTTGGCTCCCTCTTTCTGGTTGGTCACATTCTTTACAGTTACCTCGGCTTTGATTCCGTACTTTTCGTACTCAGCGATTCAGATGAAGTTTTTTCCAATGTACCATGGAATGTTGCAGTGGGTAAGGCTTGATGGTCAATCGGATGACCCTGAATACTCTGAAATGGTACGGCTGGGATCACTGAGGCCCACAACTGTCAGAAATCGTCAACGTGAAAGATAGGTTTCATAATCATAGATAATATTTATCTGCCGTTCACTCTCCAATGGTTAGTATCGAAGGTGGTTCAATGCGACCGGAAAGGAGGCCTGGCACATCCAGTTATAAAAGAAGCATATACTTTCAGCTGTACTGTTTGGGTAGGAAGAAAACATCTCTTGAAAGTTTTGTAAATTTTGATTTCTGCCCTTACGTGGTGACGATCTAATATTCTTTCTTCAGTTTCTTGTACAATTACTGGATTTTATCTTGAAGAATGTGGGAAATTCATTGTAATTATAGACCAACAGTAATATTGTAATAGTAAAGAGAAAAGAATCCCTTGTTAAATCCTATACCTTCCCTTTCAAGTTTTGTTAATTTGATATAGAATGTGAATGAACTAATTGGGATTTGAAGAAAGAGAGAGACAATGATCTAACTACTATATTTTGGAAACCATGCAAAGAAAGAGAGCTCTTGTGCTAGGAATAAACCAAAGTAAAAGCTAGGAATAAAGAAAAGAAAAAGAAAAAGAAAGAGAAAAAGAAAAGGACTGCATTGCAAAAAGAGCAACATTGCTTGGATCATGAGTTGACATAGATTCACAAGCAATATAGCAAAGCAAGACTTCTAAGTGAGAGAAAGTAGGAAAATGACAAGGAAAAGGTGGTAAATGAGAGCAATCTTTCTATGTAATTATGATTATGCATTAATAAGGGGAAGGGAACAAGAAATTTTGTCATAGAATGGTGAGATTCGAACTTTTCATTTCGTTCAGTAAGTAGGAGTCTCATCTACCTAGTCAATTTCTTTGTCTCATAAATATGATTCTACTAATGTACATACATTTGACAAAATTAATTTTGTGACTCGAACCTTTGCAGTAAAAATAGGATGAATAAAAGATCAACAAACTATAAGATGAGTTTAAAAATGTTTCCCTCGTTGAGGAGTTGAGGTGTCAAACTTTCTTTTGTAGATAGCTCTCCTTTTCCTTCAATCATGTACATTGAGGAGATACGTAACCTCACAAAAACAACCGAAGAAACAAAATGAAAAATCAAATTTAAAAAATAACAATGAAGGAAAATGTCAATTTTGATTGAAAAACCAATCCATCAAATTCGGTCGAGTCATTGCCATTTGAGTCCATGTTGGCTAACAAAACATGGAGTTGGTGGCCGTTGGGGCTTGAGCCCAATAAAGCCACGAGTTTGAGGTGTGTTAAGGCATGAGTTGATAAATTACAAATACATCTTCTGAGATTTATTTAAAGTATAGATTATTTTCTATGATTTAGAAAATTATAAATACCATTTTGCTAGAATTTTTTGTTTAACAGAATTAACTAAAAAAATAAAATTCATAATTGCTCTCCTATATAATAATAAAATTACTTAAATTATTAATTGAAACATATTTATAACATCATTAAAAATTGTTAATTAACTTGATGATTTATTAATAAAATGGGAGATTTGTTATGAAATTAAAAATTTCAAAGGGTGGAATGTAATTTCCAGTATTATAGGAGGCGATTCGTATTTTAATTAAATCTCAGAAAATGTATTTGTGATTTATCTCAATGTGAGTCCATGTCAAAGTGCATTATTTTAAGAATGAATTGTGTAAAACTATTATTTGTTTGGAAAATAAAAAATAATAGCATAGTCAGCTATAAGTATTACTGTTTCTCATGTGAGCTATTTTCAATGAACTATCGTAGTATTACCTTAACATTTTGTTCTCCGATCTCATTGCATTGTTAGTTGTACATTATTGTATTTCGAAATTTCAAAAAATTATTTTGTGTAATTTACAGTATAATGAAATAAAAAATATTACGTATATACTTGGTTTTCTTAATGCACACAAAGACAAGGCAATGATCTCATATGTATTTATTAATGTAGACTTAGATTTTTATGTCTGATAATAAGAAAATTTAATAAAAAATCCGTTCATATATAATATTACGCTATTGAATTGAATAGGGTGTCACAAATTTTTTTAAAACAATTGATTTGATTAAAAGTAACGATAAATATATAAAAAATTATACATAATGATGTAATTTAATGTATACTTTCATTTTAAAATAAAACGCTCATAAAAATAAATTTATTTACAAAAATAACATTACCACATTATATTTATTAAACATTTTTGATATAAATTTTATGTATAAATAAATTTTTTCTTCCATTAATATGGAAGATAGGTTTCAAAATTTTGATCTTGATGTTTTTGACCTTTTGTCCTCCATTGGTGGTGGAAAGAATGGAACACAATGAATGGTTATAATTAGAAGATTGGGATTGGTGGAGCCACAAAAATGTACAAGACAGGTCATTGTTTTGCTTAAGCAATGAAGAGGGAATTTGTTGTTTTGTGCAACTCAATTTATCAATCAAATGGAAAAGACAGCCAATTTGAAGGACATAATATAATGAATATGTTCCTTGAAAACATTGCCATGAGGAATCATAACCCAATAGCCCATAATTCACATATTTTAAAATTTTTACTCATTTGATTCGAAAATTTAGTATTGATGCATGGTTTGAATTACTCATGATTCGGATATGAATTATTGAGTGACACATCTTTTTTTAATCATTTTGCTTGATGGTATAATTGTAATAAATATTCTATCTATTGAGTGTGTAAATTGAGAAAAAAAAAATGTATGGAAATAAAATGATTCGTCTTTTAAATTGATCTGAAATAAGCTTTAATCGAATTATTTTCAAGTGAGTTTTAGTGACTTTTTAACAACTTGACTTTTTTTTATTTTAATTTTTTTATGAGGTGAAAAAAATTAATATATTTGAAATGTTTTTTTTTTTTTTTGGGTGTGTGTGTGTGTTGAATAGATAGTTGTGAGAAAAAAAAATGATTGATTCATATATATGATATATTTTAACTTTCTATTTTTAGAATTGTTTATGACTTTTTAAACCACAGAACTACAAACCAAATGGAGCCTTAATTAAGTCAATCACAAGTCTAAGAGCTTGGTTTTTATACCATCCTAAACTATATATTATCAAGTTGAATTTAAATTTAGCTCCACAAATTAACGAATTTTAAAATATATTTAAATTTAATTTATTTACATCTCGATTAAATTTTTTACAAACTAACTTGAGTTGAATTTGAATAATTTAGTTCGTTTTATAACTTTGATGAATAACAAGACATTATGTAATACATAATGCAATGTGCAAGTAATAGAGTTATAAATAATAAAGTACCCATTAACTCTAAATTCCTTACTTTTTATACTTGAGTTAGTAATTAAAAATTGAACATGGTATTTGAACAGTTAATAGATCTTTTGTTCAAATCTCTTTGTCTGCCAGATAAATATAATACTTGCACGTGTTTAGCTTACTTATAAAGAAAAATTTGATTACTCATGAAAACATATTTAACGATGAAAATAATAGAATTACCCATATCTGTAAGAATTCAAGCTTAGTTGACCATTTCTTTCAGAGCAATGCTAGGTATCATGAAAAATTTTTCATGAAAATGATCATGAAAGATTTATGACCTTTAGATTACATTTAAAATAAAACACCACACACTAATCAAGGTAATCCAATGGTCATAAATTTTTCATGATCAGTTTCATGAAAGTTTTTTCATGATCCCTATCTTTTCTCTTTCAATTAAATGACACTGTACAACATTGTGACGATTAAAGTCCTGTTTGGCAACAACACTTGTTCTTGGCAAGCTCCCTGATTCATCCCTGCCCCAAAAGCTTCCAAATGCAAACTCACCCTTCTGAGACAACTCCTCCAACACCTTCTCAACTTCCTTCATACAACACTCATAGCCATGGCACTCATCATCTATCCCAAATCCTTTTCTATCATCATCTCTATCATCGTCTATCATTGTCTTCTCTCTCTTCCTGCGACCGAGCTTCTTCTTAGCATATTGTTTTGTCTTTTGGACAAGCTTGTAAGGAAGTTTGAGGAGGATGAAAACGACAATCTGCAGGATCAAACACTGGCAACAACAAGATATGACAATGCAGTCGGAGGCAAGCGTGTTTCGATCTTCCATGGCTATGGAAAGATGGAAGAAAAAAGGAGGGTGTGAGGGTGATGATTGGAATAAGTCATTTTCTTGGTAAGGAATAAGTTCCTTATAGTCATGAGACTTTATTATATGAAGGGTGAAGCAATTAATAGCTTCTGAAAAGAAATGACTTCCAAGATATTGCAATGACTCAAGAATGCAACTTTTGGCTTGTGAAAAGGGTTAGTAATGTGAGAGAATATTGGGTTCCAAGTAATCATAAGCTGGCATGGTCTGATAACTTGATTTCTACATTTGGGTGATAGCTGGAACCTTGGAAGGTTTTGTTTGATGACTTGAGGCTTTTGTTCTTTGGTGCTATAGAACTTGTCTTCTAAACAAAAAATGAAAAGGAAAAAAAAAAATGATATTTGTCAACAGATAAATTTTACCGGATAATTTTTTAATATAGTAAAGTTTTATATGTTGACATGACATCTTATGTGTGAATTCACGCATGATGTGGAAAAACTGATAAATTTCATCTAGCAATTCATAGAATTTTAGATGAAGTTCACCTCATAATTTTTACATATGGGGACATATGAGGTGAGGGATTTATGAAATATATCATGCCTTAGGGCACTTCACTATTTAGAAGACAATATAAACAGTTGAATTTATTTAATCTTTATAGGATATTTTTTATAACCATTAGATTTATTTTTTGGGTTTTGTTAACAAGTGCCAAAAAGGCACCCAAAAAAAATAAAAAAGAACAAAAAACAGAAACAAAAACAAAAAACCAAAAACCAAAAACCAAAAACAAAGAAATTGAAGATTTTGAGACACTTTCCACTGAACTTATTGCACTTTATACACTTCCAAAAAATTTCATTTCTTTTCAAAACATTTATACCTTAATTCTAACATTAAACAATAGCATTTGCCTTATTTTTTTTACACTCAATCATGCTACATATGACATTTTCCAAAAACCAACTTGTTTTATTATATAGATGTTCCTCTATTCTGCCTGCTGCTTTAGTATCAGCTAATGCATCAATTTTTTTTTTTTTTAACTTGGCAGGTATTTTGCATAACTTCATCAAATTACAGAACCTTGACAGCAGCTTTTTTTTTTTTTACCTCACAAATCCCTCCCCTGTTCAATTCTCTTCACAAATCCAATATCCAAACAGAGCCTAAAGAGCATTACCAATTCCACAATTTAGAATGATTTATTATTCTTGACTGTGTCAGATTATTGAAGCAGCACAGCACAGCACAACAAAGCAGATATAATGCTGGCCATATATGAAAATCACTACCCTAACAGTTCCATTCCTTTTTCTTCTTCTTCTTCCCTTTTTTTTTTTTTTTTTTTTTTTTTTTAAAGCTTTAAAGTTTAACTCTAATGGTTGTAATGTCGATGTTTATTTGACTTATCTTGGACATGTTACTATTAACAATAAAGACGTATAAGCATATTAGCAATTTGAAAAGGAAGAACAACCTTGAATAGAGGCTTTGTCAACAAATAACAAATATATTGATGAACAACAAAAACTCCCCTTGTTTAATTACAGTGGGGAAAACAATTTTCTGTAATATATATAATAAAATCATATCTTATTTGTGAAAGCTGCAAAATAAAGCTACTTACAAAATTTAATCAAGAGTTTGATGTCAGTCTATATCTGACACAGTCGAGTTTGAGACCGAGACAAATAAATACCTCTCAGCTGTATCACCTTTGCATTTACATCAACAGCAATTCAACTCTGTCTTCACAAAGTTCCTGATCTGAACTGCACTTGTCTACTATCTGCTGGATTACTACCGCTACTTTGACTAAAAAAATCTGTACTGTAATCTTGACTACCAAATGCCATCCTCCGAAACAATCTAATTTCTGCGGATTGTTCTGCACTGTTAAATATTTCACTTTCACCTACTCGCATTCCATTGTTTAGATCTGCGGCAACCATACTGTCGAGAGCCCTCACAACCTGAGTAGCACAAGCAAGGTTAGAATAACGCTTTCCGTCTGTTTTGGTGAAGAACTTTTTCCAAGAAAAAATGTTTTGTTATGTTTGGTTACATCATTAAAACTAATGTACTAATTCTTGTATATTATTGGTGGTGGGGTGGTGGTGGTGGAGGTGGAGGTGGGATAGTGGTGTGTGGTGGCGGTGGTGGAGGTGGTGGTGGTGGTAGTACTGTGATGGCATTGGTAAGAACTTAGTCTAAAAACGTTTTCCACCTTTATAAAGTGAAACATTTTCCGCCCAAATGGACTTGTTTTCCATTAACCATGGAAAATATTTTTTCCGTTATGCCAGAAAATGCGAAAAATATTTTTCAAAAAATATTTTCCACCTAAACAGAGTCCAGGAACTCCAACCACCACCATATCCTAAGAAGTAATTAAGGAAAATTTTATGGCCATTTGCCAATCCAAATAACCTACCTGTCCCATTCGTGGTCTCTTCGTAGCTGAGTGTCGCACACAAGCTGCAGCAGCCTCAATCATACGAAACATTTCACTATCAACATAATTCTTTTCAAGGCTTGGATCCGCCAAGCCTTCAAATTCCTCGGTGTCAATAGCATGATTAAGCAAAGGTCGAGCCTGAAACATAAAAATTAATTTTTAACTAAGTGCATGTATTGCCCTTACAATGTCTAGTAGTCTACCATTAACTGATAAATAATAAAGAGGAAATGCGCACAAATGCTACTTGCAGCAATATGAAAAAGGCTGGAGGGGCAAAAAAGATAAGATAATTCAGATTTTGAGGCCTCTGATCAAATTTATTGTGGGAATGAGGTTGCCAATTAAAATGCGGAGAGCCAATCAGAGAACCATTTGTCAGGTAGTGAGCATATTTGACAAGGGGGGTGTTTGGGAAGAAAAAAAATA
Source organism: Camellia sinensis (assembly GCF_055761805.1). Taxonomy (NCBI): domain Eukaryota; kingdom Viridiplantae; phylum Streptophyta; class Magnoliopsida; order Ericales; family Theaceae; genus Camellia; species Camellia sinensis. Next base: position 194,975,146 of record NC_138965.1, read on the forward strand.
GCCTAATTTAGGCTAAAATTCACAAAAAGACAAAATAGGCTAAAATAGCTAATAAGACAAAATATTACATCAAACCCATAATCATTTCACTTTTTCTCTCACAAACATCACATCCAACCATAAAAAAATCCAATCATCTTCCCAAACACAAAAATTTTAGCCTACTAAAATACCCAAAAACTAAAATAGCCTACTAAAATAGCAATTTCCCAAACGAAGCCAAGAAATCATTAATGAGTTGAACATTATTCATGAACCTCAGAGCCAAGAGCCAAGAGGACTTTCACATGCTCCTAGGTTGGACAACGTCCTTATCTATAGGGATTTGCTATATACACTTCAAATTTAATTAGCCAGGTCCTCAATGGGAGAATGGTTCAGACCTCAGTCAGTCAATCAATTCCAAGTTCTTTATAGGGTTTAGTGGATCAAATTAAAATGGAAATTAAAATATTTGTATGTTTTCTTTTAAATTTAGGATTCAGGACCAAAAGGAGAGATCTCTTGCTTCGTTAAGTTAAGACTCGTAGCCGAACAGCTATATTTAGTAATTGAGTTATGGAAAAGAGAACATATGTATAATGCCCTTCATATTGAATATCATATTCAGACAGGGACATAACTCGCTTGATTTCAGAAAACTAGTTGGCACATTATTTGTTGGGTTCACCATTGTTCAGAACTTTGATATGAAATCCTTTTTGGATTGGTTTTTTGGTGGTTTCTCGTATTCAGGCAAACAAAGAAAGCAATGAAAACACTAACACTCTAGAGGGATCCAGACTTCTAATAATATGGCTGATAAGGTGACTTCATTTGACCTAGTAAAAATACTCTTCCCTCTTATGTTCAAGTGTCCTCCATTCAAGGGACAATTCTAGACATGGTTTCAAAATCAGCTGTAAAAACAATAAATAGGCCTACATGGGATGGAAGGAGTTGAGGGAAGGAAAGAAAGGCTGATTTAGGGAAGGTACACTACCGTTTGTGGAGAGCTAAATAAGCTTAAAGTCAAAAGCATGTTTGTCATCAACTAAAAAAGTTAAAAAAGTGGCAACTTTTCCATTCACAAAAAAGCAACTTTTTTAGCAACCTCCCAAATGCATCAGTTTTTTTAGATTCTAAAAATGTCAAAAAAACATGCCTCTAAGTAAGGTGATTAGTTTTTTCCAACTTGGTATGGACCTAGCTAGTGACCATACATTGGTTCTCTTTTTTTAATAGGGTTTCCAAGGTACAAGCTCTGAGCTTGGTAGAGCAGGATCAGAGCTGGACTCTATTTATCTGGCTTGCTCTTTATCTCAATCCCGTTATGGACCAAGCCAACATGACAGTAGGAAGTTGCTTCACATGTGCAGTGATTGTTACTTACTACCATTACATAACAGCTGCTACATCCCACAACAACCTGCTATACTATCGGTAACAAATAATATAGGACAAAAATTACACTAACCTCCCTCAAGGTTTAGGAAAAAAACAGCAAGCCCCACAAGTTTTGACACAATTGCACTGGTTCCCCTAAAGTTTAAACTCCGATACCACTCTGCCCCTTTAACATCAATCATTCTATCAATAATATGGATGAAAAGAGATACTATCATCTCTTTTACATTGAAATGTATATTTTAACTTCGATTATGCATTTAACCATACATTGCCTGCATTAGTCACACTTGTTTTATCATTACTAAAAGGGAAATTGGTGTAATTATGTCAAACTTATGAAGCTTATTATGTTTTTCTCAATAACAAGAAGTTAGCGTAATTTACACAATAATATATAGTATTTCCATCAATTAGCAGGTCCTTGTGTATCTTGTGGGAGGAGGCAGAATTTTGATATAATCAGGATAAAGAATCAACTACTTTTAGACAACAATTGCCGGAATTATAGTTAACCCTATTAATATGGGGCAATGACACTGGCCTCTGCTGATGGGCCTAAAAAATTAACTCCAATAACAGAGGACATGAAAAGACAAAAAACCCTCATATGTCGAGTAAAAAGACAAAAAAAAACTTGAAAATAAAACAAGCATTTGGTGGTGGCCTCGGCAACTGAGCATTGACGATGGGATTGTCGTGGATCTTGAGTTTGGGAGTAGAGGTGATGGTTGGTGCTTGGCAGTGATCATTGGGTGGTGCTATGAGTAGTGGCAACCATGGGTTTTCCACCATCTTCGTCATTGACCCATTGCACAACAAAGGAGCTGGAGGCTGCGTTGAGGTGGGGGGATCGCAGATTTGGAAGGTGAGGCTGAAGAAGTCGTGAAGCTGGCTGGAAGGCAGACTCACAGCACCAGCAATGGCAGCAATAGACAGCATTGGCGAGAGAGAGAGAGAGAGAGAGAGAGAGAGAGAGAGAGAGAGAGAGAGAGAGAGAGAGGAACATAGGTTTGTTTGCGTGAGGAGACTTTTTTTAATCTTTTTATTTTCTCTCAATTAAATTTTTGAGTAAATTCTTTCCTCGTGGTTTGAAAATAATACAAGAGTTCCACAAGTTTAACATAATTATACCCGGTTTTCATTCACATAACACTTTGCCCGCTTTTCATCATTTATTCATTAGTTAGATGAAAAAATGATGTTGCCATCTTTTCTACACTAAATATATAATTGGGCAAATTACACTAACAGTCCATATAGTTTGGAACTTGTGTTACTTTGATCCCCCACTTTTTAATTGTGACACATCTAACTCTAAATTTTGAATCTTGTTCCAAATAAAGATAATTGAAGATACCATTGCTCAATTTCAAGAGCAAAGTCATCAATTTGATAAAAAATAAACTAATTTAACAAAAATAAATGTCAAAAAAATATTTTTGAATTTTTAAAAATTATTTCTACTCACCAAAGATAAAATTATGTAAAATTGATAAATCTTTTACACATTTTTTTTTTTTTTTTACCAAATTAATTATTATGTATTTGAATGATGATCATGCAATGGGTGGTTGTTAGGCTTTTAATGTGTAATCGATATATTTAATATATGAAATGTTTTTAGTTTTGATTTTTTTTATTTAATGGATTGGTTTAATAATGATATCAAAGTTATCGCAATATTTAACTTTTGAAAAAATAGAAATTAATTTAATGAAAATAAAAACAACCACTATTACACGATCATCATCCGAACATATAATACAAATTAATTTGGTAAAAAAATAAATAAATAGATGTGTAAAAGATTTATCAATGTTACATAATTTTATCATTGGTGGGTAGAAATAATTTTTAAAAATTTAAAAATATTTTTTGACATTTATTTTTGTCAAATTAATTTATATTTTATCAAATTGACGACTTTGCATTGAAATTGAGTAATGGTATACTCAATTGTCTTTATTTGAAACAAGATTCAAAATTCAGGATCAAATGTGTTACAATTGAAAAGTCAGAGACTAAAGTGATACAAGTCCTAAACTATAAAGACCTTTAGTGTAATTCGCCCTCTATAATTTACCACTGTTTATCTCTGTATCTACATACCATCTGCATTAATTCTATTTACTTTAGTCTTATTAAAAGGGAGGTTGATGTAATTATGACAAACTTATGAGACTTATTGTATTTTTTTCCAAATCTCAAGGGTGGTCTTATAATTTACCCTAATTTTTTCTTCTTTTTTTATTGTTGAATATTGTTAAAAAAATACCCAAGGGTAAAATTTATACTTTTATTCAAAATTTGATGACATCATCAAATTCCATCCTTCTGCCTGATGGTATAATAATGGCATGGGTGTAAGTGTAATGAGATTAAGCTTTTAAGTGAGGCTGATGTCATTTCTACTAATGAGGACAACTAAAATTTGGGCAATTGTCAGGGAGGTCAGTGTAATTTTCCCTTGCCTAATTTATGTGGGGTTAATATGTACCGATCCCTATGGTTAACTCTTATCGATCTATTGTGTTTAAATGTGCACTTGGACGTGTGCATGTGAAAAATTTCACAGCATACATTCAAAGTTTTTTAGGTTGTTTTAGTTATCCTCTATTCATCTATAGGGACTAATACTGCAATCTTCGTAGATTTGAATAACTAACGAGTACAATAGTTGCCAATTGAATAATCCAAAACTTCATTATTAAGAAGTCCTTTCAATGATAAGTGAATTTCTTTTTCACCCTTTGATTTTAATCTATCCTGTCATGGAAAAGAAACCAAGTTTGATAAGAACTCAGAACTTTTCAAGCCAGTTTGACTTCATGATTCAATCAAAGTAAACTTGAAAGCACTTACAAGTTTCTACATCAGAAATGTGGTTTTAGAGCAATAGGAGACTTGTTTTGCTTAGAGAAATAATTTCACTTTTTGTTGCAACGACTACATCTAGTGTTCTACAGGTGTGCAAAGTTTGTTCGATCCTGTGATGCCAATAATAACTAAGTATCATGAAATAAGGAGAAGAATCCACGCATTGATTGTACTGGTATCAAGCTCATGCCTGATGACCCTATCCTAAAGTGACACCCTTGGCCAACCAGATCTGCTAAATGCATCACTCACTAGTTCATGCATGCCTAGATATAAAAGTAGCAATTTAGAAGTTGGTTAAGGCTGCAGGTGGTTGTAAGAGAAAACTTATGCCCTGAATCCTGATTAATAATTCATTAACTTACCCATTCAACCAGACTCTCCTCTCCCAAAGGTTGAGATGAATCCACAGGCTTGCGTCCAGTAATTAGCTCCAAAAGAACAACCCCAAATGAGAATACATCAGATTTGTCCGTCAATTTGCCACTTGATGCATATTCAGGAGCCATATAGCTGAAATCAAACCCATTGAAATATTTAGAAAAATGTCCTTATAATCATTTATCCAGAGACCAATCAAGGATAGGGTCTCCTACCCAAAGGTACCCATAACACGTGTGGTTACATGTGTATCTGCATCAAGAGCTAATTTAGCGAGTCCAAAATCAGAAACCTGTAAGATGAAACAGGATTGGTAAAACTCTTTCCTACATAACATGAGACCGACAAAAACAAAATTTGTTAAAAAGACATATACCCGGGCTTCAAAGTTGTTATCTAAAAGAATATTTGACGACTTAATATCCCTGTGAATAATCCGAGGATGACCTGTCATGCATATTAGAAAACGTCAGTATGCATGCAGAATTTGACTCATGATTGAATGGTAATGCATGGTCAAAACAAGATGTCAATCTGTATATGGTAGTGATTCTGATATTTGGTACAACTTTATTTCGTACTTCAATTTTTTTTTAATTTAAATTTAAGAAAAAAAACTTTTTTCTGGAAGTTACATAAATATATATATATATTTTTTGATAAATTCTGGAAGTTACATAAATGGTGAATTAATCAAATTAAGAAAATAAATAATTACAGTCTTCATGGAGATAAGCAATTCCACGAGCTGCACCAGCAGCGATCTTCACACGTGTCACCCAATCCAAGACCGGTCTAGCTGCTCCTATAAAATGCAAGAAACAACAACGAATGTTAATCAGGCAGTATGACAAACCAAGCCTTCACATCTTAAGAAAAGAAATTTACTGTGAAGATGGAAGTAAAGGGTATTGTTAGGGAGATAGTCGTAGACAAGCAGCCTTCTGTTCTCAGAGATGCAGTAACCCACTAGTGAAACCAAATAACGATGATGTATGCGACTAATAATGTCAACTTCAGCTTTAAATTCTCGCTCCCCTTGTCCTCCACCAATCGTTAGCTGCTTTACTGCTACCTCTCTTCCATCAGCTAGGTATCCTTTGTACACAAAACCAAATCCACCTGAGCCCAATAGATTCTGCTCCGAAAACCCATTTGTGGCCTCAACTAGTTCTTCATAAGTAAACCATGATCTTGAATTTCCTAATCCACCTGGCTCTGATTGTGAAGGTACAAAATCACTGCCAGAAGCACTTCTAAATTGGGGTGTTGATGCCTGTGCCTTTAGTAAAGTAGAATCTGGACACAAATTACAAACCTTCAAAAGTTTCAGTTACAAGGACTTGCGTAAATATACATTCAATATGCATTGTGTAATATGGATAGCTTGCAGGGATTGCAATAAATTTAGGCCTACTATAGTGTCTTTTTCAGTTGATACTAATCATGGTCTCTAAATTCATGGTTACAGCCAGCCATGGTTTCTAAATTCTTGCTTTGTCAATAATTCTCAATAATCTAAAGGTAAGAACAGAATATGTACACAAACATGCTGAAGGAACAATCTGAAGAGAGATGAAGGGAAAAAGCATAACACGCTGAAGTAACACTGGCACAATGTAAATACTCCCTCCATCCCATTTTTTTTGTCCACCTTTCCATTTTGGTCCGTCCCAAAATATTTGTCCACTTTCTATTTTGGGTATTGAAATTTTTTAGATTTCCAAAATTACCCATTATACACAAATATAAACACATTTTAAAATTCAAAATCAAATGGTATTATGATAAAAAATATTTCAAAATTTTGAATTGATATGTAATGATTGCTTGTCTCCCTAATAAGTTGGATTTCCCAAAATGGACAAACAAATTGGGACAGAGGGAGTATACAATATTGTTTGGAGAATTACCTGATTTTGGGGAAGATCCCATTGAGGTTGGCATAACATGCCTGGCATTGAGTCTAGAAATTTTTTTCTTTCGCCTCCTTATGCACCAGGCAGCAGTTCCAATGACACTAAGTAGTATGAAACCTAGTACCAAACCAATAGCCACTGTACCTCCTGTACCAAGGCCCCCATTACCTGTGGAGTTTGCATTGTCACTAGAATTGGTAGTATTTGGATTACCTGCAGGTGGAACTGAAACTTGAGAAGGGGGAGAAGGGGAGGGTGGAGACAGAACTCGGGCAGGAGGAGGTGATAGACGGATTATTGGTGGTGGTGGTGATTTTGGAGTAGAATTTGAAGGTGGGGAACCAGATGGAGGAGGAGGTGGGGGTGATGTACTGGGTGGCACTGATGCTGGTGGAGGAAGTGAACTTTGGGGTGGGTTTGATGCCGGTGGTGGTGGTGAATTTTGGGGTGGGTTTGATGCCGGTGGTGGAGGTGAATTTGGGGGTGGTTTAGATGCTGGTGGTGGGGGTGAATTTTGGGGTGGGTTTGATGCTGGTGGTGGAGGTGAATTTTGGGGTGTTTTAGATGCCGGTGGTGGGGGTGAATTTTGGGGTGGTATAGATGCAGGTGGTGGGGGTGAACTTTCTGGTGGCTTTACTGATGGCGGGGGTGGAGAATTTTGAGGAGGCTGTGATGACAGAGGTGGAGGTGAACCCACTGGTGGTTTTGATTGGGGTGGAGGCGGTGAATTCTGTGGGGGTGATGGCGGTGGAGGGGAACTTCTTGGTGGATTAGGTGGTGGTGTTGGCGGAGGCGAACTTACTGGCGGATTAGATGACGGTGGTGGAGGTGAACTAGTTGGTGGGTTAACTGATGGAGGTGGGGGCGAACTAACTGGTGGATTAGATGATGGAGGAGGAGGTGAACTGGGTGGTGGATTTAATGACGGTGGTGGCGAAGAATTTGAGGGTGGAGGTGAAACATTGGCTGGAGGAGGTGGAGAAGGTGAAATGGGCTGAGGAGGTGGAGGTGTCACCAATGGAGATGAACTCCCATTAGTAGGTAGTGGTTGTGGTGAAGCCACAGAGGGTTGTGGTGGTGGTGAAGCCACAGAGGGTTGTGGTGGCGGAGGCGATAATGATGCTGGAGGAGGAGACGTCACTGTAGTGGTAGGAGGAGATTGAGGTGGTGGGGATTGATTAGGAGTTGCAGGGCTTGGTGGATTTGCATTGGGTTGAGAAGATGGAGTTGTTGTAGGAGGGGCTGGTGGAGGAGAGGAAGGCTGAGGTGGCGGAGGGGTGGACGCCGGTGGTGAGGCAGCAGTGGGTGGAGAATTTGGAGATGGTGAAGTACTCGCCATCTAATATGTAAGAATGTGTACCAAATAAAAATCAATTGCAATATAATATCACAAAAATCTCCAAGCATTCATCACACTAACCCATTTCAATTTTTAAGCAAATCGAAATGTCTAAACAATCACCCAGCTAATTTCCCAACAACCACAAGTCACTACCCAAACACTGAGTTTTGTCGAACACCCCACTCAAAATGTAAAAATAAATCACCATCCAGACTCATTAATCAACTGCCATACAGCAACAAAGAAAAATTTCAAGCTTTTAACCAAGTGATTAACTTGGCTCATTCCCTAGAGCAGTGCTCAATAATTAATTACAGGCAAAACCAAGTAGCCCATACATCACCAAACTTCACCAAACAAACACACAATTCATCGAACACTCCACCTGCAATCACAAAACCCTTTCCAGAGCAAAACCCAGATCAATAATAACCTTGAGATCAGAACCCAGATCACCAATCGCGTCGGGAGCAAAAACACATCAACCCAGATCACTGAACGGAGTTTCTGCAAGAATCTAAATCAACAAGCACCGAAAAATTCCAAAATTTAGCAAAAATATTGAAAAGAACTCAATTCTGTGTAACACTCAAAAAGTTCAAACACAGTCACCGACATTCGAAATGCAAACAATCTAATCATCATCTAAATAATGCACATAGAAGACAACCCAAATGTCAAAACTCTCTTAAAACCCTTACCTTTACCTTTCTCTCTCTAGAATCAGCAGTTTTTTGAAAGTCCGAAGAAGCTTCTCTCTCTCCTCGAAAGCTCCTAAACACACGCGGTAACTGGCGTCCCTCCCAAATCCAAAGACCAGTGAGAGCGACCTCAAGAACAGAATTTTCCATTAAAACATGCGGAGATAAATAATATACATTTGATTTTTTGTATATAATAGTTTTTGACATCGTCATCATGGCGATCATAGACAAAAAAAAAAAAAATATATATATATATATATATATAAATATAAATATAAAGGTTGGGTTGATTTTTTTAATGTTTTTTTAAAGCTTCGATTTAACTTCAAATCAATAAATAGGAATTAATTAATATAAGTAATAGATAAGTTTTATTTGACATTCGCTAGGTTTGTTTGAGATGTTTTAAATAAATATATTTTTTTATTTATTTATAAAATATGGATTGGGTTTGAAGTAATGTAGTAGAGATGTGATGTAATTTAAATAAGATGATGTGACCTAAATAAGATAGTGACTTTTTGACTTTTTTAGGAGATGCCAAACCTAGCCTAAATAAATAGACTTATTTAAAGTAAATACATTTATTTAGATCACATTGTTTGGCTCTAGTTTTTAGAAAACCGTTTTCAAAAAATTTTATTTTTTTATTTTTTGTATTTTAATATTTTCAATGATTTTTTAAATATTTTAAGCAAATTTTTTTAATTTTTAGATACACTTAACATAAATATACTTAAAAAGTATAATATTTGTGAATTTTTTTTTAAAAAAAAAACATTAAATACCAAAAAATATAAAAAAAATACCAAAATTCAGTACATTTTTTAAAAATATTTTTCGGTATTTGTTAATTTTTTAAAATATTTTTTTACAAATATTTTACTATCTAAAGTGTATCTAAAAAAATAAAAAATTGTTTAGAATTTTAAAAATATTCACTAAAAATAAAGAAAAAATACGAAAAACAAAAAACTTAATTTTTAAAAAACGGAATTCAAAAAACAAAAATCAGGCACATTTGTTTTTTGTTTTTTTTTATTTATAAATATCTATACATAGGGGGTGTTTGGCAAGAAAAAAAATAGGCTAGTTTAGGCTAAAATTCACAAAAAAATAAAATAGGCTAAAATAATTAATAAGACAAAATATCACATCAAACCCATAATCATTTCACTTTTTCTCTCATAAACATCACATCCAACTACAAAAAAATCCAAACATCTTCCCAAACACAAAAATTTTAGCCTACTAAAATAGCCAAAAACTAAAATAGCCTACTAAAATAGCAACTTCCCAAACGAAGCCTATATATTAAGCAAAAGGGGGTTTTTAACCCCAAGCCTTATCTCTCAATCTAAATTTCTTAATTTTTTGATTAAAAAAAAAAAAAAACCTTAGCAATTATTAACTTCTTCCAATCCCCAAGTCTTACCCTCATAATAACACTTTAATGCATTAAGAATAAGCATAAAAAAAATTCTTTGAAATCCAACACATATGAATTTCTTTAAAAGTCACAACACATATGATTATTATCCCTCATAATAACACTTTAATGCATTAAGAACAAGCATAAAAAAAATTTTGAAAATTCCAACACATATGATTATTATCAAAATATTAAACTTTAATATAATATAATAAAAAAAAAGACAGTTAATTCTATGAAAAGTCTAACATATATGATTATTATCAAAATATTAAATTTTAATATAATATAGAAAAAGAAAAAAAAGTAGAAGACATTTAAAAAAAAGATATTTAAAAATCATAATTCACATATATAAATAATTATAAATATAATTCATGTATAACACGGGTGATATATTAGTATATGAGTGGTGATTCATCCCACTAATTTTTGGACCACTAATAGCTCTAAAAAAAAAAAAAAAAAAAAAAAAAAAAAAAAAACTCAAGCCAAAACATCACATCACTTTGGTGAGGGCTACTGTGCCACATCATTAGTGATGCTCTAGAGCTCCCAATTTAGTGCTCTAAAACATTATTCATTAGTATATATAAAACGTAAAAGTTGTTTACTAGATTATTTCAAATCACGCTGATTGTCAGCGCGTATTAGAAGAAATATAATTCAGAACAAAAATATTTTGCCGTTAAAGCTTTGGGCTTTTCTATGTATATTCAAAGGTCTAATTTTGAATTTTGCAACTCGCACAACGTGGTCTTGGTCCTTGCATCCAATACCATATTCAACGTTGCAAAGGGTTATTTATAATTGTTTTTTTGTTTTGTAAATTTGGTAAATTCAATTTCTATATTTTAGTTTTGGTGTCATTTTGGTCTAAATAATTTTAATTAATTTGATTTTGATTATGAATTTATGATTTTATCATAATTTGGTCTAATTAATTATAATTGTTAGCATTTTGTTATGAATAATGTGCACACGCGTCATAATTTTAAAGCAAAATTATAAAATTTATAAACCTATTGAGTTAATTTCAATCAACTCAATATTAATTTTCAGACAAAAATTATAACAACATTATTAATTAGATCAAATTGACAAAATCTAAAATTAATGATTAAAATTGAGTCAATTGAAAAAGTTTAGAGACAAAAATGTAAGGACTAGTAGTGTAATTTGCTTTTGTAAATTTGTGTTAGAATATTTTGTTTAATTTTGACTTATTGCTTATTATGTAAAAATAATTTAGATTAAATAAAAAATTGGTTATTGAAAAGATAGTGATAAATACTTTTAGATTATATTTTTTATTATTATTATTTGAAATGAAGAAGAAGAAGAAGAAGAAGAAGAAGAAGAAGAAGAAGCAATTGTTGAAAATAATGCCTTTAAATTTAAATTTTAATGCATTTGTTGCATGTCATCTAAAAAGTTGAAATCTCTAAAATGAACAAACAAAATAATACTAATGGAGTATCAACTTTGAAATCATAATAGTAAGTGAAGGTGATGTTTCAAAATAGTAATTATTGATCTAAGTTATGGGAATTCATTACTTTTATGTTAAAGTTTTATGAAAAATAACATTACTCCAAAAGTATGGATAATTTCTCGCTAAGTAAATAGATACCAAGTTTGTGGACCACTGTGTGGTAGCATCTCTATACTTTTTTTTTATCGTAACTTCTTTATTCTTTTTAATAATAATAATAATAATAATAATAATAATAATAATTCTTTTCTTTTTTAATAGAATCAAAATAGAGGATATATAGCTAACTTATTTTTAAGTAGGGCTCTGCAAAATACCGCCTAATCCGTTAAAACCGCACCAATCCGTATCTATCCATACCGCTCTAACCGCTAACCGCGGTTTATACTTTAAAATTTATAATCCGCGAACTGAACTGCTCCGCTCCGCTCCGCTATAGTTAATACATATATATTTTTTAACCTCCAATGAAATATCAATGTAAAAATAAGTGTGAGAGAGATATAAGATATGAAATTTATTACAAATTAGTGGTTATATATGTGAAACATATTATGTAAAATTACTTTGTGTTATATATTTAAAAAATATTATACAAATTAGTGTTATATATTATGCAAATATATGATAATTAGTTAGAATACTCTTCAATCCGCCAATCCGCCAAAAATCGCCCAAACCGCAATTTGTCAATCCGCTAATTCACCAACCCACCATTCGGTTTGTAAATTTACCCTCAAACCGTTCGAACCGCACCGCGCACACCCCTATTTTTAAGGATATGAAATGAGGAAGTTGCTAAGCAGCATCAATGGAGAACCTACAACAAGTTGTAAGTGATACATATAGAAAATCACGAAACTTATAGATACGATAACATCTCACATGAGAGTTTTTTAGGTGATGCCACCAAACTACAAGCCCTTGCTGGTCTAGGAAGTATCAAATATATAGAATACATAAAAACACAATTGAGAGGGTAATTAATAAGTAAAATTGGGCCGAGCTGGGTAAATAGGCCGCAGTAAAAAGGACCGAGTGAGAGAACCTTGCAGTTAAGCTCGGTCCATTTGTGCTTGTGGTTACCACGGTTGGTATGATATAATTAGCTCGGTTATACCATTCTGAACCGAGCTGATTTGAACCTTCCTCTGGACCTTGCTCTTGATTAGCTTGGTCCAAGCTAGCAATGGTTAGCTCGGTCTCAACAGGTGAAACCGGGGTATAGGCAATGAAGAAAAGAACCGCGCTAGCCAGAGCTCAGTCATTTCTGCCAGGTTAGCATGGCCATGTTAGCTCGTTTGTTTTTGTCATACTACCGAGGTAGAACCATCTCACTTGGTTTAAGCAATGAGGGGGTGTTGAAGGATAAGCATTATCTTTTAGGAGTGTGATTCCTAGGAGCACTCTATATGGAGGAATAAGAGTTCTACTAGGATTGTGCTACGCAGAACCTATAAAAGCTCATAACATCATCTATAGAGAGTTAACACAATTTTGATTCTCGAATACACAGAACTTTTGTCTATTTGTCTATTTTGCTGACTTAGGCATTGGAGAGGTATTCGGCATACACCAGCCGGGTAGCTCACGTTTGTGTTTTCAGGGAATAAAACGACGACGTTTGGAAGAGCACAGACTTGATCAACAGAATTATACGAGAAGATTATTTCTTACTCGTACAATTGGCGCCGTCTGTGGGAAGATCAGAAATAACAAAACCTCTTGATAAATAAGATTATACGAGAAAATTATTTCTTACTCGTACAAAAATGATAATAATAAATTAGTAGAATGCAAGTGGTGCAAAAGTATTATTTTGTATAATTCTCACTCGCACTAGGCACATTATAGGTTACTTGAACTTTATTGTTTGCAATATAGTTTCTTTCTTTCTTTTCTTTTTTTTTTTTTTTTTTTTTGATGTTTTCCCTTTTTTTTATTCATTTTTTTTTGTACAAATTTGGGGGTCCCCAATGATGAACCAACCAAGTTAGCTGACATGTACATAGTATTTTGAATATTCGGTCAAGACGGTTGGATGTTGGGTTATTATTATGTTTAAATCTTTTATTTTATGTCCCTACAACAACCTCTATAATTTTGCATAGATTGCACATTAGGTCTCGTTGGGAACATATTTTTTTAGTAATTTTTTAATTTTTTAGCTAAAATGTGATGTAAAAAAAATTAGTATGTTTGTTATAACTTTTTGATTTTTTACGAAAAGATGTGCAAAAAATAGAGAGAAAATAGAATCTTTGACTTGTTGGTATGTGTTGTTGGCTTTTTAATTTTTTTAGTAAGTTTTTAGCTAAAAAGGACACTTGCCAAACGAAACTATTCCCAAGATTTGTTTTATAATTTTATGTAAATATGTACAACCCCTATTTAACTCAATATTCATCAATTTTAATGAGATTTAAATTAAAATTTTTAAATATATATATATATATATATATAAGAAGATGATATATAAATCTATTTTTTATACTCAATAATGTGTAAATAATATGATTAGTCGATAATGTCATCCTTGTACACTTCTGTATAAAAGATTAAAGGGTCATTTCTTATTAAATGTGAATATTGGTAATTTATTTCTTGTTACACGAGACTCTTGTACTGTTCAATTTTTTAAATTTGTTTTTTCATAATGAAAAATGTGTATAAATTTTTTGAAACTTTAAGTTATAAGTTGCTGATTGTGGTTTAAAAGTTAATTTTATATAAAAATTGTGTACAAAAATCTGTCGGTGTAATATTAATAATTGTAAATTATATATAAGTTATTGATTTTACAATATACAATTCATTTTAAGCAATGTGATAATGACATTTTTAATTATAAGAAATTTCAGTAGTTAACAAGATAGATAATTCTATGGGTGATGATTGAGACCCTCTCCAATCACCACCCCCACTACCCCCCACACACGGCGGGTGGTGATTGGAGGAGAAGAAAAAAAAAAGTGGCCAATCAGGTAAAGAGGGGGTCAAGGGAATGGAAAAAAAAGGGGGTCTAAGTCATTTTTAGACCCCCACAGGGGCACCCCTACGACCCTCTCTCTCTTTGATTGGCCAATTTTTTTTTTTTTTTTTTTTCTCTTCTTCTTCTCCTCCAAACACCAGCCCCCATGTCTATGTGAGGGTGGTGGAGGTGATAATTAGAGGGGGTCTTAATCATTTCCCATAAAGTATAACATTAAAAATTGTAAGTTATATTATAAAGATTCTTGGTGTTCAATATAAAATCCATCTTAGTGACATTTTTAATTACAAAATTTTTTAGTTAATCTTTGTTTTAAAACGGTGAGAGTCTTTGTATACAAAAAGTCTTATGACTCCTAATAATTAATTAAGGTGCATGTTTACATTGGGTTACAACTAATATAAAAAATACATAAAAACTGAATTTGTCGGTACACTTGGACTTTTCTGATGGAGCCTGGAGATTGACCAAAAAACTGAATTTATTTTTCTTGATTTTGTATTTTATTTGTGAATATTTTAGCATAAATACTGATTTATTTCTTGACAAATTCAAACGACACCTTGAGAGCCTAACTATTATTTTATTTTTATTATTGTATTTAATTGGTTGACATAATTTGAATCGGAAGAATTTGGATCACTGTAAGCGTATTAGTTTCAGAATTTCAAATTTTAGGGTAAATTAGATTGACACATCTGAAATTTGGTCCAATTAAATTTCATCCCAGACGTTTTAGGAATTACATTCACACTCTTGTGATTAATAATCTCATTTCACAAATTCCCTGCTTATATAAAAGGCAGCAACTCCTAGTAAAAAAATAAAAAAAATTACATTAAAAAATAAAAAGTAAAACAAAGGAAGAAAAAAAAAAGAAGAGGAAGTAAAGCAAAACAAGAAAAGAGAGATTGCATGAGTTTAATGTCATTTTGTCTAAATAATTATAATGACACAGGGTTAGTGTAATTTTCTAAATATTATGAGGCGATATGTATTAAATTCAAATCTCAAAAATTGTAAGTGTAATTTATCTTTCTTATTTTATTTTATTTTATTTTTACTTTTACTTTTTGGTAGTGAATGTATCTTATTTACAATCACTAGTAGTCATATAATGTACACCTAGTTTAGTACTATTTTAGAAAGTTGGTAAAAAATTAATTTTTTTCGCTTTTTAAGTTTATTTTGTTTTTTTGTGAATAAAAAATTTGAGAGGTAATATAACTCAAAATGAGTAAAAAGCTAAAAGCTAATCTTTTTTTTTTTACTTCCCAAAAGACCCCTTGGTATAAATACAAGTTTTATCACTTTTTTATTTTTATTTTATTGAGATGTAAACATGAAAGAAATTCAATCTTTTTTTATTTTTCAAATTGTTCTCCAAAATAAACTTGCATTCCATAGGGTCACAACCATTTTTGCATTTGTAATTTTACATTTAAAATTTTGTATAGTTTGATAATTGTGGACAGCTTGACGAATGAGTAAAGTTGTTTACTAATTTAGGGCTATTTGATAATATTCATGAATCAATTATTGATGTGGCCATAACTAGATGTAGAAGAATCAATTATTGATGTGGCAATTACTTAGATGCAGAAGAAAAGAAGAAAACTTGATAACGTTCACACTAAGCCTCCCTTTGGAGAGTGGATTGGTTTTTTAGTTTTTTGATTTTTTTGACTATTTTAGTCTGGGTTAAAAAGTTTGATTTGGGAAGGGTTTTTTGATTTTTTGAATTTTTTGACTTTTTTTTTACGGGAGAAGAGTGTAATAATTATGAGTTAGATGTGATATTTTATTTATTGTGACTAAAATAACTTATTTTGTCTTTTGTGACTAAAATAGCCAAAAAAACTTTTGTCAAACGGAGCCGAATGACATATACATTTTATAAAATAGAACAAACAGTATAGATATATGCATATTTGTTTGGGTATCATTATAATAATGTAATTCAAATAGGTATTGGTGATAATATGTGGACTTTTATAATACAAGACATTTTTGTTATATGAAAAAGGAAAATGCTAATGACCTTGAAATTATCAACAGATTCAAACCGCTATTTAAAAAAATAAAAATAAATAAATAAATAAAAAATTGAAATGGATAAATACTATTAATAAATATGTAAACGTCTATAAAATTCTGGAAAAAAGACAAAAAAAGAAAAAAAGAAAAAAGAAAAAAAGAAGGTACATTTAGATTCTCACTATTTTATTTTTATTTTTATTTGTTTGTTTGTGTTTTTTGTTTTTCTCACCTTGATGATAACCTAATTATTCTTAGCACCCTTTTAAATAATAATGGTACACCTCTCAAAATAATAGAATTCCAAATGGGTTGGTGGGTGTTCAAGTACAAAGAAACTTTTTCAATAAGAAAATTGGTGGAGCCTTGGTGTCAGATTTTGTTTTCAACTCATTAAAATTCAACCTGGTTACAAGTTATTGACTTGTTCAAAAAGACCATTTTTAATTCCAAACCATACAACTACACAAAAATTATGTCAAAACTTTTTACTTTTTTAATTTATCTGAGACAAGTTTAAAAATATATTTTTAAATTTTTTTTAAAAAAAAATTCACTAAAGATAAAAATTAAAAAAAAAAAAAATTATTTTGGTTTATTTTTGTCATTTCCGATTTTTTTTTAAAATTATAATTTTCTAATCTTGTCGAGTTGAATCTAAAAACCTAAAACTCTTTTAAAAATTAATTTTTTTTTTCTAAACACGAAAAAAAAAAAAAAAAAACACTTCCTAGAACACCCTGTAGTCTCTTGCCCATTAAAGGTTATTACAAGAGTTGAATTTATTATTATTATTTTTATTTTTCATTTTTGCTGCTAAGCCAAGCTAGTATGCAAAATAAGACTCAACTGTGACAATGAAAGATTGCTGTTTTCATTAATGTATTCAGATGTCGTTTTGATTTTAATGTTTGTTCTACATTGAAGTTGTTACCATTATCCTGAAAATAAAAAAAAATACAATATATAGAATTCTCTCTTCCTCTCCCTTTTTATTTTTTATTTTTTTTAAGAACTATAATAAATGGTAAGCTGCCTTTCCTAAAGATGTCACTATCCTAATGAAAATTTTAGTGTTCAGCATTTTTACAAAAAGAGTAGAGAGAACATTTAGGCCATTTTCCTCAGCGGATGGTGGTGAAATTACAGGAGAGAGACATGTGAAACAGAAAACTAAACACATGCCAAACCAACAAGGATAGGCCCATACATTGATTCAGTTACAAAATTATGCTAAATTACATTATCCGAAAAGACGCTGAATTATATTGGAAATTCATCAGATAAAATGTAAGCACCATAGTATATAATACCCTTTTGAGTTCTAAGAGTTCAACACCTTCGGTCATTTAGAAAATGATGGTGAATCCTTGTCATGCTTGCTGTCAGATGTAAAATTGTCGTACTTTCACATTCATGGACTGCAAAAATATCAGACCGAGGAACATCTGATGACCAGGTGAGAGGGCAGCGCAATTTTGAATTCAAAAGGAATCGGCTAATGCCAACCAAGAAATGTAAGAACTTCTAGTGGAGCTGGTTATCAATTAGGCCTGTTTGCCAACCTTGAATTTCTCCTAGAAATGATCTCAGCCGCCCAACTCTTTCCTATTTCAGTTTGAAATTTCCCTGCAAAAAAGGGAAAAACACATAGGATGAAAATACTAGGGAGGCATGGAAGTAAGCTTACTGTACATCAGCCGTTTTTGTGTATATATGCAGGTTGAAGTTGAAGAAATTATTAAGTTCACCTGCTGTTGAAAGGAAAAACTCATCCAGCACTTTCCCATGCTCTGATACATCATCACGACACAAAACATGAGAAATCAGTTCACCGGTGCTAAATTCAGATAATCAGCATTCTAGACTTTGAGGACATAATACAGCAAGCAAAAGAAGAGAGGTCTGGATACAACATTATCATAATAGAAAAATGAAAAAAATGGGCTTTGATCAAACACTTAAATTAGAAAAACCATATCAATGAATGGAGCTATAGGCAGGCTAAAGAATATGGTCATTGATAAGATTAAACCAGATTCAAAATGACTCATAATGCTCTTTACAACAGATCTTTAAAAAAAGTTTCACTCAGAAAGAACCTACACAAACACGTCAACATTGCTCTGGCTTAATTGTTAATCTGGTTTAAACTTTCAATACCATGTTACGAAGACGGGACCACAAAGAACAAATATAGGCATTGCCTTTTCAGTCCCGAGACTACACAAACCTCCATTAATATCCTAGGTTCAAAGATTGAATAGAATCTAGTCTCAAGAAAAAATTATAATTTATAAATAATATTTCTATAGAAAAATCAATTGAGATCAGAGCTGATGAAACAGGTAAATGCATCAATACTCAATTATTTGTTGAGTATATATTACAATCAGAAATGTCATGTATCTAGAAAAACCATTAGTGCCAAAATTTGAATCTATATCATAGATCTACACATTTCAGATTGTGGACACTAAACTGGTTTTTTTTTTCTTTTCTTGGTAAGTAGTCTTGTTGTAATATAATTATGTTCAATGTATTATGACTAGGCCGAAAATAGAGGCCAGTTGTGTTTAAAGGCTTGCAGCTTGCCCTAAGAACTTCAAATCTGAAATCACATAGAATGACATAAATTCTAAACAAATGAATTAAAATATTGGATGACACTCAATTAATTTAATCATGATGCCAAACAATAAAAAAGAAAAAAATTATATTCTACACATCACAGAAGCTAGTTGTATACTAGTACATTTATGTAAGTACATAACCATTTGAAAAACATAAAACTAACCCGTTTCATACTCCAATGCTTGCAGAATCATTTCAACCTGGAGACATGAAAATAGGTTAGACGGCTTGTGAAATCATCATTATGAGACAGGAGAGCTTAGGATTTCGTTGCCTACAAAACTGTACACACTTGAAATATTTACTCGAACACACAAACACAAACACAAACACAAACACATGGCAGGTAACAAAGATCAGAGGCCGCCCTGGGTTGGATAGTTATATAAAATGATAAAATTCATCAAGTATATTGGTGAATGACTTAATTCCAATCTGTGAAAATCTAACCAAGTAAAAAGAAAGAGGGGGAGGGGGGGAAACTTTCATGATGAAATGTAGTTCAAAGCCTGCAAAGCGGATCCTAGTTTGCATTCATGGCAGATCTATTAATCATCAAAGCAAGCACTTATTTTCACAATGATTTTTGTACAAACAAGCAATTCTCAAAGCTAAAAACACCAGACCATTCATAAACATTTTTATAATCTTAAAAAAAAAAAGCATAACATTAAATTCATTGGTTCAATTCCAAATGGATGCATGCCATTGGGACCCTCCAATAAGTCTAGAAAGAAATTAAAGCCTCGTTTGGCAAGAGGCTATTTTAGCCAATTAGCCAAAAAGTTACTAAATTAGCCAAAAAGCCAACAACCCATACCAAAAAGTCAAAGATTCTCTTTTCTCTCTACTTTTTGCACATCTTTTCGTAATTAGCCAAAAAGTCATCCCAAACATACAAGTTTTTTTTACCTACCTTTTTAGCCAAATAGCCAAAAAGTTACTAAATTAGCCTGTTCCCAAACGAGGCCTAAGTCTCAATAGAGATTCAGCATATGGTGAAATTTTACTGGTGCAGAATATCATGTCAAAAGATTGGAGTTAATAATGAGAGGTAATACCAGTAAAAGAATTTTTCGAAATGTAAAGACTATTTGGTGTGAAAAAATATTTGGAATATCAAATGGCGTTAGTAGCTACGCACTTTGTCAAAATCTTTCACAAGATTAGCCTCAATAGAAGAATTATTTTCATACTCTGCCCATAGTTCTTTCATCTCTTCAGCTGCAAACAACAGACATTTAATTACAATTTACAACTAAGTTTTAAGGCCAAGGAAATGAACATGAAACAAACCAAGATACCAAGTGTTAGAGAGTACCCCTGAGCCCTCCACCAAGAACTTCGCACATTTCATTTAAAGCTGCCTGCTCTAGTCTGCTCTTTTCTTGTTTAGGCACACCATCAGATGGTGTTATATCTCCAACAATTGCTACATGAGTCCAACATGCATCTCAAACTCCAAACTCAAAACCAAAAAAGCATAGCTAACTTTTTCAAAGTAAGATAAACACAAATTGCCAACAAATACAAATGATGCATTGAATATGAATTAAATAATGTTATAAAACAGTATGCTGCAAAAAGATTGTGAATCTTTGATACCATTCCAACAACACCAGTCTTCTGTATTAATCTTAGGTTTTGTGCAGGGGATTATAAGAAAAAGTGAAATCTAGAATTGGAAGAAAGAACACGCATATGTTAGAAATTCTCCCATCATATTTGCCATATTTATAGGAAACAAAAATTGGAAGAAATGAGACAAAGAAAGATAACACCAAGCATATTGCACTGGCAGGACTTCATGGTACAACTCTTAAAGAGAAAAAGCATCACATTTTAAAGCTTGAAAGAATTTAGATCCTTCCAGTGAAACAGTTCAAACACTTCAATAATTTTCAAATGCATTACATTTGAAGCTCCTGAACCTTAATCCTAATAATATATACACTAGAGTCATGTCAACCAACATTCAAGTGTAGAACAATATGAAACCTAGAACATACTAAAGGTTGTGCTCTCATGATGTAAAAACTGATGTGCTACGATACTACTGTCGATACTTGTACCATATGATTATTATTATCACAAAAGATTAAAGCATTATCTCCAAACTCAAGAAGGGAATTATAATATATATATATATAAATAAATAAATAGAAATAAATAAATAAATAAAAACTTGGTTGCACCTAAAACCAACCTCAACCTACACCAGAAACTTAAGCTTCATTCAGCATTTGAAAAAATGATAGTTAAAGAGATGATGTTCAAAGCCTGATCCCTCTTCATCTTAATGAACTTAGTCTTGGAATATGACGATTTTCAATATAAGATATCAAGAAAGAAACAAAAAAGATGGATTCAAAAAGATACCTTCTGCAATATCGTGCACAATTGCTATCTTGATGCACCTGTTTGAATGAGAAAAAGAAGACAAAAAGTAATTAGACTTAATTGGAATGCACTTGGGCAACTGAAAAACCATCGAGTATCATACAGTGTCTGGCTAGTGTATGGAAAGGTTTTCAGAAAATGTAACCAAGTTATCTCCTATATGTATGCAATTACTAGCTATTTTTCCTTCAAATTCAAGTTACAGCTCTGTAACATAACGTCATCAGACTCATCACTAAAAAAGAGGGGAGATAAGAAGTGTTGCTGGATGGGCAAATGTAGGAACTCCATGCTCTGAGTACAGTATTGATAAGGATTTGAAGGGTAATAGTTAATGATTAATTTAATCAGGCTATCAGGTAGCTGAATGTTTACCTTATCACATACTTATCATACATTTTTATTGGCACAGACAAATTCACAAGATAGGTGTAGCAAAAAATCCAAACTTTTTCACTTAGCACGCAAACATACAGAATGTCATGGTAACTAGCTAGCAAATTTATATAAGGTATAAAAAAGCACAAGTCTTTGTTAATTTGACCAAAGCCAACCTTTCCCTGTTCACACCAGGAAGGTCACCAGCAATTAAAGCCATCAATGCCATGCGATACATATGATCAGCAATAGACTCAGGACCCTTTATTCCGTGATTGACCCATCCCTTCCGCTTTGTGGTCTACAAAATGGGGAGAGAGAGATTAGATGATACTATACAAGAAACAATAGAATCTTTCAAACAATGAATGCTTCATAGAAAATTATATCATTTTTTATTTTGAATGACAGATAATAAAACAAAGTACGCACAGTTCAGTCCCATGCTTGGGAGGGGTTAATTGGATACCGACCAAAGCTTTGGCAATACATGTACAAAGTGGCTACTCTCAAGTTCAACCCATTTGAATTAGTGATTAAAAGATAAAATCAAGTAACATAACTCAAAATACCATAAAGCACTTAAACAAATTAATATATAAGAAAAGGAATATGATAATCATCAAAACATAAAAGGACGATGCCAAGAAATGGAATGAAAAAATGAATCAGGATTAAATTTGATTCCAAATAGGTAAAAAATAAAGTCCATATATATACTCCCTCCGTCCCATTTTATTGGTCCAAATTTCCATTTTAGTCCGTCCCAAAATGTTTGTCCACTTTCTATTTTGGGATACTAAATTTGATTAGATTTCCAAAAGTTGCCCCTTATAAATCATTATAAACTCATTTTAAATTTTAAATAGAAGGGCAATGGTGGGAAAAATGTTTCAAAATTTGAATTAGAGTGTAATGATTGCATGTATCCTTAATAAGTTGGATTTTCTATAATGACAAATAAATTAGGATGGAGGGAGTATATTAAATATGTATCCTATTTTGAAGAAATTTCAAATATAAAAAAGCCTTTCAAGGCAACCTCAATAAAGCAGGAACTGGGTTAGGAATAAAGCAAGGAATAAAAATTGAAATAGTTCAGTGCTCTCTACTTGGCAAATTCAACAGCAGTTTACGAGCTGCAAAATGAGCCTCCTTGAGGCTGTTTCACTCATAATTACACTGTTGAACACAGGTCTAGAAGAGTAAAGTTATCTAGTCAGTCTAGTCAGTTCTTGAAGATCACAAAGCAGGAACTGGGTTAGGAATGAGAGTGGAGACTGGGGAGGAGGGCCTATGTAAAGTTGGGTGTGGGAGCGAGGTTCCAGAGCAAGGAGTGAGGCTCCTATAGAAGTTTCCTGGTGCTCAAGGATGAAAAGGTACACTGACTCCCAATGAAATGAAAAGGAAACAGGAATCAGGATATGTCTCTCCTTATAGCTTTGTCATCAACCTTTGATAGATCTTCCTCAATGCTAGAAACTTCAAAATTGGTAGTTCGGTACTTTGGATCCCATCGAACTGTGCAACATATCTGACGGTGGCTAATCACAACTCAGCATTACCAAATGAAACTAAAATCACCCGATACTACATGTTTCTTTCTTAAAGAGATGGATGACATGGAAAAGGGCCACTGATCGATTAGCTGTTAATTGGAGTATGACAATTTAGGGTTTGAACTTGGAAGGTGTTGCATAAGGAGTGAAAGAACAGTAAGCTGGTAATGCTAGCCAATGGTTAATAATTCAATTGCTACAGAACATATTACATGATATATAGTAGTGAATTACTTTGCAGGTTACTCAACCCAAAAAAAAAAAAAAAAAAAAAATTACTTTGCAGGTCATGAATTTTTTGTCTGTTGAGTATGAAGTTCCATGATAAAGATTTCATAACCAGCAAGACGATCCATAAGCCCCATAACATAGCAGGTTAAATGAGTGATAAGCCATTACAATTTTCTCAACGTTAACCAGGACTCCATCAACGCCCAATTCCTTTATTTTCTTTCAACTTGAGAAACACTCTAGTCCACTGCTCACTTATTTTCACACTCGAATCAAATGGAACAGTGAACCATTGATTCATCTGCTGGCCCATCTACCTCACTAATACAAACCAGACCAATACAATGAAGCCCCTAGGACCAATGGAATATGCTAAAACAACATTTAATAGTAGTTAAAACCCTTTAAGACTCTCAAGGACTTCCACTTTGTTGGCAGGTAAACCTTTTCCCCTTGGTATACTCCCTCGCACTACACAGTATTAGCTGTTTTATTCCCGGTAGCAAACTAGAGGTTGGCAGCTCATTTTACCCAAAATTACCTTTAATAAATGTTACTAATAGACCAAAATCCCCAAGATTTCATGTTAGGATAGCAATGCTCACAGATCAACAAAACTGATTCAATGCTCCATTAGATAATATCCAAGCATTAAAAAGAAACTACTACTAGATTTTGCCATCTCCTACCCGCCATGGAATTCATTGATTAATCGCACATCACAGCTATATAAAGACGAACCCACCATTTTATTTTATTTTCTTGTCATCATATGACACAAACCCAATTTCATGCTTCAATTTCATCATAAAATCTCTCAATTGCAACCAAATATGTCCAATCTCAAGCAATCAATCAGCTATAAAACAAGCAACAGGTACAGCATGTAGAGTCAATACAATTCAATCACCGATCATCAAACCAATTCATCAAATTCAAAGACATACCTTAAGACGATGGCACAATGTGAGGAAATCAATGGCCGAAGAAGACGACGAAGCTTCTGTTCCATCCAAATGCGAGGCCATCTTGGGCCCCGACCCAGATTCGGAACTGGGGTTCTGGGCACGAACCGAAACGAGCCTCGGACTCGGAGGGTCGTTGTTGAAGAAAGCAAGGTTCAACGAGGTTCGATGAAAACGGGGAGAGATAGAGCGGTTGAGTGGGAGAGAACAGTGAGGGGACGACGAGAGAGAAGAGGGATTAGCTGCCATTGTTGAGAGGAGAGAGAGAGAGAGAGAGAGAGATTGAAAATAGTTTTGCTTTTGAAAAACACAGAGTAGCGGTGCTGTTTTGCTTTCGGTGTTTCTGTTTTCCAATGATTTGTGGGGAAAAAAACGGGAACCTTTGGTCTTTCGAAGGTCGTAAATTCCGGGTATTAAAAGACGAGACGAGAGAGAAAAAGGGAGTCTCATTGATTTTGACTATAGCTTAAAAAAAATTAATATAATTTTTTATTTTTTATTTTATAATTAAAATTTTAAAAAATAGACATAATTAACCCTAATACCAATAGTAATTAAAAAAATTTATGAATTATAATTAAAATAATATTATAATTAAAATAATAAAATAATTAAAAATATATATAACACATCCCTATGTATATTAGAATTTCCTTTTTGACTCTATATGTGGCTATTATTCCGGACAAAAACGTGACAACAGCCTTTGAGAAAGGCCTGGTTTAGTCAAGATTTTATTTTAAAAAAATTTAAAATTTAACTTATTTTTTTAATTTTTTTTTTGAAATTTAAAAATTATTAGTACAAAATACAATCCCCAAACCACCCTTACTTTAATATTTGTGTTTGGTACGGTGGGTTCGGTGGAGCAAAATTTGATGGTAAGGTCATGTTTGGCGGATTAAGTTGGATGAGATTGTTAGTAAGAAAATTGTCAGTAAAAAAATTATTAATATGAGGATTGTTAGATCATCTCCAACGATGTATCATTTATTTCACTAAATTTGAGTAAAAACTCTATCTGATATCTAGCACTTCAACGGAGCATTTTTTGCTGTCATCAACACACCGGTCGATCGGGAGAACAACCAGGCGGAAGACCTATTGGTCGACCGGCAAGAGTAATCCATCGATTCCAAGAGTGTGCTTTGGTGTAGGAATTTTTCAACTAAGCAGATGACCGGGGAGACATCCGGCTGGACGTTCAGTTCTGCAAAATCAACAGCACCAAACAATGAAATGCTAAAAGCTCCCAGATGTCCTTTATTTGGTGAAACAATTTTGATATTCTCGATTTGATACCGATTTGATGAAATCATTGGAGCTGAAAATGAACCATTTTTCATCAAATTCAAATTTGATGATAAGTTTGATACACGATTGGGAAAATTCTTAGTGAGGTGGATTAAGTAAAAGTGTGTTTGTTATGATGATAGTGTGAGAGATGATTAGTAATGGGATTGTTAAATTATTTTTATATAAAATAAATAAATAAATAATTTTTTGGGGAATTGACTAGTAAATCCCATTTTGTGATCTTGTAGATCATGTGGTCCTAATTGTTTTCTTTTGAACCGTATAGTCCTTATGGTTGGTCGTTTACATTTTTGCCACTGATGAGTTAATTTGGGAATTGTAGGGGTGCGTTTGTTTATGGGAATTGGGATGTGTTTGACATTAACGCAATGGAAAAAGTGCACTAGTAATGTTTTTAGCTGGTGTGTATTAGTGGCGCGTGTTGTGAACGTGAATTGTGGAAAGTGTGAAACCCATGCAGAAGTTAGATACATGTTCGTGGGCATACCCGACCCGCTGGTTGTATTTCCAAAATTCGAATCAAACATATCCATTTTTGGACAGATGAAACCATGGTGATTGACAAGAAGAACCCTACAATTTATTAGTCATTGTAGATTTGAATTTCAAATTAGTGTGATTTCGAAACCTACATTATTAATGGAGGGAATATTTGATAGAACTATTGTGTGAATTCGAATCTGTATGATCTGCGATTTCGTTGACAACGTGTTCGTGAAAACCCTAATTCATCCCTGCAACTGTGGGATATTTTGTGTGAACACCTCAATCAGAGTTGAGGTGCATTGATGGTGTCTGCAGAAATCGTGTTCATATGTCTCATAAACGTAAGTTGTTCAATGTTTGGATTATTTTTTTAGGACCACTGTGATGTGATTAGGGTTTAGTTAGTTTGAGGCTGTGGTATCCCCTTTATGATGTATGCTTTTTATATTAGTGATATGGTTTTTGGCGTGTTTACCAATGTGTGTAATGTGTTGTTTGGATGTGGGATGGTGGACGTACATCTTGTAAGAATTTATTTTATTGAATGTGGGGCACTTTGTATATGTAGGACTATTGATTATATGGATGTGTGTGTGCATGTGGTAATGTGGGGTTATGTGAATGTTAGCTCAGGGGGTGTCTGTGTTGGTAACTGTTTTGTGGTGGGAATATGTTGTATGAAGACTATTAAATGTCCTCTCGTGGGGAGGAGTTTAATGGCTACAAAGTACTTGTAATTTGGGGGTTTATTGTCACTTGGTTTCTTTGACTAGATTTTTATATGTAATGGTTAATGATGTGTTAGTTGTACGTTAACTGGAATGTTGAATGTGTTTTTATACCGTTGAAGACTTAAAACGTGATTTATTGTGTGGATTTATGAATAATGGTAATGTTGGTTGGTTGTGTTACGTCGTTGTCGTACGTGGTAGGTTTTTTTTTGTTTTTTGTCCATGGTTCTTGTTTTGAATTGGTAAGTATTATTGGGCCGTACTGTATTTGTTGTGTTGTTGTCACATTGTTGTGGAACGATTGTAATAATTGTAGTCTAGTTGGGTGTGTTACTGTATAGGTAAAAACTTCAACATAATTGGTTGTGTGAATTTACGATTGACGGTAATGTTGGACGATTGTTTTTTGTCGTTGATGGACGTATCGGTGGTTTTGTTCTTCGTGTCCATGTTTTTATTTTGATGTGGAAAATGTTTTTGGATCCCAGTGCATTTGATTTCTCTGTTATTGTCAGCTTGTTGTCAAACAAAATGAAATTACTATAGTCCTGTTGATTATTGTTTGATTGGTTAATGGGTTTGTTATTTTAATTTGTAAGTGTTGCTTATGGTAGGTTGTTAATTACAGGTACGAAGATGGGTTCTGTCTGTGGACGAGGTCGTGTGAATGTGAATAGTGTGCCGCTGTTGGGTTGGCATCTACAAGTAAACTTGGGGTGAACATGCCAGGACGAGTACTGTTCAAGCAGCCTAACGTTGAGGCTTGTTCTGTTGGTGTTAGCAAACTGCCGAAATTGAGACTGAATTTCCATTTTAACGTTACCGGAATCATTAAAATGGTTTACGCTACGAACTTGAGGGACGTGCATTTGGCACATTTGAGGAAGACGCCTTTTTGGGTAATGATTGAAGTTATATTAATCAATCAGCTTGATCACACGGAGTTCAGGAAAGGGGATGACCTGATTGTGCGAATTATAAGGTCGTACAACGTCAGGGAGGGGAAGTTTTATTAAGGGACGAGGTATTGATTTTACAGATCAGGATGTGATGTTGTTGTTTAGTTTACAAGGTGGGAATGCATTCCTTCATTTGATGCCAAAGCCAAGACTTGCATCTGATTTTGTACAGCATAGATGCCCCGAAACAAGCCGCATTACTGCAAAACTTGTCAGGGATTTGTTGACCGAGGCGGCAGCCGGTGATACACCCCGTGACCATGAGGACACTGCAAAATTCCTGTGTCTATATGTGTGTGGTAAGTTGTTTTTTGCAACATTCGGAGAGACAATAAGTTAGACGTTCATTCGGTACGTGGACAACAATGATGCAATGAAATTGTATGATTGGAATAGAGCTGTACGTAACGCGTTAATGTGTTCGATGAGGGATTTTCATCGAAAATCGGAAAGAGTGATCGGTTATGTAGTTGCTTTGACGGTAATTATTATGTAAATAGTTTGATTGGTATTTTATTATTTTTTTTTACCACTGTTATGGTTTTTGTTAGTAAATTAGTTGGTGGTTGATTGGGTTTGTTTTGTGTTTGATTGTACTCCAGTTTTGGCTATGTGAACACATGTCTAATGTGAAAGCCAAATATACGCATAGATTTCCCAGGTTCCTGAAGTGGGACATTGGTGAGGTGGTATCGCGTTTGCGTGGTTTGAAATTATCTGGCCCAAACAACTTTAAGGTACGTTTTTTTGGTTAGTATGTTCTTTTGAGCCGCCAGTTATTTTAGTGGTGTAACTGCTATGTATCTTTATTACAACATGTGTGGTAGGTTAATTGTGTTACTGTTTGCTGTAGGTGGTGACGGAACAGTTAGTTGCCGAAGAGCATGAGTTGATGATATTGCAAGAGGATTCTGCGCGAGTGGAAGGAGTTGTTGGAGTGGGTGCTGACTGTCGGAGGGGGTGTATGGTGTCGGGTGGTGTTTGTAACATGACTGAAGGTGTGGACGTATTAGGTGTTGAATTAGGTAACGAGTTTTGCAGGAACATGCAGACCAACCCGAGGACGGCAATTTCAAATATAAACAATGGACGACATGGAGAAAAAGCTAGTGAAGATTATGCTGCGCTATGTACGCAACCTATACGACAGTGTAGTAGTGAAGTTGGATAGGACGGGTGTGTTAACGTTGATCTGTCTGAAGCCGAAATGATGTTGGGGGATGGTGTTGCAAGCCAGATTATAACAGAGCTAAAAAATGAAGTTGCTCGTTTGAAATAGAAAAATGAGATGCAAGCAGTTAACCTGGTGGGGTGTTTTGAGAGTACCAAATGATGTTAAATATTAGAAAAATAGAAAAATGGCCGTGTGTCGTCGTATACGATTACCCAAAAAGAGCCATGCAAATATAATTGTTCTAGTCAACATTGCATATACAGATGACTTTTATTTAGTACTTGTTGAAAACATTTAACTAGCTAAGGTATTATTGTAGATGGGTCCAACTGTGACGTTGTTATTAAATTGGTTCATTACGCGTTTTCCTGTTGTGGTTCCCCATGTATCCACATCAGCCGCATTTGATTTATTGCACTTGCTCTCCCTTCGACAGTAATCTCTTCTTTTTTGGCTTACCAAGTGGACGTTTCATGGCGGGTGGGTAGATAACGTAATCATATGGGGTTAAATGGCGGTTGCTCCACGGTAGGAATTGTGAAGATGTTTGTGTTGTACGTTGAATGGTATTCACTGACATAGAAGTACGGTTCAACCAAAGTGTTCAAATCCTGATCGCTCTTCCGTACGGCAACCATGGCATGAGAACATGGAAACCCATTGAGCTGCCATTTGAAACATGAATAGGTGCGGTGTCCAATGTCAACAGTGACCGACGGGGAAAGAGTGGACTTCATACATGTCCTCGTTAGATTGGCTAGCTTTCCATGACCTCCTTTCATTGAATGCTTTTTCAAGACGAGACTCTATTTTGGGACATATTGTGCCAGCCCATGTTTGGGCTGCAAGTCTATGCTTCGCCATTTGTCGCATTAATTTCGCTCTAATACTGTCAACCATTCTTGTGATTGGGAGGTTGCGTGCTTTCTGCACCCATGAGTTGAATGATTTAGCAGCATTTGAACACATCTCACCGTAACGACGCCCCCTGTAAATGAGGTGGCATTTTTGGAAAATAAATATGACATGTATGTCAATATGTTTGGTACATATGAATATTGTGAGTAACAATTGTGACGTACTTGAAAAATGCATTTGCCCAATGTTGTGGAGGTGCATTTGCTAAGAATTCAGATGCTACTACACGACCTGATTATGGAATTGTTCAACTTTGTGGTTGAAGGCAATAACAGTTGGTGCGTAAGTGCAATGGCGTAATTTGCTTACCAAACCCGCTTGATGCATACTGTTTGTGTACCGCAATCTGTCCCTTAGATTTCTTTGCAAATATTGGAGACAGAAAGCATGTTCTGCATTTGGGAATACGATGGGCATTACTTCAAGGAGCCCGAGATTCCTATCTAATATGAATGTGAGGGGTCTATTCCCATGCACCACTTGGGCAAGATGTTGAAGAAACCAAGACCAGTTTATTTTTTTTTCAGAGTCAACAACCACATAAGCTAAAGGGAATAGCCCTGCACAATGAAGGTAATTATGGGGTTGATGTTATTAGGTACATAAGGTGTGTTATGAAAAATTTGGCAGTATAGGTGAATGACAGCAATACAGATTATACATGTGATATGTTTGGGTACATGTTACAATGTCATTGTGGAAGTTTGAATGAACTGACCTTGGTTCTCGTCTTTCGTAGTGGCGGCAAGTAAAAACCCTTTGAATTGTCCTTTGAGGAATGTGGCGTCGAGGAAAAGCAATGGCCGGCAATGGTTGAACTTGTCAATACATGCTTTGAATGATATGAAGTACCGTATGAACGGGTGTGTGTTGTCAGCATATTCAATGTTGATGTAGGTTCCGTGGTTGTGTTCCATTGCCGCAGTACTATACCAACGTAACTGATCGAACGAAATTGAGTGTGCACCTAATAGTTCGCCTCTTGTTTTTTCGACCCCTAGCCATGCCACACGGTACAACTCGTAATCCTGTTTCAGGTCCAATATAACTTTGGTGGGAAGTGTTAGTGGCCTGTCCCGCACACGTTCGACTATGATGTCTGCTACAAGTTTAGAACCAACAAGAGGGTTTGTGGATGTATGGACAGCAACGCCGCAAATGTGTTCACTGTTCCATTTACGGAGACAGAAAAATCCGTTGGCCTCCAATTTTTGTGCGTGGACAGCCCACTTGCAGCCCTTCGAATCAACCATAGCATAAATGGCCATCACCCGGACAAAGTCATTTTTGACGAACCTGAATTGAAAGCCACATTCTACGGCGTATTTGCGTAAGACATTGCGAAATTTGGAAGCCCCACTTTCAAAATGCTGTCCAATGTGTGTAAATCTATTGGCCTAGGGAGCAGAAAGGAATACCTTCTCTTTGTGCGGACAAAATGATTGCAATACGTCCGCCTCGTCGTCCATTTCCAACTCACTTGGTACCTTGTCACCCACGGTGTTGTGGACGTGAATGGCCGTGTGGTCGCTGTTAGGAATTTTGTTTCCCCCACATTGGTGAAGTTCAATGAGCATGTCAACTAACTGCAATCGAAACGAACGGGCAAGGCAAACCATATTTCGCATGTCCACATTGTTCTGTAACGAGAAGTTGTTGTAACCCGGGATCTTGTAGAACAACAAAATTGTTCCCGGAAGTAGCCCGTCGAACTTCGAACACACATAATTGACAAGTTCGACAAATGTATCTGATGGTTGCAAACTGTATGCGACATTTGTGGACCGATAACAACATAGAAGCATCATGAAGTCTTCCATCTATAAAAAGCACATGTATTTGTGCACAAATACGCATAGTTAAGCATCTGAAAAAGATCTGCCGTAACGGAATGAAATAATTAACTTATGAATACTATTGAAAACCTGACTGTTTGTCACGGTTTGTGATGAAGCTATCGTGTAAAGTCATGACTTTTTGAAAAATGAATTGGTCAATGAATGATTTCCCATCCCATACAATGTGTTATAACCATCACTGGGTCATAAAAGTTTCCGTGAATGTATAGGACATATGATGGGGATCACTGAACAATGAATAATGAACCGCATACCTTTGTGCCGCCGAATGGTGTTCACGCCAAGTGCAAAATTGACGATGGCCAGAGAATATGACTGAAATTACAAACAAAACCCTAATTACAAAACATTACCAACGAATATTCACCACTTCCCACCCCAGGAAAGTTGGGATTACACGCCCAAAACAGAACAAACATTCCATAACCGACGGAAGGGCATATCCGTCAAACAACCAATCACAAACATTCAAACAGGGACTTCCCAGAACGCAATCACACCGCAGTAGGACTTGCCAAATGAACAAAAAATCGAAGGGACCAAACGGACCATAATTTAGCCACATAGGACTTTCCGATAAATTCCCCTTATTTTTATTATTATAAAAAACTAAAACAAATATTAAAACAAATAGGTGCACTTGGTAAATTTTTTTTTATATAAAATAAATTCAATTCGCTCATTATTTTCTTAATTTCACTCAAAATTTAGCCAAGTTAATCTCTCTACTGAGGGGGATTAGTAAGCCCCTCGGACTATTACTCCCTCTTCCCAAAATCATCATCAAATAAGCTGTGGGTGGGACCCATAGCTATAGCATTCTAATCCCGCCTATCACTTCAGTAAACAAACATGGCCTAACAGTAATGTTTTATAAAGGGGAACTATACGCAGATGAGAGTTGGGGAAAAAAAATTATAAAAACATGGGATGTAAGTGTTGACACTTGCACCCTTCCATGTGTTGTAATTTTTTTTCCTAACTCGTACTTGCATGTAATTCCCCCTTTTATAAATAATTTTTTTAATTATTATTATTTGATGTAGAACTATTTAAAAGGTTTTTTAGGTTAGGCAAATGCTAGCAAACATAATGTTGAAAAAAAAGGGGGGAAAAAAAAAGAGAGAGTAAATTCTAGATCGAAATTTGTGAATTGTGTGTGTGTGTGTGTGTGTGTGTTTTTTTTTTTTTTTCAAACCTTGAAAAAGTGTAAAATGACTAAAAAGAATTTTAAGATTTATAAAACATATATATATATATATATATTGAATTTTGTGATAAATGTCTTGAAATTTACAATATTTTTAATTATTTTCTTGTGTCTTAGGTATATTTGTTAGTACGACGTTTTATTTGAAGGAATGAATTTCTCTCAAATTGAAATATAAAGTCGAGATAATTTGAGAAGCATATGAGGTTCATTCTGAATCTCATTTCGATCATTCTAATTATTCAATTCGTAGGGACTCTCAATGTATTAGATTGATTAGATAATGACAATATTTTCATTTTAAATAGATGACAATGTATTTTTAAAAATAGATTATTCATTTTTTTTTTGGTACAAACAAAATAAAATAAAGAGATTACTATTATCAGATGGATTTAAAAGAAATTTATGTGTGTGCGTTTTTTTTTTCTAAATAAAATTTCAAATTCATCATCCCTCCCTATCCTTTTCCATTGTCAATTACCACATCGGTCCATCCTCCATAGTAGGTTCTCATTATTGACAATTCATCAAACATATTTATCTATTTTTTTTATTATTTATTTTGAAATATTTTGTAGAGAAAGTATACCAAATAAAAAGCTTGTCTTCTATTTTTTTTTTTATTTTACTTTTTAAATAATAAGCTCATAGCGTCAAAAGAAGAACCCATCATTTCCATATCTCTTTTAGAATAAGGATCCTTGGCCGCCCTTTCCTGCGGTCCTCCCTGCCACCCTCTTCAAAACGACGTCGTTTTATTTATTTAGTTAGTTTTTTTTTTTTTTCAAAAATTTGAGTTTCCCGCTTGTTTATTTCACTTTCATCTTCGTCCCCTTTTTGTTTAGCCCTAACTACGCAGCTGGACAAAGAGAGAGAAGAAAGGCGCAGCTGGACAAAACAAATGGAGAGATGATCAGCGAACGGAGAGACGATCGGCGTGATCTGCAAAGAAGGAGAGAGAAACGAACTGAGAGAGATGGTGGAGGGAGGTGACGGTGATGGACAGAGGATGGCGGAGGAACGCGAGTCTGGCTGTGACACGACGGTGGCAAGGTGACATTGCAGCCATGACGAGGTCTTGTAGACACCCCATTTTTGACTGTCCTCAAGACTTGGACATCATCGTTTGAACGCTCGATGATCATCCATGCTCGTGTTCGTTTTGAGTTCCCGAAGGTCTCGACTGTGCGCCTTGCTTTAGGATCTCTCAACTTGTCTGTTTTGTGCTTGGTTGTGGACCAAGGACTTGTGGTTTTGCTTCTGAGGGAAGAGTGTGGCTTGTTGGCCATCTTTACAACCCATTGGCAAAGCCTTGTGCTTATCGACCTTGTTTTCTTGTCATCGGCCATTGGTTGTGGCCGATCGGCACTCTTTTTGGCCGATTGACACTCTTTTTGGACAATCGGCCATATCTTTTGGCCGAGGCCCATTTTTCTGATTTTGCAGATATTTTTCTTCTAGCTGGTGTTAGCTGTTGGTCACTTGGTGTATCGTCCATATACGTGTATGGATGGATTTGGACCAAGTTCTAGCTTGCTAAACAAGCTTGGAACTTGTTTCTTTATAAGAAGGGAGACCCCTCTCCCTTTTCAGAGGTTCTGAAAAATCGAGATAGAAAATATATATATATATATATCTCTCTATATTTCTTTCTCTTTCTATATATTTGTGTGAGTTTGTGCCTTAAAGTGTGTTTTGTCTTCACTTTTGCACTACAACATCTAGCAATGCACCACTATCTTTGAGTTGAGATTCTTGGGAGTGTTATTTGAGCTCTGAAAGTTGGTTTTTTCCTCAGAAGCTGCTGGTTTCAAAGTTGTGCTTCAAGGGTGAGTGTATTCCCCTTTTAAGCCTTTGCTTGTATACCATATTGGCCATCCTTGCATATTGTTTTAGGCCTTACTTTTAACTGAAAAAAGTCTTGTTTTGAAGTGCTTAACATGTTTGTTTGAGACCTCTTTGGTGTTAGGGGTGGTCTACCCCCTTTGGAGCCTTGTTTGGCTTTGTTTTGTACCATCACTTTGAGCCTTTGTGATCACCTTTATTTGGCCTTTCTACCACTGAATTCCAAAGGAATTTCAATGGTGGAAAGTGTGTTTTGAGGCCTCAAATAGGAGGGGGTTGTCCCCCATCCTCTTCTCTTGAATGCTTGTGTTGATGGCTCACCAAGTTGGCATATTTTTCTACCTCTTTGTGGCTCCATTTCAGCATGTATTAGGCCTTGTCTTACCATGATATAACACTGTTTTGGCTTGGTTTGATCATATCATGCATGCTCCTTGCACTTGCAATGCAAATCCATTCACTAGCCTAACATGCATCATGTGTTTAGACCATCATTCTAGCATGTTTTGGCTTAACTCCAAGAAGCTTTTGTCCATGTTTTAGCGTGCTTAAGCTCTGGTTTAAGTGTTTTGGGTCATGCATGCATTGTTTTGTATAGCCATGGTTCAATCTAGCTCACTAGCTTTGTGTATTGAGTCCATTAGCATGCATTGCTTGGACTATTTTCATGATTTGGCATCATTTTATGTGTGATTTTAGAGCATGTTTCATTGCCATGCATTCACATCTTTCACTCTTTCAATGCGTTGGAGAGTTTGTGCTTTATGCCTTAAGAATGAGCCATTGCGTATGCCATTTTGCCTAAGCTTGTAAGCTGCCATATCAGTGTGTATTCGGTCTCATTTTGCCACGATATAACTCTGATTTTTGTTGTTGAAGTCACCTCATGCTTGGTTTTGATAGGTGTAGTGTAATACTCCTTATTAGCCTTGCAAGTTCATGCTTCATGCTCACCATGCTAGCTTATTTTGGCTTCCTTCCATGCATGTTTTAGTCTCATTTTGACATGTTTTAGAACTGTTTTGGGTTGTCTTGGCCATATGCTTCGTGTTTTGTATAGCTATAGTGCAAGTACCTATGCTAGCTTCAAGATTTGAGCCTTTTAGTATGCCATGCTTATGTTGTTAGGATGATTTGGCATCACTTAACATGACATTTCAGAGTATATAGGACTGCCATGTTCCCACTTCTTTCACTCTTTGAATGCCTCTAAGGGTTGTGCATTGTTGCCTAGCTTATGGACTAATATGTGTGCATGCATGTCTTGCCTTTTGGTGCCGTAGTTTTGGTGTTATGGCCACTGTTTTGGGCATGGCTGAGGTTTGTCTATATCTGGTTTAAGTCCATCTTTCATGCTTATAGCATTGCATGCTTATTGTTTGCATTGTTGTTTGCATACTTAGGTTGCATTCAATAGAGCTTGCATGCCATTAGCTTTGACAAATTGCTCATGTTGTGTTGCATGTTGCTTGCATTGCATTGTATTTGGCATACTTGCATTGCATCGTATTTGGCATACTTGTGTTGCATTGTGTTTGGATAGGGTGTTAGTCTAAACACGGGAAACGAGGGACGTTTCATACTTGAAGTGATGAAACATGCCTCATTCCTCGGTCGCCGACCCTCTTGATCATGCAAGATAGAGGTCAAGGCATTTTTGTGTTTTTGTGCATTCATTTGCCATTGATTTGTGCAACTTGGCCTCTTTGACCATCATGCATTGAGATGCGTGATTGATGACTCAAGAGTAGAGCACTACACTCCTTTGAGCTTTAAACATGATAAGGAGTGTGGTTGCACACACGTTTTCTTGCAACTACACTGCCATGCCTCTGTTAGTGCTCTGTTGCAACAAAAGAGAGAGTTTGCAGGAAGCAGTGGCCGATCGACCAATTTGTCTGCCGATCGGCTATCAAAGTTGGCCGATGGCCATTAGCCCTGGCCGATGGCCACTCTTCTTGGCCGATGACCTTTCAGCATATCCATGAGGTGGATCAGAAGTTCTTTGGAGGTTGGAACAGTTTTTAGAGGTCTAAAACAGTGCAAACAGAGGCATCATGAGGCACGGTAGTGGATTTTCGGGAGGACGTGACCGAGCATGCATCATTCATCATTTCGAGGCAGAGCTGTGGCAGCCTACTTAATTTCTTACTTAGTTGGTTTTGTAACTTAATTAATTTGTTTACTTAGTTAAGAGTTTTGTAATAATTAATTAGCTATAATAGTTAGTTAATTAGCTGGTTTGTATTATTTATTCGGATCCTCCGTCGAGAGGGCGAATTGTTGTAATAAGCGTGCATGTGTGTGATGCATGTCTTCCAACCCCAATTTCTTTCTCCCTTTTACTTAACCGCTTTCGATGGTTAGTTTAGGGTCATTTTCAATTAGCATCCTTATGCTTGCATGTTTGCATTCATTCATTTGTCGTGCATGCACCGGGCTTGGCGTATCATATACAAGTTGCATTGTATTTCAATACATTTACTTGAATACGTGTTCAACAGCATGTTATCGAGTTGCATTTCATATACCATCTTAGAATAGCCGAGCCTATTTTAGTTGTATTTTTGCATGTGTTGCATTAGCCATCATAACATGAACTAGGATCATGCATGATTTCTAACTAGTTCTCTATTTTGGCTTGGAGTACTCGGTGAGTGTTTACGCTTTAGCATCCTTGCATGCGTGTGAGTGTTTCCATGATAGCATGCTTTCCATGAGGCTAACTACTTAAGTGTTTAACTGTTTGAATGCCTGTGGATGAAGGTTGGATTACTTGAATTGGAACAATTCATCAAAATGCGAGTTTTAAGCCCACTTGGAGTGGAAAAATCATGTTTTCTTAAGCCCACTTGCGGGTGGCAAAACCCACGACTTAGCCTACTTGCGAGTAGCAAACTTCAAACCGTTTTCAAACAAACGAACATGAAATGTTTTATTCCAACTTAGGCGATCTAGTCTATACTTGTATGCTGTGCATATCACATAGTAAAGCTAGCTAATAAACCGGAATAAGAGCACATGTGTTTTCAAAAACAACATATCATGTTAGTAAAGGCCGATCTTTGATCGGGCGAGCGGGGGTGCTCATTGCATGACCTTCCCCTCTCGTACCCAAGTTCCCGAGCCGAGGCAACTTTGGTGATGACGGACACGTGGCCTTAGGCACGAGTCAGGGTTTTCTAAATTTTTCAAAATAAAATATTTAGGTGGCGACTCTGTATCTGGCAAAGCAGTCCATGTTTGGCACTTCTTTATTAAAATCGATTTTCCAAAACGATTTGCCGGATTTAGACTCTTTGGTGATTTATCAGTCTTGCATTGCAATTTGCGAGATTAGATTCAGAACCGTGACACGAGTCTGAACTGTAGTAGCTAAGAACAAAGCGATTCGTACCCTCGTGCACAGAGAACAGAGTTCTCAGGGCGGTC
Source organism: Camellia sinensis (assembly GCF_055761805.1). NCBI lineage: Eukaryota > Viridiplantae > Streptophyta > Magnoliopsida > Ericales > Theaceae > Camellia > Camellia sinensis. Next base: position 195,013,815 of record NC_138965.1, read on the forward strand.
TACAGGTTCATTTCAGCCTCTGTGTCATTTCTCTGCCGCTATATACATATATACGTATATATAATTGTTTTAATATTAGGTTATTTGCTTCAATGGGTATTTCAGCCTCTGTTTCATTTCAATCTCTTGTGTTTGTTTTTGATGAAATGGGTATTGTTGAAATAGGTTTGATGATATGATATATATGATTAGTTGCTGATATGTTCAAAAGTATTACGTTTCAAACTTTCCATATTTACATTTTTTATGGTTATAGTTGCTAATATGCTCAACGGCTATAGTTGTTGATATGGTTTTTCTGTATGTCATTCAAATTTAAAAAGATATTTGTAAATATTCCTAACTATACATATTCCAAGGCCTACATTGTAAATCTTATAACTTAAATGCTTAACATATGTACTGTAAGCTTTATACTTCAAAAAGAAACACTTACTTAAGAGAGATTGTGGGTGGATTGAGAAATATTCCTAACTGTAAGCTTTATTTTTTGTTCTTGCCTATTTTTTATATAATGAAACTCAATGAATTACGATTATAATGATAAAAGTCAAACACAACATTTATACTAATTAATGCAAAGAAACTCTCAAAGAAAAGCTCCAATACATACACACAAGGTGTAAGAGTTTTGATCAATCAAAATAGTCCCATTGGTTGAATTAAGATGGTTAAAGAAGCCTTCTTTTTAGTGTTAACTCAATTATTAAAAAGAATACAATATTTGTCACCGGATAAATTTCATTGAAGTCATACATGAATCCACAGTGAAATTCAAAACATCCCTCTTAATCAAATGTTTTATAAAAATTATATAAATGAGAGAACACATTAAAAGATCCAAGTAATAAATGAGAGAATACATTAAAAGATATTGTTAAATGTTGATAATTTAGATAATTGGATGCATAGAGGTAAATGTTGATAATTGGATGCACAGAGGTACTTTATTAAATTAGAAACACATAGGTAGAAAATTAAACACTGTCATACCTGTCCAAAAAAATCTAAGTAATAAATCCAAGTAATATAAATTGTTTCATTGCACCTATATATTGAATTGCAGGTAATGAAAGAAAATAATGTTGTTGATGAGTTGGCCAATTGTGGTTGGAAGCCGAAATTGGGCATGTCATTTGACTCTAAACAAGCTACGTATGACTTTTACAATACCTACGGCGGAAATGTGGGCTTTAGTATTAGGAAGGCATATGCACATAAGAACAAACAGACTAAGGAAATAACTTCACGGACTTTTTTATGTTACAAAGAGGGAACCCGGGGTATTGACAAATGAGATTCACTAGTAAAATTTCTGAGAAAAGATGTGAGATGTGGTTGTGGTCCCCGATTTAGTATCAAGTTAGATAGAAATTTAGGAAAATATGTTGCATTGATTTTGTTGAACATCATAATCATGAGCTTGTGCCTCAAGAGTGCATTCATATGTTGCCATCCCAAAGAAAAATATCTATCACCCATGCAATTGAAGTAGAATTGGCTTCAGAATCTAAAATTCCTCTTAGGTCTGCTTATGAGCTATTTTGTAGGGAATCTGGTGGAAGAGCATCACTTGGCTTCACCAAATTAGATCAAAAAAATTACTTGAGATCGAAGAGACAAAAAGATTTGGAATATGGAGAAGCGGGTAGTGTGTTGCAGTACTTTCGTAAGAAAACTTTGGAAAATCCATCATTTTATTATGAAATCCAATTAGATTGTGGAGAGCAAATAAGTAATATATTTTGGGCTGATGCTCAAATGATAATGGACTATGCTCAATTTGGTGGTGTAGTGACCTTTAACACTGCTTAAAAATTAAATAATGAGCATAGACCTTTTGGAACCTTTGTTGGATTTAATCAACATCGAGAAACAGTTATATTCGGTGCAGCGTTGATGTATGATAAGACTGCCGAATCATTCACATGGTTGTTTCAGATTTTTTGGAGGCAATGTCAAACAAAGCTTCAAAAACTATTTTCACAAATCAAGATGTTGCGATGGCTAAGGCCATTCCAATTGTTATACCTAATACAAACCACCGACTTTGTAGATGACATTTGATGCAAAATGCTGTGAAGCATGTAAGTTGTTTTTTTGAAGATGTAGGGGTGAAAGGTGTGTTTTCAAAATTTATGCATCAAATTGATGATGAAGAAGAATTCAGAATACAATGGGACCAAATGCTTTATAGGTATGATGCACAGAACAATCATTGGTTGGAGCAAACTTTTGGTGTGAAGGAGAAATGGGGATGGCCATATATTATAAATTCTTGGGCAGCTGGAATGAATACTACTCAACTAAGTGAATTATTTAATGCAATTTTGAAGGATTATCTCAATTGTGATCATAACTTGATCGAATTTTTCATGTATTTTGAGATGGTGCTTTATGACAAGAGGTATAAAGAAGGTATAAAGAATTGGAAGCCGAGTATAATTTGTCACAAAAATTTCCAGGGGTTTCAATTCCAACTTTGATGTTAAAGCAAATGGTAGATATTTACACCAAAACAAATTTTGAGGAATTCCAAAATGAGTACGTGTAATCCATTGAAGTGTCCATTATAGGCACTATTAATGATGGTGAGAGCACCATATTCACAATTCGAACGGTGGTAGATGGAAAAAAAAGATAAGAATGTGACAATAGATAGAGATGGTTCTTTGAGTTGTAGTTGCAAGAAGTTTGAAGTGAAGGGCATAGTGTGTCGACATTGTCTAAAGGTACTTAGAGATATATTCAATGCAACGGGCCTTCCTACACAATACATACTGAAACGATGGACTAAAAAAGCAAGGGCTGAAAGTGTGAAAGATAGCCGTGGGTATGACGTCAAGGTTGATGTGAAACTACATCAAAGGGACTGATATAGGTCATTGATGAATATTTTAGAGCAATAGCAAGTAGAGCCGCTGAAAGTGAAGAAACTTATCATTTGTCACTTGCAAAATGTGGAGAATTGAGTGTAATGGTTAAAGACAAATTAAGTGTGTACACTTGTGGTCAAGTGGAGGTCACTGAATTGAGAAATTCCTCAACTAACACATGCCCACAGAGTGATGAAATAGATTGTCCAATCCAAGTTAAGGGATTTAAGAAAAGACAAGCAACTAGTGAGGGAAGAAGGAGGATCAAGGGTGGGATACAAAAATCTATTGCAAAGAAGAAAAGAATGCAATCTAAGTTGGTAATTACACAAAATTGTTGCATATGATTAGATGATATTTTGTTATGTGTTATGTGATATGTGTTACCAGTTTTGTGTTATGTGTGTTGGAAAAGTAATGAATTAAAGAAATTAGTCGTTTGTAGGGTCATACTTTTTGTACTCTCGAAGGTCAATCTGAGCCTCTTGCCGCCATGGGTAATAATTATATTCAAGTAATATTTACTATTGTGTGCAACCTTGTATTAATCTTGTTGGATTGTGTCACGACCCAAACTCGCCCCTAAGGGTTTAGTATCGTAACCAACCAGTAACCCGTGACTACCAAAGGCCTGCTTAACAATATTTAACAATATTGACAATAATACAGTATAAAGGGGGCTGACGGAAGCTAATCAATAATAAGATGATGTCCAATGAGCTGTGGGGACCTGAATGGAAATAAGCTTTCATACGCACAGCCGTATTCACAACCATTTATACCAAAAATACATATGTAAGCCATTATGCAAGTTAGGGACATAATCCCATCATCAAAAACTATACAAACAGGAATCTTAAACATTCTTTACATTAGCAAAGACAAAAGGGCGAATTTGAGTCACCCAAAAAGCCTTGACTCGTGCAAGTTTGAAACCTCGTTATGAGGTACAACGGCTGGTTTGACAAAACGTGAGCTCGGGTCAACACCTCTAGCTTTGATCCAGTACCTGGCCACCTATATACATATACAATAACTGTGAGCTAAAGCCCAGTGAATAATGAATGTGTAAAGGGGTTAAGAATGAATGTCCTTTCAATATTTAAAACAGTCAATTGCATCTGTAGATCAGTTATTCAATCAATGTCTCATATTTCATGTCACATCATTCATTTAGAAATCATAGCAGTCATATGTGGTACAGCCAATAGCAGAATAGTACAATAGGTCTTAATAAACCAAACAGTCAGTTGATGGCCATCAATACAGTAGCAATAGTTCCAAGAATAGGAACTGATAGAGATCTTTGTAACAGTAACAGTATAATAACAGTAACAGTAGCAGTAGCAGTAACAGTAACAGTAACAGTAACAGCCAGTTGCGATGGATGCCACAAGTACAGTTCATAAAATAGGACAAATATTCATTCGGTAAACAATGTTATTTAAGAAAACAATACAGTCAATCATTCAGAAAATAATTATAATTGAACATAGCTTTACAATATTGTTACTTACAGATAACAAGGCTGCAAGCAGACTATTCAGCTTCCTTGAGGTGCGTAACCTACACAGTTATTGTCACGACCCAAACCCGGCCCTATGGGTTTAGCACCGTAACCGGCCAGTAATCCGAGATTACCGAAGGCCTGCAGAACAGTAGTATAGTAAAACAGAGTACAGGGCCTGGCGGAAGCCAATACAGTAAATGAATAATGTCCATTGAGCTGTGTCAGTCTGTATGCCAAAAAGATTTTTCATGCATTCACATATACAAACAGTACAGTCTATACAAAATTTACAGTCACACAGTACAGGGACCTAATCCCTTGATAACAGTACAGTAAACATTCAGTCTATACAGAACAGTAGACGGTACAGAAGGGGGAATTGTAAAACACCCCTAAGCCTTAACACGATAGGCTCGGAACCTCGCAGTGAGGCACATAGGCTGGCTTGACAAAACTGGAGTCTAACCCACGCTCCTAGCTCCGATCTGGTGGCTGAGCACCTACATATATATATATAAACAGTGAGCTAAAGCCCAGTGAATAACATAATGCGTAAAGGGGTTATGAATGAAATGTCCTTACAGTAATGAAAATAGTCCATTAAATCAGTATTTCAGTTAGAACAGTTATTCAATCATATGTGGTACATCCATTAGCATAGCAGTAAACAGTAGGTCTTAAAGACCGAACAGTATTGATGGCCATCAATCAGTAAACAGTAGTGGTTCCACGAGGGAACCGACAGAGATCTCTGTAACAGTAACAGTCAGTAACAGTAGTTGCTAAGGATACCACAATACAGTTCAGAATAGAGGACATACATTCATTCAATTAACAGTAACAGTTCAGAAAGCAGTACAGTTCAATTGTTCAGAAAATAATCATTTTGAACATATCTTTACACAGTTGTTACTCACAGAGTTTGGGCTACAGTATGCTAGAGCGTGTCTCCCCAGTCGCCAGCCCTACACAGTTCACAGGTTGAACACACACTAAGCTACACAGCTGGGAAAGATCATAATTTAATCCCTAATGCCTCGGTGTGCTCTACATCTATATCCTCAACAAGATGCCTTAAACTAGGTCTAAGAATGCCTAGAATGGGATGAGGATGCCAAGATGTGATCAGAAAATAGTCTCGGAGTTTTCAGAAAAACAGAGTCCTGCTCGAGCGCATGTTTCCCCGCTCGAGCGGACATGCAACAAAGGTACACGCTCGAGCGTAAACTTTCCCGCTCGAGCGTACTGTAAAAGTACTGGATGGGTGGAATCTCCGCTCGACGCCCGCTCGAGCTTGAGACATGACTCCGCTCGAGCGCCCAATCCTCCGCTCGAGCGGACTGTAAAACAGTGCAGAGATACTGGATGCTCGGATTCCACGCTCGAGCGGCGATTCCCCCGCTCGAGCGGAAATGCAAAATCTGGAAATTCCAGATTGCACCTCCAAGCCAAAAACCAAGTTCAAAAGCATCAAAACCGATCCTCTTGGGCCCATTTTCTGGAAAACATTTATAAACACATAGAATAACATGTTTCAAAGCTCAATTTTAAGAAATCAAAGCCCAAGGGTGTTTAATTCAAACTCAATTTAAACCATTTTTCAAGAACAAGATGAACATGCAAACATGCATGAATTCAAACCATTTTGAAGCTCCAATTTGATGCTCTAAGGAGCCAATTGATCCAAGAAAAAGTTGAAAACATGGACCATTACAAAATTATGGACATGCATGCACCATTTTGCCATGAACTCAACTCCAAATTCAACCAAGAACACATGCAAGCATGAATTATGCTCTATATCAACATGTATGAACTAAAACATGACTTAGCTCTACAATTTAACATGGACCATGCAAGAATTAGTTCAAACACAAGAATGAGAAGGTGAAATTCATACCTAAGGTCCTTGAATGCAAGTCTAGGGGTTCAATCTAGCAATCCACCCTTCAATTAGCAAGCAATACACCAAGCAATTCAAGCCAATTCAACAAAATGAACTCAATTCTCTCCTCTAGTCTCTCTCTAGTCGGCAAGGCAAGGAAGAAGGCTGAGGTAAACGTTTTTGGCTCAAGTATAATGAACTCAAAAGTGTATAGGTAGTGGCCCACTCAAGGGCAAGGTTGTAATTAAGGCCAACTCTGTATTTTATCAATATTTAATCTAATTTAATCATACCTAATCAGTTTTCAAATAATTGTACCATAAAATCACATTAATTATGACGATCATAAAACATTAATCAATTCCGGATTCGGCTGCCGATAAGGCCTTCAATTAGCAGTTTAAACACTAAAATACGAACAGATCAAATAAACAATCGACAGATAGAATGCAATTCAAACGTACATACTCAGTCAATTCAGTTCCAGTTTTCAGTCAGTCAGTTCAGTATTTTTAATCAGTTCAATTATCAGTCATAATCAATTCAGTTTAACGGTAATCGATGGTTATCGGTAATCAATCAGTCATTAATCGGTAAACAGTATGAGGGTTGTTATAGTTATAGAACGAACGTATACTAAATTACACACCCGGAATTGATAACTTAGTGCTTTCTACTTGTTTTGGTGTGGTTCTACTTCATTATTCTCATTATGATGTCTTAATCATTGCCTAGGAATGCCTAGGATGGAAAGAGGATGCAAAAATATACTTGGAAATGTTTTTCAAAACTTGCTGAAAATAAAGGTCTCGCTCGAGCGTAGCTTTCTTCACTCGAGTGGACATACCGCATGTGAGTGGTCGCCCGAGCGCACACTCCCTTACTCGAGCGGTCTGCAAAATGTGAAAAAGTTTTGGTTGCGTGCAATTTCCGCTCGACGCTCGCTCGAGCGTGAGGCACAGGATCTCGCTCGAGTGCAAGTATTGTCGCTCGAGCGTGCTTCCAAATATGCAAACTTCTGAGAGCATGCAATTTACGCTCGAGCCAACCTTTTGTCGCTTGAGCGGAAGTGTGAAAATAAAGGTGGTCGCTTGAGCGTGGAATCCTTCGCTCGAGCGTGGAAGCAAAATTCTGGGTTTTCCAGATTTGCTTCCAAAGTTCAAAACATGAATTCAACATTCCGAAACTCATCCTTTTGGGCCAAAATTCTAGAAAACACATGGAAACTCACAACACATCATGATTTAAAGATCATTTCATAAAATCAAAGCCCAAAAGCATGCAAATTGTACACAAATTCAACTTAAACTTTATGAATGTTTAAAGAATATAACATGCATGAATTCTCTTGAACTCCACCACTTCAAAACATGATCAAACTTGGCAAATTGATAGAAAACATGATGATTTCCTACAATTAAGCTCAATCTATGACATGCATGAGAGAATTCTTAGCAAACATGGTCCAAATGTAATGAAATGAACATGCATGCATGGATTAATCTTCCTTCTTCTTTCTTAAGCTTAATTCTTACATCTCATAGCTCATTTCACTTGAATTCATAGATGAATCAACTCAATTCCAAGACTAGAGACTTGGCTTCTTACCTTAGATGTTCAATGGGGCCTTGGGTGCTAAATTCTTGAGCTAGATGATCAAATCTCCAAAGTTTCTTCTTCTCTCCTAGCAATTCCTCTTGTTTGAGTTCAATTCTCAAGCCTAGGACCCAAATCTTCCTACTCTCTCCCTCTCTCACGTTTGAGCATCTTTTAAGGAGAATAGAGGTATAGAGTTGAACTAGTAGGGTCAATAAAATGGCTCACTAGGTGGTAGATAAACAAAGTTAATCAAATGGTATTAAATTAATCTAATTTAATCATTCCGAACCGAATTTTAATTAAACCTACCATAAAATTCTATAAATCCTAATTAACATATAAATCAAGTCAATTTCTGAATCGGTTGCCGATAAGGCTTTCAACTCGCAAATCGAAATCAAAACATGAACAGATCTTTCTACAATAAACAGATAAAAAAAATGCATTAAAAGAAACACACTCATGTAATTAATTTAGGATTTCGTCTTAATCATTTACTTAGCATGTTTAATCGTGAATTAGCGTTAATCATGAGTTGGGGTTGTCACAGATTGGTTATTCTTGTAATCTAGTACGGTGATATTTATTATTTTGGTTTTTTTTTTTTTATGCATGTAGGATGGTTCTTTTTGTGCTTCACAAGGTCAATCTCAACCTTCGGGAAATTGAACCTCATATGGAACCATTGTTTTACTTTATTAATGTTGTTGGATAACTAAGATTCCTACATATCTTCATTGGTTGTTCTTGCAATGTAGTCATGTGAATTTTTTTTTCCTGCATTGGTTGTATAGGGTGTTGCTATTTATACTCCCCAAGGTCAATCTCAACCTCTTTTCGTCATGGGTAGTAATTATGTTGAGGTAATAATTCATATTGTGTGTTTTTTTTTAAAAATGAAAATGCATTATTATTATTTTTTCATTTCATATATTATTTGCTTTATGTTGGTTTACTGTAGGGTCATGGTCATGGTGTCTATATTTTTCAATCTCAACCTGTATCTCAATCTCAACCTCCCTTTGCCATGGGTCGTACAAGTGTTCATCATATCATGTATCCCACATATGATGTAAGTTATAATTGCTTACATACTTTACATTCAAATGGTAGTATACATGGTATCAATGTTTTAATAAATTTAGCACTATTGCAAGGAAGTGACACGCCTCAGTCAATGCCTTTAGTTTATCCCACTCAGACATCATTTTAGGAGTTGCTTCGAGGTAATAGTGTTCAACACTTTGCAGTCCAAATGTTCCAAGCCTCACATAGTCTTGCTGACAATCATATAGATGGACATCCCTAAAACGATGATGTTATTATATTTTCAAATTTGGGTGTATTTTTTTATATTGTTCGGATTTGGGTCAATTTTTATGTTATTTTTTGCAATGGGAACAATGTTTGGAAAGGATTTACAGTTTACTTGAAATCAGAGTCAGGTTCTTTAGGTAAAGATTTAATTGGTTGTGAGAATCCGTGACATTTTTCTTTTTGCCTATTTTTTTCAATGTTTTGTTTCATGCTATGTAGACCTACAAGTGAGATTGTTCACTGCCAGATTTTTGAATGAGCAATGAGGCTTAATAGCATCTATTTCTAAGAAGTTAATTTGTGAAGCATTTTCATTTTCCCCCTGACTTTCTGTATGTTAGAAATTCTCTCAATTTGCACGCTTGTTCTACTAAGAACATTCTTTACTGATTGATAATGCAACGACTGTAATTTGGTTTTATCTAGTCTGGTTTCTGTTAAATAATGCCAAAAAAATGTTTTCAGCTTTTTGCTATCTGGGAGCTTAAGGTGATGTTCCTCTTGTTTTCTTGAGTGCATTTAGGAAGATGAGAATAGGTGAATTTTGTAGAGGATAAATGCTAACAATTTTTAAATTCAAATAAATGGGGGAATAACTAATAGGTACATTTATACTTTGTCAAATGATAACAATGAACACATTTTTTTGTGTTTTCACTATAAGAGGGGAACACTGCAAGAAAAGGGGGTAAAAAACACGGAAGCATTAGCGACGACAATTTTCCCGTCGCAAAAAATGGTTTTTTGCGACGGCAGCTTAAACCGTCGCAAATGCGGGCTTTAGCGACGGCGTTGTCCCCGTCGGTAATAAAAAATGCACGGATAGGAAGTAAATGCATCAGTATTAGCGACGGATGTTTTTACTGTCGCCAAAAGCAATGTTTTGAGACGGCGTACGATTGCTGTCGCAAATATTTTACATATTGCGACGGCAATTGTCCGTCGCAAATAAGTCTAAGTTAAACGGCGTCATTTTATGAATAAAGTACTTGACATTTGCGACGGTGTAAAACCTACCGTCGCAAAAAGTGAAATTTTTTTTGCCCCCGCTCTTCATCTTGCCGCTCGATCAAAAAGTGTAAAACCTATATCCAAATCCCTAAATCTGTGAAACCAATTTCTTTCCCCTAAATCCCTGCGAAGCCGAACGGCGAACGGTGGTGCGGTGGTGCGGCGGTGCTGCGGCGAGGACGAACGGTGGTGCGGTATGCTCTCTCTCTCTCTCTCTCTCTTTCTCTCTCTGTATAGATATATACAGATCTGTATCATCTATATATATATGTATATAAATCTGTATCATCTATATATATATATTGATAATATATACATTATTAAATCTGTATATATATATATATATAAATCTGTATCAATATGTATATATAAATCTGTCTCATCTTTATATATATATACATTATTAAATCTGTATATATACATTATTAAATCTGTATATATATATATATATATATATATATATATATATACATTATAATTCTAATTACATTGATATTATAAAATCTGTATATTTAAATAAATAATAATAACATTTATGGAAATCTGTTTTCATTATTATATATAAATATATATATACATTATAAAACTAAAATCTGTTTTCATTGTTTTCCAATCATTTTATTTTTTTGAAAATAAATAATAACACTTAATTTGTATATTTAAATAAATAATAATAACATTTATGGAAACACTCATTATTTCCAATCATTTTATTTTTTTGAAAAATAATAAACTTTTAAAAATTCACAACCTATTTTTATATATGTAAAAGAAAAAAATTAGGAAAAAAAATTGAACACGAAATGCAACCAAATTAGTCCAAGAATAGTTTGGTCAGGAGGAAGTGACTCTACTTGATTTCATTTATGAAAATTAGGAAGGTAACATGGAAAGTAGTTCTGCAGTTGTAATATTTTCTCCCTATATGTTTATTTTCATATATTTGACTTTCTATATGAAGAAGGGTGTGCATTTTCATGTTGAAAGGCCAAAGTGTAATCGGAATTGTAAATTGCAAAAATGGGCTATGAAGAGTCTATTCTTTTTATTTGTTGTATTCTATAATAACACTGCTTGCATTTTCGAATGTAAATGGTACTCCTATTTCGTTTTGTGATCCGTCTATATTGGTTTTGAACTACCTGGTTGTTTCCTTTGAATATTGCAATTTCAACTTTTTGATAATTGACAAAATCTTTCTATGGAATAGAAATCCTAAGGTGCAACTTTTGTTATCCCCTTGCTGATCAAAAGGAAACCTTCCTGAGCTGAAACTTTAAGTTCCAGTCACCACTCTATCGACAGGTAATGGTTCTGTGCTTAATTTGGTTATACTGTACATCTATCTAGTCTGTGAACTTCATAACCATAGCTAATGCAGTTCTGCTATCATTTCATTATATGTAGTTTTTGCATTTTCTTTCAAGGAGAGCATATCTTACAATGTTCCCAACATGTAGCGTGCGAGGCATTTAAGTATTTACGTTACCTGGTTGATCTTTGCTGGTGTGTTTGTGGAAGTAATTTGTAGTATGGAAAGTAATTGGGCCTCCATATATATACATAGAAAAGAAACTTGGACTGAGCTTTCTTATTCTACTTTGTTACATAAGATTATGTATGTGATGTTCAAAATTATAATATACAGAATAATGATCCATTTTTATTAAATAATTTTTGAGACAATATACTTGATTAGTGTGTTTTTGTATAACTCATCTATCAAGTTCATAAATAATGCCGCATAGTATTATGGAATACTAATAATTTGGAGAATTCTACCATACACATCCATTTATCATATGCATCATTAGTTATGTCATTTTTTTTTCTTTAGTTATGATGAATTATCTTCGTTAACTATGATATTGTTTTAGTTAAGACTTATAAGATCTTTGGTTGTGCCTCATGTGGTGTTTGGTTATGATTTATTTATTTTTTAAGTTATGACTCAGAAAGTATGCAATTATATCATTTTTTATGTTCTCCTATTAAATCGGTAAATAACTAACTAGGATAAGACTACCTACCTATTTCAGAGAAATTGGATGGATAGGTATCATGGTACATGAATACGTAGGTATTATATTTAGAGTTACTTTGATGAGATATTTTTGTGGATGTGTACAGATGATGGATAAGAGTTGGATCGATTTTCCAAATAGGATGTCGAGCGAATACATTAATGGGATTGATGAATTCCTTGTGTTTGCCTACACCAATAGGGTTGAAGGTTCGATGATCAGTTGTCCATGTAGGAAGTGTGAGAATCGATACTATTTTGTACGAGAGGGTGTACGGGAGCATCTGATTTTGAATGGTTTTTTTAAAAAATACAAACATTGGATTAATCATGGGGAATCTTACGTATCTCTGCATGGTAATCGAGAGAATGAAACATTAGCTAATTCAGACATTGGGGATGATATGATTGGAATGATACAAGGGGCTATGGGAAATCCACATGCCGATACAAGTGTTGAGGGTGATGAACCACAGGGGCCTGATCCCCATGCATTTGAACCCTAGCTCGGTCCAAATGCAGAGACTGCAAAGTATTTCAAACTTCTTCAAGATGCACAAAGTGAATTGTATCCGGGTTGTCAGAAGTTCACATCTTTGTCATTCATTGTTCGAATTTTACATTTGAAGGTGCTTAATCAGTGGACAGACAAGTCTGTTGACATGCTGCTTGAGTTATTGAATGAGGCGTTCCCGTTGGGTGTGAAACTCCCGGACTTATATTATAAAGCTCAAAAGGTCACAACAGATTTGGGCTTCACGTATGAGACGTGGGATGCATGTCCCAACAGTTGCATGTTGTTTCGAAACGAGGACGCCAATCTTGATAAATGTGTCATATGCAACAGTTGTAGATGGAAATCAAATGGTGATGGTGGTTCAAATGGTCCTAACAAAGGTGGCAAACGAATAGCTGCAAAACAGATGAGGTATTTTCCTTTAAAGCCAAGGTTGCAGAGGTTGTTTATGTCATCCAAGACGGCCAAGTTAATGAGATGGCATGCAGAGGAACGAACTGATGATGGTGTCTTCAGGCATCCTGCTGACTCCTTTGAATGGAAAGATTTTGACCGTCGGAATATTGAGTTTAGTAATGATTGCCGAAGTGTAAGGCTTGGCTTAGCATCTGATGGTTTTAACCCATTCAGAACGATGAACATAGTTCATAGCACTTGGCCTGTTGTGCTCGTTCCATACAACTTGCCGCCATGGATGTGCATGAAGCAACCATTTCTAATTTTAGCCGTGCTTATTGACGGCCCAAAAGGACCTGGTGACAAGATTGATGTGTACATGCAACCGTTGATTGAGGAGTTGAAAGAACTATGGAATGAGGGTGTGTCAACATTTGATGCATCAACAAATCAAATGTTTCAAATGCATGCAGCTTTACTGTGGACAATTAGTGATTTTCCTGCATACGCAAACTTGTCAGGATGGAGCACTAAAGGCGAATATGCATGTCCTTGTTGCAATAAGGAAACTACATCGTGTTGGTTGAAGCATAGTAGGAAACAATCATACTTGGGTCATCGCAGATTTTTACCTACTGGCCATAAATTCCGGAAGGATAAAGTATCATTTGATGGTACTCGGGAAGTCCGACTCAAACCCAAATTGTTGTCTGGAACTGAGATGTTGCTACAATTAGAATCTGAGGGTATTTTAACCCAATACAAGAGGGATGACCTTAAGGAGAGGCATAGGAGACAGGTAGAGAAGGAGAAAGCTGGACATCGCACCCACAGTTGGAAGAAAAAGAGTATCTTTTATGAATTGCCATATTGGGAGCACAATCTAATAAGACACAACCTCGATGTGATGCATATAGAGAAGAATGTTTGTGACAATGTGTTGTGGACAATATTAAAGGTTGCAGGAAAATCGAAGGATGGCGTTAATGCTCGGCGTGATTTACAAGATATGAATATTAGAAAACCCCTACATTTGCAGTTAAGAGGGTCGAATAAAGCCTACTTACCAGCAGCACAATTCACGATGACCAAGGATGAGAAAGATTTGTTCTTGAAAGTGTTGAAGGAAGTAAGAGTTCCCGACGGCTATTCATCCAATATATCACGTCGTGTGCGCTCACATGATAGAAGTATTGGGGGTCTTAAGAGCCACGATAGTCATATTCTGATGCAACAACTTATTCCATTGGCTATTCGAAGATCGTTACCGAAGAATGTAATTGAACCCTTGATTGAATTGAGCAATTTCTTTAGACAATTGTGTTCAAAAGTGAATCGTGCGACGGATTTGCAATATATTCAAGATCGTATCGCTATAACACTTTGTCATCTAGAGAAAATATTTCCTCCGAGTTTTTTTGATATAATGGAGCACTTGCCTATACATCTAGCTGATGAAGCCTTATTGGGTGGAGCGATTCAGTTTCGATGGATGTATCCAATTGAGAGGTATCTTCTTACTTTGAAGCAATACGTGCGTAATAGAGCTCATCCTGAAGGATCAATTGCTAAAGGATATCGTATGGAAGAATGCCTGAATTTTTGTGCACAATATCTCAATGATGTGGAAACCAAATCTAGTCGACCCGTGAGGAACTATAGTGGTGCTGATAATTTGGGTTATGCTATTGGTGAAAACACAAGCTTTTATCTTGATAATACTTCTTGGGTACAAGCTCATCGGTATATCTTATTCAATACAAGCGCGGTTCAACCATTCATAAAGTAGGTTAAGTCACGCACTCAATATTTTATTATGTTTTATTGAATTTTCTACAAAATTTTTTGTATTGCTAAAATTTCAATCTACACAGCGAACACCTTGAAGTACTTAAGCTCAAAATGCCTCGTGTTGACGATCATCAGCTTCGGCGTGAACATTTTGAAACTTTTCACATTTGGTTCAAGGAACATGTATGTATTTAACTCTATAGATTCTAGTTACTTAAGTCGAACTACATTTTAAATTTTACATTTTCGTGTAAAATAGGTCCAAACTTTGCGAAGGACTACTGATGTCATATTTTCTGAAGAGATTATTCTATTGGCAAATGGTCCTCATAACTTGGCAAGGAGGTTCAACGGGTATATACTGAATGGGTTTCGGTATCGAGTAAAGGCCATGGATGATCGTCGAGCCACACAAAATTGTGGTGTAGCTTTGAAGGCAGATACCATAAGTTATGCTAGTCGAAAAGACAAGAATCCTCGTGTGGGGTCTGTGTACTATTATGGACAATTGACAGATATTGTTGAGATTCGATATTCCAATGAGAAGAAACATGTGTTGTTTAAGTGTGATTGGATTGACAACATTCACGGAAAGAAAGAAGATGTCTTCAATTTCACGTTGGTGAACTTCAATCATTTGTTGTACCGATATGATCGAATTACCAATGAACCTTTCATCTTGGCGTCCCAAGCAGAGCAAGTTTGGTATGTTGCAGACCCGTTACAACCAGACTGGCAAGTCGTGGTGAAGATGTCTCAAAGAGGTTTATTTGATATGAGTTCGACTGATCCACAAATCGAGCCATACATGAGCCAACAATTGGAAGAAAATATAACGCTTCGTGATGAAGAAGTTGGTTGGGTGAGGGAAGCTGCAGAAGGGGAAACAGTTGATGTTCAAATAGGCTGATAGTGGTGGAAACATTAGTAATTCAATTAAGGCCAAGGTTATAGTTAATCATCAATTTCTTAATTTACTTTGTCTTTGTAATTGTATTAGTTCAATTAATGTCATATTATAGTTGACGACAAACCATTGTCTATGTTTCTAATGTCAATTAATGTTGCATTGCTTGCAGATTATTATGGGAAGGAAGAGGAAGCCTGATTATCCCCGGCGCATGATGTTTGATGTGCTACATAACAGGACATCAGTAGCACCACCATCAGAGGAGGCATCACACCGGCCACTATCGGAGGGGCCTTTAGTGACACCACAACAGCTACCATGTACTCAGCCTCCACGCCTACCATCGGTGCGTCCACCATCAGTGCCACCACAGCAGCTATCATCATCAGCTTATGAACCATCCGCAGGTATATAAATTTGCTTTGATTTGTATGAAAATTATTTAAACATACATTTATTTATGCTCATTATATATAATTTGTTTATTCTCATTGTATTTTGCAGACCCTTCGACTTCTTCACAGCCCACCTCAGGTTTATGTGATATGATTTGTATTCACATTATTTAAATTTGCATTTGTTTATTACCATTGCATATTGTTTATTGTTATTGTATCTCACAGGTCATGTTAGTTCTTCATCAACCTCGACTAGGCGTGGTAGAGGATGTGCCAAGGGCATTAAAGAGTGGGGTACTGGTAAAAAGCTAGACATACAATTCGATGGAAATTACTGCCCAATAGGGGATAACGTGGCTAAGTTAACTACTCAACTTGGCATTATTGTGCGGAATGGTAACATTATTCCTCTTACTTTTCTTGACTGGAACAATGTGCCTGATGATATTATTGATGCTATCTGGAAGGATGTGAAGGTAAAAGTATATTTTTGTCCACAAATTCGAATTCCAAAATTGTTTTATTATTATTTAAACTTTGAAATTGTGTTTTATAGGACAATTTGAATATATGTCCAGAGGAGTACAAGCCAATCTGCATGAAAAACTGCAACAGCATATGGAAGGATCACAAGAACAAGCTTAAGGCTAAGTATTTCAAGCCTAGAAGTTCTGATCCTAATCTGATGGATGATGTTCCTATGCACATTGTGCCAAGCCAGTGGGAAGAACTTGTGGAGTATTGGCGTACTTCCGATGCTGAGGTATACAAATAAGTTATATTTATGATATGTAAACATACAAATCATATTTACATACTCACATTTGTCGAACCTGTTATAGAAAATCGCAAGTAGGAACGCTAAAAATCGGCGAGCTCACGACATAGCTCATACCACAGGGCGTACTACTTTCTCTCAGATATGGCATGATGTTTACATTTTATTGTTATATTTTTGTATATAAATAAACATTGTATATTTACAAATTATTTACATTCTAATTTTCATATTTCTAAAAAAATGCAGATGACCAGTAAGGGGGAGTCTACTGATAAGATGAATGTTTGGCTTATGACACGTAGAGTAGATGACCCAGAGGTTATTCAGACCTTGGTAGTTTCCAAACACCTTTGATTGTATTTAAAGTTTATTTTTTGTGTGTCAACCATCTTAATTTGGCATATACTTATATGTCTTATTCAATACAGGATGAGTTTAATCGTCAACTCTCTATGCTACCTGAGGATGGTCGGACTTTGGAGGCTAGGAATGCCATTTTCCATGAGTTGATAGGTCATGACGGACATGGATATTGTCGCACATATGGGAGAATTGTGCCTCGGAGAGCGGTGTATAAAGATGGTGCTAGGCCATCACAATCAACACCCCAGCCATCGACTATTGATCAGATCACACAGAAGGTTCGTGCAGAGCTAAGGGAGGAGCTGCGAGCAGAGTTCTCTACACATTTACAGCAGATGAGAGCTGAGATGATGGCCTTAGTGTCACAGGGGGCAAGTGTGGATCCCAACAGACAGGTTTGATATAAATTAAATTGTTTGATAGTTCAATTTTCACACAAGATTATGTATAAAATTCGAATATGATTACCACATTATGTATTGACTATCATAGGTTCCTGATGCATCGAGTGGCCACCGGGCATTTAGGGAATCTGCAGAAGACGAGAATCCATATACACCACCACTAGAAGATCAGGTATAAAATGTATCTTTGCATTCTAACCTAAAATGTATCTTTGCATAATTTAGACATTCTAAGTTAAAGAGAGACTTGTGGGAGAAAACGGGGCTCGAATCGGGTTCCCGGTTTGGGAGTTAGAGCCGGATTTCACTTTTGGCAAACTAGTTCTTTAAGAAACTTGAATTCGAGGTGTTAACGCCCCAAAATCACCAAATGGCGTCGGTTGAGCACGAAACTTGGCACACGCGACCGCCTAGGCACAAGAGACTTGTGGGAGAAGACGGGGCTCGAATCGGGTTCCCGGTTTGGGAGTTAGAGCCGGATTTCACTTTAGGCAAACTAGTTCCTTAAGAAACTTGAATTCGAGGCGTTAACGCCCCAAAATCACGAAACGGCGTCGGTTTAGCACGAAACCTGGCACACACGACCACCTAGGCACGAGAGACTTATGAGAGAAGACGGGGCTCGAATCGGGTTTCCGGTTTGGGAGTTAGAGCCGGATTTCACTTTAGGCAAACTAGTTCCTTAAGAAACTTGAATTCGAGGCGTTAATGCTCCAAAATCACCAAACGGCGCCGGTTTAGCATGAAAGTTGGCACACGCGACCGCCTAGGCACGAGAGACTTGTGGGAGAAGACGGGGCTCGAATCGGGTTCCCGGTTTGGGAGTTAGAGCCGGATTTCACTTTAGGTAAACTACTTCCTTAAGAAACTTGAATTCGAGGTGTTAACGCCCCAAAATCACCAAACGGCGTCGGTTGAGCACGAAACTTGGCACACGCGACCGTCTAGGCACGAGAGACTTGTGGGAGAAGACGGGGCTCGAATCGGGTTCCCGGTTTGGGAGTTAGAGCCGGATTTCACTTTAGGCAAACTAGTTCCTTAAGAAACTTGAATTCGAGGCGTTAATGCTCCAAAATCACCAAACGGCGTCGGTTTAGCACGAAAGTTGGCACACGCGACCGCCTAGGTACGAGAGATTTGTGGGAGAAGACGGGGCTCGAATCGGGCTCCCGGTTTGGGAGTTAGAGCCGGATTTCACTTTAGGGAAACTAGTTCCTTAAGAAACTTGAATTCGAGGCGTTAATGCTCCAAAATCACCAAACGGCGTCGGTTTAGCACGAAACTTGGCACACGCGACCACCTAGGCACGAGAGACTTGTGGGAGAAGACGGGGCTCGAATCGGGTCCCCGGTTTGGGAGTTAGAGCCGGATTTCACTTTAGGTAAACTACTTCCTTAAGAAACTTGAATTCGAGGTGTTAACGCCCCAAAATCACCAAACGGCGTCGGTTGAGCACGAAACTTGGCACACGCGACCGCCTAGGCACGAGAGACTTGTGGGAGAAAACGGAGCTCGAATCGGGTTCCCGGTTTGGGAGTTAGAGCCGGATTTCACTTTAGGCAAACTAGTTCCTTAAGAAACTTGAATTCGAGGCGTTAATGCTCCAAAATCACCAAACGGCGTCAGTTTAGCTCGAAAGTTGGCACACGCGACCGCCTAGGCACGAGAGACTTGTGGGAGAAGACGGGGCTCGAATCGGGTTCCCGGTTTGGGAGTTAGAGCCGGATTTCACTTTAGGCAAACTAGTTCCTTAAGAAACTTGAATTTGAGGCGTTAACGCCCCAAAATCATGAAACGGCGTCGGTTTAGCACGAAACTTGGCACACGCGACCGCCTAGGCACGAGAGACTTGTGGGAGAAGACGGGGCTCGAATCGGGCTCCCGGTTTGGGAGTTAGAGCCGGATTTCACTTTAGGCAAACTAGTTCCTTAAGAAACTTGAATTCGAGGTGTTAACGCCCCAAAATCACCAAACGGCGTCGGTTGAGCACGAAACTTGGCACACGCGACCGCCTAGGCACGAGAGACTTGTGGGAGAAAACGGAGCTCGAATCGGGTTCCCGGTTTGGGAGTTAGAGCCGGATTTCACTTTAGGCAAACTAGTTCCTTAAGAAACTTGAATTCGAGGCGTTAATGCTCCAAAATCACCAAACGGCGTCAGTTTAGCTCAAAAGTTGGCACACGCGACCGCCTAGGCACGAGAGACTTGTGGGAGAAGACGGGGCTCGAATCGGGTTCCCGGTTTGGGAGTTAGAGCCGGATTTCACTTTAGGCAAACTAGTTCCTTAAGAAACTTGAATTTGAGGCGTTAACGCCCCAAAATCATGAAACGGCGTCGGTTTAGCACGAAACTTGGCACACGCGACCGCCTAGGCACGAGAGACTTGTGGGAGAAGACGGGGCTCGAATCGGGTTCCCGGTTTGGGAGTTAGAGCCGGATTTCACTTTAGGGAAACTAGTTCCTTAAGAAACTTGAATTCAAGGCGTTAATGCTCCAAAATCACCAAACGGCGTCGCTTTAGCACGAAAGTTGGCACACGCGACCGCCTAGGCACGAGAGACTTGTGGGAGAAGACGGGGTTCGAATCGGGTTCCCGGTTTGGGAGTTAGAGCCGGATTTCGGTGTAGCCAAAATTATTTGCTAAACTATCTTTCTAATTATATAGTAGTCAATTTTTTTTTTATATTTTTCTGTAATTAAAATATTAACACCATTATATGGTTATTAATTATTTTTATCTTGTTTTTTTCAGCTATTTCCTGAGTAGCAGTTTGCTTCTTGTGGAATGCGGGCGTACAAAGATTATTACCAACTTTTTTTTTTGTAACCCGCCGCAAACTTGTGAATAACATCAAGACGAAAACTTTTGGTTTTGATTTTGATTTATGTTATTTAAATTTGTGAATAACATTATGTATGTAGTATGCGACATTATGTAGTGGCATAATTTTTGTTTTTATGAATTTTTATTTCTGTATTGTTATGAATGGAACAACATTATGAATTTTTATTATTTGTCAACTTTTGTTTATGTATGTATTTATATTATTATGTAATTTTTGGATTTTTTTATAGTTATTTTTTCATTTAATACAGGTTATTTTAATTTTTTTAATAATTTCCCAACAGGTTTTTTTTATTTTTTTATTATTTTTTGAGACGGCATAATAACCCGTCGCAAAAACATTTTTGGAGGCTTTTGCGATGGCAGACATACTGTCGCAAAAGCTACGAAATTTAATTTAAAATAAAACCTTTAGCGACGGCTCAGGCTGCCGTCGGCAATAGTATAAGCTACGACACTTTTAGCGACGGCCTTCTTGCCGTCTCAAAAACCTTTTTTAGCGACGGAAATACTTCCATTATTGGCGACAGAACATTGCCGTCGCAAAAAAGGCAGCCTCCCGTCGCAAAAAACAATGGCGACGACACTTACCGTCGCTAAATCTCTTTTGCAACCCCCTTTGTCGCGACCCCCCTTTGCCGTCGCAAAAAGCCAACTTACCGTCGCAAAAGGTATTAGCGACGGCTCACGGACCATTTGCGACGGCGTTTTGCCGTCGCAAAAAACACTTTTTCCTGTAGTGGAATAAAGTATAAAAATGCTAACATATTAACAATGTTCTATCACCAAGTGCAACAAACATCAGGAAAAAATGGCACCAACCAACCCGCAATATATTACTGATACCAACATTCTTACAATATATACATTACATGCATAAACAAAGAGAAATACATTACTTCTACTTCTAACTTGTATATATATTGTTACATCTTCATAACTGATACAATACCAATTACAAGCAATATAAACAACCCATACATACGACACCAACTTCGATTTATGTTTGTTTCCAATTTAATCATCTTCGCGCTTTGAAATTGAAATTGTTCGCTTTGAAAACAAAGTTGTTTGCTCATAAATCGAAGGTGTTTGGCGATAGTTGGCATATTTTCCATTTGCACTTCTCCTTCACCTCTACATTGTGCATTTGTAGGCAAGCATCATCCAATAAAACCATTGCAATCTTGACAACAATAAAATAAATTTTTTTTTTGTTTCGCTCTATCTCAGAAATTTGAATAGTTGCTTTTTAACGACATTTAGGACAATTTTTGTTGCAAAATGTCAATTGATTTGACGTACTACCATTAACAATTGAAGTTAACATCTGTAAAAATATAAAGCCAAAGTAAACGAGGATGTTCAATTAGAATATGAATAAAAAAACTAATATTGTAAATGAAAACAAAATGATAAGGATTTTGCATACACTACGATATTGCTGTTAGGGTATACTATATATCAGACTACAAGTGCTTAGGAAACAGATAGATTGAAGGGCTTTCGAGTTAAATTGGAGCTCATGAGGGTCATTTTAATGATTTATAGGCTGCTTCTCACTGGAAATTGAAAACAAAATATTGCAAAGCAACTAATAAAAACTAAAAGAAACTACGAGAACGAAAAAGATGAATAAGTCAATCACAAATCTAGGCAAAGCATCAAGCAACAAAGAGTTGACTAGAAGATCATTAAACACTAACTGCATCAAGCAGCAAAGAGTTTGAGCAACAAATCTAGGCAAAGCATCAAGCAGTAAAGAGTTGACTAGAAGATCATTAAACACAAATCTGATAACAAAGATTTCATAGACTATAAAACCATAAAAACACTAATTGCACAAAACAACTCTTTGCAAGCACCCAAAAAGACGAAAGTAACCATAAGTTCATTGCTAAAACATGAATAGTAGCCACTATAGTTAGTTGTACATGGAAACAATACAACAACTAAAAGTTTCTATGGTACATTTAAAAATTAACAAATAAAAAATTTAGGAAATGCAGAGACCCAAGGGGCTCTCAATTTTGCATGGTCTCCATTTTACAAATTAAGGAGGTTCAGAGAACTCAATAAGCAATTCTTACAAATGCTTTGCACTAAAGAGCTCAACAAAAATGCCATGGAAACTAAACAGAGCTTGCATCTCTCACTCTGTTACTTCAGAAACTCTTATAAACATGCTTAATATAAAGACTACTCAATGTGCTCATAGTGATGAGGCTTGTGGATGCCTTAGAGAGAGGTGTGTTTAGATTTATAGATTTGTAATCAACCAATTTGGAATTATTCAGATTTATAGATATGTGTTGTGGAATTAAGGATCACATTCTATCAAATCCAAAATGCTAACAAAATAGTGAAAAAAATAGAGGTAAGGTTCACAAAATTTTATAAGTACATTCATGGGTGTTCAATAATCTTTTTTAATGATAATAAAGAATAATCACTATATAATTACATATATATATATATATATATATTTGCACAATAATGAAAATGATTTTTTTGTGGTCTATTTTTGAAAACATGTGAACCAAAAACCGAAAAACTAAAAATGATACAAAACTAAAAACAAATGTAGGGATCAGATTCTATCATTTTTGTACACAAATTCAGAATATGGCTGGTCTTTACACAAATTCACCACGTAGGGATCACATTCACAAAGCAGATGTAAGGATCTTAATCTATAATGAAGACCAAAGGGAGAGAAACGGACCTCGTCATCCTCTTTCTTCGTCTTTCACCGACTCTCTCTATTAGTCTCTTGTCGCTCTAGTCGCCTCACCGCCGCCTGTCTTCGCCTTGCCTCTGTCGCCTCTCCGTTCGTCGCCTCTCCTCGCCTTGCCTTGCCTCCGTCGCCTCTCTGTTCGTCGGCTCAGACTCTCGTCAAGATCGTCGCCTCTGTCAGTCTGTCTAGTCTAGGGTTCAAAAACGAAAAGGGGAAAGAAAAATAAGAAAGAAAGGAAAAAAAAAAAAATATATAGAACGACGTTGTTTTGCGGATCCTCGGCCTCCCTTTCCTGTGGCCCTCCCTGATGCTCTTGCCAAAACGACGTCGTTTTATACAAAACGACGTCGTTTTATTTAGTTTTTTTTTTCCTTCGTTTTGTTTAATTTTTTTTTTGTCCCTCCAAAATTTGAGTTTCTCGCTAGTTTATTTCACTTTCATCTTCGTCTCTCTCTGTTTAGCCCTAACCACGCAGTTGGACAAAGAGAGAGAAGTGAGGCGCAGTTGAACAAAATGAACAAAGAGACGATCGACGAACGAAGAGACAAAAAAAAAAAAAAAATACAAAACGACGTCGTTTTGTAGCACAGCAAGAATGTGCGGGCGAGGATCCGGACTCATCATTTTTAGTTTTATACAAAAACAAGTGTTGAAAATTGAAAAACAATTTAATTTTTATTCCTAAAAAGTGAGTTTAACTAAACAAGTTTATATTTCAACTTGCAGAATAAATATATAGGACTATTCAATAATTTTCCCTATTCAAAACACAGGTAAAAATCACCGTTCACCTTCATGAATCACAAAGTTTCATTTTTGCACATTATTATTCTTGTTGTGTACCTTCTTGGCCACTAAAACTTATTTTGTATTTCTAATGTTCATTTTTAATTTTGTTTACTAAAAAAGTAATATATTACAGATGAAATATCAATAATTATTGTGAGAGAATAGTTATTTCATAAGAAATGATCATTTCAATCCAAATTTTTGTCTACCAAACACTAAATTAGGATTTAATTCTAAACATGCAAGTTGGAATTGCTTGACCCTGAAGATGTTAGACATTCAATAAAAACTTATCTGTTTTCAGACTCCTATTACCAAATGTTACATTATAGGAAAGAAGACAGAGCAAGACAGAACTAAACATAGCAAATGATTACTATAATATTCTTCCAAGAAATATCACTATTTTGATAAGAAGATAAAGACAAAACAAACATTGTCAAATTAAAATAAATAAATAAATAAATAAATAAAACCAAGCCAGTATAAATTTTCTTATTCCCAATCCAAATACAAGTATAGAATCAAACTGTAGAAATACACACAAAATTAGGATAATTGAAGTTTCTTAGAGTTCCAAACACTTTTCCTTCCCATTTGCTCCTAATCACATGAGTGTGCTTGAAATCATAGGTTAGTGCCACACTTCCATCCATTCTTTTCAACACAAATCTCTCAACCAACACATAGCAACCAAACCTACTCCACCCACCAACACCAATCCCTGCATACTCCTCTGTTTTATTCACCCTCGCTTGCCTTTTTTGGCTGCTAATTCACCCTCCTCTCTCTTGCTCCCATTTCATTCTATCAACAATTAGCGAGCTCAACCCAATATTCACTTCTTCTCCTACACCAACAAGGCTCGTAAACCAAATCACCCCATTCGTCACACTATTCTCATCCCACACTGCGTTTCTGCCCGCCATGATGACCATTTCTGTTTGTACTGCAACATCCAGAGACACAACATTCCCTTTACTGTAATCATTCTCACAACAGAATATTTGCTCCCATCTTTGCTCAAGTATCATCTCATAAAACATTGATCTTTTCATCCGATCTCTCAGTGTTCCGTTTTTGATAAACATGAAAGGACAATACCACTTCCCTACAATAATGGCTTCCGAGCTCTTGCAAGATGGTGGAAAATAAAAAGCTGGAAGGTGAGCTCGGAGGGTAGTGTTGATGCCTAGTGCTTCACCTAGTTCATAGTTTTGGGGGTTTCAGTCAAAATGTGCCACCCTTCTCTTCTCAAAAGGTGTGGAGGAAAACCATCTGGTGCAATTGATGTTGCAGAAAATGCACCACCATTGTTGAGGCTTCTTTCGTAAGGAATGATATGAAATTGCTGATATATGTCATTGGGATCTAATGGTCTCGGTTCAACATCTTGGATGCTGTTACCCCAACAACAACTACTACTCATGTCTTCTTCCTTTGAACAAGCATATGATTCCCTATGAAAGGCAATCCAATACTAGCAAGACAAACTTATCAATAAGTTCTCCATTCAAACAAATCATAGTGGCCTTTAGAAATTGATGTCTACATCTCAAGGTTTTAAAGTATCACAAAAACAAATATTGGTCGATTTGGTGAATTAGGTGACCATTATCATAAAATTTTTAAATCACTAGTCACAATAAGGTTTTATAATAGCCCATTCAATAGTATCGGTTGTGAATCGGGCTGTGAATTAGACAAAATACCGATAAGTATTGCAAACTGACTTATACATATACAATTTTTATCTATGAGTGTTGGGAGTCCAAAAAATTGTTAAAATATCGGTCTATATTTAAAATTTTGGTACAAATTAATGCACTGAAAAAAAACATTTCTCCTATTTTGGGCAAGTTAGATTTTATATTGTTTATGAAATACCTTAAAATTGTTTTTAGATCTTTGAATTTAGAGAAAAATTTGTGAAGCAAAATGAAAACAAGAGGAAAAAATGAACAAAATTTATTTTCTATATTATTCACTTTTTCATTTCATTTTCTTTCTCTCTGCAAATTCCAGTCCAAACACACCCTCTACAAACGCCCTAATTTTTTTTTATAATCAATATTGGTCTTAATTATGGTCTGCAATGTATGATTGTACACTTCTACTTGGATAGCTCTTGGACTCTGCTTGACCATGGTAACACCTTAATTTCTCACTGCTATAAAATTAGGGAATGAGTTTTATCCGGTTGACACAACAAATTGGAGGGTCATGCTTAGATCTGTGAAGTTTATCATGGGTTTTACTTTAACAATACAAATCGTTCATTTTGTAACTTTTTGTGAGTTGATCATTTTAAAAAAACAGATTGATTCAATAATTATAATCACGTAATATTATCACATTTATTTTTTTTAAATGTTATACTTTTTAAATTATATTTGTCGTTCATTTTTATGAGTATATATAGGATAAATTACAAGTATACCCTTGAAATTTACTTAAAATACAAATTGCCCACTTTGAAAATTATAAAGACTCTATTGTCAGAATTTTTTATTTAATAGAATTAACTAAAAAAATATAATTTTGAACTACTTGCTTATACAACAATAAACTTACTAAAATTGTTAATTAAAATATATTTGTGACATAATTGAAAACTGGTAATTAATTTAATAATTTATTAGTAAAAGAAATTATTTTTCATGCAATTACAAATTTAAAAGGATACAATGTAATTTTTAAAATCATAAAAAATAATTCATATTTTAAATAAATCTGCTAACATTCATGTTATAAATATCATAACAATCTGAATTTTACTTTTTTATTTTATGGTGGAGTCCAAGTATGGATTTGGCATGCAAGAAAATGAAACACAAAAGTCAAGAAGTTTGATTTAGGATACACACCCTTTGCAAGACCCATGAGGCTTTAATGCGTAATAGAGATTGGAAGACAAGGGCTTATTAACAACTGGAACAAAGGTTGTTTCTTCATCATCAGATAAGTAGTTAACATGCAACTTCTTGTTCTGAGGCAAAGGCAGGTCCTGCACATTCAAAAATCCGAAAATGGGAGTAGTCTTTGATTCTTTGTCTTGGATCACCAAGTAACCTGAATTTGGGCCATCTGGTGGCAATGAAAGAGATTCCGGAGATCTCTGGATGTGGGAAAGCAACCTTGTTACATACATCTCTGTGTCCAAAAGAAAAAAAACTTCTCTCTTTTATGTTTGTTATGTCTATATATCAAGAATTTTAACCAAATCCAAAATTAAAATATGTTAAAAGTTGTCAAGTTGACGCATACGTTCAAAATCAATTAACTTGCTAATCGACTCACTTTAGAAATTTTATTGATAAGGGTTGAGCAATTTTTGAAATTCAAATCTTAATTTAAAAAAATTGAGCTTTTTGTAAGACTTGTAACGAGTTTCGTTTCAATGATTTAAATTAGGTCGACTTACTTTCAAGTTCAAATCTTAATTTGAGAGAACTTGAGGATTCTGTGGGACTCAGTACGAGTTCCGTTTGATAATCCGAACTATTTATTTTATAAGATTCTCTATGTATATTATACATAAAAAAAAATTAGATCGATTTGAATAATCGTAACCTTTTCATTTTACCTTATGTATTTCTAAAAAAATGAATGATTTATTTTTAAAAACATACTTATCATTCCTTATTTTGGAGACAAATACATTAAAATAAAAAAAGTTACAATTATTGGGTTATCCTAATTTTTTCATAGATAATATACGCTGAGAGCCTTACAAAATAAATAATTCGAATCATTAAAATAAGACTCGTGATGAACCCCACCAAACCCTCTCAAATTTTCTCAAATTAAGATTTCAATTTGAGAAAAGTTCAACCCTATATAGTGACAAATATCAATGTGTAGTCTAAATTTAATTTTTACATGTACCCACAAAACACTCATATGGTGAAAAAATTATTTAATATTCTTGGAGCAGCATATGTTCATATTCCTTCACTAATCATTCCTTCACTAATCATCATACACTATACTTTCTCATATTTCACAATCACCTAATACAAAATCATAAATCGTACTTTCTCCACCAATCACAACACTTTAGAACAAGCCTCCAATAACCACTCTCTTATTTTGATCACATTTTTCAATTATGAACAAGTTTTCTAGCAATATTTCTCGGACTGGAAGTTTTACTGATAGTTTAAGAGATGAGATTTTCTCTAATTTAAAATTTGAATTAGAGAGTGTTTTTCAGTTTGTAGAATTTATAAATAAAAAAAATTAAATGAATTTAATAATTATAACATATTTAATTTTCGTATTTGTCTATAAAAAAATAAACTATAAATGTGGATTTAAAAATAAATTATCTATTTTTTTATAATAAAGGTAATAAATTAAATTTATTTTAATTATTAAATTAAATTAATTTTTTTTATAAATAATATAGACTCTAATCTAATCTTTATTGCGTGGTGGATCCATAACAGTTCGCCGTCTATGTGTGCCACGTGTGTGGCTTTGTTTGAAAAATGCTTGGGAGCACTAATTAGTGCTCCCACTAATTAGGTGGCAGTGGGTCCCGTCATTAATGATGTGATGTTTTGGTCTTGGAGTTGTAATTTTTTTTTTTTTACTTTTTTAATTCATTAGTGCTATTAATAGTGATGTTTTTAGTGGGATGAATCATTGTTGGCTTTGTTTTTACTGTCGGCCGGACATACATATATCGACATTTTCCATATATGTTACTATCCATCCCATCTCTCCAATGCACGGTATCACTTAAATATTTAAAAAATAATATTAATATTAAATAAAAGTTTAAAAAATATTTTAAATTATGAAAAAAGAAATTTATAATCAAATAATTTTTAATTATTTTCATAATAATTATAATTATAATTATTTTAATTTTGTCATCAATAAGGTGTCCTATATATTAAAAGCAAAAATACGTGTTTTAATATAATTAATAAAGAAAAAATATCATTTTATCCACTAAACTATTATTCAAAAATTAATTCAATTCCTGCTCCTTTGATAATATTCATAATTTTATACCTAAATTATTTGCGGGGGTTTGGCAATAAATTTTTTTGGCTAAAATAGCCGAAAAGACCAAAAATAAATAAAAATCAATAAGATAATATATCATATTTTATACATCATTCAATTACTTTTTCTCTCACAACTATTTATTCAATTACAAAAAAATTCATAAATCAACCAAAACAATACTATTTTTCATCCGATAAAATAACAAAAAAGTTAATTGAAATCGTCAAGTTCCCAAATGAGGCCTTGATTTTGCATCAATTTTACCCCATCGTCAATTACTGTCTATGATTAAACAGAAGTTGCTAGTGTAACGCCGAAACTTGACTTGAAATTTTATTTACTACAAAACTATTCCCAAAATATCAATTACACTCCTAAATAAAATGAAATTTGAGAGTTTAATTGATATTTTAGTCATAATTGGATAGGTAAAATAAAATTTCAAATGAAATTTCGGTGTTACGTCAGCAATTTTTGTTTGATATAAATGGCAGCTAATGACAGAAGTAAAATTGATTTAAAATCAAATAGTTTAGGTGCAAAATTGATATTATTAAAAGAATAATGGTTAAATTGATTTTTGAGTGATAGTTTAGGAAGACAAAATGATATTTCCTCATTAGTAAAACATAAAGGCAAAAAATATAATAAATTTAGTAATGTGCCAATAGTTATTTTTTATTTTTAATTTATTTTATTTTATTTTTTTGGACCAGTAATGTGCCAATAGTATACATTTTCTAATTCCCAATCCAAATACAAGTATAGAATCAAACTATAGGACCTACACACAATATCAGGATAATTAAAGTTTTTTAGAGTTCCAAACACTTTTCATTCCCATTTGCTCCTAATCACATGAGTGTGCTTGAAATCATAGGTTAATACCACACTTTTATCCATTCTTTTCAACACAAACCTCTCAACCAGCACATAGCAACCAAACCTACTCCACCCACACTGCTGGGAAAATGACTTTTAGCGGCGTTTTAAAAACGCCGCTATATGTATGAAAAACGCCGCTAATTCCTTTAGTGACGCTTATCACCAAACGTCGAGGACGCGGCCGTCGCTATAAGTTTATGACGCTTTAAAAACGTCGTAAATTTAATATAGGCGGCGTTTTAAAAAACGCCGCTAAATGCGATAAATAATGATAAATGACATCATCCAATATTTAGCGACGTTTTTAAAACGCCGTGATAGATTTTTTTATTTTAAAAAAATGTCCGTTGGCACTGTAGTGGCGTTTTGAAAAAACGCCGTTATAACTCTTTTTTTTTTAAAAAAAAATTTCTGAATCTGTTATATTTAACTAAAAAACATACCTGTAATAAAGCTGAAAAATAACAATAATATGAATAAAATTTTACAGCTACTTCAATATATTGACTAAATAAACATTACATGATTGTGTCTGAACCAAAATCAAACAAAAAAATAAAAAGAAAAAATAGATTAAGTCATTTGCTTGCACATGCAGATGCAATGGAATAGTCAAGCATATTACACATCATTACACTGCAGAATAGGAAAATCAACAGATGGGCTATATCATAGCAAACTGATCTGTAACTTACATTCTATTATACTTGCAAGCTAAACAACAGATGGGCTACCTTTTGCTTAACAATTAATAGACATAGACGTGAGTATTCTACTGAATAACATATATCCTACAGGTCATACTCTTGAGGCAGTCCACCATCAGTGGCACAATTACTAGAGCAAAATTCACCCCATTCTTTACTATGTGAAATTGTCAATAAAATCTTGTCATGATAACTATCGGGTGTTTACAACAATTTTTGGTCTGAACAAAATCCAAAATACTAGGGGAGTTGCTATTTGCACAAGCAATTCTTCCAAATACAACCACCTTAATGGAAGTTCCCTTCTGAAACATAGATCCACTGTAGAACCCATACCCTTCCATATTGAAGCAAATTCAACAGCAATGTACCTAAAAACAAGAGAAAAATATGTCATTTAAAATTCATAAGCATGCCAAGAAAAATCAACACAGCAGATAGATAATATTAGTTTATACTTCATTCATATTTTTTAAATGTCAAAATTGTTCCATTAAGACCAGGGAAATTTTTTTTGGTCTGGAGATTTTTTATACTAGTACAACACAGCAGATAGATAATATTAGTTTATACTTCATTCATATATTTCCGAAATTGATTTTTTGGTCTGGAGATTTTTTTTTTTTTTTAAATGTCAAAATTGTTCCATTAAGACCAGGGAAATAAAGTAAAATTTTAGTTTATACTTCATTCATATTTCCTTCACCTTTTTTTTTCCCACCACAAATCCCTACCCTAATCCTAAATCCAAACACAGCCCTAGTATATGTTAGACATGAACATACCTGGGCATATCATATGGAACAGATAAAACACAAGCTGCCAAAGCAAGTACAACACCGTGTATGGAAGCTATGGACAGACCAGAACTTGAATTTCTGCATCAGTAAATTTCCAAGCTTTGGATCAGTATATAAAGGGAATATATCAAGTAGCAGGAGATATTTAATAAGTTACCAAGGAATGTAAGGAAAACAAAAGTGAGGTCAATCTACCCCATAAAGGAGGAGGTACTAAGCTCAGGACAAGGAATGCAAGCACAAAAAACGGGAGTAAGATTAATCTGATGACTTCACATTCATGCTGATCTTGAGCTGGCCAAGTCCTCCAGATCTTGGTGACAGGCCTTCATATAATATTTGTTTGCAATAATTTATATATGCTTCTGCTGAATTATACCAAAACTTGTCCTTAATTCATCACGAAGATATGCTTTTTCAATGCTCCTTTTCTTCAATTTTGGCCCAAATCCAGCAGATAAAGCAAATTGTCGCAATATCTCAGGCCAGGTCAATGGATTTAAGTGGCGCTGCCAGCTGCGTATATCAAAGCCCCAAGCATACGCCTGAAAGTAAAACAAAGGAATAAAAAGTATTTCAGAATGAATAAATACAAAATCAAGCCACAATTGACAACAAGATAGAAGCCGCATCAGCAAAATTTATTAAAAATCTCCAGACCTAAAAATCAATTCACAGGTACTAAACATTAGAATGATCACAATACCTCCATAAGCATCACCATTAGATCTAGTCCATATGTTGCTTGAAAAATTATAGTTCAATCAACATTTAGTCAGTCTTAATTTTTTGTCTTCCTTACATTTTCAACTAGATGATGCAGCTCAAGTCTGTTCCTGCCTCCCCAAAGCTGACTGTGTGAAGTCTAAATCTAAACCAACAGGGCCCAAAAAGCATAATCAATAGGATCAAAGGAACAGTATGACAAATTTTTAGAATTCAAGGTTTCCTCTAATCTTATCATCTCAAAAACTAACCTACCCTGGAAACTACAGACTGATTTGTTACTATTAGCTAAATATGATGCGACTCAAAGGGTGAATCCTTCGCTGTATCAGGTCTTGTCACAGGGTTCCTCTGTTAGTTTCTGTTTATGGCCTTGGTCCTCCATGTAACAAAATAACTTACAAAAAAAATTAATAATAAAAAGAAAAGATAATGGAATACCTTGTATAAGTAATGCCGATGTATTGAGACTTGGACAAGTTTCTTATAGACTTCCATTCTGATGATTGCTAAGATACGCTTCTACCTGCCCTGTTGCTGCCAATATAAGTCCTACAATGCAAAATCACAACTGTTAAGATAGAAGATAGATAGATCATTAGGAAAAAGCTTATACTGGAATAAAAATACAGTTAATCAACTTTTCTTTATGGAATTGTATACAAGGCATCAAATTAAAGCAATCTGCTGGCTTTTACATGTGGCAATTCGTCGATTGGGAAGCAAATAGCACGACATGAATCTACAAGCAAGTGCTTTAGAAAAATGTACTAGAAATTTCAGTTGGTCATCATTGTTGATTTTTGTACAGAAAATGGTAGTTTTCCGGTCATCGCCCGACCTTTAGTTTATTTATCGAGGATCAAGTAGTGTGAATGCAAATCCCATACAAAAAAATGAACTGTTCAATTCTCGGACGACGTAAAACTCCCCTTTTCCCATGTTGAAAGGAGGAGCATTAGAAGTTTTTTTCTATCTTCTCTCAGATCAGAAGCGCAAGTCATTACTACTGCCTCATGTGAACAACAGCAAATGAAGCCAAAGTGAAAATATTGGCTTGAAAAACACAAACATGAGTGAGAAGCTAATGTTGTGAAAACCTAACACTTCCTCTGCAAGGTTCATTCAATTAGAGTGAATGATCTTTTCTGAATGTATATATAATAAAATGAACATTTCATAAACTGCATACAAACATTTGAATACCTCCCACCTTGGTATGTTTAAGATGGAATTGTTTAGATCTGGGTTAAAATAGTCAGTCAATGAGATGCATAAATTCATAAGGAGAGCATTCAGGATTTGTAGCATTACAAAGATCGGCTTGTATACCAGGAGTAGAGCAATTGAACTGTCCTTTTCCTAGTATCAGAAGTGACTGCAAATTCAAAAAAGTGATAAAAAAAAAAAAGAAAAAAAAAAAAGAAGTAACAAACCAACCATTAAACATATGTAACTAATTGGGATTGTAAATACCAAATAGTATCAAGTGTGGATAAACCTGAAGCTCCCCAACCCAAATATAGAGGGGAAATTACTTAACAGTTAGATAGATAAAAAGAAAATACACAAATATAGAGGGGTGCAAGTTCGCACCTCCACAGTTTTTCGCTTGCACCCTACCACAGAGTCACCTTTCATATTTTTGCAATTTTTTTTTCTCTACCCCACTGTCAAGTAATTCCCCCTTATTTTAATCTAGTAAAACAAATTAGGATACCATATATATTTGTCCCAAGAGCACTATATAATTTTTCTTCTCAAGTCTTAGCTAAAAAGTAAAAAACAGTCGGCTTTTTTGGCAATCGCAATCTGAATAATTTATCCATTTACAATATATGTCTAGATAGTAACATACATTTCTGGGTTTAAATATGATCTATTTGACCAGTGTCGAGTTTGCTACAACTTGGGTAGAGCCCAGTTTCAAAGCTGAACCCAGCCATCACACTGACCATTGTGCTCAAAGCTAGACCTTCGAGATTAAGACTAAGGATAGACCAGCATGAGGTTGAACAATCCAATGTCAAGTTGACCACAGCACAGCCATCCAAGCCAACATTTTTACTTATATGTTTAAAAAAAATCAGTTCCAAAACATAAGACAATAAATTGAAGATTTTGCTTAAAAAGAATGTCAATCAATGTGAAGAAGAAAATGAGAAATGATGTTACAAAACCATAATATGATTAAAGGCTGAGTATTATAGGATAACAGGAATAATCTTATAGAGAAAACATACTTGTGAAAAGCTTTTTGAATTTCGCGTTGACTTGCATTCCGTTCAACCCCAAGAACCTGAAACAACATAGTCAATAGAAATTAATGAAGAAGCCAACAAAATTAGCCCCCCCAAAAAAACCACTGAGGGAAAGAACCTAAATTTATCAACCATTTTAACGAAACACTCAATATTAAATCCCTACTTAGACAATGTAGATTATTCATTATAAAACAAAGATTTCACTTCAACTTTTGAGCAATCAATTCAAGTATGAGATAGAGATGATTTCATCCACCACACTGACATTCCCAGCACCACAGTAAAGATTACTAAACAAAATCTAAGATAACCATTCTGGGACAACTTGGCTGAATACAATCCAAAGGTTTACTTCAGGTTTTTGCATTTTAGGCTGTCTGAAAACCTCAAGAATCATGACACTCATGTAAAGCTAAAAGTCATCTTCTTCTTCTTTTTTGGTAACAGGGGTATCTAGGGTTTTTCCCCAACCAATCTCCGGGTACATGCAGTTCCCGTCCCACACATACATACTAATTACCAGAAACAGATGCTGGAGTGGCCCAAATTCAGTTTCATGGGATTCGAAATCATTGTGATTTATGCTTTCTCGGGATCTTATCCTGGCTCAATTTGCCAATTGGCTAATCCCCTGGGGTTTAAAGTCATCCTTCTATTTATCCATTTACCCACAACATGTGAACAATCTGATAATTCTTTTCTCATTAATTGATATCCATTTCAAATTGTCTTCACTACAACCTTTTTGTTTCACAAGAACTAGCCAAAATTTGTGAATTATGAGCAACTTTCTCGATCAATTCTACAAAAAGCTTATCATCCATCACCAAGATAAAAAAAATTAAACCATTCTTTGGAAACAAAATACTGAATTATAAAACAATTGTCATATATCGCTGGACCAGTCACAACAATTTCTTACATCACAAAATCATTCGTCAATTCAATTAAAACAATAGAATAGATGAAGCGAAACACACACACATTGAACTTGCACACACACATACACGTAAATATACAAAAAAACGAAATATATATATAGGCGTACCTTGTAGGGATCGAGGGTTTTTGCTTGTAGGGTTAAAATCAAGAGCGAAGCGAAGAAGATGATAGAGAAAGTTGAAGGAATCTTCATTTTGAGAGCTGAATCGTGAGAATAGAGAGGTTTCGATGAGTGATTCGTCTGTGTAATAATAATATGTGAGAGTGTGATCGTTTGAGAAGCAGCGAAGAGGTAAGAGGATTGAAAGGGGTTGTTGAGGTTAATAGATTTCAAAATCAAACTTCGAAATCGCAATCTGAGATGAATCACTGAACTGAAGAATAATCACCGAACTGAAGAAGAATCGAGAGAGATTTGAGTGAGAGAAAGGGAGAGCAACTAACCTCTGATTGAAGAAGACGAAGAGTTCCAAATCCACGGAGATGAATCACTGATCTATGCTCAAAATCGAACTTCGAAATCGCAATCCCGAGATGGATCGCCGAACTGAAGAAGAATCGAAGAAGAATGACTGAACCGAAGAAGAATCGAGAGAGAGAGAGAGACGAGTGAGTGAGAGATTTGAGTGAGTAAGAAGGAGACGGCGGTGCTCAAAATAGGTTTTCAAAATAAAAGTTTAGGGAGATGGAAGAGGGTGTGAAGAGAGACAGGGAAGAGGGTGTGAAGAGAGACAGGGTTTTGGAGGCGCTTTTTAAACGTCTTCTATTTACAAAACGGTACCGTTTTACCTAACAACAAAGGCGACGTTTAAAAAACGCCGTTAATTATCAAAAAAGTGACATTTAATAAAACGTCGTTAATTAAACGCCGTTAAATCGTCATTTTCCTGTAGTGCCACCAACACCAATCCGTACATTCTCTGTTTTGTTCACACTAACTTGCCTTTTTTGGCCGCCAAGCCACCCTCCTCTCTCTTGCTCCCATTTCATTCTGTCAACAATTAGCGAGCTCAACCCAATATTCACTTTTCTCCTACACCAACAAAGCTCGTAAACCAAATCACCCCATCGGCCACTCTATTCTCATCCCACACTGCTTCTCTGCCCCCTACAGTGACTATTTTTGTTTGGACTGCAACATCCACAAACACAACATTCCATGATTATAACCATTTTCACAAGGAATATTTGCTCCTATCTTTGCTCAAGTGTCATCTCATAAAACATTGACTTTTTCATCTGATCTCTCGATGTTCCATCTTTGATAAACATGAAAGGACAATACCACTTCCCTACAACAATGGCTTCTGAACTCTAGTAGGATAATGGGAGATCGAATGATGGAAGGCGATCACGGAGGGCAGTGTTGATGCCTAGTGCTTCACTAAGTTGGTAGTTTTGGGGGGTTTGAGTACGAATGCAGCACCCTTTTCTTCTCAAGAAGTTTGGAGGAATCCCATCTGGCGCAATTGAGTTGGCATAAAATTGACCACCTCTATGGTAAGGAACGATATGAAATTGTTGATATATGTCATTGGGATCTAACGGTCTCGGTTGGACATCTTGGATGCAGTTACAGCAACAACTCGTATCCGTGCCTTCTTCCTTTAAACAAGCATATGCTTCCCTGTAGAAGGAAATCAATACTACTAAGATGAACTTAGCAATAAATTTCATCAATGCAAACAAATCATATACATTCTAGTAGCCTTTAGAAATTGATGTCTACATCTCAAGGTTTTAAAGTATCACAAATTGAATATTGGTCGCAGTGTAGCAATATGATAAATTAGGCCATGTTGTCATGAAATATTTAAATCACTAATCGCAAAAAGTTTTTATAATAGCCCATTTGATAGTATCGATTGTGAATCAGGCTATGAATTAGACAAAATACCCATACTGTGTGGACATATTTTTTGGATAGCAACACGTGGCCAAGGTGGCACCGAAATACCAGCTGAGGTGCCACGTGTCCTTGACTTGACGCCGAGGTAATCTCGGCTAGGCTGAGGTTATCTGCGGAGATACCAGAATCTGAAATGAGCGGATAAGTTTCAAGAGTCCTAGAATGAGGAAGGACTTCAGCCTGGATAAGGATAAAGCTCTTAGGGAGTTTATTTTTATCTATTTGAGAGTCTTGGATAGACATTGAGCCAGAGTCCATTGAATTTAGGCTTCTATAGGGATCAGGTCAGTGTTGGTTATAAAAGTAAGGCACCCTCGTGGATCTAATGTATGTTTTTTATATTCTGAATAGTGAGTTAAAAACTTTGGCTATCTTTGAGAGATAACTGACTTGATCGTCGGAGTGCCCCCGGGTAGACAAACCACCGCCGGAATCTTATCTTTTTGTGACAGGTCGTTCGAGCTTAATCTATTCCACCGGTGTTCTTCAGCTGAGTACCTGTTTGATAGTGTGGTCGGAAATTGACACACATAATTTGGCGCCGTTTGTGGGAAAGAAATGAGAATAGATGGCCAATGATGGACAAAAAGAGAAGGTTGGGGACAACATCCCTACTGGAAGTGGCAAACATGTTGACCTTGACGTCGAGGAAGATAATTGCAACAAGGAAACTCGGGATCAGAATCCCAGAGAGAAAGACATCGGCCAAGAAGGCGACGTACCAAAGAAATCAGACGGAAGCGAATATTATAACGAGGACGACCTCTAGGTATGGAAAGATAGATGCCTGCGGAGGGACGGTGTAATAACCCGACCCTCGTACATGTTTTCTGATTTCTGATATATGTTCAGTCCTTGTTTTGTGCTTTTGGAATGCTTATTGTGAAATCCTATGAGAAATTAAGGTTAAGTAAGTGAACCCCATGTGTAAGGATGCCTATCTGTTTAATAAGAAAAGTATCTGTTGCAACTATAAAGTTTGAATCAGAAATTAGAGGCCGTAGGGGCTTAAGTATCTGAAATTGAGTTCATATATGTGATCAACATAATTTTTGGGTAATATTAAGCGTTTCTGTGAAATTTCAATTTTGGATGATTAAACGATTGAGTTTTGTCTTATTCATGTCTTATAGATATGTATAGATATGTATATGGGTTCTTGAACCATTTGACTCATGAATGTTTAGTTCAAAATATTCCCTAAGAGTGAAGGGGGGAAGAGGATAGGATCAAGGAGGAATTGAAAAATATTGAAGCTTAAGGTAAGTTTAAATTCCCTAGTTCAACCCTCTTCTTTCATTTGAGGTAGAAATGCCTTGATGTTGTTGTATGATCTAGAGTTGTAATGGAGATTTTGAGTGTAGATGTTGAATGATGGATAAGATAATCTCACCACTTGAGTGTGTTAATCTAATTTGAACCATCTAGTAAGAAAATACATCTTGTCTCCTGAATTATCAAGTTTGTATACATGCTTAAGATCATGACCTTGTGTAGCTATGTTATACGTGTGTGTAGTAAAGAACCTCAAGGAATGGAATTATGTTTTTGAATTTCAAGTTGTCTTAAATCACCTTGAGTTGAATTTCATAGTTGTATCTCTTACTTACATGCTTTTTGAACCATGAATTAGCAAATGAATGATCTATTTTAGACCTCTTTAATATGCACCAAGAGTTGAACCATGTAAGAAATTCGGACTGAAAAATGCAGAATTGCCACACGTGCGGGAGCTATGGTCGCACATGCGGGGCCAATCACCGCACGTACGGGGGTTCTGGCCACACGTGCGGAAGAATGAGGAATTTTGGGGTTGGGTTCTGCTTAAAAGGCACGTGCAGAGGAATTTGCCGTACGTGCGGGGGAGTTTGCCGCACGTGCAAGGCTCACAGCTGCACGTGCGGCCCATGCTGAAAAACATGGGTTGCTCCGTTTTTTGTGTAGGACCCTCTAATATTGTCCGGATATATATTTGATGCCTTTTCAATATTTATAAATTCCTTCGAAGTAAAGCGAAACAGAAAGTAATTTGATATAAAAGATGAACTAAATTGTAAGTTTTGAATGTGTGCAGGGCACACTCCGGGAGGAACAAGCACGTCATCACAACACTGTGAGTAGTAGTGCGCTTCACATATAGCTAATGATTGTCATTAACATTCTATTAATGCATGACTATTATGTATGTAACTATGTGAATGAAGCCAAGCATGAAAAGAAATAAAGGAAAGAATGAAATACTTTCACATGACTCTAAGTGTTTGTAAGACTCGGGGCCTATGGCCATTCCGTATAAGTTGTTATGATATGAAACAAAGTACTACACGGGACTAAGTGCTACGATGTGAGTCACCTCTAGAATCCGTGTGAGGCACCTCTTGAGTTCATATGAGTATGTCCAAGGGCTTAGTGCCAAATTATCCAAGGGCGTAATGCCAATCTATTTAAGGGCTTCATGCCACTATGTTTAAGGGCTTCCTGCCGCAATGTTCAAGGGCTTTATGCCACTCTATTCAAGGGCTTACAGCCATTATGTTTCAAGACATTATGTTTCAAGCCGTTATGTTTCAAGACTGGGCTTAAGGCCGTTATGAAATTAGTACAGAATCAGACTAACTATGTGTGCGCTTTCATATGCATTGATCTATTATGTTTCAAGTTAAGCATTGTTTTATTTAAGTATTATTATTCACTGAGCCTGGTTTACTCTGTGTTATGTCTGTTTCTGTAGGTAACCAACCAGGTGGTCAGTTCTAGCCATGACACCCGTTTTCTTTTGTCAACCTTCGTGTGCCGAGGCACTTTACGAGGCCACTTATTTGTGATGTTGTTAAGATGATTGGCCTACTTTTTGATTGCCCATCTAAGGTTGAATGTATATAACTTCAATGGTTTTGTATACGCCCAATTTTAGGGCTGGGCTGGGATTGTATATGTGTATGTGTATAACTACAGCTAAAGGATATTTTTGGACTTTATCTGCTTATTCTGCTGTATGTGATCTTGGCATGGTGTTAGTAGCTCAATGGAGTTGTTTGTCTCATTGTTGTTTTTATAGTTAGTGCTTCCGACAAGGCCCCGTATGTTATGTATACCAGATTAAATGTCCGTTTCTGAATAAGTCATGCCCAAACTTTTAGGGGCAAGTTTAGGGAGTGACAAGTGGTATCAGAGCACGAGTTGCTATCTCACACACGGATCCATTGAGTTTTAGGGTGTCTAGAAAAGATTTAGGCATCATGCATGACACCCTGAAAGTATAGAAGCGATCGATGGAAACGTTATATGAACTTTGATAATGCTAACAATTTTAAATTATGTCTATTGTATATAATTAATTGTTGTGTAGGCTATGGTGAGGACAAGGATAGAAGATGCGGAAGATACTACTTTTGCACGGTTGGATAGGATGGAGAGAATGATTATGGAAATGGTGAAAACCCTACGGCAACAACAGCAATAGCCTTAACAATAACCGCCACCGCCATAGGTACCTCCACCGGTAGTACAAGATTTCCATGCTGAAGACCGGACCATTACCCTTACTAAGGAGTTTAAAAAGATGAAACCGCCATCCTTCAAAGGAGGAATAGAGCCAATGAAAGCAGAAGCATGGGTATTGGGAATAGAGAAATTATTTGAAGTGTTCCCTTGCACCGAAGCTCAAAAGGTATAACTGGCCACCTTTACCCTTGAGAACGAGGCACGGAGATGGTGGATGCTTACGAGAACTATACATCAAGGATTGACATGGGACAGGTTCTTGAAATTGTTTTATGATAAATATTTCCCTCAAAGTATGCGAGATAAGAAGGTGAATGAATTTGAAACTCTCAGACAAGGGAACAAGATTGTTGTTGAATATGAAGCCCAATTTGTAGAGCTAGCCCGGTTCGCGCCTCATATGGTAGACACGGATTATAGGAAGGCACGAAAATTTGAAGGGGGATTACGGGGTGCTATTATGGACCGAGTCAATATGTTAAAGTTGCCTACCTATGTAGATGTGTTGGAGAGGGCCGTCATAATGGAAGGAAATATTGCTGCACAATATCGAATTTCTGAATGGAAGGGGAAAAGACAAAACAACCAATGGTCAAAGGGGTCAATTACTCCACCAAACAAGAAGCAAAATTCAGGGACTTCAAATGCTTCTACCCCTAGTCAGGATCCAATTCCTGTATGTGTGGAGTGTGGAAAGAAGCATCGGGGAATATGCTATCGGAAGTCTAGAGCCTGCTTTCAGTGTGAAAAAATGGGTCATGTGATAAGGGATTGCCCTCAGAGGAAGCAGCAACAAAATGGCAACAAGACTACTACCAGTTCAGCGGGGTCTGCACCAACTACCAACACCAAGGCACCAGCCAAACTGACTAACAATAAAGATACCGTGATATAAGGCAGGGT
This sequence comes from Camellia sinensis, assembly GCF_055761805.1. NCBI lineage: Eukaryota > Viridiplantae > Streptophyta > Magnoliopsida > Ericales > Theaceae > Camellia > Camellia sinensis. The sequence continues at coordinate 195,055,629 of NC_138965.1, forward strand.
GTTTGCATTAGTTCCGGGTGATGTGCAGAATACGGCAACGGTGGTGTCAGGTATATTTATGGTTCACGGTCATTCTGCTTGTGTATTATTTGATTCTGGCTCTACCCATTCTTTTGTGTCAAAACTATTTGCTCCTAATTTAGAGAAATCTGAGGAGGTATTATCCTATATGCTATGTGTATCCTCACCTTTGGGGGATTCTATGATCTGTACCTCTGTATATGTCGCTTGTGAACTCCACCTTGGAGATATTCGGGTATATGCTAACCTGTTACCTCTCGACATGATGTATTTTGATATTGTTTTGGGAATGGACTGGTTGAGTGAATATGGTGCAACTATAGACTGTCTGACTAAGCAAATTAGTTTTCACCCTCCGGGTCAATCAGAGTCTAAGGTTCAGGGGCAGGAAGTGACTTCTCCACCTTATTTGATCTCTACAGCAAGGGCTTGTAAATTAATTCAGAAAGGGTGTTGGGGGTATTTATGTAGTGTTTTGGAGGGGCAAGTGGTGAATGGGAATACCAACATGATCCCAGTTGTTTGTGAATTTCCGGATGTCTTTCCAGAATAGTTACCAAGGCAGTTAATAGATCGTGAAATTGAGTTTACAATTGACGTAGCACCGGGAACTCAACCCATTTCTAAGACTCCGTATAGAATGTCACCAGTCGAGATGAAGGAATTGAAAATTCAATTGCAAGATTTGGTGGACAAAGGATTCATCCGTCCAAGTGTGTCTCCGTGGGGAGCACCAGTTTTGTTAGTGAAAAAGAAGGATGGAACACTCCGGCTTTGTATCGATTATGGAGAACTTAATGAGGTAACAATCAAGAATAAGTATCCATTGCCAAGGATCGATGATTTATTTGACCAGCTTCATGGGGCACAAGTCTTTTCCAAAATCGATCTACGGTCCGGATACCATCAATTAAAGGTCAAAGCTGATGATGTCGAGAAGACAGCTTTTCGAACCCGATATGGTCATTATGAATTTCTGGTTATGCCCTTTGAAGTGACTAACGCCCTAGCAGCCTTTATGGATTTGATGAACTGCGTCTTTAAGCCCTATTTGGATGAATTTGTGGTGGCCTTTATTGATGATATTCTAATTTATTCAGACAATGCAGAAGCTCACGAGAATCATCTTCTCTTGATCCTTCAAACCCTCTGGGAAAATAAATTGTATGCAAAGCTAAAGAAATGTGAATTCTAGCTACTAGAGGTGGCATTTTTTGGGGCATGTTATCACAAAGGAAGGAGTTTCTGTTGATCCACACAAGATTGAGGCGATCGTGAATTGGCCAACTCCCACGAATGTGATTGAAGTGCGTAGTTTTATGGGGTTAGCCGGCTATTACAGGTGGTTTGTTCAAGATTTTTCCAAAATTGTTGTGCCGTTTACACAACTGACTCGAAAGGGAGTTGCATTTGAACGGTCAGAAGAGCGGGAATTTGCTTTCCAAGAATTGAAGATAAGATTGACTACAGCACCACTGCTAGCCTTACCATCCGGTACTGAAGGGTTTGTAATCTACAGTGATGCTTCCCATAAAGGACTTGGTTGTGTACTTATGCAAAATGGCAGAGTTATCGCTTATGCTTCTTGTCAATTGAAACCCCATGAGAAGAATTATCCTACGCATGATCTTGAGTTAACAGCAGTAGTCTTTGCTTTAAAGATATGAAGACACTATCTGTATGGCATTACTTGCGAAGTGTACACTGACCATAAAAGTCTCAAATACCTTTTTACTCAAAAAGAGTTGAATATGCGGCAGCGACGGTGGTTGGAACTTATTAAAGATTATGATTTGCAAATCCATTACCATTCTGGCAAAGCCAACACAGTTGCGGATGCGCTTAGTCGAAAAAGTATGGGGACTTTAACAAATTTGGTTACAGGGCAAAAAGAATTAGCAGATGAATTGGCTAAAATGGAAGTGGACCTCGTATTACATGGACAGGGAGCTTTAATGGCAGCAGTAATGGCCCAACCAACCTTATTTGAGGAAATTAAATTGCATTAGATGGAAGATGAAACTCTAAGGAAGATATGTGATGAGTTAGGAACCAAGTCGAAACCGAGATTTAGTTTGGTAGATACGGTGCTCAAATTTCAAAACTGAGTATGTGTCCCCAATATGTTGAACCTTAAGCAAAAACTGATGGAAGAAGCACATACCTCAAGATTTTCAATGCATCCAGGGAGTACCAAAATGTACTGAGATTTGAAACAAAATTTTTGATGGCCAAGTATGAAGAAGGAGATCACGGAGTTCGTCTCGAAATGTTTGCAATGCCAGCAAGTAAAAGCAGAGCATCAGAGGCCAGCAGGGTTGCTACAGCCCCTTCCAATCCCAGAATGGAAGTGGGAACATTTGATCATGGATTTCGTTGTGGGGTTACCACGGACTCCTCGAGGTATGAATTCAATATGGGTCATTGTAGACCGATTAACTAAGTCCGCTCACTTCCTACCAGTAAAGACTCAGTATAATGCAGATAAACTGGCGGTAATTTATGTGAATGAAATTGTGAGGCTTCATGGTGTTCCGGTCTCAATTGTGTCAGATAGGGATCCGAAGTTTGTTTCCAGATTCTGGCAAAGTTTACAAGAAGCCATGGGTACAAAATTAAAGTTCAGCACAACTTTCCATCCTCAGACTGACGGTCAATTTGAGAGAACGATACAAACGTTGGAAGATATGCTCCGAATGTGTGTTTTAGATTTTCAAGAAAGTTGGGAAACACATCTACCGTTGGTAGAGTTCGCATACAACAATAGTTACCACTCAAGTATTGAAATGGCACCTTATGAAGCTCTGTATGGAAGACCGTGTCGTTCTCCCGTGTGTTGGGCTGAAGTTGGGGAGAAATCCTTACTCGGACCTGAAATTGTTCAGTTGACCACTGAAAAGGTTAAACTTATTCGGGAAAGATTGAAAACTGCACAAAGTAGATAGAAAAGTTATGCGGATAACCGACGAAGGTATTTGGAATTTGAAGTGGATGGTCATGTCTTTGTGAAGGTAACTCCGATGAAAGGACATCCAAGATTCGGAAAAAGGGGTAAGTTAACACCCCGTTATGTTGGTCCCTTCCAAATTTTGGAAAGAGTGGGTCCGGTGGCTTACCGGGTTGCCCTTCTACCAAATATGAGTCAAGTACATAACATGTTTCATGTCTCTATGCTTCGCGGGTATCTTGCAGATCTATCTCATGTTATTGTTTATCACCAAATTGAGCTAGATGACAAGTTAAATTACAAGGAAAAACCAATTCGAATTCTGGACTAGCAAGTGAAACAGTTACGAAACCGAGAAATTCTAATGGTAAAAATTGAGTAGCAAGAACACTATGGAACCGACGCAACTTGGGAAAGAGAAGAGGAAATGCAACACCAGTATCCGCATCTGTTTCTACCCTAAGGTAAAATAAGTTTGAGGGACCAAACTTATTTAAGGGGGGAAGAGTGTAATAACCCGACCCTCGTACATGTTTTCTGATTTTTGATATATGTTCAGTCCCTGTTTTGTGCTTTTGGAATGCTTATTGTGAAATCCTATGAGAAATTAAGGTTAAGTAAGTGAACCCCATGTGTAAGGATGCCTATCTGTTTAATAAGAAAAGTATCTGTTGCAACTATAAAGTTTGAATCAGAAATTAGAAGCCTTGGGGGCTTAAGTATTTGAAATTGAGTTCATATATGTGATCAGCATAATTTTTGGGTAATATTAAGCGTTTCTGTGAAATTTCAATTTCGGATGATTAAACGATTGAGTTTTGTCTTATTCATGTCTTATAGATATGTATAGATATGTATATGGGTTCTTGAACCATTTGACTCATGAATGTTTAGTTCAAAATATTCCCTGAGAGAGAAGGGGGGAAGAGGATAGGATCAAGGAGGAATTGAAAAAGATTGAAGCTCAAGGTAAGTTTAAATTCCCTAGTTCAACCCTCTTCTTTCATTTGAGGTAGAAATGCCTTGATGTTGTTGTATGATCTAGAGTTGTAATGGAGATTTTGAGTGTAGATGTTGAATGATGGATAAGATAATCTCACCACTTGAGTGTGTTAATCTAACTTGAACCATCTAGTAAGAAAATACATCTTGTCTCCTTAATTATCAAGTTTGTATACATGCTTAAGATCATGACCTTGTGTAGCTATGTTATACGTGTGTGTAGTAAAGAACCTCAAGGAATGGAATTATGTTTTTGAATTTCAAGTTGTCTTAAATCACCTTGAGTTGAATTTCATAGTTGTATCTCTTACTTACATGCTTTTTGAACCATGAATTAGCAAATGAATGATCTATTTTAGACCTCTTTAATATGTACCAAGAGTTGAACCATGTAAGAAATTCGGACTGAAAAATGCAGAATTGCCGCACGTGCGGGGGTTGTGGCCGCACGTGCGGAAGAATGAGGAATTTTGGGGTTGGGTCCTGCCTAAAAGGCACGTGCGGAGGAATTTGCCGCACGTGCGGGGGAGCTTGCCGCACGTGCGGGGCTCACAGCCGCACGTGCGGCCCATGCTAAAAAACATGGGTTGCTCCGTTTTTCGTGTAGGACCCTCTAATATTGTCTGAATATATATTTGATGCCTTTTCGATATTTATAAATTCCTTCGAAGTAAAGCGAAACAGAAAGTAATTTCATATGAAAGATGAACTAAATTGTAAGTTTTGAATGTGTGCAGGGCACACTCCGGGAGGAACAAGCACGTCATCACGACACTGTGAGTAGTAGTGCGCGTCACATATAGTTAATGATTGTCATTAGCATTCTATTAACGCATGACTATTATGTATGTAACTATGTGAATGAAGCCAAGCATGAAAAGAAATAAAGGAAAGAATGAAATACTTTCACATGACTCTAAGTGTTTGTAAGACTCGGGGCCTATGGCCATTTCATATAAGTTGTTATGATATGAAACAAAGTGCTACACGGGACTAAGTGCTACGATGTGAGTCACCTCTAGAATCCGTGTGAGGCACCTCTTGAGTTCATATGAGTATGTCCAAGGGCTTAGTGCCAAATTATCCAAGGGCGTAATGCCAATCTATTTAAGGGCTTCGTGCCACTATGTTTAAGGGCTTCGCGCCGCAATGTTCAAGGGCTTTATGCCACTCTATTCAAGGGCTTACAGCCATTATGTTTCAAGACATTATGTTTCAAGCTGTTATGTTTCAAGACTGGGCTTAAGGCCGTTATGAAATTAGTACAGAATCAGACTAACTATGTGTGCGCTTTCATATGCATTGATCTATTATGTTTCAAGTTAAGCATTGTTTTATTTATGTATTACTATTCACTAAGCCTGGCTTACTCTGTGTTATGTCTGTTTCTGTAGGTAACCAACCAGGTGGTCAGTCCTAGCCATGACACCCGTTTTCTTTTGTCAACCTTCGTGTGTCGAGGCACTTTACGAGGCCACTTATTTGTGAAGTTATTAAGATGATTGGCCTACTTTTTGATTGCCCATCTAAGGTTGAATGTATATAACTTCAATGGTTTTGTATACGCCCGATTTTAGGGCTGGGCTAGGACTGTGTATGTGTATGTGTATAACTACAGCTAAGGGATATTTTTTGACTTTATCCACTTATTCTGCTGTATGTGATCCTGGCATGGTGTTAGTAGCTCAATGGAGTTGTTTGCCTCATTGTTGTTTTTATAGTTAGTGCTTCTGACAAGGCCCCGTATGTTATGTATACCAGGTTAAATATCCGTTTCTGAATAAGTCATGCCCAAACTTTTAGAGGCAAGTTTAGGGAGTGACAGACAGCGAGATGAAGGGAATGGCGAACAAATTGGCAGAACTGCAAATGGTCGTCAATTTCGTAGTGTAGAACAACGTCATACAGCCACCATTCCCGTTACAAGATACGCCAATTCTAGCGGCCAAGAAAGATGCCCGAAAAGGGGGACAGAAAACAGTTCCTGCAGTCCCTCAGCACGACATGATTAAGGGACATTTTCACCGGCCTTCGCGGGAGGTCGGGCATGAAGAATCAATGAGGAGAGAATCCCAGAAGACATGTCGAACCAAAGAAGCCTGCACCAAAGAACATCGGGATGTTCAGGCAAAGGAACTCTATTTCGACACCAAAAGGACTCACAATGACACTGGAAGTAGCGCACCAAAGAGGCTAAAATCCGGTGATAGCCGAGCTCCTGGATGGACCAAGGAGGATCTGAGGGATTACCTCCAGAGGAAGCGAGAAGATGCCGAGGTAATCTCTCCGGTCAAGCCGAGAACACCATTCTCAGTAGAGTTGGACAAATTTGAGGCCCCGAAAAGGTTCCATATGTCGATATTCCAAATATATGACGATATGTTGGACCCCAACTTTCACGTCGACTTGTACCTGAACTCAATGGCACTAATACCGGGAACGAGTCGTTGTTTTGCAAGGTGTTGCCCTCGTCCTTCGAGAAAATTGCATCGGACTAGTTTCACAAGTTGCTGAAAGGAACTATGAAAAGCTGGGAAGGCCTGGCCAAGATGTTTGTGGCTAGGTTTGTGATAAACAAACTACAGCCATTAAGGGTGGACTCCTTGATGGCTCTGAGAATCAGTGAGGATGAAAGCCTTAGGGCCTATGCCAAGAGGTACTATGAGGTGTTCAACCGAATACTAGGGTGCAACCAAGAGGTGGCGGTCGTGTCTTTTAAGAACAGCATGAACGATGATTGTCTACTTCGAAAATCATTGGCAAAGACACTGCCAAAAAGTATGGAGGAACTCATGGCCAGAATTGAAAAGTATGTGAGGGTCGAGGAAGACATATCGGGGACAAAGGCGTTGAAACAAGAGAAAAGAAACGGCTCGCCGAAGCAAGGCCTAGCTAACACTGGGTACAACAAGCAAGAGATAGGATTAAGGGCTGCGCAGGCAATCACAACCGTATTTCGAATCCCGGTTTACAAAGTCTTGGAGAAAATTCGAAATCAATCCTATTACAGAGCACCAATAAGGGTTCCGGACGAATTTATGGGAAGAAGCCTTGGCAAACACTGTGCTTACTATAATGAAGATGGACATCTGACTCAGGGGTGCAGAGCCCTGAAGGCACATCTGGAAGACCTGGTAAGACAAGGTCATTTAAGGGACCTTGTAGACAAGGCCAGGACAAGGAAAGAGCAAGCAAGACTACCTCAGGCACCGGCAACACCGCCTCCTCCAGCGCCACAACCGTAGGCAAACAGACCTCGAGTGATCAATGTGATTCACTCGAAGGTCAATGAGAATGAAATACGTGAGGAGACTCAGAAGGTAAAACACTTGAAGAATGTGTACCAGGTCCAGCAGAAAAAACCTAGGGCAGACGAGTGCTAGGGACCAGTGGTGTCCTTTACTGAAGATGACCTAGAGATGGTGCAACATCTTGTCATGACCTAAACCCGTCCCTGTAGGTTTAGCACCGTAACCGGCCAGTAATCCGTGGATTACCAAAGGCCTCTGAATAGATTAGCAAGTAATGAGGGGCTACGGAAGCAATAATACAAAATAGTCAAGGTCCAATAAGCTGTGATAACGTACATGGGACAGAACATTTCAAAACTTATATATATATATACATAAACATGCCAGTCCAGATACACAATATTTACAAGGTATTCACGGATTGTACTTCCCAAGACCTGACTTTACAGAACATACACAAGACTAGCATGAATACAAAAAAAAAAAAAAATAGCCATGGCTTTAGGCTTCGTTCGGAACCTCCTCGGGAGGCATAACAGTTGGCTAACAAAAATAGAACAGAAGCCATCAACTCGGGCCCTGGTCATGTCCTGGCTCACCTATATACATAATATAAACTGTGAGCGAAAGCCCAGTGAATAATAACAGAGTAAAGGGTTTCAATGAATGAGTTCGCATAGATTCAGAAATCATAATTCAGTTTCATATCAAAATCATAGTTTATCCAGATCATATACAGTCAGAAATCATAAGTCATGATTAAGTTTACGTGATACATCCATTAGCATTAACAGAATAGAATAGAACATAACGTATACATGTGGGTTACGAATAACCAGTTCCATAAAGGAACCTCTGGATCCGGGTAACAGAACAGAACAGAAGCTGAGCCTCCGTGACAGGGCCTTCGGTACGGGTAACAGAATGCAGACGAAAATAAGTTCCATAAAGGAATCTCCGATACCGGGTAACAGCTAACAGATATCACATGATGCTAAGGATGTCACGAATATATATAAGAAATTAAACAATCATTTATTGTACAGAATATATCATTTCGAAAAACAGATCTTGTTTTATCACATAGAAAATAGATACAGTTGAACATAACTTTACTAGATTATTACTCACAGTTGGCCTCGAGACAAACAGACGGAGCAGGTTAGTCAGACAGGACGCGACACGTGACCTACATAACACATAACAGATACAAACTTGAAACACACGTTCTAATTGTACAAAACTTATTTCGTTGACTCTAAGTGTGTTTCTAATCTCTTATCCTTATTATGGGGTCTTAAACATGGCCTAGGAATGCCTAGGATGGAATGAGGATGCAAAAATGCCTTAAAAACCATTTCACAAATTTTGCTGAAGATAAGGTCCACACTCGAGCGTGGCTTTCCCCGCTCGAGTGGACATGCAGAAAATGGATCTCCGTTCGAGAGTGTACTTCAACTCTTGAGCGGACTGCAAACTAATGAAAAAGTGCTGGATGCATGAAATTCACACTCGACGGGCGCTCGACCCCCGCTTGAGCGTGTGACACAGACCCTCGCTCGAGCATGTTTTCCCCCGCTCGAGCGGACTGTGAAACACACAAACTTCTGGGTATACGCATTTCACGCTCGAGTGTCACTCTCGCCGCTCGAGCGGAAGTGCATGTACTCAGGCTTCACGCTCGAGCGTGAAAGTCCCCGCTCGAGCGTGGGTCAAATTTCTTGAAAATCCAAATTGACCTCCAAACATGAAATTCGACCTTCAACCATCCAAAACTCATTTTTCTGGGCCAAATCTTTGGAAAATACTTAATAACTCATAGAACAACATGTTTGAAGAATTATTTCAAGAAATCATGCCCCAAGAGTAAACCAATTTGTGCAAAATCAACATGGACTTTATGAATATGCTATTAATTCAACATGCAAGAACCTCTTTGAATTCAAACATTCCAAAACATAACCAAACTTAATAATTTGATGGAAAATAAGTTGAATGGCTATAATATGAGTGAAATTGACACATGCATGGAAGAAATCTTAGAATTCCAACTCAAAACATGGAAATTTGTGCATGCATGCATGGATTCCTTAGAAGGACAACTCAAGTGCTATGAATTACACATGCATGTATGTATTGAGCTTCAATTCACCAATCTTAGCTTAAACCTAACATGAGTCCATTTAATTCACTAGAATTCTTACATTAACAAATCACAATTTTGTTATATACTTGTTTCGTTTTATATATTTATATATGAACTGTTTTTTTCTTCTTCTTTTTTTAAGAAGAAAAAATGTAACTTGGAAAGTGCAACTATTTGAAGAAACTACAATGACAAAACGAAGAACCAACATGGGTTAATATATATATATATATATATATATAAAATTTAAATAAATAAACTAAAGTAAATGAACTAAAATAAAATAAAATAGATAGAATATTTTAAATAAGAACATATAAGCTGAAATAAAACTTACAATTGTTTAAATTAACTTACAATCGTTTACTGGAAGTAATCAGAAAATACAGAATTGTTTACTAGAAGTAACTGAAAAATACAGCTTCTACTTGCATCCATTAAAACTGAATTTTAAAACAGCAAACTAAAAATTTTACAGAAACTGAGAGAATTTGCGAAAGAAAATTGTGAACTCTTTCCCACTCTGAATTGGCCTTGATTGAGGAGCTTCTTTTATAGGCAAAGTGGATAACTGTTAAGCTTGTGAACTTGGAACTATGAGGCCTATGACTGGAGCTGTGAGGCTTGTGACTTCAAAACTTAGAAAATTCTGTGAAACTTGTGACTTCTGAAAAGCTTGAAAATAAGAGGTACATGGGTGCTGAGAGCATCTTTCTGTGACCGAGAACTTTTTTACTCTTTTTTTTTTTTACTTATAGTGAGGGAATGTGACTGCACAGTTATATATATATATATATATATCAGCATTTTTTCTCAAAGTAAGATCAGTGACTGAAGTTGATGTACATATATGGAATCCAATGACCTTTTTAGGCATATGGTTCTTGAGCATCTTGGAATTGTGGACCATATGGATCATGACTGGTTGAGGCTTCAGAGGAGGCTAAATCATCCGAGGCTTCATCTTCAATTTGTGACTTTGCTTGGGCCATCAATAATTTGGCCATTTGGATGAATTCATCACTAGAGGTTGACTTGGGCTTTGCTTTGGGCTTGGCCTTGGATGACTTGGATTTGGAAGGTTCAATGCTGGTTGATGGGCTTCCAAGCCTGACTGTAGTGAGAGGAAATGGGCTTCCTTGTGTGACTGAAGGATTTGGGTTTTGCTGAGACTTAACCATTGCAGGAGTTGGGACATGAATGTTAACTAGAAATTCCTGCTGGACTTGTTCAATAATACGATGGGCTTTGAATGCATCCCACCATTTAACAAAATGTTGTCGACTGACTATGCTATTGGATAGATTGTATTGCCATTTAAAAATCTAAGGGACTTTATATTTGGCCATGAAATGGAGTAACCAAGGAAAATGACTTTTATGCTGGCTGAGCTTGTAAATGGAAGAGAAGTAATTGACTTGTTCTATTAACTCAGAAGGGATGATTTCTGGCATGGCAACATGCTGTGACCACCATCTCAGGAACTAAGAAGGAAAATCTGATTTGAATTTGTGGTCAAATGAGAAAAACCAAGAATGACTATATGACTCATTTTGATCTAGGAGAATTTTGAACTAAGCATCAATGTGATCATAATAACTATATTGCATATCATGGTTGGGAAGGTCATGTAGCTGAAAAGGGACACCCCAATCTTCTATGGAAACAATATTATGAATGTACAAGGAATGATATATGATTTTACTAGTCTGGACTCGATCATAGATAGGTTTAATGATGATTGACTTATGATAGAAAAGAATATCCTTATAAAAGGTTATTCACTTATTGGGATAAGAAGGAATGAAATGCCATCCATTAGGGAAATACGATTTGACTAATTCAAGGACATTGTGGATATTTTTGTGGATTGGTTCTTTGTAAAAAAGATTGAATGACTGTTTAAGAACATAATCTGTTGTTGGGGTAGAGTTGTTAGGAGGCATTGGCGTAATTGACTGGCAGACAAAAGGGTCTGAAGCCAGAGCCGAAGTGTAACTAGGTTTAGGAATATTACCAAGAATTTGGTATCGGTTGACTATATCAATTGGAGATGCAACAATGGGTTGACTGGATGACACAATGGCAAGAGGTTTTGTAGTAGGTTTGTGGCTTGACATCTATAAGAAAAATGATAGAAGTAGATTAGTATCCACTGAGGACATCTAATCTATCCATATGAAAGTTAACTAGATTAGTGTAATGTGCAATGAAATTACGATAACTTCTAATCTGATTGAACTGAAGGTAAGGGTCTTAATGAAAGTAAGGGTCATTTTGTAGTGACTTTAAATATGATATTTTAATCTTATAATATCGAATAGTTTTGCGATATCTTGTGACTTGTAATCTGTGTGTAGAACAATAAGGAGTAGGCATGATGAACTATCCCCCCTGTAAAAATTCTTGGGTAAGGAAATCAGGGATAGAATTTTGATTATCAGGAATATATTCAATATCAAAATAAAAAATACTTCAAATGGATTTTCATCGAGCAAAAATATGTTTACTAGCAATATTTTGAACATCTTTTTTCAAAACATATTTAGTACTTTTGCAATCAACAAGTAATAAGAAATTTTGATTTAAAATGTCATCTTGAAATTTACTAATACATAAAACAATAGATAAAATTTATTTTTTAATAGTACTATAATTTTTCTGTGCTTTGTTCCAAACACCAGAATGAAAACAAAAAATTTGTTCAGATGATTGGGGAGTGACTTTCTGAAGGAGAATGCCACCATAACCAACATCAGAAGCATCAATCTGAATAATTTTGAATGAATTTTCAGTAGGAATGCCAAGACAAGGCAAGATCTTGACATATTTTTTGACTTGTTGAACAATAGCAGTATGAGTAGAAGACCAAGGAGAAGGATTATTTTTCAACCTATCAAAAAGGGATTGACAAGTTTTCCTAAGGTCTTTGTAAAATTCAGCAATGTAATTTAAGGAACCTAAAAATCATTGTAACTGGGCTTTGTCTAAGATTTCATCAGGGAACTTAGAAGCAAACTCAATAGATCGACTGATAGAAAGAATAGTACTTTAGTGGATATCATAACCTAAGAATCTAACTTTAGTTTGATACAGCTTAATCTTAGGAACAGAAATGACTAGACCATTATATTTGATAATATGGAGAACGGAATTAAGATGTTTCCAATGTTCATTGAGTGACTTAGAGAAAATGAGGATATCATCTATGTAGACAATAGAAAAATTACGAAAGGGATTAAAAATTTCATTCATAATATTTTGGAATTCACTAGGAGCATTTTTTAATCCAAAGGGCATGACATTCCATTTGTAATGGCCAAAATGTGTAGTAAAGACAGTTTTATAGCGATCATCAGGATGAATTTGTATTTGCCAAAATCCACTTCTAAGATCTAATTTACTAAAGATGACAGTTTGACTAAGTCTTTTAATGAGATCTTTTTTTTTATTAGGGATTGGATAGCGTATCCATTCTAAAACTTTATTTAATGGTTTATAATTAATGACTAATCGTGGAACACCATACTCAAGTTCATCATTTTTATTAACATAAAAAGCAGGGCAAGACCAAGGGGATTTGCTTTTACTAATGATATTATTGGCAAGTAAATGATTAATTTCTTTTTTACACATTTCAACTAATTCATTATTCATTTGAATTGGGCGAGACTTAGTAGGGATTTGTTGTTCATTAATTTTTTTAATACAACGTAAAGTGACCACATGTTTTTTTTTTATGCCAGAAAGCACTAGGTAAAGTAGAGCAAACTGTGGTTTCTAACTCTGTTTTAAATTTGTCAATTTTTGATATGAGAATTGGATTAGTTAATTGAGTTTCAATTCGTTTATACTTGACTTCTTCTTTAAGGAATTTAAGTTGTTTGGTTAATCAATTAATAGATTGAGAAATGGAACATTCTTTTAATTGATTTAATTCTTTGATCTCAAGAGGAGACATAAATTTAAAAGTTATAGTGTGACCAAAAGTTTGCGTTGTTATTACATCATTAGTAGTACTGAATGGATATAATAAAAAGATAAATGGAGTGCCTAAAATGACTTTATCTGTTAAATTTCGAACTAAAACAAATGATGTTTTAAAACAAACATTATTTTGACAAATATGTGTAGACACCCCATTTTTGACCGACCTTACGACTCAGACGTCATTGTTTGTGCACGCAATGATTATGCATGTTTGTGCTCGTTTTGAGTACCCGAAGATCTCGGCTGTGCGCCTTGTCTTTGAGCCTCTAAACCCTCTGTGTTTTGGCCTGGTTTTTGGACCATGCCTTGGTGCCTTTGCCTAGAGGAAGAGAGAGGCCTGTAGGCCACTTTTTGTAGCTGTAGGCTACTTTTCCCTCTTGTAGGCCACTTGCGGTGGCCGGTAGGCTAGTTTCGGGAGCTTCCGGCTGAGTGCCTTGTCTTGGGGTCTCTTAGATCCCTTCCTTTTGGTTTGTTTTTGGATCATACCTTGTTAACCCTTGCCTAGAGGGAGAGGAGGGCTTGTTGGCCACTTTTGGTGGTTGTAGGCCACTTAAAGTGGCCGGTAGGCCAGTGGAAGTGTCCTACAGCCTTTTTTCTATTTTTGCAGATATTTTTAGATATTTTGAGCCAGCTGTGGCTCATTGTTCCATCCTCCATACACGTGTATGGAGGGATAAAGGCAAGTTTCAAGCTTGTCAAGCAAGCTTTTGCTTGCATTACTTATATAAGGGAAGATCCCTCTCCCTTTCTAGAGATTCAGATTTTTTAGAAGCAAAATTCACTCTCTCTCTAGAATTCTCTCTCTTTCTCTCTCTCTCTCTCTCTCTCTCTATATATATATATATATATATTTGTGCTTGAAAGTGCTTGAAAGTGGGAATTCTTGGTGCATTTGCAAAGGGACTCTTGATCAAACACCTCTACCTTGAGACTAAGGTGCTTGGAAGTCTTATTTGAGCTCTTAAGGGCTGATTTTGCCTCAAAAGTTGCTGGTTTTGTAGTTGTGCTTCAAGGGTGAGTAATTTCCTCTTTTAAGCTTATTTTTGTACACAAGCTTAGCCACCTTTGCATGCTATTTTAGGCCTTACTTTCAACTACAAAAACCTTTGTTTCTAAGTGCTTAAAATGGTTGTTTGAGGCCTCTTTGGTGGGGGTGTTTTACCCTCTTGTGTGCCTTATTTGCTTAAGCTTGGTGCCATCTTTTAAAGCTTTAGAGGCACCTTTTTTTGGCCTTTCTACCACTGAAACTCAGAGGAATTTCAGTGGTAGAAACCATGTTTTAAGGTCTAGAGTAGGAGGGGGTGGCCTCCCCTCCTTGCTTCTTGGTTCCATGTCTTGTTGGCCTCATACTTGAGCATATTTTTTTAGCATGTGTTGGCTTGATCTCAGCATATTTTTGGTCTTATTTTAGTATGTTGTAGCTCTGTTTTGGCTTGGTTGAGTCACCTTATGCATACTTCATACACTTGTAGTGTAATCCTATTCACTAGCCTAACATGCTTCATGTCTTAGCCTATTGTTCTAGCTTGTTTTGGCTCCACTCCAGCATTTTTTTGGCCATTATTTAACATCCTTCAACTTTGATTTGGTTGGTTGGATCACCTCTTGCTTGGTTCTTGCACTTGTAGTGTAATCATGCTCCTTAACCTAGGGTACTTGGTGTTTTGGCCTTTCATTCTAGCTTGTCTTGGCTCTACTCCATGCATGTTTTGGTATTATTTTGACATACTTTAGGACTGTTTTGAGTGTTCTTGGCCTTTTGGAGCTTGCTTTGTATAGCTATGGCATAGATGGCTTCACTAGTCTTGAGTTTTGAGACCACTAGCATGCTATATTTGTGATGTGTGCATGATATGGTTTCATTTGATATGTAATTTCAAAGCATAAACTTCTTCCATACTCTCATGTTTATCACTCTTTCATTGTGTTTAAGAGTTGTGCCCTTATGCCTTGTTTGTGAGCTAATACGAGAGCATATCTTTCTTGCCATCCATGTTGCAAGTCTAGCATGTTTTTGCTACCATTTTGACCTGCCATAGGTCTGTTTTGAGCGCTTAAGGTCATTTGAGCATTGCTTAGCATGGTTGTAGTGTAAAGCCCTTGACTAGCTTTGTATTTCAAGTCTCTTGGCATGCTTTATTTGAGCTATTTGCATAATATGGCATCATTTATCATGGTATTTCAGAGCATATACTTCCATCATGCACTCATATATATCACTCTTTAAGTGCTTTTAAGAGTTGAGCCTTATGCCTCATTTATGAGCCAACGCATGAGCACGCATTTCTTGCCTTTCATGCTATCATCTCAGCACATTTTGGCCACTGTTTTGGCATGTTTAACCTCTGTCCAGGGTTGGTTTGGTCATTTAGGCTTAGTATTGTATGCCTATAGTGTTATGCTCTTTGTCAGTTTCGATGCCTTCGATTCCAAGCATATCTTGCATGCATCGTTTTCATGTTTCGATGTCATTTAGCATACTATTTCAGTGCTGGAATGTATAGCATTGCATGCCATCTTTCATTTGTTGTATCACTTTGAAAGAGGTCTTAAGCCCTTTGTTGGTTTGAGCACGAAATTGAGGCGTTCATGCTCAACAGCGTGATGCTTCTTTCATGCTCAAGAAGCTTGTGGCTTGGTCAGTCTTTCCAAATTAGAGGACTTCTCACTTTTGGATTTAACCAGTTAAAGGACATAGCGGTAATCTAAAACGAGTAAACAAAATGAATCAAAGTAAAACATGCCAAGATAACATGTTTGTATTGCATTGCATGTGTTTGGATCGGACGTTAATCCAAACACGAGAAATGAGAGACATTTCATACTTGAAGTGATGAAACGTGCCTCATTTCTTGGTCGCCAACACCCTTGATCGTGCATGATAGGGTGGAGGTTCATTGAGTCTTACTTATGTATTCATTAACATGCACACACTTGGCTTCTCAGTCATCATGCATTGCGATGCTTGGTAGATGGCCTGAGAGTCGAGTATCACACTCTTTTGAGCTTGAGAAATGATAAGGAGGGTGGTTGTACACACATACCCTGCAAATGCCTTGCTTTGCCCCTGTCGTACTCTGTTTGTAGCAAAATTGCAGTGTGCAAAAACAACTGGCCGATCGGCCAGAGGAAGTGGCCGACCGGCCACTTTAAGTGGCCTACAACCTCCTTAAGTGGCCGACAAGTGGCCTACAGCCTCCCCTAGTGGCCGACAGTTCACCAGCTTGAAGGTGGTTCAAAATGTTTCTTGTTCTAGAGTAGAAGCAGCTTGGGAATTGGTTTAGTGTTCAGGAATCAAAGCGAATGCAAACACAGGCAACCGGTGGCAAAGCGACGGATTTTCACGAGGAAGCAACCGAGCATGCATGCATTCCTCGCCCCATGGCTCTTTTTAACTACTTTGTTTAGCTAGTTAATTTGTCGATTTTGTAATTAATTAGTTAATGTACTTAACTAATTTGATTCATCTCTGTAATATTCTAATTAGCTTAGCATAGCTAGTTTCAATTCAACTGTGTTGTAATGATTAGCTTAATTAGCGTAGCTAGTTAGCTTATTATTTGGACCCTCCGTCAAGAGGGCAAATGTTGTAATAAGTGTGCATGTGTGTGTGCATGTCTTCTAACCCCATTTCTTTCTCCCTTTTACTTATCACCTTTTGATGGTTAGTTTAGGGCATATTTCAATTAGCATACCTTATGTTTTGCATGTGTGCATCATTCATTTGTCATGTATGCACCGGGCTCGGCGCATCATTCAAACTGCATTGTATTTCAATACCTATTTGAATACATGTATCAAAGTGTTCCATTCATATGCCATCTTAACTAGCCGAGCCTATTTTAGTTGCATTTTGCATGTGTTGCATTAGGCATCTTGTATAATTAGGATCATGCATTGATTTCTAATTGGTTTATGTTTTGGCTCGGAGTACACTGTAAGTGTTTATGCTGTAGCATCCTTGCATGCGTATAAGTGTTGCCATGTTTAGCATGCTTGCCATGAGGCTACTTGCTTAAATGATTAACTGCATGAATGCCTGTGAATGAAGGCTTCATTGCTGGAATTGGGATAATTCATTGATTGTGAGTTTTTAAGCCTACTTTGCGGAGTGGCAAATCATGTTTTTTTAAGCCCACTTGAGGGTAGCAAATCTGCGTTTTAACCTACTTGTGAGTAGCATCTTCAAACCATTTTTGAAAACAAACATGAGTTGTTTTGTTCCAAATCGAGCAATTTAGTCTATACTTGTATGCTGTGCGCATCACATAGTAATTCTAGATTAATAAACCGGAATAAAAATACATGTGTTTTCAAAAACAACATATCATTGTAGTAGAGGCCGATCTTTGATCGGGCGAGCGGGGGTGCTCATTTTAGGACCTTCCTCTCTTGTACCCAAGTTCCCGAACTGAGGCAACTTTGGTGATGACAGACACGTGGCCTTAGGCACGAGTCAGGGTTTCCTAAATTTTCCAAAATAAAATATTTAGGTGGCAACTTTGAAATCTCGCAAAGCAGTCCATGTTTGGCGCTTTTTGATTAAAATCGATTTTCCAAAACGATTTCCTGGATTTGGACTCTTTGGTGATTTATCAGTCTTATATTGCATTTTGTGATATTAGATTCAAAACCGTGATAGGAGTCCAAACTGTAGTAGCTATGAACCCAATCCGCACCCTCTCCGAAAGGGGGGCGCGCGGAGAGAGTTTTGGGCGGTCTATAATATGTACCTTTGATAATTTATATTTAATATGCATTTAACTTCCATTAGCAGAACTTAATTGTTCAGTAGATTTATAATAGTATTTGGTAGGGATTAAACCTTCTTGGATATAGTTTAAATTAGCACCAATATTAATTAATGCAATGACTTCTATTTCAAAATCATTAATAACTAATTTGACTTTTGAATGCCATTTTTGATTGTTAATTCGATTGATCATATTGAGGCGATTACTATCTTGATTATCATTGTCACTATTAGAGTGATTATCGAAGATGACACGATTGGGATCCTGACTAGAATTAGATTCATCATTAGAACTAGATTCATTAAATTTGTGGAAATCATTAAGACTTTTATTGATCTTTAATATGGAAATTTCTTCCTCTAAAGATTTGTCTTTAGTTTTTAATTCTTGAATAGTTAATTTAATTTGGTTAATCTCATTTTGTAAATCTTGTAAGGTTACTTCTTTATGTTTTTCCTTTTTAAATCGTTCAAAAGTTTTATTTAAACTAATAATTGGTTTTTCAGGACGAGGTTTTTTTTTATCTTTATTTATGAGTAAGGAATTTAACTTATTAGTATATTGTCTTTTTAATTCAGGATTTTCTAATTTACTAATTAATTTGATTAATGAATCTTCTTCTTATTGTGATTTACTAAGAACATTGACTTATTTACACCAATTATCATTACATCCTAATTCAATTTCATTGTCAATATTATCAGTAGGAGAATAATAGGTAGAAGTATCACTAGAAGGAATATCATCATTAGATGAATGACTTAATTGAACAGGAGATTAATTTGGAGTAGTGGTTAATTTAAATATGTCGAGTATTTGACTTTGGTATTCATCAGTAATTTGTAGTTGATTAAGCTTAGCTTTAAGTTTTTCTTTTACTTAACATTTATTAGAATAATGATCCTTTTTACCACAATTGTAATAAGTAACATCTTGAGTAGATTTTGACTTATTAGATCTTTTATGATATTTCTTATTGGGTTTAGTATAAAACTTATTAGGTGATTTGGTAGAGGAATATTTCTTTTTAGTATAGTATTTACGTGAAGATTTATTCTTATTATTTTTTGCATCGTGAATGAGCAACAGGAGGTAAACCATGTTGTTCACAAAAATTTCCTAATTCATATTTAGCTTTATGTTTGTCTTTAGCAGGTTTTTGACTAAGTTTTAAATCGATACACATTCTTAATCTTTCTTTTTGAATTGTGCTAATTATATCACCATAAGTTAAATTATCATATTCGATTATACCAATAGGTTGACTAAGGACGTCTCAAATTTTATGGGCAAAAAGACTAGGTAATCCATTAATAAATTTTTCTTTCCAAAATGACTTAGTGCTATCATCTCTAAGCATGACTCTAGAAGTAAAAATATCTTTATACCATCTAAAATCACTAAGAGTAGGACAGGTTAAATTACTAAGTTGATCATGGATATGAGAATGAATATTAGTCGGTGTACCAATAAAATGTTTTATGATAGTATAGATTAAAGTATTAATACCATCAGGTTTACTAGATCCTATATCTTCATCAAAAATGGGGAAATCATTTTCATCTAATTGAACAACAAGTTGAATAGATTCTCATTGGTCAGAGGTGAGATATTTATCCCACCAAGATTTGAGCATACTAGTAAATCCAGAAGTAATTAAAGTAACAATTTCTGATTGAGTGTGATAAGGATAATTAGTATGGTAACTATTTGCAACCATGGATAAATGATTTAGTTTTTGGAGAATTTGATGTTCACTAAGACCATTGATATTCCATTCATATAAATTTTTAGCAGAAACAGAAAATTGATTATTAATATTGGTTTCTTCAAATTGAAGATCTGGGGGTGTAGGTTTAGGATACCAATTCTTTGTAAGAGTAGTGGGATTAACTTTAGGTTATGTGATTCTATTAAGATTGGTGGTCAAGAATTGTTGGGTTAAGTGACTAATTTCATCATTTGATGTGTGGAGTCACTAGTAGGTTGAATAGGTGGTTGTTGTGTTAACACAGTAATTCTTTTGTCTGTAGAAGAGGCAGACATTTTATTAAATAATTTTTCAATGGCTTCAACAATAATATTATCTTGAGTAACTAGGCTTAACATTTTTCGAGTACTACGAAGATTAATAAAAGGTTTGTCTAAAGGTCTACTTGTAGAAGTATGACTCGTTGAATATTCTTCAAAAGAAGTTTCAATTTTATCTAATTGTTTCCCAATAGTTTTTAAACATTAATTAGTATAATTATTTTGTTCAATAACTTTTTTAACTTCAGAATCGTCACTAGGAAGCTTAAAAGGAGAAGCATGAACTATGGTACCCTTATGTTCAATTAGTATGGATTCTAAATGAGGGTGACTAGATGAAACAAAAGTATTAGGGGAAGTTTTCCATCTAGTTTTCATAACAATATTTACTTTTTGATAATACTTTTCTAAATAATTAAAGAAATTGATTTTAGTGTTGATTTCAGTCATAAATTTATACCTTTTCCTCGTAATTTTTGATTGTTGTGTTTCCATCATAATTATGTCTACAGGTGTGTCTTTTTGAATTATTTGCTTTAGATTTAAACTCGGCATAAAGTTTATTAAGATCATGAGTAAATGATTTATTTAGAGTTAATAGTTGTGGGTTGATAGGAGGAACAACTTCAAAATCAGTTTGAGTAGGTGAATCTTGTGATGTAGTATCTTTGTCATGAAGATGTGTTAGGGCTGAATAAACTGGTTTACTAATTTACGAAGTAGAGGAATTATCTGCTCCTTTTAATTTACTATGTGTAGTGTGCAAGTTTTGTGAGGAAGGTTCACAAAGGTGAAGTTTCCTGTCTTTTCGAGTAAATAAAGGGGTGGTAAAGATTTCATCATCTTCAGTATCAGTAGGGATACTAGAAGTACTATGGCGAGAAGATTGACTATGAGGTTTATTAAATTTAATATGCACAAAACCATTGGTGAATTGTTGAATGTGTTGAATATCCTCACTAGTGGAAGATTGTTGATTTTGGGAATAATTTTCATTAACTGTAACTCAATCATCAGGAAGAGTAATATCTTTCCAACAAATCATTTTTGGGACTGAAAAATTAGTTTCAGTAGTACTACCTTCGATGAGTAATGCTTGATCCTTTGGACTTTTGGTTAAACCTTGAACATTCAAATTAGTTTTAATACATTTGTAATAAATTCGATAAATTAAAGCAATGTTATGAACATTTTCTAACATATTAGTAAATGCACTAGACAATTGAATATTTAACGTTAAAACTTTTAACATATGAGGATCTCTAAGACTTAAAGTAAAATCAGGGAAATAATTGAAATGAACAGGTCCTTTATGAAGGCCTGATTCCATCATACCCATTAAACTATCATAATAATTAATAAAGGACTAAATGAACTAAAATAAAATAGATAGAATATTTTAAATAAGAACAAATAAGCAGAAATAAAGCTTACAATCGTTTAAATTAACTTACAATCGTTTACTGGAAGTAATAGGAAAATACATAATTTTTTATTGGAAGTAATTGAAAAATACAGCTTCTACTTGACCTGTTATCTATTGTATTCCAGACTCGGGTTGGTATGGTTTAGAATGGTTATTCATATCTTGTTTCCCTTGTCTCCCATTTATTTTGGTTATTGGGTTGTGGTTGTGTATTTGAAACAGGTTGGTTGTGTGTTTTTCCAAACCTGTGATGCCCAGATTTTGGCTTCTTCGCTCGAGCGAGCATTCTTGCGCTCAAGCGGGCTTCACAAATTTTGCTCCTCCACTGGAGCGGCTATTCTTGTGCTCGAGTGGGATTTGTTAACTTTCAGTAGTTTTGAAGTTCTGCAAATACTGAGAGAATGCATTGAACGCTCGTGCATCCAGTCTCACGCTCGAGCGGGGTCCCTTGTCTGCAAAAACTTCTGGAAAAGTGTATTCCACGCTCGAGCATCATTTCTTGCACTCGAACAGAACTTTGTGTCAGAAGCTCAAGCGTTACTTTCCACACTCGAGCGGACTGCATGTATAACAGTCCGAGAAGATGATGTTTTGTATCGCTTTTTCACTCCTCTCTCTCTAAAACCTTCCAGATCTACACTTTCTCCTCTAAAACTCACATTCTCTCTTTCATCTAGATCCATTGATCTTTTCACCCTAGTGCCTTTGAGAAAAAAGATAGAGTGCATCAAGATCTACATTTTGATCTGAATAGAAGTGTGTTTCGATGTTTTTGGAGCTTTTCTCTTGTGTGGTTCATCTTCTTCCTTTGAGGTAGGGATCTTTTTTGTAGCTTCATATGATATTTAGCTTAGTTATTTGTTTCTTGTGTAACAATGATGTGATTTGAGGGTGTTTCAAGCAAACCTAGGATTTGGGTATAATATGGAAAGAGGGTTTGTTTTGAATATGAAATAAATGATTGTGGGGTTTGAAAATGATGTTGTATTGTGTTTAATTTGATGATTTTGGCACTTGGTTAATATTTGGGAAAAATGGAAAATTTGCCCTAATAGGGTCAAATTATTATTTTGTATAAATAATTGAAATTGATATTGAAAATGTGAGATTGGAAGGGTATCGATATGAATGGTGGTATTGGTTATGTATTATTTCATTTTTTGGAAGTTTTGAATAAACTATCTGTCATGAGATCGTATATCTGTCTAGAAATATCTGTATTGTGCTATCGGTGGAGGATAGCTATGATTGTTGTAGAAATTGCATGTGGATTAGGTGAATTGAAACTAATCCCTTTTGTTTGTCATTGAATATGACTTTGTTTATATACATTATATATGTATGGTTATTTGGGAGTCGAAAAAAGATGTGCTCCACGTATGATCATTTATTTAAATACATTGCATATGTATGAATGATTATTTGGGAGAAGAAAGGGGATGGACTCCATTATAATTAAGTTGGCAGAAGTGTCCTGAGTGAAAGTCCCGAAACTATACATGGGTGTCGATCTCGTAGACAAAATATCCGAAAATGGCAACTGTAGTGCTTGTATAGCCTACGTTTACATGGGTCCTGTTTGACAGTTTCCCATGGACGAAATATCCGTGAAAGGAGAGTTTGAAGTGTTTATGTGTTGATGATGTGAATGTAGAACTAATGAGTTGTAGTCTCATTAGGATTGTTAAAGAGATGATGAAATTAGCTCATGTAATGAAACGAATCAAATGGAAATGGATTAAGAATTGAATTTGGTATCTTATAACTCTATAAAGTGTGGATGTTCTATCACTGACGTTGTGTATGCATAGTGTACTTATACCTTTGCTAAGTTTCATATACTGTGTTAGATGATTCCTACTAGGCTGTGGCTTACCCTATTTTAGGGATAACATTTTCAGGTATTGAAGGCATGCCTCTGCCAGGACAATAACTGGGAGGGACTTTTGGAAGCAAAAGCTTCTTTACTTTTGATTATTTCTTTTGTAAAGCCAAGGGCTTAATATGTATTGAGTGAAACTTATTTTTGTTGTAACCAAGTCAAGGCTTGGAAAGATGTAAGCCCAAGGGGGCATTTATTTATGTTAAACTCTTTTGCACTATAAATGTTATGAAATGGAAGGACCTTGAACTCTAACTTATGCAATTATTATATATGCTTTGAATTATATTTATTATATTATTTTGGGGGCGTTACTACTTGGTATCAGAACGTACTGGTTTTGAATACTTTGGGTACATGGGAAGTGGTTAATACCACATTGGGTTTGTTTCGCTTGCTAGAGACTTAAGTGTGAACGAAATGTGCTTATGTGACAACATGCTTATGTGATTATTTGGGTATGAGATTAAATTTCTAGGATGTTGATTAGGTCTATGGGTTTGTAGGAGTCCTGCTAGAAAGGCACTTGATGACTGCTATTTCTAATTGGAACTCTAGCAATGCCGATGGATGGTCATTATCCGGAGATGAAATTCGTATGTGTTTATGTGACTATGTGCTTATATGGAGTGAATTACTATTGTCTAATCTATTAGGACGTGAGTGAATTAGCATCGATACATTTGTGAATGTGCTAATCTCTTTGTTACCGTCATTAGGATGTCAGGATGTAGAAGAGGTGGTAGGCGTGGTAGGCCTAGGAGGCATGAGATGCTTATATCGGATGATATTCCAACACAGAAGGAAGGTATTGGTCAGGCCAACGTGGCTGAGCTAGTAGGTCAATAGGCTATGGACGCCTTAGCCCGCAAGATGTTCGGAGCTTTGCAAGAGTCGATGGACATTCTTAGAGCTGAGAATCAAGTCTAGACCCAAGTAGCTAAAACAGGGTCGTCTTTTCTGAAGAGGGAGTTCTTCTGGTCAAATTCAGATGAGTTTTTTGTTGACCCAAAGGAGCCACTGAAGGCACATGAGTGGTTTGAACAGATGGTGAAGACATTTGAGATGCTTGGCATCGAAGATGGAGGTTTGAGAGTGACTTTGGTGTCTTTCTAGTTGAAAGGAGACGCAGGTCAGTAGTGGAAGTATGAGCGGGGGCGCATTGGTAAGACTTGGGAGGCCTTCGTCGACGCCTTCCTGATGAAGTTTTTGCCTCCCACAGTTAAGAAGAAGTTGAGGGATCAGTTTTCTCAGCTCAAGGAGCTGAACACGCTTGTGGTTGAGTTCGAAGCCACCTTTACTAGCTTGTCTAGGTTTGCGGCTGAGCTTGTGGCAACTGAAGAGCGCCGTTGTCTGGAGTTCAAGAAGAAATTGAGGACCGAGATTATGTTTAGAGTGGCCAGATCCATGATTACAAATTATGGGCGTCTCATAGAGGTGGCGGCCCATCTTAAGACTATTATGCATGCTAAGGAGGAGAGGATGAGGGGCTCTAGGAGGAGTCAGGACAGTTAGGGGAACGGTAAGAGGCAGATAGGTTCTATCCCCCAGTCATCCCAAGGAGTACAGTCAAGGTCCACTTTTCCAGTGCCGAGTTCGGGTTCTGGGAGAGGTGGTCAGGGGGAGGTGACTTGTTTCAAATATGGTCAGTTAGGCCACAAGTCCCTAGCTTGCCCGCAGAGTGGAGGAGGGCAGCGAATAGCATCGTTTTCGGCTCGTTCTCAGGGCCAGAGTCAGGGTAGAGGATAACCAGCCACTTGTTATCAGCGTGGTCAGGCGGGGCACCTGAACAGGTTTTGTCCACAGCTGGGTGGCATATCTGGTGCGTCTAGTTTGAGACAAACATAGAATCACCAGCCAACATAAGCAGCACAGGCCTCGAGGACTAATCGAAGAGCTTCTTCGGCTCAGTTAGTGCAGCAAGCTTATGCTCTGAGGGGTGAACAAGTAGATTAGAGGCCGACAGGGCGTGTGTATGCTGTTACCATGCCAGATCTTGTATCGGCTCCATCTCTAATGAGAGGAATCTTCTTGTTTTGCAATTCAGTTGCCAATGTGTTAATTGATATGGGTGCATCCTATTCTTTTATTTCATCTGCATTTGCATTGATTTTAGGGTTGGAGTTGGCACAGTTAGTAGCTCCTATTTGTGTAAAGTCACCTATTGGTGGTGAGGTTATCTTGAAACATGGGTGTTGGGGCTGTGATATAGACGTTGCTGGTCATCGACTTCTATTTGTATTTGTACTGCTTGGGATGTCTAGTTTTGATGTTATCTTGGGTATGGATTGGTTATCGTCATACCGGGCTGTTATAGACTGTTACCATCAGAGGGTTACTATATGTACCTTAAGTGGTGACTGTTTTTATTTCTTGGGAGACCGAGTGGCTAGAGTCTTATCACTGGTATACGATCCACATGGGCGGAGTGAACTTAGTTGTCTCCTTGCTAGCTTTTTCAGCAGTGAGTGTGACGAAATCTGGGTTGAGTTGTCAAGAGTGGTTTGTGAATACCCCGATGTCTTTCCTGAGGATCTTACTAGTTTACCACTTCACCGAGAGATTGAGTTCTCTATTGACTTAGTGCCTGGTACGACACTGATTTCTATAGCACCATATCGGTTTGCATCTGCTGAGTTGAGTGAGTTAAAGATTCAACTCCAGGAATTGTGATATAAGGGTTTCATCCACCCTAGTACCTCACCTTAGGGAGCACCAACTTTCTTTGCTAAAAAGAATGATGGAGCCTTGCGACTTTGTATTGATTACCAAAAGTTGAACTGAGTTACTGTTAAGAATAAGTACCCAATGCCTCGTATAGATGATCTGTTCGATCAGTTGAAAGGGTCTTGTTGTTTTTCTAAGACAAACTTGAGATCGAGTTACCATCAGTTTGAGGGTAAGAGAAGAGGATATCTCGAAGATGGCATTCCATACGCGGTATGACCATTACGAGTTTCTTGTGATGCCTTTTGGGTTGACCAATGCTCTAGTTGTGTTTATGGATTTGATGAACCGAATTTTTCACGAGTTCCTAGATCGTTTCGTGGTCATCTTTGTAGATGACATTTTGATTTATTCAGCCTCCGAGAAGGAACATGAGGAACACTTGCGAGTAGCGCTTCAATTGCTTAGAGCCTATAAGCTGTATGCTAAATTTGGAAAATGTGAGTTTTGGCTGAAAGAAGTTAAATTCCTAGGTCATGTGGTGTCTGGGGAAGGGGTGACTGCAGATTCTTCTAAGATAAAGACAGTGTAAGATTGGGCACAGCCTAAGAATGCCTTTGAGATCCATAGTTTTTTGGGATTGGCCGGGTATTATCGGAGATTTGTGAAGGATTTCTCTAAACTAGCTTTACCTTTAACTAGGCTAACAAGGAAGGGAGTCAAATTTGTGTGGGATGAGATTTATGAGAAGTCGTTCTAAGAACTTAAAGATAGACTGACTGCTACTCCTGTTTTGATTATTTCGGAGAGGGGTTTGGGTTACTCAGTTTATTGTGATGCTTCACGAGAAGGTTTGGGTTGTGTCTTGATGCAATATGGGAAGGTAGTAGCTTATGGCTCGCAGCAGTTGAAAACACACGAGAGAAACTACCATACTCATGATCTAGAACTAGCAGTGGTGATATTCGCCTTGAAAATTTGGAGGCATTATCTGTACGGTGAGAAATTCGAGGTATTTTCTGATCACAAGAGTTTGAAGTATCTGTTTACACAGAAAGACTTGAATTTGAGGCAGATGAGATGGATGGAGTTCATAGAGGACTATCATTTTGAGTTGCATTATCATCCGGGGAAAGCCAACATTGTGGCAGACGCCCTGAGTAGGAAATCTATTAGCAGTGTGGCTTGTATCGCCATTCGGGAATGGGAGATGTTGGGTACTCTTGGGGAGTTTGACTTGCACCTTGGTGAGTCTATTGAATTTGCGACTTTGTTTACGGTAGTTGCCCGACCTACACTTGTGAACCAAGTGTTAGAAGTGCAGAAGAGTGACCTTGAAGTAGAAACCCTCCGGGAGAAGATCTCCAATGGGAGAAGAGTGTGTATCTTGACTCGAGTGTTAGATATCGGGATCGTTTGTTTGTACTGGAGTCTTGCCAAGAGGAAGTACTTTGAGAGTTTCACCATTCGTGCCTTGCGGTGCATCCGGGAGGCACAAAGATGTATCACGACCTTAGTTGCCAGTTTTGGTAGAGAGGTATGAAGAAGGAGGTAGCGGTGGTTGTATCGAAATGCCTTACTTGTCAACAAGTGAAGGCCGAACATCAGAGGCCAGCGGGTTTGTTGCAACCCTTACCTATAGCTGAGTGGAAATGGGAGCATGTCACAATAGATTTTGTTGTGGGCTTTCCGAGAACTCAATAGAGTAATGATGCCATTTGGGTGGTAGTTGACCAGTTGACCAAGTCTGCGCCCTTCATACCTATGCGCGTGAATGATTTAGTGGACTATCTTGCCGACTTGTATATCAGGGACATAGTGAGGTTGCACGAAGTCCCTGGAAGGATTGTTTTGGATAGAGATCCGCGTTTCACAGCTCAGTTGTGGCAAAGCCTGTAGCGTGCCTTGGGCACTAGATTGACCTTTAGCACCGCGTATCATCCTCAGACTGATGGGCAGTCCGAGCTTACCATTCAAATCCTTGAGGATATGCTTCGAGGTTGTGTGTTTGATTTCAAGGGGTTGTGGAAGAAGCACTTGCCCTTAGTGGAGTTTGCCCACAATAACAGTTTCTAATTGAGTATTGGCATGGCACCATTTGAGGCCTTGTATGGCCGACCGTGTAGATCCCTAGTGTGTTGGGCCGAGGTGGGTGATACACCTCTGTTAGGCCTAGAGTTGGTTCGAGAAACGACGGAAAAGGTGGCACTTATTCGTAAGAGGTTAGTTATGGTTTAGAATCACCAGAAGAGTTATGCTGACCATAGGAGGAGACCCTTGTCTTTTGAGGTGGGAGACCATGTGTTCCTGAAAATATCACCTAGGCGGGGTTTGATGAGATTTGGGAAGAGTGGGAAGTTGTTCCCTCTATTCATTGGACCTTTTGAGATCCTTGAGCGGATTGGAGAGGTTGCTTATCGGTTGGTGTTCCGCCATAACTTTCTGGAGTGCATGACGTGTTTCACATTAGTATGCTTTAGAAGTATGAGCCAGATCCATCGCATGTGTTGGATTAGACCGACTTAGAGGTAGATGAGGATGCCTCGCATGAGGAGAGACCGATGAGAGTCTTGGATAGACGGAACCAAGTCATGTGAGGCAAGACAATTTCCTTAGTAAAAGTATTGTAGAAACATCACAGGGTCGAGGGAAGTGACTTGGGAGTGTGAACTGGAAGTTCGAGAGAAGTATCCAGACTTATTTGTTGATGTTTGAGCATGTATTGTTTATTGATCATAATTGGTAGATTATAAAAACATCGTATATGTTTTGGAAAGGTAGAAGCATTGTATATGTTGTTTATTTTTGGAAATATGATTTATAATAAACATTGCATAGTTTTGAGAATGTGGAACATCATACCTATTATATCACTTTTGGAAGTATTGTATATGCTATACATTTGGAAACTTGACTCTTGATTTAAACATTGAAAATGTTTGGAAAATGGTAAAATGTGCTTTTAATGTGGGACTTGTGTATCGAGTCGATGGGAATGGATGACCAAAGAATGGGTCATGGGGATGAACTTGTAAGAATAACAATATTGTGAATGGTCTAATGTTGATTTTGAACTTAATTTGTAATTTTGGGGACAAAATTCTTTGAGAGGGAGGGGGGATGGGGGGTTATGGCGACTTCGGTTTTGACCCCGTTATCTATGGTATTCCAGACTCGGGTTGATATGGTTTAGAATGGTTATTCATATCTTGTTTCCTTTGTCTCCCATTTATTTTGGTTATCGGGTTGTGGTTATGTGTTTGAAACAGGTCGGTTGTGTGTTTTTCCAAACATGTGATGCCTAGATTTTGGCTTCTCCGCTTGAGCAAGCATTCTTGCACTCGAGCGGGCTTCACAAATTTTGCTCCTCCGCTCGAGGGGCCATTCTTGCGCTCAAGCGGGATTTGTCAACTTTTAGTATTTTTGTAGTTTTGCAAATACTGAGAGAATGCATTGGATGCTTGAGCATCTAGTCTCACACTCGAGTGGGGTCCCTCGTTTGCAAAACTTCTGGAAATGTGTATTCCACGCTCGAGCATCGTTTCTTGCACTTGAGCAGAACTTTGTGTTTGATGCTCGAGCGTTACTTTCCATGCTCGAGCAGACTGCATGTATAACAGTACGAGAAGATGATGTTTTGTATCACTTTTTCGCTTATTTCTCTCTCTAAAACCTTCCAAAAACCTAGATCTACTCTTTCTCTCTCTAAAACTCACCTTCTCTCTTAGATTTCATCTAGATTTATTGATCTTTTCACCCTAGTGCCTTTCAGAAAAAGATAGAGTGCATCAAGATCTGCAATTTGAGTTGAATAGAAGTGTGTTTCGATGTTCTTAGAGTTTTTGTCTTGTGTGGCTCATCTTCATCCTTTGAGTTAGGGATCTTTTCTACACCTTCATATGATATTTAGCTTAGTTATTTTTCTCTTGTGTAACAATGATGTGATTTGAGGGTGTTTCAAGCAAACTTAGGGTTTGGGTATACTATGGAAAGAGGGTTTGTTGTTGAATATGAAATAAATAATTGTGGGCTTTGAAAATGATGTTGTATTGTGTCTAATTTGATGATTTTGGCACTTGGTTAATATTTGGGGAAAAGGGGAAATTTGCCCTAATTGGGTCAAATTATTATTTTGTATAAATAATTGAAATTGACATTGAAAATGTGAGATTAGAAGGGTATGGATATGAATGGTGGGATTGGTTATGTATTATTTCATTCTTTAGAAGTTTTGAATAAAGGGCAAATTACACAAATAGTCCCTATAGTTTGGGGCTTGTGTCACTGTAGCTTGACTTTCTTCGCGCCCCATTTCGGAGAGCTCAAATTGGTCCTACAGTTCGGACTCCTGTTACGGTTCTGAGTCTAATCTCACAAAGTGCAATGTGAAACTGATAAACACCAAAGAGTCCAATTTGGCAAATCATTTTAGAAAATCGATTTTAAATCAAATAATGCCAAAATTGGACTGTTTTGCCAAATTACAAAGTTGCCACCTAAATATTTTATTTTGAAAAAATTTAGGAAACCCTGACTCGTACCAAAGGCTACGTGTCCGTCATCACCAAAGTTGCCTTGGCTCGGGAACTTGGGTACGAGAGGGGAAGGTCCTAAAATGAGCACCCCCGCTTGCCTGATCAAAAGATTGGCCGCTGTTAATCATGATATGTTGTTTTATAAACCTCATATGTTCTTGTTCCAGTTATTAGCTAGCATTACTACGTGACGCACACAAGCAAGTATGGACTAAAATCGCGAGAATTGGAACAAATCAACTCATGTTTGTTTTCGAAAATGGTTTGAATTTTTCAACCTCAAGTGGGCTAAAACGTGGATTTTCCACTCTCAAGTGGGCTTAAAACATGATTTGCCACTTTGCAAAGTGGGCTTAAAACTCTTATTCGTTGAATTGTTCCAATTCAAGCAACAAAGCCTTCATCCGTAGGCATTAATGCAGTTTAACAAGTAAGCACATAGCCTCATGGCAAGCATGCGAAAATATGGTAATATAGCAATCACACTCATGCAAGTATGCTAAAGCATAAAGACTTACCGAGTACTCCAAACCAAAACAAGAACTAGTTAGAAACAATGCATGATCCTAACTATGCTAGATACCTAATGCAACACATGCAATAATGTAACTAAATAGCTCGGCTACTTAATCATGGCATATGATGCACTTTGATAACATGCTTCGAAACACGTATACAAAGAAGTATTGAATTACAATGCAGTTTGAATGATGCGCCGAACCTCGGTGCATACAATACAAATGAATAATGCAAACATACAAGCATAAGGTATGCTAATTGAAACGTGTCCCTAATCTAACCATCGAAAGTGATTAAATAAAAAGGAGAAAGACGTCAGGTTGGAAGACATGCACACACGCATGCACACTTATTACAACATTGTGCCCTCACGAAGAAGGGTCCGAATGAATAAGCTAAGCTACACTAAGCTAAGCTACACTAAGCTAAGCTAATTATTACAAACGAAAACTAACTAATTATTCTAGTTAACTAATTATTCGAACACAATTGAATAACTAGCTATGCTAAGCTAATTAAAATATTACAAAACGAATTAAGCTAATTAATTACAACACATGTATGAATGAATTAGCTAACTTATTCTAAGCTAACAAAAGCAATTAAATGGCCTCCGGGGGAGGGATGCATGCATGCTCGGTTGCATCACCCCGAAAATATCATTGCCTTGCCATCGGATGCCTCTGTTTGCGCTCGTTTGATCATCGAAAATTGTACCAACTCCCAGAATGCCTCTCCTTCAACTCAGGAGCACATTTGTGCAAAAATTCACTAGTGGCCGGTCGGCTACTCCAAGGGGCCAGTCAGCCACCCTCATTTCCGAACTTCTGCTTTTGCAGCAACAGAGAGCAAACAGCGGCAAAGCAATGCATTTTTAAGAAATGTGTGTACTGCTACCCTCCTTATCATCTCTCAAGCTCAAAGGAGTGTAGTTCTTAGCTCTCAAGCCACCAATTAGGCATTTTCAATGCATGATGGCCAAAGAGCCAAGCTTGTACAAGGTCAATGAATGCACAAACAAGACCAAAACAACTATCACCCTATCATGCATGATCAAGGGTGACGATGACCAAGAAAAATGGCACGTTTTATCACTTTGAGTATGAAACGTCCCATTTTTCTTGTGTTTGGATTAACGTCCAATCCAAACACATGCAATGCAACACAACATGCTTATCTTGTTCATGTTTTACTTTGTTCATTTTGTTTACACATTTTAGATTACCAATCCATTCTTTAATTGGTTAAGTCTAAGGTGATTGTCCTCTAATGAGAGAGGGGTCAACCAAAGGATGATTTAAGACATGAGAGAGATCATGTCGTTGGTTAGTAGAGACCCTCAAAAGAGAATTAAAACCATTAAGCACAAGTCTCAATCTCAAGCTTAAACACAACCTTAAGGCTAACCAACCTCAAAGAAAA
This sequence comes from Camellia sinensis, assembly GCF_055761805.1. Taxonomy (NCBI): domain Eukaryota; kingdom Viridiplantae; phylum Streptophyta; class Magnoliopsida; order Ericales; family Theaceae; genus Camellia; species Camellia sinensis. Next base: position 195,088,222 of record NC_138965.1, read on the forward strand.
TGGAAAAGTGAAGAAATGAGGGAGGTGACAGATATTTCAATGCTAAAATGGCATGCAAAATGACACTAAATCATGCAAGCAACACATGTACAACATTTTTAAAAGCCTAAGTCATTAAGCTAGTGAAGATCACAACACCATAGGCATGTAATATAAAGCTCAACTGACCAAACCAGCTCTGGACAGAGTTAAAATATGCCAAAACAGTGGTTAAAACATGTTGAGATTGAGGTACAAAGTGCTAGAAAAGCATGCTTACATGCTAGCTTGCAAACAAGACTCAAGACACAACTCTCAAAAAAATGAAAGAGTGAAATAAATGAGCATGTGATAGAGCTATATACACTAAAATTACATGTTAAAAGACACTATAACATGCAATCATTCTAAGCAAAACATGTTTAGAGGCCTAAAATGCCAAGCTAGTGAAACCATTTGCACTACAACCATGCAAAACAATGCACACATGACCAAAGCAGCCCAAAACAGAGTTAAATCATGCCAAATCAGAGGCAAACACATGCTGGAAATAAGCTAAGTTAGGCTACAAAAACATGCTATCATGTGATGCTAACTAGGCATGCAAGTGAGACACAAGGAGGGGAGGCTAACCCCTCCATTTTTGGACTTCAAAAGTTGATTTTTGCCAATGAAATAACTTTGAATTTCAGCGATTAAAAGGGCCAAAAATTTTGATTTAAAGGTGGTAAGAAATGGCACAAAAGGCTTCACAAGCCAAAGAGCAAAAAGGGGAGACAACCCCCCAGCTCAAAATAGGCTCAAACCACAATTTTTAGGACTGAAAAATAGAGGTTTTTACAGTTGAAAACCAGGCCAAAAACAGTACAAAAAGATGGCAAAACAAGTTTGCAAAACAAGTTTTAAAGGTAAGTCTTATACCTCTTGAAGCCAAGCACACTTTAGGCACAAATGAGGCACCAAATCAAGCTAAAATCATATTGTAAAGCTCAAAGAAGGTCCCAAGGAATCTCAGCCCAATGGTGGTTAAGTTTGATCAAGGATGTCTAGGCAAAGGAGAAGTGTATCTCTATTTGTATGCACAAAAGGGCAAGAGAGAGAAGTCTAGAGAGAGAAAAATCTAGAGAGAAGATTTTTAGAGAGAGAGGCTCCCAAAATTTGCTTCCTCAAATGTTCTAACCCTCAAACAATAGAGAAGGCTCTCTATATATAGACAAATGAGGCTTTAGGTCGAAATATCTGAATTAGGATAGCTGGAGCAATGTGAAAACAACTGGAGGAGAAATATTTGCAAAATATCTGAGTTTGGGACACCACTGGCTGACACCCCTCACTTCTGACCGACCGGCCACTTAAAGTGACCGACAACAAAAATCTGCTCTCCAGGTCCAACTTCAAATGGGCATATCTCCTTCGTCTAGACTCCTTGTGATAACCCTGTTTCGTGTTATGCTAATTGATCTTAATTATGAATGTGATTATGTGTCTAATATGATTTTGAGTGCCATTTATATGATTATATGTGGTTTTAAATTTCTATTTGTTCACCGTAGGAAAATCTATTCCACTTACTATTATGAACTGAAAATTTAAGACCTTATCGGTCACAGAAACCGAAATTGACTACGCCATTGCGATTGGCGTAATTTTTAGAGCCTATGGTGAAATGTAATTGAAAACTGATTCGGAACGAATAATTAGATTCAGAACGATTAAATTAGGCTCAATTACTTAGCTTAAATCAAATTTGACTAGGCCAACATATATAAGTGGCCTATTTGTATTTATGAGCAATGTTTTGAGCCCATTTCCTCTTCTTTGGCCGGGATCACTCTAGAGAGAGAGAGAGAGAGTGTGTGTGTGTGTGTGTCAGTTAGAGAGAGAGTGTGAAGGCAATTGAAACTTGGATCAAGAAACCTGGAAATCTTGAAGATTAACTCAAGAATTAACCATAATTTGGAAGATTTGAGCTTCTAGGTGAGTAATTGGTTATGAATTCATAAGTTTGAGGTTGTAATTTTGTGAATTCAAATTAGATGGTAATCAAGAACATAATTTGAGATGAAATTGATGAATTTGGAGCTTGTATGTACATGCATGTGCATAATTGCCATGATTTTATACATTCAAACATAAATCATGTTGAACAAGAAGAATTGAGGACCAAATCTCACATGCATGCATAATTTTCATGAGTTTCATGATTATAAGTGTCATTTGTATCATTTGAAATAGAGATGAAGTCAAGAGTTGACATACATGCATGATAGATAAGGATATGGAATTTGTATGAAGTTAAGTACATGGGTTTTGAAAATTACGAAAAGAATTCAAAATAATTTATGAGGTGGACCATGATTTTGGTCAATTGGTTCCAAATTACTCATGTTCTTGTGTTATATGATGTCCTTCCCTACTTTTGTGTCAAAAACATGAGTTTTGAACCTTTAAACATTGAGTTTGAACTTCAAGAACGATTCTGGAAATTCCAGAATTTGGCATGTCCGCTCGAGCGGGGAAATTGCCGCTCGAGCGTGAAATGTTAGCCCCCAGAACTTTTGCAGTCATTAATGTCCGCTCGAGCAGGAATAGTTACGCTCGAGCATTTGTACATGTATTTTGACTCTTAGCTTAAGCGCCCAAAGTTGAGCTCGAGCGCAAAAATAGGGTAACCAGTATTTTTGCAGACCAAAGGGGTCCGCTCGAGCGGGGAAACCTACGCTCGAGCGGGAAGCTCTGTTTCAAAAACTTTATAAGAGTATTGTATGGCTTGCTTTCCGTTCTCTTTCACTTCTAAGCTCTCTTAGGTATGCATTGAGCACTGTGAATGAATTAAGAAGATAAGAAAAAGGCCTAAGAGAAATGGACAAATTAAGAACGGATTGAATTGCTTGTGACCCATTATGTGTTATGATTTATGTAGGGTCAAGCACAAGGACGAATCCTCCAATAGAATACCGTGAGTAATATCTTAGTAAAGAAATTTTGAAGTATGCTATTTGTCCAATTGCATACTCATATTTGAATTTCATAAGATTGTTAATTTAAATTGTGGACAAATATTCGTTGTACCAAATGATTGGGCCAAAGACCGTCGGATATAATTGAATGGGCCAAAGGCCATCAGACATAATTGATTGGGCCAAAGGCCGTCGGACATAAATGATTGGGCCAAAGGCCGTTTGACATAAATGATTGGGTCAAAGGCCGTTAGACACCAATGATTGGGCCGGAGGTCGTTTAACATGAATGAAATGGGCCAGAGGCCGTTTGATATACTCGGGCTTGAAGCCGTCTAATGTACTAGATAAAACCATAAATGGGCCCAAGGCCGTTGGATGTATGTATATCTGTTTCGAACTTCATTCATGTATCTCTTTATTTGATATTATTCACTGGGCTTTCGCTCACTCTCATTCATGTGTATGTAGGTGAGTCAAGAGATGTTGAAAGCCAGCCTCGGTAAAGTATGTGAGATACAGTCAAAGTTTTGAGGAGTCAGCCTTCACGTCTCACGCACGAGAGTAGTTTTTTCCCTTTTGTGCTCTGGTTATATTTTGCTAATGTTGGCAAAAACATTGGTTTACCTTTGTATATAAGTTTGTTTGGCTAACTAAGACTTGAATGATCCTATCGTGTAAAACTTATATGTTATTCCCCTTCGAGTGTGGGTTATTAATGAATATATCTTTGTGACGATTTGATTTGATGTGCCATATAAGCACAGCTCTATAGACAATTTTTAAGTTTGCTTCCGTTTGGCCCCTTAACTCTGATGAATTATGTTTTATTTGGTTTGAGGTCGTAGGTAATCCCTTGATTGCTGACCGGTTATGACCTTAATCCATAGGGGCGGGTTCGGGTCATGACACCTTTGCAGGTCATTCTTGTGCCTAAATTGAAGCCCCAGAAGTCTTCTTTCCAATGGTGGCAGTCTCACATCAAAATTCTGAGTGTGAAAAAAGTTATGCTCATTTTAGTGCAAACTGCTCAGTTTTGGTCCTCTCGGATTGATGCATAACTGCTCCTCAGCTAGTTTTCTTCCATCTCCTCAATTTTCTTCAACTCCAAACCTCTAAACAAGATGTTTTAAAGATTTTTTTTCAAAGATTTTACCTCTCCTTCATTTATTTCCACTTTGTCCTTGCTCGGTTTATTGAAAAACGCAACATTTAACGAAATGCAAGCCTCAGAACATCATACAAACTTTTTCCAAAAATATTTTGAAAGAGAGAGTTTTAATGTCTAAAAATCATTTTGGTCAAAATAGTTTTGGTCCAAAAAAGGGGGTGTAATGTTAGGATTTGACTCTCTCTATCCTTGCCAAAGAAATCGTACCTTTGCACAACATAGCCTGCACCATCGAATAATCAATCAGTAGCCCAAGTCTTAAGGGCTGTCAAAAATGGGGTGTCTACAGTCACTTTGGCCATTGACATTTCAATTGTGACACATTTGACCATGAATTTTGAATCTTGTTCCAAATAAGGACAATTGAAGATATCATTAGATTTTTTAAGGGTAAACTTATCAATTTGATAAAATATAAACTAATTTGACAAAAATAAATGTCAAACAAATATTTTTAAATTTTTAAAAATTATTTCTACCCACTAAAAATAAAATTATGTAAAATTGATAAATCTTTTAGACATTTATTTATTTTTTTTACCAAATTAATTTTTATTATGTGTTTGGATGATGATTATGTAAAATTAATTTTTAAAAATTAATCATTTAATTTTTATTAATTTTACATAACTTTATCATTGGCCGATAAAAATAATTTTTAAAAAATTAAAAATATTTTTTTGATATTTATTTTTGTCAAATAAGTTTATATTTTATCAAATTGACGATTTTACCCTTAAAAAATCTAATGATATTTTCAATTGTCCTTATTTGGAACAAGATTCAAAATTCAAGGTCAAATGTGTCACAATTGAAAAGTCAGGAACCAAAGCGACACAAATCCCAAACTCTAAGGACTATTAGTGTAATTAACCCTTGAATAAACCATCTGTCATGAAATTGTATATATGTCTAGAAATATCTGTATTGGGCTATCGGTGGAGGATAGCTACGATTGTTGTAGAAATTGCATACGGATTAGGTGAATTGAAACTAACCCCTTGTATTTGTCATTGAATATGACTATGTTTATATACATTATATATGTATGGTTATTTGGGAGTGGAAAGGGGATGTGGTCTACGTATGATTATGTGTTTAAATTTTTTTCATATGTATGAATAATTGTTTGGGAGGAGAAAGGGTATAGACTCCATTATAATTAAGTTGATCGGAATGTCTTGGGTGAAAGTCCCGAAATTATACATGGGTGCCGATTCCGCGGACGAAATATTCGTAAAATGGCAATTGTAGTGCTTACATAGCCTACGTTTACATGGGTCCTGTTTGACGGTTTCACGCGGACAAAATATTTGTGAAATGAGAGTTTGAAGTGTTTATGCATTGATGATGTGAATGTAGAACTAATGAGTTGTAGTCCCATTAGGATTGTTAAAGAGATGATGAAATTAGCTCATGTAATGAAACGAATCAAATGGAAATGGATTAAGAATTGAATTTGGTATCTTATGACTATAAAGTGTGGATGTTCTATCACTGACGTTGTGTATGCATAGTGTACTTATACCTTTGCTAATTTTCATGTACTGTGCTAGATGATTCCTACTGGGCTGTGGCTCACCCTATTTTGGGAATAACATTTTCAGGTATTAAGGGCATGTCTCTGCCAAGACAATAACTGGGAGGGATTTTTGGAAGTAAGAGTTTCTTTACTTTTGATTATTTCTTTTGTAAAGCCAAGGGCTTAATATATATTGAGTGAAACTCATTTTTGTTGTAACCAAGTCAAGGCTTGGAAATATGTAAGCCCAAAGGGGGTATTTATTTATGTTAAACTCTTTTATGCTATAAATGTTATGAAATGGAAGGACCTTGCACTCTGACTTATGCAATTATTATGTATGCTTTGAATTATATTTGTTGTATTATTTTGGGGGTGTTACATGGTGGCATGGTAGGGGGGACAGCAACGGTGATGGCGACGGTAATGGTAGTGGTGTTCGTGGTGATGGTAATGTGGTGGTGGAAGTGAAAGTGGTGTTGGTGGTGTGATGACATTAATAAAATTTTAATTACGAAAACGTTTTTTACCTTTTAAAAGTGAAAAATATTTTCTGTTCAAATAGGCTTGTTTTCCATTGAAAAATATTTTCCATTGATTTTCGTTTTTCATTATACCAACATTAGAAAATATTTTTTGCCCAAACAAACGGAGCGTAAGTTAAAAATTAAAGGAAAAAATTAAAATTTAGTGTAAGTTTTTTAAAAATTCAATAAATACGCAAACATATTTTAAAAGTTTTTTTTACAATTATTTTATGTTTTAAGTGTATCCAAATAAATGAATCTAAAAAGGGAAAAAAAATTGCTTAAGACATTTATAAAAAATTTATTAAAAACAAAAAAAAAATGAAAAATAAAAAAACTTAAAAAATATTTTAAAATACTCAATGCCAAACAGGGTGGACAGTAACTCACCAACTCTCGATGCACTGGGCAAATAAATACAGCTGAGGCTGCCGTCTAAATAATAAGGGAAATGATATAAAAATTCATTTTTTAGATTCATTTTCTAGATTAATGATCTGTATATATATAATTGGTTAATGATTAGTAAATATGTGAGAGAGAGAATTATATTAAATACATCATTGTGTTTAAAAAATATATTTAATTTTTGATCTAAATAACACTATCCAAAAATAAAGACTTAAATTAAATAAATTTATTATCTTAATCTGCAAAAATCCAGATCTGAAGGACTTTTGTAAAGTTACAAACTTAAATGCATGTGCCGACTGTTTTGTTTTGTTTTGTTTTTCTTTCTTTAATATTTTATTTTAAGCAAATTACATATTAGTGTATCTCTTTAAAAATAATTACATATCATAAATCTTCTTGTCAACCTTAATAATTAAAATAATAAAATTTTCAATAATTTTGTAATTTTTTTTTTAAAAATACACTGGAGTGAAATTTTTTTTTTATTTTATTTTCAAACACAAGTTGTTTAAAATTAAAATTTTTAAACTTAAACACTTTAAAATTTATTTTAATCCATAAATTTGTATTTTTTAAATATATATAATTTTAAGGATGAAATCATATTTGTAAGAACATGACTTGATAACAACATTTTACAATAAATTAGCTAAAATTGTGTTATGATTCTTCTAAAATCAAAATTTTAAAATACATCATCGGGGTGGTAGCCCAGTAGTGAAGGCATTGGCCTCCCCCAGTAGAGAGTCAAATTCAACTCCTCGGAGCACGAAATGCTGGGTACTTTCCAGTGATTTTCTGCAGAGATCTCGTGCTATATTCTGATAGAAACTTGGCCCTGTTGGGGGTGGCCAATGAGCTCTACTGGTGCCTTAGTGGTAGGTCTCTCTTTCTTTGGATTGAGTTAAATCAAGCTAGCAACTGGCTACCCCGAGGCCTAGTCTCGCGGATGCCGTCATGACACCTCAGAGTATCCTTTTTGTTGTTCAAATTTTTTTTAAATACATTTTTATTAAAAAAAATCTAAATCTAAATTTAAATTTAAATTTAAATTTTTTAAAACTTTTTTATTTTTTTAATTCAAAACAACTTGCATTGTTGTGTTAAAATAACTCAGAACTACTCTTTCTTTCCTTCCTCCTCTTTTTTCCTTCATAAATTTTAATGTACACTTTTTTAAAAAATATGTACCATATGTACTATTAGTTAATATATATTTTTCTTTAATTATGATCAATTTTTTTTAGTTATGACATTATTTTGAGTATGACTCAAATTCTTTAGTTATACCTCATATTATATTTAGTTATAACATTTTTTAATTATGATTCAAAAAATTAAAATTATATCATTTTTTTTAATTATAAGGTGTTTTTCCCTTTTTTTTCTTTGGCCTATTTTAAGTAGGTAAAAAAAATGACTTTTTAACTTTTTATGAAAAAGTATATACAAAAAATAAAGAGATAATATGATAATACGAAAACTAATCAGTGTGTTTGGTTTTAGTTTTCTGAATTTAGTTTTTTTAAAATTTAGTTTTTTATTTTTCGTATTTTTTTTTAGTGAATGTTTTTAAAATTTTAAGTAATTTTTTTTTTTACTTTTTTAGATGGATGTAAATAGTAAAATATTTGTGAAAAAATATTTTTTAAAAAATTAATAAATACATAAAAAAATGTATTGAATTTTCATATATATATATATATATTTATATTTTTGGTATTTAGTGAATTTTTTAAAGATTTTTTTTTAATAAATATTATAGTTTTTAAATGTATTTATGTTAGGTATGTCTAAAAATTAGAAAAATTACTTAAAATATTAAAAAAATTTAATGAAAATATAAAATATAAAAAAATAAAAAAATAAAATCTTTTAAAAATAAATTCTAAAAACTAAAATTAAACCGAATGAATAAAACTTGCTTTCTGTTGCGAAAAGAGACCTTTGTGTCCTGGAAGTACACTGATTGACCATGTGACATTGTTCCGTAAGAAAGTGTAACCAGTGTTGAAAATTTAACCACGCGGGAAGACTCGTGTGTAGAGAGCGTCATCCGACAAGTTATCATCTATCCCAATTAAACCAAAGCTTACTGTTTAATTAATGACATTATTCTAAGTTACACGACTGCTTCTATTAAGATTAGGGTATAAAAATATACAATCCAATCACGTAATTATCAATATTTAATTAATATAATTTTTGATATACATGAAGCATTCAACAATTTTTACGAAATAAAACGATTCGAATCATAAAAATAAGTCTATAATAAATCTCAAATTATTGTGTCAAAAGCACAACAGTAACCTCATACCGGATTAACTAGTACTAGTGTCAAATCTTTTAAGTTAGAAAATGTTACTTTGTATTGATTAAAGACAAAATAGATTAAAATAATTAATAAGATAAAATATCACATCTAATCGATAATTATTTTATTTTTCTTTCATAACTAACAAATTAATTAAAAAAAAAAACTAACTAACTCCTCAAATATAACTATTTTAGTTGAACTAAAATAATCAAATAATCAATTAAAATAATCATATTTCCAAATAAGGCCAATATAAAATTATGATCATCATATACGAACAGCTTAAGTGGTTGAAAAATGTCATTGGAACCGTGTGCCTTAGTTTTTTATTACAAAAGTAAAAATATTATTTTTTTTTTAGTTAACGAGTAAATTCTTCAAGTCTATCCTTCGTCAATTTTGGAATTAACTATTTAATGTCGGTTAACTGGAGTAGGATGAAAGATAAATTTCGAGTGTGTACCAATTCTACAACGCACACGCCATTTTAGTTAGAGAGTGCAACTGTCAAGATTCGACCCCATACCCAAATCCTAGATACGGATCGTCTAGCACTTAGAGGGCCGTTCTAAGACCACCGCACCAAATTCCTGAAAGTTAACCTTGAAAAGTGTAGAATCTAAAATTTGAAGACTTATGCTCTAAAACCTTATCAAAATGCCATAACCCCTCACTGTTAAGTAAAAATACTTTGAGAAATGATATATCTCTCTAATTTAGGAGGTCTAAAGGAGTACTAATGATGTAAAAAATCAAAAATAAATAAATAAATAAAAATTAAAGGCAAAACATCACATCACATAAGACTCACACATTAATTAAAACTATTAGAATTCTTAATTTAAAATTCCCAATCGTTTTTCAAATATTATTTCGCTACAAAACGTCTTACTCCAATGCAAAACAATAAGTAGGTAGGATGTGCTCTCAATCCTATCAATATGTCTTATAATAGTTTTGTGCCTTTAAATTTGTCATTGATACTGTCATTCACAATTATTTTGTAATTTTTTTATAGAATAGGTAGGGATGTGACTTTGATTTTATCAAAATGTCTTATAATAATTTTGTACATCTGTCATTGACAATTATTTTGTAATTTTTTTTCTTACTAGAATAGTATATTTTCTGTTATTATTATTTATTCATTATCTTTAATGGAAGCTTATTACTATCACAGAAATGCTACATACCCCCAAGACCCCCCACACTCCCCCCACAGCATTTGTGAGAGAGAAAAAAAAAAAAAAAACATAATTAGTGATCACCAATCAATTGAGAGTTGTGGGGATTACAAAATTTAGAAATTCCAAGTATTTTCGTTACTGTTATAGTGATAACTTCCACTCTGATTGTTGATCACGAAATGTGATAAAAGGCCTCGTTTAGAAAGTTCGTTATTTTAATAGGTTATTTTAGTTTTTATTTATTTTAATAGATTAAAATATTTATGTTTAGAAAGATAATTAAATTTTTTTTATAATTAAATATGATGTTTGTGAGAAAAAAATAATTATATATTCAATATGACATTTATTTTATTCATTATTTTAACCTCTTTTATCTTTTTGTGAATTCTAATCCAAAAAGTAAAAAAAACCTTTGCCAAATAAGGCCAAAATTACCTTTAGGCATATGTTACCTTTGGATTACATGAACCAAGAAAGAAGAATAAGAATCTCATTATTAAAAATCATATTACTTGTAATGAAATTTTCGTGTAAATTTTACAGTGCTTGTATTATTAAAAATCTAGTTTGGGTCAATTGGACAAGAAAGAGTCGACAAGAAAATTAGCTTTCACAAACAAATGAAATGATCAAATAATGTGGTTGATGTTCTGCACCTTGACAGATTCAAAGACTTATTTGGAGGTTGTAATGTGAAGAAACAAATGCAAACAACATGAATTTCGATTGAATAACACTCAAACTTGTCACTTAATTTCAAGAATTAAATTACAAGTCTGAAAATGATTACAATCAATAGGGCCAAACTGAGTACAAAAGTCGAATTACAGACGAACTACTCTTAAGTTAAGATAGACTACTCCTAGATAAGTTACACTACTCTTAGATTTCATGAGTTGTGAATTTCGTTGAAGGTGTCCTTTTCTTTCTCCCAACTTCCAGCTTTTATATAGCTTTACTTGCCATGCTGCCTCATGTCACTACAACATTTTCTTAGTTTAGTGACATTTGAAAGTGCCACAAAACTATTGGTTTAATGACATTTTTTAGTCTTGTGGCATTTTGAACAAGTGTCATTTGTATCCATGCCACGGTAGATACTAATGCCACGGTAAACACTTGCAAGTGTTACTACACCATCATGGCTAAAAACTTTCAATGACATTTTGATGTCATGATAAATATTATTTGTGGCACTATCAAGCGCCATTAAAAAAAGAGTTAGTGACACTTATAAGTGTCATTGCACCATCAAGACTAAAACCTTTCAGTGACACTTTAATGTTATGGTAGGCACTATTCGTAACGCTATCAAGTGCCATTCTTGACGATAATTCGTTGTAGAATAATTTGGTCCGCTCTTGTGGAGACTCGAACCGCCAACCTCCGGCATCATAAACCTTATACACTACACTCTTCCTACTACACCTCTATAGCACCACATGATTATATATGCAACATATATTATTTATATAGCATATACATCCATATTAATATAAAAGTATATGTATAAACATAATTATTTTATTGAACATAATTTATGTAAAATAAACTATTTACTAGCAAAATATAAAAAGACCACTTTTGGCGACTAAAAATATCTTTTAGTCGCCAATTCCATACTTTTGGCTACTAATTATTTTTTAGTTGCTAAAAAACTTAACTTTTGCCGACCAAAATCGGATTTGGTCACCGAAAATGCATTTTCAGCTACCAAAATTTTGGTCGCCAAAAAATTTAATTTCCGCCTTAGGATTTTAGTTCTCTCGCGCTAAAAATGACCACTTTTGGCAACTAAACTTATTTTTTAGTCGCCAATTGTAGAATTTTGGCTACTAAAATTTTTTTAGTCGGTAAAACCCATATAATCAGCGACCAAACTTATTTTTAGTCGCAAATTGTAGACTTTTGGCTACTAAATTTTTTTAGTTGCCAAAAAGCTTTACTTTGGGCCATTGAAAATTTTTTAGTCACTAAAACCCATATAATCAGCGACCAAACTTAGTTTTAGTCGCTAATTATAGACTTTTGGCTACTAAAATTGTTTAGTCGCCAAAAAGCTTTACTTTTGGCTACTAATGCTGTTTTGGTTGCTAAAAGCTATACTTTCAGCGAACAAATTTTTTTTCGTCAGGAAATTTAATCGCCGAATGTGCTTTTTCCTGTCGTGTATATTGAGTTTAATTTATTTATTTTTAATCATTTACTACATTTAAAAATTTAGAAAATATATTGGCATTTTTTATTTTTTCAAAAATGCCATTATAAGCTTGGAAAGTTTTTGATTTAGTGGCATTTCTCAAAATGCTATAAAATATTTGTTTACGAAACTTTTCACCTAAGTGCCATAAAAAGTAATTTGCACCTACCTAGTGTTCTAATATTTTTTAAAAAATGCCATTGCTACTAAAATTTAGTGGCATCTGTTGGTAAATGTCATGAACATAATTTTTTTTGTCATTATTTTATAAAATGCCATAAAATTGATGTGACATTTCTTTATTGAAACACCACTAGAGTTTTGTATGTTTGTGGTTCTGTGGCATTTTTCTAAAACATTTAATGCCAATTTTTATTTTTGTGGCATTTTCTAAAAACATGCCACTGGTGCAGTGTCACTAAAGTGTAAATTTGTTGTAGTGACATTTTTGTTGTAGTGAAGTGACACTTTTTTTAATTGAATTGCCACTAGAGCCTTGTATGTTTGTGGCTCTATGACATTTTTCTAAAAAATGCTACCAAATATTCTTTTTGTGACATTTTTTAAGAACATGCCACTAGTATGGTGTCACTAAAATGTGTTTTTCTTGTAGTGTGTTCATATTTCTGCCCATGATCTGTAACTGCTGCAATTTCCTTGAGGTCTTTTTTCTGTCGAAGCTACTAAGTGTCATACCCTCAATCTTTCTTTTTAAGCCACTACCTTAATGTCCTTGGATTTTGGACTTTTATTGCACATGGTTATGCCTCTATCGATAGAAGACTTCCATTTTATAGTGCCAACACTGGTTTTTCATGTTTGCTCATGATTTGCAACTGTTACAACTGTTGTAAGTGCCTTGATCTTTCCGTCTTCCTGAAGCTGCCATGTGTCACATCTTTAAAACCTCCTTTCTTGGGCCACTAACTTCATATCCTTAAATCTTGGACCCCTTTTGTATCAGTTCATACCTCTGTTGGTAGAAGAATTTAGATTTATCACTACAAGAATTTACACAATTGCCGACCACTTTTGCCGATCAAAAAAATTTTGGTCGCAAAAAAATGACATTTGGTGACCAAATATTAATTAGTCGCGAATGATCATTATTTTTGGCGACCAAATATTATTGGTCGTAGAATGTTATATTTTGGCGACCAAAAAACGAGTTGGTCGCAGAAAGTGGTATGCTTTTGCTGACCAATTGCAAATTTGGTCGCGGAAGGTCACATTTTTTTGGCGACCAAAATTTGGTCGCCAAAAATTATTTTCAGCAACCAAAAAAAATTAGTCGCCAAATTAGTACTTTTAGCGACTAATATTTTAGTCGCTGTTGATTAAGATTTGGCGACTAAAAATATTTGTCGGTGAAGGTATTTTTTTTGCAACTAATATTTTTGCGAATTATTTTCAACAACCAAAAAAATCAGTCGCCAAATTAATACATTTAGCGACTAATATTTTAGTCGCCGTTGATTGAGATTTGGCGACTAAAAAGATTTGTCGGCGAAGGTACCTTTTCTGCGACTAATATTTTCATCCCCAAATATTAATGAAATTTTTTTACTTTTGATCTTTGCCGACCAAAAATGTGGTCGGCAAAATACTTATTTTTAGTAACCAAAAAACATTTTGTTGGCAATAAAGTTAAACAATTTCAAAAACACAGATTCATGTTTTTGGTGGGAATACACTCTTACATTACCGCCCAATTTATTTTCTATCAATATGTACATAGACCCAAACAAGTTCAGTCTCTTGCTCTCTCTGTCTTTATAGCGATCTCGGTTGTCCCTTTACTGTTCTGTTGTATTCTGGACTCGGTTCCGTGAGGCTGGCAGTTGTATCTATCTTGTGTCGTCCTTTAATTCCGCTTGATTGAGTTTTAGGATGTTTTGGGCAGGGTTGTTACAGGTTGGTTAGGCGTTGGTTTCAATTCCTTGTTGCCCAGTTTTTAGGTGTTCTGCTCGAGCGGGTCTTCTTGCGCTCGAGCGGGGATTGCACAACCCCAGTATTTTCGTGTCCCTGCAAAACTTCTGCAGGTGTGATTTTTACGCTCGAGCGGGTTTCTCTATGCTCGAGCTGTGGCGCTTGAGCGGGTACTTTGGCGCTCGAGCGGGTAGTACCTTTGGGTGTAAGTTCTGGGAAGGGGAAATCTACGCTCGAGCGGACTGGTTTTCGCGCTTGAGCGGGTTTACTTTATTCTTGTGTCTTGGCGCTCGAGCGGGTCTTTTTGCGCTCGAGCGGACCTAGTTTTTGTTCTTGACGCTCCAGCGTTGTGTTTTCTGCTCGAGCGGGAATGTCGTATATCAGTTGGCTGTGGGGCAGTTTTAAATCACTTTTTCTCATTCTTTCTCTCTCTTACTTTTCTGAAAGAGCCATTTGAGAGCTTCTCTCTCTAAAACCTTGCCTTCTCTCTAGATATTGATCTAGCTAGGGTGTTTTCCTCACCTTTGGCCTTTACAAAAAGGCGGTTGATCGTCGATGGCTATCTTTTGATCCGAGAAACTCATGGTTTGGAGCAACTTCGTCTACACCATCTTCTTCGTTGGGTGTCATCTTTGAGGTAGGGATTCCTACTCACTCTTATGGGTTTTGACATAGATTTTGAGCTTATTGTTTAAATGGTTGATTTTGGGACTTAGGGTTTCAAAATATGTTAAAGGAGGGTTTTGTGATTTTGGGCTCATAATATGTATTTTGGGTTTCAAAATGATGATATAGTTGTTGGTTGGTGATATTGGAACCTTTGGGTTGATATTGAGAGTTAGGGGTAAAAGCCCTAATTTGTTGTTTAAAATTAATTGGTGTAATTAATTTGGGAAAATTGTAGCTATATGGAATTGAGTTGGAAATAATGAAATTGACTCATTATATGGTTGAATAGTGGAGTTAGATTTATTAATCGCTCACTTTTGAAAACATTGATATTTTATCTGTTGGAGCTTTTATTATCTGTTTAGAAATAATTGCTTGGGCTACTGGTGGAGGGTAGTTTTGATTGTTGTAGACAATGCATGATTATTAGGCAAACTAAAACTAATCAATTGGATATGTTATAGAGTATGACGGTTGATAGAATACATTAACGTTATGTATTGATTGATTGCGTATATGACATTTGTGTATATATGTTGTGTGTGTGGGAGGAGATAGGGGATGTACTCCACGGTTTAGGGGAAGATAGGGGATGGACCTCTAAACCGGATGTTGTTTGGGAGGAGATAAGGGATGGACTCCACTAATACAGCTCATATGCTTGTCAGATAATGTGTTGATACAGCTCATATGCTTATCTTTGGAAGTGTTGATACAGCTCATATGCTTGTCATTAGAAGTGTTGATATAGCTAATATGCATATCTGTTGAAATGTGGATACAGCTTGTATGCTTATCTGTTGAGATGTTGATACAACTAATATGTTTATCTATTGAAAAATGGGAAGTATTTAATATGAGTCATTGTCTTATACAAGTGGTTGGCCAGGTTCTGAGCCATTGATGTAAACTGTGAAATTGATAAGAAATGGAAACTGAAATGAAGAATGAACATAGTGGTCATGAAATGGAAATGGGTTATGAATTGGTTTATGGAAATTGAACATTTATCAATTGCTAATGTCTTAGTTATTGCTCATACGGTGTTTAGCATATCTCTACTGGGTGTTGGCTCACCCTTTATGGGACATTATTTTCAAGTACAGGTAGTATGCCACCTCCAAGGACATAGCTTGGCTGATGATGAGAGTTGAAGACTCTTTATTTTGTTTATTTTGATGTATTACATGTAAATTCAAGCTAAGGGCTTAATATGTTTTGAGATAGTACTCTTCTTTTTTGTAACCAAGTGTTAACTTGGAAAGCTGTAAGCCCATAGGGCACTTGCTTTTGTTGTTAACATGTAATACAGTTGTAAGGATTACTCTGATGAATAGAAATGGTTGATTTCTTTTGTATCAATGCATGTCTAAAATGTTGGTTTAATTTTTTTTTTTAAGGGCGTTACAACTTGGTATCAGAGCTTACTGGGTTCGAATACTTTGGGTACGTGGGAAGTGATTAGGATCACAATGGGTTTGTCTCGCTTGATAGAGACTTAGATGTAGTTTCATATGCGATGTGCTTAATTAATAACATGCTTATGTGTTTATGTGGGTATGGAATGTAGTTTCTAGGATGTTGATTGGATCCTTGGGTTTCTATGAGTCTTGTTGGAAAGGCACTTGATCAATGCTGTTTCTAACCGGAACTCTAGTAACGCCTCGGGACTATCATTATCCGGAAATGAAATTCGTAAGTGCTTATGTGTTTATGTGCTTACGTGGAATGAATTACAGTTGTCCATGCATTAGGACGCGAGTGTTATAGCTTCGGCACATTTGTGAATGTGCTAATAGTCTTGGTTACCTTTATTAGGATGTCAAGACGAGGGCGTGGTAGGCGTGGCAGGCATGGTAGGCAGGAGGTACCTCTACCGGATGACGTTCTGGCAGTGCAGGAGGGAGTTGGTCAGGCTAACATGGCCGAGCCAGTGGGTCAGCAGGCTATGGGCGCCTTGGCCCGAGAGATAGCGGGAGCTTTGGGTATTCTCAAAGCTGAGAATCAGGTTGCTGAGGCAGGGCCTTCTTTCTTGAAGAGGGAATTCTTCCGGTCTAATCCGGATGAGTTTATTGGGGATCCAAAGGAGCTTCTTAAGGCTGACGAGTGGTTGGAACAGATGGAGAAGACGATCGAAATGCTGGGCATCGAGGACGGGGCTTTGAAGGTGACCCTGGCATCCTTCCAGCTGAAGGGAGATACGGGTCAATGGTGGAAGTACGAGAAGGGCAGTGTTGGTAGTGCATGGGAGGCGTTTGTGAATGCTTTCCAGGAGAAGCTTTTATCTTTAGCTGCAAGGGAGAAGCTGAGGGAGCAGTTTTGCCAGCTTAAACAGCAGGGCTTGTCAGTGGCCGAGTTTGAGGCTACTTTTACTAGTCTGTCCAGGTTTGCACCTGAACTGGTGGCGTCCGAGGAACGCCGTTGCTTTGAGTTTGAGCGGAAGTTGAGGCGTGGGCTCAAGCTGAGGGTTGGAGGGTCGTTTAACCGGGAGTATAGAAGTTTGGTGGATGTTGCTGCTCATATGAAGATTATGATGCAGGAGGAAGGTGAAGGGCAGAGAGGCTCTGAGAGGAGCCAAGATGGTCAAGCTGATGGCAGGAGACAGAGGGGTTCTAACCCTCAGCAGTCTCAGGGTGGTGTGGCTAGATCGACCTTTCCAGTGCCGGGTGCGGGCTCTGGGAGAGGTAGTCAGGGAGGCTTGACTTGTTTTGCGTGTGGCCAGCTGGGTCACAAGTCTTCGGTTTGCCCGCAGAAAGGAGGGGGTCAGCGAGCTGCTTCTTCTTCAACTAGATCTCAGGGCTAGAGTCAGGGCAGGGGCCAGCCTTTGTCTTGCTATCAGTGTGGTCAGCCTGGGCACCTGAAGAGGTATTGCCCGCAGTTGAGTGCTACTTCAGGAGCGTCTGGTTCTAGGCAGACGCAGAGTTATCAGCCAGCTCAGTCTGTGCAGGCCTCGAGGGCCAATCCGGGAGCTTCGTCATCCCAATCAGTGCAGCAGTCCTTTGCTCCTAGAGGTGAGCAGGTGGATCAGGGGCCTATAGGGCGCGTGTATGCTGTTACCGCGCAGGACCTAGTACCAGCTCCATCAGTAGTGAGAGGTACTTTTCTGTTTTGCAACTCGGTTGCTAGTGTGTTGATTGATACGGGTGCATCTCATTCTTTTGTATCTGCTGCATTTGCATCTGTTTTGGAATTGGAGTTAGCACAGTTAGCATCTCCTATATGTGTGGTATCGCCTATTGGTGGTGAGTTGATCTTGAAACAAGGTGTTAGGGGTTGTGATATAGAGGTTGCCGACCATAGGCTTCCTTTTCCGTTTGTTGTCATGCCCATGAAGGGCTTTGATGTTATTTTGGGTATGGACTGGCTATCGTCATACCGAGCTGTTATTGATTGCTACGGCCAGAGGGTCACGGTTTGTACCTTGAGCGGGGAGTGTTTCCATTTCTTGGGGGATCGGGTTGGTAGTGTGTTGCCACCGATGTATGATCCGCGAGGGCGGAATAAGCTTAGTGGTCTACTTGCTAGCTTTATGAGTGGTGAGTGTGACGAGACCCAGATTGTTTTGCTGAGGGTGGTTTGTGAGTATTCGGATGTCTTTCCCGAGGATCTCGTTAGTTTGCCACCTCACCGAGAGATTGAGTTCTCCATTGATCTAGTGCCCGGTACTGCGCCGATTTCTATGGCACCCTATCGTTTTGCTCCAGCAGAGTTGGTTGAGTTGAAAGTTCAGCTCCAGGAATTGCTAGATAAGGATTTTGTTCGCCCTAGTGTTTCGCTGTGGGGAGCACCGGCCCTCTTTGCTAAAAAGAAAGATGGTGCCTTGAGATTGTGTATAGACTACCGGAAGTTGAATCGGGCTACGGTCAAGAATAAGTACCCTATGCCCCGTATAGATGATCTGTTCGACCAGTTGAAGGGTTCCCGTTGTTTCTCTAAGATAGACTTGAGATCGGGTTACCACCAGTTGAGGGTCAGGGAGGAGGATATTCCTAAGACGGCATTCCGTACGCGGTATGGCCATTATGAGTTTCTAGTGATGCCATTCGAGCTTACCAATGCACCGATAGTCTTTATGGATTTGATGAACCGGATCTTTCGGGAATTCTTAGACCGTTTTGTAGTCATTTTCGTGGACGACATTCTTATCTTTTCTCCTTCTGAGGAGGAGCACGAGGAACACTTGAGAGTGGTGCTTGAGTTGCTTAGAGCCCATAGGCTGTATGCCAAGTTTGGGAAGTGTGAGTTCTGGCTAGGAGAGGTGAAATTCTTAGGGCATGTGGTATCCGGGGAAAGGGTGTCTGTTGATACTTCCAAGGTAGAGGCAGTGCAAGATTGGGCACAGCCTAAGAGTGTGTTTGAGATCCGCAGTTTTCTAGGATTAGCTGGGTATTACTGTCGGTTTGTGAAAGATTTCTCCAGGATAGCTTCGCCGTTGACTAGATTGACGCGGAAAGGGGTCAAGTTTGTATGGAATGAGGCTTGTGAAAAGTCGTTCCAAGAGTTGAAGGTTAGATTGACCACCGCTCCGGTTTTGATTATTCCGGAGAGAGGGTTGGGTTATGCAGTCTATTGTGATACCTCACGAGAGGGTTTGGGTTGTGTGTTGATGCAAGAGGGGAAAGTGGTAGCTTATGGCTCACGTCAGTTGAAAGTACACGAGAAGAACTACCCTACACACGACCTAGAATTAGTAGCAGTGATCTTTGCCTTGAAGATTTGGAGGCACTACCTTTATGGTGAGAGGTTCGAGGTGTTCTCGGACCACAAGAGTTTGAAGTATCTGTTTACACAGAGAGACTTGAATTTGAGGCAGAGGAGATGGATGGAGTTCATTGAAGACTATGATTTTGAGTTGCACTATCACCCGGGAAAGGCCAATGTTGTGGCCGATGCCCTTAGTAGGAAATCCATTAGTGATGTAGCTTGTATAGCCATCCGAGAGTGGGAGATGTTGGGTGCGCTTGGCGAGTTTGATTTGCTCCTGGGCGAATCTATTGAGGCTGCGGCCTTATTTTCTGTTGTTGCGCAGCCTACGCTTGTGACTCGAGTGTTAGAGGCACAGAGAGGTGACCTTGAGGTAGAGTCCTTCCGAGAGAAGATCTCCAGTGGGAAAGTTGAGAAGGGTTTGATGGTGTATCCCGACCTGAGTGTGAGATACCGAGACCGTCTGTTTGTGCTGGAGCCTTGCCGAGAGGAAGTACTCCGAGAGTTCCACCATTCACGCCTTGCGATGCATCCGGGTGGCACTAAGATGTATCGGGATTTGGGTCGCTAGTTTTGGTGGCGGGGTATGAAGAGAGATGTGGCTGTTTTCGTATCTAAGTGCCTTACTTGCCAGCAAGTGAAAGCCGAGCATCAGAGGCCAGCGGATTTGTTGCAACCCTTGCCTATTGCCGAGTGGAAGTGGGAGCATGTCACTATGGACTTCGTTGTAGGTCTTTCGAGGACTCAGCGAGGTAGTGATGCCATTTGGGTGGTTGTAGACCGGTTGACTAAGTCGGCGCACTTCATTCCTATGCGCGTGAGAGATTCGGTGGATCATCTCGCCGACTTGTATATTCGGGACATAGTGAGATTGCACGGGGTCCCAGTGACGATCGTCTCAGATAGAGATCCTCGTTTTACTGCTAGGTTGTGGCAGAGTTTGCAGAGTGCCTTGGGCACTAAGTTGACCTTCAGTACGGCTTATCATCCTCAGACTGACGGGCAGTCCGAGCGTACTATTCAGATCCTTGAGGATATGCTTCGAGGTTGTGTCCTTGACTTTAGTGGGACGTGGGAGAGGCACTTGCCCTTGGTGGAGTTTGCCTACAACAACAGTTTTCAATCTAGCATCGGTATGGCACCGTTCGAGGCCTTGTATGGCTGACCGTGTAGGTCTCCAGTGTGTTGGGCCAAGGTGGGTGATGCACCTTTGTTGCGTCCGGAGTTGGTTACGGAGACGACGGAGAAAGTTGAGCTTATCCGTAGGAGGCTTGTTACAGCCCAAAGTCACCAAAAGAGTTATGCCGACCGTAGGAGGAGGCCTTTGGCGTTCGAGGTAGGTGATCATGTCTTCTTAAAAATATCACCTAGGCGAGGTTTGATGAGGTTCAGGAAGAGTGGGAAGTTATCCCCTCGGTTTATTGGTCCCTTTGAGATCCTTGAGAGGATTGGGGAAGTTGCTTATCGTTTGGCATTGCCACCGCAGTTGTCCGGGGTTCATGACGTCTTTCATGTTAGTATGCTTCGGAAGTATGAGCCGGATCCATCCCACGTGTTAGATTGGACCGACTTGGAGGTAGATGAGGATGCCTCGTATGAGGAGAGACCCGTTCGGGTCTTGGATAGGCGGGATCAAGTCTTGCGTGGCAAGACCATTCCCTTGGTAAAGGTTTTGTGGAAACATCACGGAGTGGAGGAAGCCACTTGGGAACGTGAGTTGGAAGTCCGTGAGAAGTATCTGGACATGTTTATCGATGTGTAATTTTGTAATGAAATTCTATAATATTGTTGAACTTTAAGAGCATTGTATGTGTCTTAAGTTGTAAAGCATTGTGAATGTTTTGGCTAATGGAAGTTTGTTTTAACATTGAGTTTGTTAATGTATTGTGGAAATGCAAGCATAATATTAATGTTGCATGTGTTAAGAAATTGTGAGAAACAGGTTGAAATTGGTAGATTTCAAAAGAATGCATGTTGATAATGCGGGTTATTATGAATAATGTGTTTTGCCTCTTGAAAAGAGATGGGATTGACCGGTAATGGGTCGGGTTGCTTAATATTCTGTTGTAATATTGTTGAGAATTAAGAAAATCTTGTTTTTGAAAAACTTGTGTTTAATTTTGGGGACGAAATTCTTTAAGGGGGGGAGGTTATAGCGATCCCGGTTGTCCCTTTACTGTTCTGTTGTATTCCAGACTCGGTTCCGTGAGGCTGGTAGTTGTATCTATCTTGTGTCGTCCTTTAATTCCATTTGATTGAGTTTTTGGATGTTTTGGGCAGGGTTGTTACAGGTTGGTTAGGCCTTGGTTTCAATTTCTTGTTGCCCAGTTTTTAGGCGTTCCGCTCGAGCGGGTCTTCTTGCACTCGAGCGGGGATTGCACAACCCCAGTATTTTCATGTCCCTGCAAAACTTCTGCAGGTGTGATTTTTATGCTCGAGCGGATTTCTCTACGCTCGAGCTGTGGCGCTCGAGCGGGTACTTTGGCGCTCGAGCGGGTAGTACCTTTGGGTGTAAGTTCTGGAAAGGGGAAATCTACGCTCGAGCGGACTGGTTTCGCGCTCGAGCGGGTTTACTTTATTCTTGTGTCTTGGCGCTTGAGCGGGTCTTTTTGCGCTCGAGCGGACCTAGTTTTTGTTCTTAACGCTCGAGCGTTGTGTTTTCCGCTCGAGCGGGAATGTCGTATATCAGTTGGCTGTGGGGCAGTTTTAAATCACTTTTTCTCATTCTTTCTCTCTCGTACTTTTCCGAAAGAGCCATTTGAGAGCTTCTCTCTCTAAAACCTTGCCTTCTCTCTAGATATTGATCTAGCTAGGGTGTTTTCCTCATCTTTGGCCTTTACAAAATGGTTGTTGATCGTCGAGGGCTATCTTTTGATCCGAGAAACTCGTGGTTTGGAGCAACTTCGTCTACACCATCTTCTTCGTTGGGTGTCATCTTTGAGGTAGGGATTCCTACTCACTCTTATGGGTTTTGACATAGATTTTGAGCTTATTGTTTAAATGGTTGATTTTTCAAAATATGTTAAAGGAGGGTTTTGTGATTTTGGGCTCATAATATGTATTTTGGGTTTCAAAATGATGATATAGTTGTTGGTTGGTGATATTGGAACCTTTGGGTTGATATTGAGAGTTGGGGGTAAAAGCCCTAATTTGTTGTTTAAAATTAATTGGTGTAATTAATTTGGGAAAATTGTAACTATATGGAATTGAGTTAGAAATAATGAAATTGACTCATTATATGGTTGAATAGTGGAGTTAGATTTATTAATCGCTCACTTTTGAAAACATTGATATTTTATCTGTTGGAGCTTTTATTATCTGTTTAGAAATAATTGCTTGGGCTACCGGTGGAGGGTAGTTTTGATTGTTGTAAACAATGCATGATGATTAGGCAAACTAAAACTAATCAATTGGATATGTCATAGAGTATGACGGTTGATAGAATACATTAACGTTATATATTGATTGATTGCGTATATGACCTTTGTGTATATATGTTGTGTGTGTGGTAGGAGATAGGGGATGTACTCCACGGTTTAGGAAAAGATAGGGGATGGACCTCTAAACCGGATGTTGTTTGGGAGGAGATAGGGGATGGACTCCACTGATACAGCTCATATGCTTGTCAGATAATGTGTTGATACAGCTCATATGCTTATTTTTGGAAGTGTTGATACAGCTCATATGCTTGTCATTGGAAGTGTTGATATAGCTAATATGCATATCTGTTGAAATGTGGATACAGCTTGTATGCTTATCTGTTGAGATGTTGATACAACTAATATGTTTATCTATTGAAAAATGGGAAGTATTTAATATGAGTCATTGTCTCATATAAGTGGTTGGCCAGGTTCTAAGCCATTGATGTAAACTGTGAAATTGATAAGAAATGGAAACTGAAATGAAGAATGAACATAGTGGTCATGAAATGAAAATGGGTTATGAATTGGTTTATGGAAATTGAACATTTATCAATTGCTAATGTCTTAGTTATTGCTCATACGGTGTTTAGCATATCTCTACTGGGCGTTGGCTCACCCTTTATGGGACATTATTTTCAGGTACAGGTAGTATGCCACCTCCAAGGACATAGCTTGGATGATGATGAGAGTTGAAAACTCTTTATTTTGTTTATTTTGATGTATTACATGTAAATTCAAGCCAAGGGCTTAATATGTTTTGAGTTAGTACTCTTCTTTTTTGTAACCAAGTGTTAACTTGGAAAGCTGTAAGCCCATAGGGCACTTGCTTTTGTTGTTAACATGTAATACAGTTGTAAGGATTACTCTGATGAATAGAAATGGTTGATTTTTTTTGTATCAATGCATGTCTAAAATGTTGGTTTAATTTTTCTTTTAGGGCGTTACAGTCTCTCTCTCTCTCTCTCTCTCTCTCTCTCAGACTCACCATCGTTGATTCGCCGTTCACAGTCACCGTCGGTCTTCCACCGTCGTTCACCCTCGATCTTCCACTGTCGCGCATCATTACAAATCAAAGTGCAACAATGGTAACCTCTCTCTCTCTCTCTATATATATATATATATATATCTCTATATCTCTATACATACAAATATATGTGCAGCTAATTTTGAATTAGATTTAGATTTTGGTTTAGATTTCTTTCAATCTTGTTTTCAATTGTAACCTCCTTTGCTAATGGAATTAATTATTGTTCTCACCTCCTTTGCTAATGGACTCCTCAAAAGTCATTTCGTGAGTATATTCCTTCTCCACCGTGAACAACCACCATCAGCCCTCTTTTCCCTTTTACCCCTGTTTCTCCCCCCTCCCTCTCTCTATATATATACTATATAATTGTTATATGAATTTGGCTATGGTGAGAGTATGTGGATGACCTGTTTGATGAAATTCCAAAATGGGTTTTGAATTAGAGAAATCAAGAAAAACTGTTGGATGAACTGGGTTTGGACTGATTGTCTTTTGATTATATTAAAGATGTTGGAAATAAGAAGAATACAAGGAATGTTAAAATTATATAAGCAATATGAATTTATTGCTTTATAGTTCTGTTTAGCTTGGAGTGGGCACAAGATTCAGTAGTTTTCTACTCACCTCACCTCCAAGTGAAAAGATGTTGATAAAGGATGAATACATCCTGGTTTGGTTTTAATTCAGTTTTTTATTTTATTTTGTTTTTTTATACCCATTAATTCCTGCTTGATTTGTCAAATATGCAGCTTTTGGGCGAGCTTAACATGGGAGGTGTGAAGGCAAATGGTGGTGACGGTACTTCAACTTAAATTCAGATATAATCAGTTTTTTATACCCATTAACAGAAGCAATAATATTAATATATTTTTTGGTTTAATGAAGAACAGAATGGGATAAAACGTCTCTTTTTTTTTTTTTTTTTTTTACTTTAAACAAAGAGTGGTTTAAAGGAGAAAGCAACAGCATTGAAACAAGCTATTTACAATATATTGCAGGAGGAGATAGAAAGTTCTTACAGTGTAAAACTTCGAGAGTCAAAAAATTCACTGAGCTGGTAGTCTTTTCTGAGCTTTTAGCTTTCTAGGATTGTGCCGTAAGAAGTAAGTGAAAATTATGTAATGTAGTCTTACTCTATTTTATGTTGTGAAATTGTGTCTCGAAGAATCCAGTAGAATTAAAAAGAACATTGACAGTTGTGTAAATTATCATGATGTCAAACCATTACAGTTTCCCTCTCTAATTGTTGATCTTGGTCTTTTATTTATTTATTTATTGTTGATAAATCTAGAACTGACCACTTTTGAGTTTGAAAGAAATGATTTGGTTAAATGTTTAGCAAAATTGGAATGGATTGAAAGTAACCAAATAGTGTCTCTATTGTGTTGAGAGTTGAACATTGCTTTCACTTGTGCATTGCTTTCTATCTGATTAACATTGCTTTATAGTGTCTCTGATTAACTTTTGGAGTTGTTCTTATTTGGAAAAAGAATTATGGTGTAGCGCCTGTTATTTACCCATTGGCTGGTATAGAAATTTTTTCAAATATAACACCATACTCTTGTTTACAGTTGAGCACATGTTTTGACTAATCAAATAAGAATTATGGTGTAGTGCACATGTTTTGACTAATCATGTTTTGACCACATAATTACTCTACAAACCATAGATCCCCTATACTATGTGGGGTGTTAGCTTATTTTTTGTTTTGTTGGAAGAGGTTATCAAATGATTCTCTTTAATTTTCTTTTTTATTGTACTTAATGTTCTTGTTTCTGTTTCTATTGTCGTTTTCTTTCTCTTTTCTGTTTCTGTCATTGTTTTCTTTCTCTCTTTTCTGTTTCTTCTTCTTATGCCTATTTAAGTCCACCTCTACTAGCTGCCTGCGTTATAGGATTTAGCACTGGGCAATGGCATGATTTTTACTTAATAAACTTTTATAGCCATTTCAGCATTTTGAACCTTTGCCTGCTGCTAATAACTCCTCAAGTGTAGGCTTTTTTGTTGTTTATTCTCAATCATGTGTGGTGTTTTGTCACAAGAGATTTGAGTAGGTTGCTATATTCTCCACATGATATAGTTATGAGCATTATCAATTTCTCTTTTCTACATGGATTCTTTCCAAACCCCTTCCTTTCGTAAGCTTCTCTTTATTGGTGATTCTGTGCCTGATTGGCCCAGTTCTTATGCAGGCAGTTTCTAGAAGAGCCCCCTTTCATGAAACAATTAGAGACTATGAACAAGCAGCCAGTGACCTTCATAGACTGATATTAGGTGATATATTGATTTTAGTGGAATGTGTATTGAATTTAGTAAAAAAGTGTTACATGTTCTTTTCCATTTTTTTTAATTCACTTGTTAGGAAGACCCTATTGTATATATGGGAAGTCTAAAATATTGATGTGTACTCATATTTAAAATCCTCATTTGGATCTTAGATTTGGAGAGGGAAAAGAGAAAGAGAAGGAAATTGTGAATGAAATATGAGTTATTTTTTTTTCTTTTTCTTCTCACATTCACTTCCTTTCTATTTTTCCTCCCCAAATCTAATCTCATAGCATCCTCCAGTGGGCTGTTTCTAAAATTAGCAAGTCTGAAGTATCAAATGGTAGAATGCAATGGCTGGTCAGCGTTGCAGTTGGTGAAATTAAGGAACACTAGTTTAAGGTTTTAGCTTTGGTGCTCTTGGATAAATTACACAGTAAAACATAGAACAAATAGAAATTATGCTCCTGGATATATGTCTGATCTCATCATTTGGGGCTTCTAATTTTGAGTGTGCATTTACTGGTTTGTTCAGTTATAATGTAACTATTTTAGGGAAATTTTCATCAAGTTTTTCTTTCATGGGCAATGGTTGCTTGCTTGTCTTTTGAAGGAAAAAGTTGGGTTGGGTTCATCTGCCGACACTGGAAAGGGGAAGAGTAAGATGTCAAAGCACGTAACACATGGTTATCATTTGGTTAAGGGAAAATCCAAATGATGGTTATCATTTGATAGTTAACTAGTATTGGTAGTTGATAAGATGGTTGAAATTATTCTCACCCTCTTTTTCTGTTGTTGCATGTAGCCTGATTTCTGGACTGAAACAGTGGATGCAGTCCGGAGAGCTTATCATACAACTGATACTTCTATTTTGGACAAATCAGTAGAGTTGGGTAAAGGGGGTTCAACTGTAGTTACAGCAATCTTAATTGATTGTCAGAAGCTGGTGGTAGCTAATGTTGGAGATTCAAGGGCTGTCGCCTACAAGGATGGTGTGGCCAAACAATTGTCAGTTGATCATGAGCCTAGCAAGGAAAGGACATATATCGAGGACAGAGGTGGTTTTGTATCAAATTTTCCAAGTAACTAGACTTCTGTGATGGACTATCATAAAAAAATAATAATAATAATAAGTGTCAACTTATTCTAGTTGATTTGTTTTTTTATTCTTTTGTTTTAACTTTTTAAGCTTATCTTTTTTGTCTGATCAACATTTTGGTGTTTTCCATGGTTTTGAAGGGAAATTTTTTTTTTAAAGGACTTTTCATTCATATGATGTCCAAGGGGGGAAAGGCAGACTATGTTGGCTTTGAATGATGAAAATGTAAATTATTCTTTGTACTTATCAAAGGATTATTGTAAATGGTACTTAGAGTAAAGTAACCACTTCTACATGTTCCTTTGCTTTGATAATAAGCTTTTTGCATAATGATCATGTAAATTTTAACATGTTTCGTCCGCTGGCTAACCTTGACGTCAAGATTAGAACATCTTATGATTACATCATTGTGTTAAATTCAGGTGACGTTCCATGAGTTAATGGATAGTTGGCTATAGCAAGAGCATTTGGTGACAAAAGCTTGAAGAAACACCTCAGTTCGGAACCAGATGTATCTTTGGTAGATGAAGATACAAAGTTTGTCATCTTAGCAAGTGATGGCATATGGAAGGTTGGTTCTTCTGCTCTTTTGCATTTACCAATATCTATGGTTCATAACCTCATCTTTTCATTTTAATCCACCTCTCTCCTTTTAAATTTTGTTCTCTGTTTATAGCTTTTGTTGTCTTCTCTCCTTTTCATATGACTTTGTAATTCAATATGATAATGAATTATTCTCAGAGTACAATACATGATTTGCTTGGACTAGCAAATTTTTAGATATTAATAATACTAATGTTTTTCTACCCAAAAAAAAAAAATAAAAAATTATAACTAAATTTTAGTATGCCTCTTGCTTGTTGGATGCATATGGTTTACGTTAAAAATTGCTTAAAGCATTAAACATAAATGGAGAGAAGTTATTGGAAATATAATGGAGGTTGCAAAAGTGTATAGAAAAGAATGACTATTGACTACTGCTTTCCAATTGGCTGTTTTTGCACTAATTGCTATTTCATCAATCTTACTGATTAATGTGCCCGTTGTATTTGTTTAGAGTTATTTTGTTTGGGTGAATAATTTTCTTAGAGTTATTGTTTGAATCCTAAGATAGAAGCATCCAAATCTGAGGATTAGAACATTTAATTATCTAGTTTAAAAAATCTTCTACGTACAAATCAAAAAATATGGCACTAGCTTACGCTACTGTCATAGATCAGTACTTCGCAAAATTTCTGGATTTCAGAAGTTTGAATATATGGCATGTCTAGAATGACTTTTGGCGAGGCATAGTTTCGAGTTTCAATAGTTTGTATATTACAATTTTTTTCTCCAAAGTTGTTGCAAGACTATTGGCACCTGTTTTTTTTTTTGTATATATTTCTCTTTTTCCCTGTAATGAATGCTCTGAACAAACTGGACTTTTGGTATCAGGTAATGACAAATCAGGAGGCAGTGGAGTGCATTAGGAACATAAAGGATGCTAAAGCAGCTGCTAAGCACCTTACTTGTTGATAGCAAATATTAGTAGTTTTATTTGTTGATAGCTGCGCATGGATAACAAATAGTTATGTTTCAAATTGTTATGCTAGATGGATGTGACTCGTGAATGAAAACTTAGAATAGTTGTATTGTGTCGAATGTTAATGAATTATGTATTGTGTCGAATGTTAATGATTCAGTTAATTTGAATGATGCTTTAAAATTATAGGTTTATTATGGATTGAATGAATTATTAGGAATTACAGGTGTATTGTTTTCTTGCTTTGGCGACCAATTTATTAGTCGCGACAAATAAATAATTTTTTTTCGCAAAAAATGACAATTGCTGACCAAGAGTTTTGGTCGCCAAAAATACATCTATTGCCGACCAAAACAGCTCTTGGCCGTGGAAACTCACTTTTGCTGACCAAAAGTTTTGGTCGCAAAAAGTAACAAATGGCGACCAAATTTTTTGGTCGTGAAATGTCACAATTGGCGGCCAAACTTTTTGGTCGTTGAATGTGATAATTGGCGACCAAACTCTTTGGTTGCGAAATGTGTCAATTGGTGACTAAGATATTTGGTCAGGAAAATATCACTTTTCGCGACCAAAGTGTTTTAGCGATAAAATGAATTAGTCGCGGTAATTAAATATTTAGCGATCAAAAGTTTAATCGGCAAATCCAACTTTTGCCGACGAACCAAAATTTTGGTCGCGAATTGCTCTTGCCGACCCTCAATTGGCGACCAAAGTAGCAACCAAAAAAATTGGTCGCGGATAACTTTTGCCGACCAAAAATGAGCTTTTAGCAACTAATTTTTTGGTCGGCAAAAGTGTTAATTCTGGTAGTGTATGGTGCCAACAATTTGTCTAAAAAATATGAATAGTTTATTATAAAAGAAATAATACTTGTAGTTTATTTTTTCAAAGATAAACGTGATAAAATAAATAAATTATGATTATTGAATTGATTTAATTTTTTTAATGATTGCTATACACTAAGAATCTAATAAAATGAATGGTTCGAATTAGTTGTGTGTGTATGTTGTTTTATTTATTTATTTATTTTGTTGATAGGGATCATTTGTAATTGTTGCAAGCATGCGTATTTTAGGTTGGCTTGGGTTTCTAATAAATAATATAAAGATTTATTAGCTTGAATGAGTTGGAAATTTGTGTATAGATTTGAGTTAAACCAGGGGAAAAAAAAAACTAAATTTAACTTATATTCAATAGATTAATGATTTATTCATTAAATTTATTTAGTTTGAATTCACCCGAATGAATCTCTTTTTAAAAGAGACTCATTCGGACTAAACAAATTTGATGGACGTAACAATACTATATTCAATACCAAATTTTTTACACTAATTATGAATAATTTTTTTTTATTGGTTGAACAATGAAACGGTCCCACCTCTAACATCAAAGCCAACCCATGAGTATTAAAGTGTAATGTTCACACATGGAAAAATATTATACTTACATTTATTGCAAATTTGACTAAAATAAAAAGTGTCAATAGAACACAAATTTGTAATGGCACCATCCGCCACCACTAGAGACATTGCCGCGGCAGCAATGTCTGCTATTATTTGGTTTTTTTCTATTTATTTATTTATTTTAAGTAGGAAGAAGTTCTTCTCGGTTGGTGCTTCCATTAATAATCTCAAAACGACCAGGTCCTACTCCAATGCAAAATAATGAGTAGGTAGGGATGTGCTCTCAATCCTATCAACATGTCTTATAATAGTTTTGTACATTTGTAATTGATACTGTCATTCACAATTATTTTGTTATTTTTTATAGAATAGGTAGGGATATGATTTTGATTTTATCAAAATGTCTTATAATAATTTTGTGCATCTGTCATTGACAATTATTTTGTAACTTTTTTCTTACTAGAATAGTATATTTTCTGTTATTTTTATTTATTCATTATCTTTAAGGGAAGCTTTGTTACTATCATTGTAATAACTTCCATTCCGATTATGAATCATAAAATTCAGGCAAGACATAAACTTATCATTACCCATAAGTTACCTTTGGACGACATGAACCAAGAAAGAATAATAAGAATCTCCTTATTAGAAATCATATTACTCGTAATAAAATTTTAGTATAAATTTTATAGCATTTGATTCAAAAAAATATGAATAGTTTATTATAAGAAAAAAATAATACTTGTAATCTATTTTTTAAAAAATAAACGTGATAAAATAAATAAGTTACGATTATTAAATCAATTTAATTTTTTTTAATGATTGATATACATCAAGAACATAATAAAATGAACATTTTGAATAATCGAAACAAAACTCATGTTGAGCCCCCACAGATTCCTCAAGTTCTTTGAAGTTCAAAATTACAATCTTATAGCTTGTGGATAATATAGAAAAAACGTCAAAATAATTAAAATTTTAATATATTTTCACATATTCTTATGAACTTCTACATTTATTAAAATATATTTCAAATTAGAAATTATCTACTACATGTCCATATACCCATCCAATAATAATTTGTAGTTTATCCATTATTAAGTTGCCAAGTTTGGCATCTCCCAAAAAAGTTAAAAAGTCAAAAAATTACTCAAAAAGTTAAAAAGTTATCACTATTCACCAAAAAAAATATTAAAAAATTACTTTTCCACACATCCATACAACTCAACAATCATTCAAAGCTGGCGCTGTGCAGCGTTTGTCCCAAAAATTGCACAGTTTGAGTGTAATTTTCACACACAGCTGTTCGGCCCGTGGGGGCCCATCACGGCTCCCGTTTTGATAATCTGAACCGTTGAATGTGTAGAACTCGTTGAGTACTATGTGTCTGTAAAAAATTATATTGATTGGATATCGATAACTACATGATCAAATCAGTTTTGTATAAAAAAATGATGGTGTTATAATTAACGACTGAAAAAAAAAACAAATCTGATCAGATAGCTGTCGATATTCGATAAACGTGATTTTTAATGGGCCTATAGTACTTAACGAGTTCTACACATTGAACGGTTCAGATTATCAAAATGGGACCCGTGATGGCCCCCACAAACCGAACAAAACCGTCAAGTGCAATGCCCGAAAAGTAGCCAATAATTTCTTACCATTCAATCGGCTTGCAGATTGTACGGCTGTCATACACACATCTCCAATCTTCTTCTACACACTTCTTTATACAATTTTTTAATACATATTTTTTCATAAAAAGTCAAAAAGTTAATCCAAACATCCATATTTTTTTCTCAACTTTTAAGTCCAAAAAGACAAAAAGTACACTTATTTAGGACACCCAAACAACCCTCGATCATGTATTTATTTATTCTCATGTTATTGTTTCAACACATGGTCAATATAAAATTCTCATAATCAATTTTTAACACAATTAATTGAGACTAATAAGTGTTCATTAAACATTCTACCGTGTGGACCCAGAGAAAAAGTTCAACCACGAAGAATTTGATTCTGATCGGTACTAAAAGTTGTACAAGTTCGTGCTTCTATCAACGAAAGTTAGAAAGCTCTCAGACGCACCGGAGGCTAAAGAAATATGGCTCAGGCTGTTGTCTCTTTTGCAGCCAAATGGATTGGTGAATTGATGATTCAAGAAGCAAAACTCTTATACGGAGTGCGCGACCAAGTTGACGATTTGTTGGTTGAGTTAAGACAGATGCAGTGTTTTTTAAAAGACGCAGACGCAAAACAAATTGAACATGAGATCATCCGTCATTTGGTTGGGGAAATCAGAGAAGTTGGTTATGATGCAGAGAATGTGATCGCAACTGAAAAATCTAGAAATCCCCTAGATGTTGATTTGTGATTATGTATAAATTTTAAGCAGAATATAACAATCCCAATCAAACAATCAAGACAAAGAGACACAACGATTTTAACGTGGAAAAAACCACAATTGGACACCTCTAACTGTGATAAAAAAACCACGGGCAACAGCCACAAGACAATCCACTAAGAAGAATTAAAGGAATTACACAGGTATACTCTCAATTACCTAGCGAATCCACAACGCCTAATTGAACCAACCTTTATGTGCCTCTTCCAACCCCATCTTCACCACGGAATTGTCTTTCTGATGAGCCACTCCGGATTCCACCAAAGCTTCAGGCTCGAATTCTTCAGAATCCACAACTGAATAATAACTCTCTCTTTTGTGTATAACAAACAAACCTTTGATGTACTCTCTTTAGATCATGAGTTGAATACTCAATAAAAACCTCAAAGAAAACTCCCAAAGTATCCCCAGATATAAACCCTAGAAACCAAAAAGAAGATCTGGAGTAGTTATCCTAAAATCTGACCCAACACGCGAATTTATAGAATCTGTCCCGCGATCTTCGCTCGAGCTCAACACAGCCCGCTCGAGCGGACTGACCAAAAACTGCGTGCGAACAAACTGAGATGCGCTCGAGCGTAGGAGAATCCGCTCGAGCGTAAAATCACACCTTCCAGTATTTTTACAAGCGACTGCAGAGATGCTGAGAGCTTCCAATCCCCGCTCGAGCGTCACTTTCCCCGCTCGAGCGGGAAGACCAAAATTTGAAAAATTGGAAAAATATAACATGATCGGACAGGCAATTTTGAATGCATTTTTGCATTTTGCTTCGGCCGCGAGCTGACCGGGCAGCTCGACCCCCGTAATAATCAGCGAAGTGGCAATCTTGAAAGCATTAACATCACAAACTTCTCTGCATGGTTCGATTCGGGTTTGGATTCGCATCTAATAAACTCATAGCCTCACTGAAATAAAAGTGCGAAAATAAATACATCTGAAAGGAGTTTTGTCAAACGGGGTTGCCAAGAATAAAAACCTAACAGCAACCTTTTTCCTTAAGGCTGGACCAAGGAGAAGAAGAGGCATCCAAAACATCCTCGTGAGATCTATCTGCATGTCCAATGAATTCATAGCTCGACACAAGATTGGGTCGGAAATTAATACAATCAAAAGTAAGATCACTAGGTTTACTGCAGGATTATCAAGTTACGGCCTAATTGCTATGGCACATGAAAGAGAATGTTCAAGTTCTACGCTCCAAAGGTCGTCTCAGTTACAACGAACTTATTCCCACGTTCATGAAAGAGGATTTCATTGGTTTTGAGCAAGATATCAAGATATTAGTTGCACAATTGGTGAGTGAAGAAGCCAAACACTGTAGAGTTGTTTCCATTTGCGGCATGGGTGGTTTGGGAAAGACTACCCTTGCTAGGAAAGTGTACCATCACCAAGACGTTCGGTGCCATTTTGATGCCTTCACTTGGGTTTCAATATCTCAACAATGGCAACTAAAAGATGTTTTGCAAAGGATCCTAACTAAACTCATTCCAGAGAAAAGTGGGCAGATTGTGAATATGATAGATGATCAATTAGTGAAGTTACTCTATGAATTTCAACAACAGAGAAAATGCTTACTGGTTCTTGATGACATTTGGTCATCAGATGCTTGGGTCAGCTTATCACCAGCATTTCCCAAAGTAAATACGGGCAGCAAAATAATCCTTACTAGTCGTAAAAAAAACGTGATAACAT
This sequence comes from Camellia sinensis, assembly GCF_055761805.1. Taxonomy (NCBI): domain Eukaryota; kingdom Viridiplantae; phylum Streptophyta; class Magnoliopsida; order Ericales; family Theaceae; genus Camellia; species Camellia sinensis. The sequence continues at coordinate 195,122,644 of NC_138965.1, forward strand.
TTGTGGATCCAAATGGTTTCGTCCTTGAGCATAAGTGTTTAACCAAGCAAGAAAGCTGGAAGTTGTTTGAGAAAAAAGCTTTTCCGAAAACAGATACTACAGGTTAGTTTGTTGTGAAACTTCAAATTTTGTCACTACTTCGATATCCACAATTACACTACTACTCTAATATGATATCATGTTTTGCTTTTGTAGTTCAAGAGCACTTTCCCTTTTTATAAGATCTAAATGTTTCTATTTTTAATTTTCATTTTTAAATAATCTTATGTTCATGCACTTTTTCAAATTATACATCACCACAAATCTTGAAATAAAAGCAGTGACAAACGACATAGTTTTTCTAGAAAAATTTAGTTGGAACCACGAAATAAAAAGGAAAAAAAAATGTGAGGAAAATTATCTGAAGGTGATTCCTTTAGTTTTACATATTTCTTTAAGTTTTTTGAGCTTATAATTTCCATTGTTTTCCTCTTAAATAAGTTTTTTCTTTGTCTGTAAAGTTTAATTTGTTTAAAAGAGGTGTAATTACTCTCAAGATTTCTATAATCAAGACTTCTTCGAAAAACGGATCAAACACATGGAAGTATAACCATTATCTTAGAGAAAATATATGATTTCTCACAAGTAAATCAATCAGTAAGAATAAAAATTAATGCGGAAAAAATTAAATCAACAATGATATAAGAATTTTACGTGGTTCCTTCAATGTGAGGCATGTTCACTGGATTGAAATCCGATTTCACTATCAACCAATAAGTTTTTAAATGATTACAAACGAGACACGAATGATCACCTTTAGGTAAATTCCAAATAATCAGAAATAATCAAGAGGAAAGGTCTCATCAAATAAATAAACAAAATTTTTTAAAACAGAGTTGTAAAAGACCCAAAATAATAACCCAAATTAGTCTCACAGTGACTACCGAAATAAAGCCACAATTTAATTTCACCAAACTTTGAATTCACCAATTGAATTACCCAGCAAGCACCATATCAAATTTGTTGTTGCCACACAAAACCAATACCCACTGAAACAATGTTGTAGCAGCCGCACAATCCTTCAGAAGAGCAAAGACAATATTATATATATTGTTAAATTTTGGATTTTTTTTTATAATATCAAAACTCTAATTGTTATCAAACTGAATATTAAATATCCATTGGGCCTCTAAAAGTCAGACATAATATATTAAAAATATATTATAACCAATACCAAACTAAATATTTTAATAAACTAATTAGGTCTCATACTCTACTAAGGAGGTATACCCAACAATTCTCCCCTTACCGACTTAGGTGGAGACATCAACCATACCCGCCAAAGTTCGGCACTTCAAATGTTTGTCCCTTGACAAAGTCTTAGTCAATATATCTGAAATATTATCATCTATATGAACATTTTCGAGTTGCAACAATTTTAAATCTAACACATTACGAATCTAATGATATCTTATATCATTGTGTTTTGATCTCGAATGAAAAGTAGAATTTTTGCTCAAATGTATAGCACTTTGACTATCATAATAAAGCACATACATTTCTTGCTTCAAACCTAACTCTTGCAAAAAAACCATAACTCTTCTTTACAAGTTTCCGTAATGACAATAAATTTAGTTTCGGTAGTTAAGAGAGTAACACATTTTTATAATTTAGATTGTCATGCCACAGCTCCCCCTGCAAATGTCATCAAATACTCCGAAGTAGATTTCCTAGAATCAACATCACCAGCGTCAGAATTCGTGAACCCATCAAGTATCGGTTTACCATCCTCAAAACACAAACACACCTTTGAAGTCCCTTGAAGATACCTTAGAATCCATTTTGCCACTGCCCAATGTTCTTTACTCGGATTAGAGAGAAAACGACTCACCACACCAACCGAGTGAGCAATATCCAATCTTGTACAAACCATGGCATACATCAAAGAACCAACAGCTGAAGCATAAGGAGTTTTCTGCATTTCTTGTCTTTCTCACTTGTAGGACATTGATTCAAACTAAGCTTAAAGTGGCTCGTAAGTGGACAATCAACCGGCTTTGCTTTATCTATGTTGAATCTCTCAAGAACTTTCTCAAAGTAGCTTTCTTGAGACAACCAAATCAGTCCATTTTTGCGATCACGAACAATTTTCTTACTAAGTATTTGCTTTGTTGGTCCCAAATCTTTCATAGCAAAAGACGTGCTCAACTCTAATTTCAATCTGTCAATCATAGTGTAATCTTGACCCACAATTAACATGTCATCAACATAAAACAAAAAAATAATAAATTTTCCATCTGAAATTTTTTTCACAAACACACAATAGTCCGAAGTGGTTTTAGAAAAACCATTATTCATCATGAAATAGTTAAATTTTTTGTACCATTGACACGGGGCTTGCTTGAGGCCATATAAACTTAACTTCAATTTGCAAACAAATTTTTCTTTCCCTTTCTCTAAAAAACCTTCCGGTTACTTCATGTAAATTTCTTCTTCAAGATAACCATAAAAAATGTGGTCTTCACATCAAGTTGCTCAACTTCATGATTCATACTTGCGGCCATGCCAAGTACAACCCGAATAGAAGACATCTTCATAACCGGTGAGAAAATCTCATCAAAGTCAATACCTTTCTTTTGCCTAAAGCCTTCCACAACAAGACGTGCCTTGTACCTTAAATTCTTGCCATGATTCTTTAATTTGAAAACCCACTTATTTTTCAGAATTTTCCTCTCCTTAAGCAACTTCACTAAATCATAAGTGTGATTTTCAAGCAAGGAATTCATCTCTTCTTCTATGACCTTTTTTCAATCTCCTTTCTTTGCATGCTCAATTGTTTTTTGGTAGCTCTCGAGCTCCCCGTGATCGGATATCAACACAAACTCATTAGGTCGATACTTTTTCAAAGGTTGCTGGTCTCTTGTAGATTTTCTCAACTCAACTTGTGGTGGTGGTTTTTGAATTGGATGTCCTTCCTTAATTTCAGGCTTAACTTCATTGGCATTAAAATCATCCTCCACATCTTCAATAGGTGGCTTCAATCTCTCCCATTTTCATCATCAATTGAAGATGAAGAAAATGGATCCATGTCAATGAGATCACTAGTTTTTGTCTTCGTTTGATCACTTTTGCCAAAGTCTTCAATTGTTTGATCTTCATTAAACACAACATCACGGCTTCGAATAACTTTCTTGTCGACCGGATCCCGCAATCTATAAGCAAATTTATCACGCCCATAGCCAAGAAAAATAAATTGTCTTGACTTACTATCAAGCTTGGACCTCTCATCCTTTGGAATGTGAACAAAGGCTCGACAACCAAACACTCTCAAGTGCTCATACGACACATCTTTGCCAGTCTAAACTTTTTCGGGAACATCACCATTCAAAGGATAGGAATGAGACAAATTGATCACGTCAACCGCTGTTCTCATTGCCTCACCTCTGAAGGATCTTGGCAATTTAGCATGTGAAAGCAGACACCTTGTTCTTTCCACAATGGTGCAGTTCATCCTCTTGGCAACGCCATTTTGTTGAAGAGTCTTTTTAACTATTTTTTGATGCCGAATACCTTGACTACAACAATCCTCATCAAATGGCCCAATGTATTCACCACCATTGTCTATTCAGATGCACTTCAATTTATGCCCTGTTTCTCTTTCAACCATGGCCTGAAAATACTTAAATACATCTAGAACTTGATCTTTAGTTTTTAGTATAAAAGCCCAAACTTTCCTTGAATAAGCATTAATGCAAATAACAAAATAAAGTGCATCACTATGTGTTCTAACTTTTAAAGGACAACGAACATTCGAATGAATCAACTCCAAAACATTTTCTTTTCTTGAAGCAACATTTTCATAAAAAGAAACTCTATGTTGTTTACCCGCCAAACAATGAACAAATGTTTTAAGATGTGTATCTTTCAAACCGGATAGAAGCTCTTTTTTGAACAAAACTTGCAGCCCATTTTCACTCATGTGCGCAAGTCGCTTGTGCCACAATTTGGTAGAAGTATCATCTTCAAGTGCATTGACAACACCTTTATAAATTTTTCCTGGCATCGAATAAAATGTATGAGTCTTCTTGCACTTGGCCACCACCAAAAAACCCTTTGTGAGCTTCTATATTCTATCACCAAATTTGTTGTTCTAGCTTTCATCATCAAGCTTCCCGGTAGAGAATGTCAGGAACATGCCTCACATCTTTAAGCAACAACTTACAGTCCAAATTTGTTTCCAAGCAAACATCACCCATGCTAATAATCTTGGACAAACCTTCATTACCCATTCCAACACAACCATAATCTCCTTTGGTATAGGCAGTGAAGAAATCAACTCAAGAAGTCATATGAAAAGAAGCATTGGAATCAATCACCCAATTGCTCTCTTGGCCCACAAAATTAATACAATCATCTTCACAAACGACCATGAGATCATCGGTAGTAATCATCATTTTGTCTTCTTGCTTCTTATCCACACTTCTGTCACGCCTTTTCTTCTTGTTCTTAAGCTTTTGGTATTCTCACTTCATGTGTCCTTTCTCATGACAATAATAGCACTCAATGTCTTTCTTTGAAAAAGAACCATATCTTGATTTGTTCGGCTTTAATCATGACCATGAGGAGTTTTACTCCTCCCCCTTGTTTTGCTTCGGTCTCTCACAACAAATGTTTCTAAATGAGAGGAATCCACTAATTTTCTTCTAGTTTCTTCATTCAACATGCTATTAGTGACTTGGCTCATTGTGACAACTCTATTGGGCGCTGAGTTACTAATTGTCATAACCAAAGTCTCCTAACTTTCGGACAAAGAAATAAATAACATCAAAGGCTGCAACTCATCATCAAAAACAAATTTCATAGAAGCAAGTTGGTTAACAATACTATTTATTTCATTCAAATGTTTCGGAATGGGGTTGTCATCTTTATATTTTAAATTAACCAACTTTCGAAACATAAAAGCTTTATTTGTGGCTGATTATCTTTTTCTGCCATAAAGACCCTCTAATTTTTTCCATAAATCATGTACCGAAGTTTTAGTAGCAACATGCTGAAATACACTATCATCAATCCATTGACGGATAACACCAACGACTTTTCAATTAAGCCTCTTCCATTCATCATCGTTCATACCCTCGGGTTTGTCACTATCACCCTTAATGGGTCCATACAAATCTTTACAAAATAATAGATTCTCCATTTTCATTTTCCAAGTTATCCAATTGCTTCCATTGAAACTAGACATACGACCCACATTCCCCTGAATTGATTTACACAAATAAATAAGTCTAAATAAACCGTAAGCTCTGATATCAGTTGTTAGAGAAAATATATGATTTCCCACAAGTAAATCAATCAATGGGAATAAAAACTAATGCGGAAAAATTAAATCATCAACGACACAAGAATTTTATGTGGTTCCCCCAATGTGAGGTACGTCCACTGGATCGAAATCCGATTCCACTATTAACCCAAAAGTTTCCAATTGATTACAAACAAGACACGAATGGTCTCACAAAACCACTCTTAGGTGAATTTCAAATAACCACAAACAATCAAAAGGAAAAATCTCACCAAATAGATGAATGAGAGTCTTCGAAATAGAGTTGTAAAAGACCCAAAATAATAACCCAAAACCTAAATCAGCCACACAATAACTACCGAAATAAACCCACAGAATTTAACTCACTAATTGAATTACTCAGCAAGCACCATATCAAATTTGTTGCTGCCACACAAAACCAATACCCACCGAAACAATGTTGTAGTAGCCGCACAATCCTTCGGAAGAGCAAAGACAATATTTATATATATAGTTAAATCTTGGGCTTTTTATCAAAACCCTAGTTGTTATCAAACTGAATATTAAATACCTATTGGGCCTCTAAAAGTCAGATATAATATATTCAAAATATATTATAACCAATCCCAAACTAAAAGAAATATTTTAATAAATCAATTGGGTCTCATACTCCACTAAGGAGGTATACCCAACAGATTATTTGGTCGGTGATAAGACCATGGTCATAAATCTCATCCCGTACTAGCTCAAATGGCCCGGTATGCACCATTTTAATAGAAATACTGTACACTGCATCTGATCATTCGATTGGGTTGGTTTAACAGTTTAGACTAGTTAATTCATATTTTTGCAAATTCCTTTCGGAGTTCATATAAGACAAACTACCATACTTGTGTTTGTCCGACTAAGACAAGAGGCTTTTATGTATTGATAAATTTGCACTTTGTTCTGTTGTAGAATTCAAAGTTGACATAATGATGGAGAAGTTAGGAATGGAAATGGTTGAACAATGCGGGGGCTTACCTCTAGCCATTGTGGTGCTTGGAGGACTTCTAGGAACAAACTTGGCCCTGAGCCATTGGCAGAAAGTGCAACAAAATTTTAGTTCTTATCCAAAAAGAGGAGAATACATCGGAGGAGAACAAGATGGAAAAGTATTGGATGTGTTAGCTTTGAGTTACCAAGACTTACCATATCAGCTCAAGGCATGTTTCCTTTATTTGGGCAATTATCCTGAGGATTTTGACATTGATGCAGAAAGACTATATCAATTGTGGATGGCTGAAGGCTTCATATCCCAAGAAGAAAGAGGAGAAGACGAAACCATGGTGCATGTAGCGGAACGTTACTTGGGTGAACTAGCACAAAGGTGCATGGTTCAAGTGGAATTGCAGCCAGAGGAGTATTCAATAATTAGAGAAAGCAGAGGGTTTCGATGCTGTCGACTTCATGATCTCATGAGGGATTTATGTTTGTCAAAGGAAAAAGAGGAAAACTTTCATCAGGTCATTGAATATGGGCATATAAATCAGCAAGAGCATCCCTCTTCTTTATCCATGGTGACATCAATTGGTGGTAACACTTACCGTAAAATACACAGACTTGTCATCAATCTAGATAAGAAGAATAGTAACTTTCGTCTCTTTGAACAAGAAGAAAGAGCTCAGCATATTCGGACAATTTTATTCTTCACAGGTGATGATTGTGATTATCCGTCTGGAGAACAATTGACCCGTTTATCCAAAGAATCTAAATTTCTTAGAGTTATAAATTTCGATGGAAATACAATTGGCAATACAGAAGGAACAAAAGAGTTACCAAGAGAAATAGGAAACCTTATCCTTTTGAGGTACTTGGGTCTAAATATGACTGCATTCACAAAGTTGCCATCATTAATAGGCAACCTTAGACACTTGTAAACCCTTGATTTGCGAACATCCTATCATCGTAAGATCAGTATTCCAAATGTGTTATGGAAGATGGAAGGATTGGTACATCTTTATCTTCCTTTGTTTGGTCGCTTTTGTACAAAAGTCAAACTACGAGTAGATGGTTTGAGGAATCTGGAGACGCTACAAAACTTGGATTCAGATAAGGTTAATGTTAGAGATCTCTTCAAATTACGCAATCTCCGAAGATTGGAGAATCTATGCGTACGAGGAAAGCTTGAGGACCTAACAATGGTCAATAACTTCATCCTTAATAGCAACCATCGACTACAACACACATCCATTACTATTGAAAATTGTGATTTTTGTTCAGAAGATGGATTAAGCCTCCTGAGACAACTGCTTGGGTGTGTTTGCCTTGTTCGATTGCGTATAGATGGGTTTATAGGTAAGTTACCACAATATGAACACCAATTATTATGCTCAAGCCTCACCTTTTTATTGCTGCAGAACTCTAAACTTAAGGAAGACCCAATGGCAACACTGGAGAAGTTGCCAAACTTAAGGATTCTATTCTTAGGTTCTGCCTTTGTAGGAAAGGAAATGGTTTGCTCTACTCATGGTTTTCCTCATCTCAAGAGACTAAATCTTTGGTATTTAGAAATTGAGGAGTGGAGGGTGGATCACGGAGCCATGCCTAAACTTTCTTCTCTACAGATTGCATTTTGTAAGAAATTGCAGATGCTTCCGAATGCATTGAGATTCATCCCTACCCTCCAGGAATTGCAGATTTCTTGTATGCCTAAAGCATTCAATGATAGGCTTCGAGTGGTCGATGGCCAAGAAGGAGAGGATTTTCACAAAATTAGCCACATCCTTTCCATTTGTTTTGAAGGTAAAACAATTCCTTTTTCTGGATGAATCCAAAAGGGAATAGTAAGAATTCTAATATGCCATAGTAAGAATTCTAAGAATTCTTATAATTTTGTTTATTAAAATTCATTTAATTTGAACAATTAAAAATAATTTAATTATAAATTTCTAATAAATTAAAATTATTTATGAATTTTTTTGTTCATATTTTAATGAAAAAGATAAAATGAAAATAAAATATAATATTATGAACAATTGAGGTTTTTTACATATAACAAATTTTTTTTTTTAAAAAAAAGGAAGAAGTAGAAGATTTATTTGTTAATATTGAAATTTGATATAACTCAATACTAATTTTCAAAACAAAATAGAACTTTTTGATTATTTTTTCATTGTGATCTATGATTTTTTTTAATACAATATCGTAATGTTTTCAATTAAAAATATTTTCATATTAAATTAGGGGTAAAATTGAGATATCATCCACCATTATCCATTATGGAGTAATAAACTTTTTAAAAATATGTTATAAAAAATAGGAATTAGTTGTACATATTGATAGGACTTGATAGTAATCTTAGGAACAAAAATAGGACTTGTTAGTTATTTTCACTAGAATTTTTTAGAAACAGAGGAGAGTGAAGATCAGTACTTCTTCCACACATCTCTCTCCCTCTTTGTCTTATTTTTTCCCCATTTTCTACATATGCCAATAACTTTTCCTCTCGAAAAATATTTAGATGCAAGTTGTTCTTCTGTTGGTAGTAGACTTGTTTCATACATATTTGAAAATTTATACATACATCTTATTTATTTTTAGTTACTTATTGCTCCCAAGACCTATATTGGGATTCATAATATAATTGTATCTACATCACACGATATTTTTGTTGGTATTTTTCTGTCTAAATTTTTAGTCTCTAGAATTACTCTCAAGACATCTATTTATCTCTCTCTTACTCTTAATAGTTATTTCTCACCATGAAATGCTATATAGATGAAGGTATCAACTGCTACAATGAAAGCAAAAAAAATATTGTGTTGTTGAATTTCTTATTAACATGGATTTAACTTTTAAATCTACATCTTATCTTTTCCTTTTGCATAGCTCTGAAATTAGTTATTTAAATTAGGACGAAAAAAATTTATTTGTCCTGTGTGGATTGTTGCAGACCACCCATCAAAATCATAGAAGCGTGCTCTTAAAAAAATGAAGAAAATTTTTCTCTTAAAAATAGAAGAAAATAGATACTGAACTACATTTAGAATTGGAGTGGAAACTTGTATGTATTAAGGGGTACTAATAAGCATTAAAAAGATTGTACCATCACATTCTTATTGATCATTACTAATGTTGTGTTCTTATTCATTACTAATTTCATGCCCTTGTTCATTTGTACTGTCATGTTTCAAATTCACATGCTTATGCTATGTTCACCATGAAGGTGATGAAGATTAAGAAGATGAAGGCATTGTTGTTAGGGAGGCTCTTGTCTCTCTTGAAGCTGAAGGTTTCAGGTAATAATTTTTGAAATTCAAGCTCAGCAAGTTGTTCATTAGTTAAATTTTATGTATAGAACTGGGGCTGATAAAAAGGATATGCTAGCTGATTGTCATATAATTGCTCTATATTTTCTCAACTCTTGTTTCGTTCATACTAGAGGGTCTTGTAAAATAGATGGCCCATGATCATGAAGTAGCCAGGTTTGCTCTATCTATGAATGTAATTTCTATGGTTGATATGGCATGTATCCAGATTGATCTTAGGCTGGTTTGACCTTCATATAGTTTTTCATTGAACTTTTCTTTGGTTAATAGAAAAAAAAAAAAGGAATGAAATCAGAGGATGCATTCTTTCTCGCAGCTGTTTACTATGATTTTAATCCTTTTTACAACTTATGAGGCTGTTATGAAAAGTTTGACCAAAGTGTATGCAAATTACATAGTTAAAAGCTATCAAAATTGGAATCCGAACACTTTGCTTATTAATCTGAAGATATATGTAGATTACAAAAGAAGAAAAAGAAAAAAAGAGCTTTTCATATAATCTAGAAATTTTCAAATGGACCCTTGAAAGTGCAATTCAATTTGAAGAAAATAAAATGAGAACAAGAAGAACCAGTATGGTATAAACAAAATTCTTTGTTCAAACTATTTGCGTAGCCAATCACACCGTTTGCAGTAAATTGCCAACCATCCAAGGTTTTGTGATAATACATGATATGTCTGCTGCATCGCTTTCACGAAACCAATCATCAGTGGTAAATAATTTACTAATTAGTTACCTCTTTAAAGTATGTTCAACATTTATTCTAATCTCCAGATGAAGTTATCAAATGCTACATTGAAAGAAAATTATGTTGGTGAATTTCTGATTATGGTATTTACATATTGATCATAGCCTAACTTAACTTAACATGGGGTTAACTTTTATCACCATGTTATCTTTTTCCATTCACATGTTTGCTTTGGCACTAGTTAGGCAATAAATTATGATGAAAATTTGGCTTATTACACGACAATTCCCACTGTGAATTGCAACATACCCATAAAAATTATGACAGCAGGTAATTTCTCTTAAAAAAAATAAAAGCTAAAATATATTGAACTAGAATTGGAATTGTAGAGAAACCTTGCCCCTTTCAACTAGAATTAAATGAGTACTTTTATGTTTTTATTCATCATTAGTAATGTAATGTTCATTTTTTTGATAGGTTGTCATGTAATGTTCCTATTCGTTAGTATTGTCATGTTTTACTTTTATAAGCTTATCTATGCTTATGTTCAAATCAATTCTAGGTGAACGGAATTGAAGGCAATGCTGTTTGGGAGGTTCTTGTCACCACATGTATATATTCCATGCAGAGAACTGGTGTTGACACAGGTTGTGGTAGATGATTGTCATATATTCACTTGATATTTTCTCAACTCTTGCTGTGTTTATACTAGAAGATCTTGTAGCAGGCTGCTCTTCGTTTTAACTTCATCTAGTTTTTCAATAAAATTTTCTTTTGGTGACAAAAAAATGAATGATACCAGGGATTCATTATTTCCTATTGCTTACATTGCTTTAATCAGCATCATACAATGCTTTTAATCCCTTTTTGAAACTTATGAAACCATTATGAAAAATTTGAGAGAAGTTGACACAATTGATTAGTTAGAGTTAACAAAAATTCAAATTCAAGCATTTTGCTTACTATTCTGCACATGTACTTATGTTAGATAAAAAATAAGAAAAAAGATAGAACAAGGAAAAGAAACTAAATTTCTAATCTAGGAATTATATGAAGCCTTGAAAATGCAACTCTATTTCAAGAAACTACAATAAGAAAGGAAGAAACCAGCCTCGGTTGTATAAAATTATTCATAAGACACCTATACCCAATTTAAACTCTGGGATCTTTTAATTTTATATGATAGGTGAAGAAAAGACGCTCACTCCGGTTAGAATTGGAGAGGAAACTTGCCCCTATTGAGTGGTATTGAATAAGTACTAACCCACTAGTATTGTCATGTTTTTATTCGTTAGTATTACTTTCATATTCCTATTCATTAATGTCATGTTTCAATTTTATATGTTCATGTTGCAAGTTTTCTGAATGAACCTGTATATTCAATGTGTTTCTTTATAAGGAGGTCACCAGTTTATATAACCCTAAACCTATGAATGAAAAAGGAAAATATGAAAAAGGAAATATTGCCAAGTAGTTACACCACAATCTTTCCTAATTCTATACACAATATAATCTTCACTAATTCTATACATAATATATTCTCACACCCCCGCTCAAACTTAAGTTGTTTTAGCAAAAAACCCTGAGAGTTTGCTAAGAAGAAATTGAAACCGAGCGGTAGTGTGAGTCTTGGTGAAGAAGTCTGCAAATTGCAAAGCCGAAGAGACAAAAGGAAGCGAGATAGAGCCAGACTGCAGAGGCTGTCGGACAAAGTGACGATCAATCTCAATGTGTTTCGTCTGTCCATGGAAGACAGTATTGTGGGCAATCTGAATAGCACTACAGTTGTCACAATAGAGGCAGGTTAGAGAAGACTAAGGGACACCCAAATCAGATAAGAGACAATGAAGCCAAACAATCTCAGCAGTAGCATGAGCTATAGCATGACACTCAGCTTCGGTAGTAGGGCGAGCAATAATAATTTGTTTCTTGCTTTCCAAGAGATCAAGGAATCGCCAAGAAACATACAGAAAACCAGACGTGGACTTGCGATCAGTAACATCACCAGCCCAATCAGAATCAATATAGGCTACCAAATCCAGAGAGGAAGTAGAGGATGATGGTAAACCCTAAAAGATAGTACCTTAGAGATAGCGAAGAATTCGAACCAATGCAGCCCAATGTGAGGAGTGAGGAGCAGAAACAAACTGGCTAACCACATGAACAACATAGGCAAGATCAAGACGAGTAACCATCAGATAAACTAAGCAACCCACAAGCTCGCGATGTAAAGTGGGATCATCCAGAGGGACACCATAGTAGAGTTGAGCTTCACATTAAGCTCAGTAGGTGTATCAAAAACCTTAGTATCAATAAGACTAGCACGGTGAATGACCTTATTAGCATACTTAGTCTGAGATAGAAAATAGTCTTTTGGAGAAGAAACAACTTCAATACCAAGAAAATACCACAAAGGACCAAGATCCTTCATCTCGAAGGTGCGAGAGAGACGCTACTTGACCTCAAAGATAGCAGAAGAGTTAGAGCTAGTGATGATCATATCATCCACATACAGTAATAATGCAACAAATCCAACTAAGGTGTGGAGAAGAAATAAAGCAGAGTCTTGGGCATAAGGATGAAACCCAAGCTCAGTAACAACAGTTTGAAAGCGATCATACCAAGCACGAGGAGACTGCTTCAGACCATACGGAGCATGCCAAATGCGACAAACCTGTCTAGAGGAATGGTGAAGGCCAGGGGGAGGACGCATGTAAACCTCCTTAGTGAGATGGCCGTTAAGAAAAGCATTCTTAACATCCATCTAATAAAGAGGCAAAGAACGAACAACAACAACATAGATCAAAGTACGGATAGTAGTCATCTTGGCAACAGGAGCAAAGGTCTCCTCATAATCAATACCATACTCTTGTGAGAAACCTTTGGCAACCAGACGAGCTTTGTAGTGCTCAAGAGAACCATCAGAATGAGTCTTGACTTTGTAGACCTATTTGCAACCAACCAAATTCTTACCAGCAGGCAAAGGAGCCAACTCTCAAGTACTAGTTTTCTATAAAGCAGACAACTAATCCTCCATAGCTTGAACCCAATGAGGATCCTAACAGGCCTCCTTGTAAGACTGAGGTTCTGCAAAAGAGTGAATAGTAGACAAAAAAGTACGATAGGAAATAGAAAAATATGTATTAGACCAACCCAACCTGTTTGGAGGATGGTGCGCTCGAGTAGGATATTGATGTGCAGTAGGATCAGAGTTGTCAGAAGCAAGAGGATCAGCAGTAGGGGTAGAGACAACTGGTGAAGGAGGAGCCTTACGACAAGAATAAACTAACAACGGAGGAGAAAAAGAAACTGAAGAAGGAGAAGTAGCTAGAGGTGAAGCATGAGGAGAAGATGGAACAAGCTTAGGGTGAACTATGGAGATGCACTCATCAGATGGGACCTCATAAGGAAATGGATCAATATGAACCAAATCCTCTTTGAAAACTGGGGTAGTGAGAGGAGGAAGTTGAAAGTAAGGTAGGCGTTCGAGAAAAGAAACATGATGGGTGACATAAAGACGATGGAAAATAGGGTCAAAACATCAATAGCCTTTCTGAGTAGAACTATAACACAAAAAGACACAGAGGACAGACCGGGCACTAAGTTTGGCCCTATCTTTGTGGGGAAGAATGACAAAATAGGCAGACCCAAACACACAAAGTTGAGAGTATTTAGAAATTTGGGAGAACAAAGCCTCATAAGGAAACCGACCAGAAAGAAGGGGAGTAGGTATGCGGCTGAGAAGAAAAACAGTAGTAAGAACTGCCTCCTCCAAAAATGGAGCTGGAATTGAGGCAGAGAGAAGAAAAGACCTAGCTGCCTCAAGGAGATGACGGTATTTACGCTCGGTTCGACCATTTTGGGTAGGTGTATCTGTACAAGAAGTTTGGTGAATGGTATCCAAATTAGACAAGTTATAGCGATCCCGGGTTTACCCTTGTTGTACAGTGATCCGGACATGTGTCCGTGGATGTTGGTAGTTGGTTATTATCGTGTTTACATTCCTTTTTCTTCATATTTGAGTTATAGGATGTGTTAGGCAGGTTTGTTACAGGTTGGTTGTGTTCGGGAGCCTAGTGTTGCTGCCCAGAATTTTGGACCTTCGCTCGAGCGAGGAGTTTGTTGCTCGAGTGAGAGTGGGGTTCGAGTATGGTGGGTCGAGCCAGAGTGGCTCGCTCGAGCGAGCGGTTGCACCTGGTTCTGGACCTGAGAGCTGTCTTTCTTGGCTCGAGCGAGCTTCCTTCGCTCGAGCGATCTGGATTTTTCTTCGCTCGATCGAGAACTTCTTGGCTCGAGCGAGAGTTTTCTGTGTCTGGTCGCTCGAGCGACCAAGCCTTCGCTCGAGCGAGCGTGTTTTATATCAGCGGACAGCAGCGTCTAAAACATCACTTTTTCACGTTCTTTTTTATCCAAAACCCTTAATCCGAGCCTCTCTCTCCCTAAAATTGCACTCTCTCTAAGATTTGATCTCCCTAAGGTGTGAATCTAGCCTAGGGCCTTTGTTAAAAAGATAGAGGGCGTTGAGAGCTTCGATTTAATCTGAAAAAGTTTGGATTTGGAGCACGTTGATCTTCGAGTCTTCATCTCCTTTGTGGCTTAAACTTCGAGGTAGGGATATCCTACTCCTCTCTATGGGTTTTGTCTTTAAATTTTGGTATTTTGAGATGTTGGGCTTGGTTTGGTAATTTTGTGAAAGTTTGGGGCTTTTGTGCAATTTTACAAAAGTTGGGGTTTTATTCATAATAAACCTGGATGCATGTTTGGCATAGAGAAATTGAATGAATGTTAAATCATTGATGAAAATGGGACCTAAGGGTTGAAATGTTAATTATGGGAATTGACCTAATTACATTGTTTAATTAATTGGGATAATTAATTGAGAAGAATGAAGAAATGAAATGTTGATTGAATATCCATTGTGCATTTATTTTTTGTTTAGAAATAACTGCTTTGGGCTATCGGTGGAGGATAGTCGTGATTGTTGTAGACAATGCATGATGATTAGGCCAACTGAAACTAATCAATGAAATGTGTCATGGAACTTGACGGTTGATAGAGTACATTAATTGTATGTATTGGGTGATTGTATATAGAACCAATGTGTTTATATACGTTATGTGTAGAGGAGGAGATAGGGGATGTACTCCGCGGTTTAGGGGAAGATAGGGGATGTACCTCTAAACCGGTTAGTGTTGGGAGAAGATAGGGGATGAACTCCGTAGACATAGCTCATATGCTTGTCTAAAGAAGTGAAGATAGAGCTTATATGCTTATCTTTGTGATGTGTGGATATAGCCTTTATGCTTATCTGTGGATATTGTTGTTATACATATCTGTTATAAAATGTGGATATAGCTTATTTGCTTATCTGAGAACGTGGATATTGTTGTTATACATATCTGTTGAGCATGTGGGTAGTGCTTATATGCCTATCTGTTGAAAAAAGGGAAATGAAAAGTAATTGGGACTTGTAAGTCGTTTGACATAAATATAAGATTTATGTGATTGTATCAGTGTTGGCCATCTATCAATTGCTAATATTTTAGGCATTGTTCATGGTTGGTTTAGTATATTTCTACTGGGCTGTGGCTCACCCTATATGGGAATATCATTTTCAGGTGCAGGTAGCATGCCACCTCCAAGGGCATAGCTGGGAGGCTAGAGGCAGGCATACTTTTGTTGCTTAACTTTTGATGTATTCCATGTAACTTCAAGCCAAGGGCTTAATGTGTAAACGAGTTAGTACTCTTTTGTTGTAACCAAGTGTTAACTTGGAAAGCTGTAAGCCCGTAGGACATTTTGTTATGATGTTAACATGTAATACTTATGTAATGGAACTCTAAGGAATAAAGGAATGTGGTTAGTTTATATGTCAATGCATGTCTTATTTGATGGGTTTAATGTTATTATTTTGAGGGCGTTACACAAATACTCGCAGAACTCATTTTTAAAATATTCTCCACCCAAGTCAGACTGTAACACTTTAATTGTAAACCCAAACTGAGTAGTAATCAGAGACTGAAAGATACAATATATCTGATGGAAATCAGACTTATAAGCCATAAGATAAACCCAAGTATAACGGGTGCAGTCATCAACAAATGACACATAGTATGCAGAACCCTCTTTGGTGAGAACAGCAGAAGGGCCCCAAACATTAGTATGTACTAAAGAAAATGGTGTATCAGATATAGAATTACTTTTTCGAAAAGGTAAGGCTGTCATTTTGGCAAGATTACACCCTCAACATTCAGTAAGTTCACTAGGAGAAACTTTACCTAATATATCAGACTGAGCTAAAGACTGTAAGTGATCAACCGAAAAATGCCCTAATCTAGAATGCCACAAGTAGAAAAGGCTGGATAGAGAATCCAACTGAAAAGAGGAAAAAACAGTTAGAGAGGTTGTCATAGACAGATGTAATCTTTCCACTACATAGAGGTCTACAACTCTACGGCTAGTCCCAATCTACTATTTGGACATCCGATTCTGCATAGAGCAGATAGAAGAAGAAAAGAGAACATCAAAACCAGAGGCATCAAGCTGACTGATAGATAATAAACTGATAGATAACTAAGGAACATAAAGGATAGATGGAGTAGAGACAACATACATAGCAGACGGTAAGACAAACCCAATAAATATGACAGACATACTAGACCCATTAGCAGCATTAATAGTAATAGAAAAATAAGGAGGAGTACAATTTGAAGTAAGAGAGATGGAGAGTCATATGATGAGAGGCACCAGAATAAAAAATCCAGACAGACGAAGAAATACATGAAGAAAACTCAAGCAAACCTGAATGAAAAGAAGAAACAATGGAGACAGATGGGGATGGCTACGAGATAGGCAGCATATGTTGAATTTGACTAATTTGAGCACTCAAGGAAGCCAAGTCAGGATCAAGAGTTGCAGCAGATGCTGTCCAAGTTGTGGGAGGAACGCAGAATTGATTCTAAGACTGTTGAAGAGATGAGGCAAGCAGATGTCCCTTCTTGGGACAATGATACTTCCAATGGCCCCATTGATGGCAAAATACACACTCATTTGATGATTTGGGCTTTGCAAGAGGCTAAAGCTAATGGGTATCCGACATCATAGGTGTATTCTTAAACAAGAACAACGAACACATAACATTTAGAAGCCAAATAGGCCAAACTAAATCAGAGATATGAACTATGGTCAAAACTGTAATAATGGAGAAACTCCAGAGCAGGGTTAAAATACCAAATAAGAGAACCTTCAGATGGGTCAAGACCTAGACCCAGATAGAGAGAGAAAGAGCCAAACCAGAGAATCAAAAGCCCAAAAGTCGACCGAGGCAATGAAGTTAATCGACAATGACAACAGATAGCTTCGAGTGGAGCTTCAGTCAAGATCGAAGTAGATGACCCACGAGGGATTGCGTCTGAGATACACGAGTTAGACCAGACAAGACCATAGAACCAGACTAGTTGAACGACGATGACCCACGAAGTCGACTGAAGAGGGAGTGCGTCTGAGACAAACGAGGCAGACAAGACCAGAGAACCAGACCAGGAAAAACCCTAGGTTTGTTGCGAGGTGAACTAGAACCAAAGATCACGAACCAGTAAACCAGAATATTGCACGATGGCAGCTAGGGTTTGAAAATTAGCTCTGATACCATGTAAGTTTTTTTTGAAAGAATCTGTATATTCAATTGTGTTTCTTTACAAAGAGGTCACCAATTTATATAACCCTAAACGTATGATTGAAAATGGAAAATACAAAAAAGGAAATATAGCCAAATAGTTACACCACAATCTTTCTTAATTCTATACACAATACAATCTTCCCTAATTCTATACATAATATATTCTCACACATGTTATGCCAAAATCAACTCTAGAATAAAATTGAAAAAGCGAGATATGATTTGATAGCTTAAATTAAGTAATAGTTCAAAGAGTTTGTAATCAAGAATTCATTCCTTCTAGTTGTATATAAAATTTGTCAAATCAGTGCAGCTGTATATTGTAGTTTAATCCTTTTTATTTTTTTTTATTTTTTTATTTGTTAACTTAGGAGTTCATGTTCAAAATCCAAATTGGGGAATTTCATTTACCAAACATCTAATTTGTTGCAGGATGATGATATGGTCTTAGTGCTTCCTTCTATGCTACTTCTTCAACCTTGACGGCAGAGGCAAAGAGCTTGTCTGGAAGCTCTTAGATGGTTCAAGCATATATCAAGGGATATCTATGTGGTGTTCACTTGTTGACACATATAGTTCTACTTAATTTGGTGAGGTTACTTTGGCTGGAGACTTATGTGGACTTCAATTTGTTTGGTTTACTGGAAAACATTAAAACTATATGGAATTTGTTTGCTTGTTTAAGTTTTTATTTTGTTGTTACTAAAGCTACTTGGTAGGTTGTTCATGCAACTCATGTTCTACCTAATAAGTCTACTTTCAATAAGATCAAGTAGTTTGTTATGTACGTGTTTAGTTTTATATATTTATGGGTAAAATTATATTTGTGGTCTCTATAATTTTCCTTTGGAACCAATTTGGTCCATGTAATTTAAACTCTATCAATTTTTCCTTTTAGTTTTCATATGGTGTCAATTTAGTGCAATTGAATTCCTTAACAAATTTGACAGAAATGGAGAGCATGTAAATGGTCCATTCAGAAGGGAATAAGTTCTTTAAAATTAAATATTAATCCCTTAATCACTTTAAAAATAGTGAATGTGTTATTTTGTCTATTGAATTTAGTCAAATTTCCATAGTGAATGTGCTATTTTGCCCATTGGATTTAGTCAACAATGGCGCAGCCCATTGGATAGCAAAGGCTTTGTACACAAACTCTTTACCTTTTGATTGGGTTGTCAACCCCCCAATTGCCTTAAATTCGGTTCTTTCTTTAGATGCATCCCATTTGCCTGTTTAATGACAGTTTGGGAGTTTTTTTTTTTTTTAGACTAAATTGATACAAATAAATTACTTAATGGTAAAATTGATGCAATTTAGAACTAGAAAAACCAAATTGATAGAAGAAATACATTTTGGGGACTACATGTGTCATTTGCCCTATAAACTTTTTTATTTTGAAAAAAAAAAATAAGTAGCCTAGAAAATGCAACTCAATTTGAAGAAATTACAATGAGAGAAGGAAGAACCAGCATGGGTTAAACAAATATGATGTCAGCACCTTGTGCCGAGTTTTTTGTTTTGTTTTCTTTGTTTTTATTTTATTTTATTACCATATATATATATATATATATATGTATTCATGGGAGGAAGTTTTGAGGTGGAGAAATGTTTGAAAAAAAAGACACATTTTTTTTTCTTGACCCAAGCCTTTTCCTAAACAATGTGTGTACATATAAAACCAAGAGTAATTAACATGAAAAGAACAAGATCACCAATAAATTTTGGATTGAGATTCATCTCTTCCATCTAAGAATTGGAGATTGCCTAAGCATTCAATGACAGGCTTCGAGTGGTCGATGACCAAGAAGGAGAGGAACAATAAGAATTTTAATATACCCCAATTTTTGCATTTAATCTTTGATATTAAGATAAACTGACAAAGACAAGAAAATAGAAGAAATTTTCAAAAACATAAGAGAGTGAAGATCAGTACTTCTTCCACTCATCTCTCTCCCTCTTTGTCTCTTTTTTTTCCCCTTTTCTACATATGCCTATGACTTTTCCTCACTTGAATATTCACATGCAAGCTGTTCTTCTGTTGGGAGTAGACTTGTTTCATATATATTTGAAATTTATATCTACATGTCATTTATTTTCAATTGCTTAATATATAATTGTATCTACACCATACAATATTTTTGTTAGTATTTTTCTGTCTAAATTTTTAGTCTCGAGCATTATTCTCAAGACATCTATTTATCACTCTCTTATTCTTAATATTTATTTTTCACCATGGAGTGCTATATAGATGAAGCTATCAATTGCTACAATGAAAGGTGGAAAAAAAAAATTGTGTTGGTGAATTTCTTATTATGGTATTTGCATACTGGTCACATCCTACTTTATTTAACATGGGATTTAACTTTTAAATCTACATCTTATCTTTTTCTTTTACATATCTCCAAAATTATTTATGTAATAAATTAGGAAGGAAAAAAAATATTTTTACACGCAAGTTATCCTCTGTGGATTGTCGCAGACCCATCAAAATCATGAAAACAGGTAATTGCTCTTAGAAAAATTATGTTAGTGAATTTCTGATTGTGGTATTTACATATTGATCACAGCCTATTTAACTTAATGTAGGGTTTAGGTTTAGCTTGTATCTCCATCTTATCTTTTCCTTTCACATCTTATCTATGGTATTAGTTAGCTAATAAATCAGGATGTAATTTTTTTATTACTGCACAACTATTACCCACTATGAATAACCCATCAAAATCATGATAGTACATAATTTCTCTTTAAAAAAACTTAGGGACAGAAATAAAAGCTAAAGTATATTGAACTAGAATTAGAATTGGAGAGAAACCTTGCTCCTTTCAACTGGCATTAAATAAGTACTAACACTAAGAGAGTAGTACTGCTATACTTTTATTCATCATTAGTAATGTAATGTTCCTATTCATTAGTATTGTCATGTTTCAATTTTATATGCTTATGTATGCTTATGTTCAAATCAATTCCAACTGAATGGAATTGAAAGCGATGTTGTTTGGGAGGTTCTTGTCACTGTAGGTATGAATTCTACGCATAGAGCTAGTGTTGACACAAAGGTTGTGATAGATGATTGTCATATATTTACTTGATATTTTCTCAACTCTTGTTGTGTTTATACTAGAAGATCTTGCACTAGGCAACTCTTGGTTATAATTCATCTAGTTTTTCAATAAATTTTCTTTTGGTGACAAAAAAAGGAAAAAAAAGAAAAGAAAATGGGTTAAAATCAAGGAATCAATATTTCTCGGTACCTATTGGATTGCTTTAATTAGCTTCATACAACCCTTTTAATCTCTTTTTGAAACTATGAAATCATTATGAAGAGTTTGAGAGAAGTGTACTCAATTGATTGGTTAGAGCTAATATTTGAAGAAACTACAATAAGAAAAGAAAGAAACCAGCCTGGGTTATATAAAAATTCTTTTTCCACGGACTTATGCTGATAATGAAAGAGGATGAAATCAGGAATTCATTCTTTCTTATTGCATATCAAATTGGTTTAACCAATGCAACTGTACACTATTATTATTTTAATACCTTTTTATGTTTTCTTTTCGAAACTTATTAATTGATAATGAAAAGTTTGATGGAAGTGTGCCCAAATTGAATATGATTAGGCCTGATCAAAATCTTAATCAAGGAATTTCACTTACCAGCTTGCTAATTTGTTGCAGGATGGATGACAGTGTCTTAGTGCCCTGTAATGAATTAAGTTGTTCATCCCTCTATGCTCCTTAGCCATGATGGTTCAAGCATATCGGAGATATTTGAGGTACATATGCTGACATATAGTTCTACTTTGTTTGGTTTAGTGCAAGACATTAAATTTGTATGTAATTTAATTGCTTGTTTGGTTTTCACTTTTGTGTTACTAAAGCTACTAAGTAGGCTATTCATGCACCTCATGTTCTAGCTAAGAGCATAAACATCAAACTCAGTATGTCCTTTTGTTAGCTGTTTGTGATGGTCAAACTCACAAATGGCATAACTTGCATATGGTACACACCATTTAGTATTTCCCAACCAAAATAAATAAAAAAATTATCTAGAAAAATAATTTGTAGTCCAAATTTAATTCTTATAGTGGAGCCCACATTTAGAATGTACCTTTATCCCCACATTATTTTTGTTCATATTTTTTCATGCCTGTATTTTTTGGTTCCTTGTAGTACTTTGGGAACATCTATTTATCTATCTTTTACTAATTAAATTTATTTCTCACCATGGAGTGCTATATAAATGAAGTTATCAATGGCTACATTGAAAGGAAAAAAAATTAGGTTAGTGAATTTCTCATTCTGTCATTTACATATTGGTTACAAACCTACTTTAGTTAACATGGGATTTAACTTTTAAATTACATCTTATCCTTTCCTTTTACATAGCTCTGGAATTAGTAATGTCATAAATTAGGAAGAAATTTTTTATTTTCACACAGCAATTACCCTCTGTGAATTATTACAGGCCCATCAAAATCATGAAAGTAGGTAATTACTCTTAAAAAAAAATTAAGAAAATTTTTCTCTTAGAAAATAAAATGAAAGAGATTGAACCACACTTAGAATTTTAATTGATCATTACAAATGTCCTGCTCATATTCATCAGTACTGTCACGTTTCAATTTGATGTGCTTATGCTATGTTCAAATCCATTCCAGAAGACCATAAAGATGAAGAAGAAGATGAAGATGATGAAGATAAAGAAGATAATCGAAGGCATTGTTGTTATGGGGGCTCTTGTCTTCGTTGAAGCCGAAGGGTTCAGGTAGTTATTCTTGAAAGTGAAGCTCAACAAGTTGTTTATGAGTTAAATTTTATGCATAGAATTGGCGTTGCAACAGAGGTTACGCTAGCTAATTGTCATATTTTGCTCTATCTTTTCGTAACTCTTCTTTTGCTTATCCTAGAGGAACTTGTAACAGGTGGCTCATGATCATGAAGTAGCAAGGTTTGCATCCACACTGATCTTAGGCTGGTTTGACCTTTATCTAGTTTTTCAATAAAATTTTCTTCAGTAGAAAAAAAAAAGAAAAAAAAAATGAACAGGGAATCCAAAAGTTTGAAAAGTTTGACAAAAGTGTATGCAAATGACATGGTTAGAGCTAATAAAAACTGGAATCCAAACTTTTTTCTTATTAATCTGGAGAGGAAACTTGGACCTATTAAGTTTTATTGAATAAGTACTAACACATTAGTATTGCCATGATTTTATTAATTAGTATTGTCATATTTTTTATTCATCAGCAGTGTCATGTTTCAGTTTTATACATTTGTATTATGCTCAAATCAATGCAAGAAGAAAAATTGAAAAGCAAGATATGATTTGATCGCTTAAATTTATGTAATAGTTCAAAGAGGATGAAATTTGGAATTCATTCTTTCTCATTGAATATCACATTGGTTCAATGCAGTTGCAGTTGCATACCATGATTTAATCCTTTTTTAATTTTTCTTTTTGAAACATGGGTTGATAATAAAAAGTTTGACGGAGGCGTACACAAATGAATATGATTAGGCCTAATCAAAATCCAAATCTAGGAATTTCATTTACAAATCTGCTAATTTGTTTCAGGATGATAAGAAGGTCATAGTGCCCCAGAATGAATTAAGCTGCTCGTTTCTCTTATTTTGTTGGTTCTAATCCTCATTTTTGTGGTTTATCGGGAAGGTCTATCAAAGTTGCTATAGATAAGGCTAAGAAGCAATGCAGATTCAGCCTGGGTAGTGCATTCTTCTATGCTTCTTCAACCTTGATGTCCAGCTACTTCGAAGGGAGGCATATATGGTCTGTAATTTGTTTGGTTTATTGGGTTTGGAAGACATTAATTCTAGATGTAATTTTTGATGGAAATAGAGATGACCACACCGTAATATAGTGTGACTCTCTGCATCCTATTATTTCCCATAGCTTGGTGATTGATCCTTCCCTCAAGGAGGATGTAAATCTAGAAGGTTTGGTTTGAATTCAAAATGAAAAGACACAATTGTATGAAGCATAGTGACTACTGGGTTTGGAGACTCAATATCAATGGTTGTAACCATTGATAAAGAGACATCATGTAGCCTATAAATAGATGGCCGGAACAATGGAACTACACACTTGGAATTGCTAATTATTCTCTATTGGTTTTGACTTCCGGATTGTATATTCTTCTTACATGATAAACACCCTCATGGGGATTATCGATCTTTGGCATTGATTGTTTTTCCTTCATTTTTGCTTGTTAAGTTTTCACTTTACTGTTACTAAAGCTACTTGGTGGGCTATTCGTACAGCCCATGTTCTTGCTAAGTTTGCTTTCAATAAGATCAGTAAGTTCTGTTATGTTCTTATTTAGTTTTATATATTTATATATGAACTCTCTTGTTTTCCTTTTTCTTTTTGAAGAAAAAGAAGTAGCCTTGAAAGTGCAACTCATTTTGGAAAAAAAAAAAACTACAATGAGAATAGGAAGAACCAACATGGGTAAAAAAAAGAAAATTCTTTGTCAATGGATATTGCATATGAAAATAAGCAATTCAAACTATCTACATCAGAAAATATACAACTGACATAGCATAGCAAAACACATGATTGTTTTATTACATTTCCAACAATCCATACCATTAGGTAAGAAACTAATCACTAGCTGGTTATGTATTCTAGAGTATTTTCAATATTTATTCACATCTTCATCAAGTGAAGCAAGCGAAAAACAACTAGAAATGTCACAATTTTTAATTAGCCTTTTCTAGTAGAGGCAATGAGGGATGAGATTTCTTTTCTGCGCTTTTGGAAATAAACAATCACCTTATCTCTGGGAGGTGTCCTTGATCACTGGATGGTTGAGAAAATTGTTCATCCAAGTAGTGGTGTTTGGGAATTGGATTTGGTCTACAATTTTCATGGACCCAACTTCCTCTCAAACAGGAAGTCAATAAAAGATCCATCCAAGTGCAAGGTCCAAATACCCAATGCTTTCCCCTCCAAAAAACTATGTCTTCCCTTTGAGCTCTGCTTCTATCTTCTCTATGGCCTCAATGGATGCTTTTAGAGCTCTTTCCTTCTCCTCTCCCTCTGAGCACAGAGCCATCCATGCATTTTCCAAAAGCTATAACAAACATGCACCAAAAAATATTAACTATTCATTCAAACATTTAGGTTTAAAAAATAATAATAAATTAACAAAAAGAAGGCTAAATTACAAATATATTTGCTTGAAATATAAATTATCTCATGTGATTCTGAAAATTACATCTTGCTTATTTAAAATTTTAATTGCAGAATAAATGACCCATTTGATTAATTTATTTCATTTGGTTTGTAATAGCTAGTTAGTTAGCTTAAATTAGCTAGGGCATTTATTCAGACCCTCTTGTGCGACGACGAAATATGTAATATTGTGTATGTCTTCCAACCCCACGCCTTTCTCCCTTTTATTTTCCCGCTTATGATGGATAGTGTAGCACATCATGTTTTGTTTAGCATTTTCCATGTATAAAGCATTCATTTGTCTTGAATACATGAGGCTCAGTTCATCATGCTGACAAGCATTGTCATTTAAAAACTTCTTTGAAAACGTGCCTAAACTGCATGCTATCAAAAATTGATTCAAATGCCATATTTGTAACCGAGCCTATTAATTGCATCTTGCATGTGTCACATTAGTCATTTTGCATTGGTTAGAGGCATGCATGTTTGCTAATTATTTTGTTTTGTTTTGGCTTGCCTTGGAGTAATAGGTGAGCACTTATTGCTTTAGCATATTGAATAAGTGTGCTTGTTGCCATGTCAAGCATGAATATAATGAGGCTAATTGCTTAAGTGATGTACTTGTTTGGATGCCTGTGGATAAAGGCTAAATTGCTCAAAATGGGATGATTTGATGAATGTACATATGAGATTAGTTTTTCAAGTGGTACATATTCAAAACAATTTCCAAACAAACATAGAATCAAAGTGTTCTAACTTTTGCAAATTAGTCTATACTTGTGTGCAACACATAGTAAAAATAGCCTAATAAATCAAAACAAGAGCACATAATGTAAATAAGTATCACATCATGATTAGTAGAGGCCAATCTTTGATTAGGCGAGTGGGGTGCTCAATTTATGATCTTCCCCTTCCGTACCTAAGTTCCCGAGCCGAGACACTTTGGTGATGACGAACATGTAGCCTTCGACATGAGTCATGGGTTTCCTAAATTTTTCGAAAATATTTAGGTGGCGACTCTGTAATCTGGCAAAGTAGTCTATTTTTGGCATTTTGATTCAAAATCGATTTTCCAAAAGAATTACCAAATTTGGACTCATTTGTGTTTTTTTTTTTATTTCACATTGCACTTGTGGAATCAGATTTAGAACCACAGGAGTGCGAACTGTAGGGCTAGTCGTATCTGGAAGGAGCACAAAAAGCAAGCTATAGTTTCTGCTGACTCTGTTGGGGAAATTAGAGAACTTGACTTGAACTTCATGATGTGAAATTTTCTCTGCACTTATGTGTTTTTTGCATTGCATTTGGATTGGTGCACTTAAATTACTGTGTTTGTTATCTGCTATTCCTGGATGGTTTGCCAGGGGCTTGCCCAAAAGCTTGCTTTTAGGCTGACCAGTGGGCTCTGCCATGGTGGGAACACAACCCTTGGATCTAGACTACCGCTGTACCGTTTAATCCTCCTTTCACTTCTCAGTGTTAGGTGTGAGAGGTATATTAAGTAGTCTTGCTAAGGTACTCCCTTTGACCATTTGGCCGAGCTATATATAGTAAAGCTATAGTGATTGTTCCAACTTAAGACATGATGCTCACCCGTATATAGGATTTTGTGAAATTACTTGCTTGAAGTTGTAAAACCCTAGACCATGCCAAAAGCTAGGACAAGGTAACCCTTCCCTCTTATAGGGGTGTTTTGGCTCTCTTTTAATTAATTAAATTTTAGATGAATTTTAAATAGTACTATAAATTAAAAAACAAAAAGTAAGGAGTTATTGAATCTATTTCTTTTTATATTAGGACAAATAAAATGGAACTTTGGCAACAATCATTTTTAACTCATCTTTAATAATGCATTATAACACTATCAAAACTTATTTAGAACTGATTTTTCTCTTTTTTTATTCTTTTTTATCGGTCCAACAAAATAACATGCTTCATAGCCCAACAGGTAGTAATTTAATAAAATAAAAAATAAACAGACAGGTGCATCATTTAAAAAATAAATAAATAAATAAAAACTAACAGTAGTAAATTATACCAAAATAGAAAAACAAAAAACAAAAAAACCACAAAAATTACAAAAGAAAAAAAAATGGTGCTTACATCCATGAACCAAAAAATTCAGAAAAAAGAAAGAAAGAAACAAATAAATAAGAATAGAAAGTAGTACATATACAACACAACTAAAAACCACAACATGCGTCAACCATTTATTTGCTCATCCAAACAAGTTAAGCATCATTGTCAGGTGGTGGTGGAGGTGGATGGAAGTAGTGATGGTATACCTGAGTGACTCGATGGTCAATCTGATCAATGCGATTGCTTGTCACTTCATCACGTCTTTCAGTGTCCCAGACGAAACTCACCAAACTGTTGAATTAGTGAGTTTTGAGCGGCAACAAATGCATCAAACCGATTACCCAATGTATTGAACTGATTAGCCATTAATTGTTCCCATTGAATGCACTGATTGTGTCGTTCTTCTTCCAGCGCCAAATAATCCATCAAGTATTGGGGTTGTTCAGTTTGTGGCATGGCATTCTCCTTGGGATCTTCGGGAGCATCATCTATTAACATTAATGGATCCCAATAAGTTATCTGCGCCACCAACTCGGGTCAGTGTATACTCTGAAATTGGTGAAGTGATTTTCACATTTGCTTCGCTTACAAGGCTAACATGACAAGCTTTGAAAATTTTGGTTAGCAGAGCTCCAAAAGGTAGTGACCAGCCACCAAGAGTACCAAGATTTGCAACCACCATTTTCTTCAGTAGTATGTAGCATAAATCCAATGTTTGTCCAACTTCAAAACAAAAGGCCTCAAATTAGGACACCTAACAAAAAGTTATAAATTAATTAATTCATCCACTTTATGATAAAACAAGCTTGCTTTAGATTTTATCATCACCATTGATGTAATTCATAGAACTTACCGATCTGCAACATAAGTTAATGCTTCATCTGTAAGACTACGGTTGGGAAGTGACAGATATGTGGCACATCTATCACTACGATTGACGACAAACTTCATCATAGAGATGGAGCAAAACTTTATTTCATATTTATACATTAATCGTGCAGTTGAGACTTGAGAAAAATTAAGTCGTCGCCAGCAAAGAGAACTGAGTGTGGCTTTGAACCATGACTTGCACACAAAGGGAATGCCTAAAAGCAGTGATTCAATTCCAACTCTGCCAAGCACATTCACCAAGCAATCCATATTCAATTCCTCCCATTTTTTTCCTTCCATCTACACCCACAAACCCCCCCCCCCCCCCCCCCCCACCCAAAAAAAAACTATATTTTATACATTCCCAATAAATAAAGAGAAAAAAGGAAGGGAAAAAAACAAAAAAACAAAAAAAAAACAGAAACAAATGTTTTAAGAACAGATTGTAAAGTCTCACAGCCAGAGTATATAGAAAAGTCAATCATCATAATTAGAAGCAATAGAATAAAGTTTGAACACTTGGAAATCATCTAGAATGTAAAATGCAAGTAAAGAGAGAAAATTTCAAAAGTATTACTTGTAAAAGGAAAGATACACCAACTCTTCTAGCATCTGATTTTGGGTTACTCAATCGAATCAAATGTGTATGTATATGTGTGTGTGCGAAACTATATATATCCCCTGCCAGTTGAAAAGTTTGGAAGATATATCGTTGATTGGTTGATGTATGAGAGTGATAAACTAACTCTGAAATGGTGGAATTTTTTTTTTTGGGGTGGTGAATTCCAAAGGTTAACACCTCTTTTGTTCCACTAAAACTAACCTATCACCCGTGCTATGCACGGAATAATTATAGATATTTATATTTATTTTAAATTTTTTTTAATATATAAATTATGTTTTTTAAGATTTTTTATAAAAATAATTTAACAATCTTATCACTAACTATAGTGTACAAGAGCAATTAAAAAGGCTACTGCAATAACTATGCACGGGCTGTATCTATAATTATTTGTATGAGGAGATTTTAAATGCTAATAAGGGATTTTGACCAAATCAATAAATGCAGACATATGGATTGGAAAAAGTTAATAAATGTTGATCAGAGAATTTTGACCAAATCAATAAATGCTGAGGGTTTTTTTTTTAAATAAAAAATTTAGAAAATTAAGATTGAGATATTGGAGCTCCCACAAGGCTTGGGGTTTAGAAACCCCCTTTTCCTTAATATATTTACTAGCCTATCACCCGTGCTACGGACGAAATAATTATAAATATTTATATTTGTTTTAGATTTTTTTAATATATAAATTATGTTTTTTAAGATTTTTTATAAAAATAATTTAACAATCTTATCACTAACCATAGTGTATGAGAGAAGTTAAAAAGGGTACTGCAGTAACTATACACAAATTGTATCTATAATTATTTGTATGAGGGGATTTTAAATGCTAATCAGAGGATTTTTACCAAATCAATAAATGCGGACATGTGGAAAGACATGTGGATTGAAAAAAGTTAATAAATGCTGATAAGGGGATTTTGACCAAATCAATAAATGTTGAGTTTTTTTTTTTTTAATAAAAAATTTAGAAAATTCAGATTGGGATATTGAAGCTCCCACAGGACTTGAGATTAAAAATCCTTTTTTGCTTAATATATACTCCCTCCGTCCCATAATATTAGTCCCTTATTCCATTTTTCATTGTCCCAAAATATTAGTCCCTCTTCAAAAATCAAGTACAAAAATAATATAAATTTCCCATTTTGCCCTTCTTTTAAATTCATAAATAATATAAAAAGTACAATTATGACATTGATATTCTCAAAAAAGTGTACTATCAAAGGGTAATTTTGAAAAACCAACTTTTTAAAAGTACAATAATTGTACTACCAAAAAAAGTTGGATTCCCCAAAAGGGACCATTATTTTGGGACGGAGGGAGTAGTATAGATAGATAGATAATATATATATATATATAGATTATAAGATGAGAGAAATAAAGTGCTATCATATTATAATAGAGGAGATCTTATAAAAAAACGTGTAGACATAAATGTCTTCCTATTTTATTATGTTTACAATTATCTATATATGTGAATTGTGATTTTTAATTTTTTTAAATGTTTTCTTTTTTTCCTTTTTATATTATATTAAAATTTAATATTTTGATAATAATCAAATGTGTTGGATTTTTCAAGGAATTAAATGCCTTTTTTATTATTATTATATTATATTAAAGTTTAATATTTTGATAATAATCATATGCGTTGGATTTTTCAAGAAATTTTTTTTATGCTTATTCTTAATGCATTAAAGTGTTATTATGAGGGTAAGACTTGGGAGTTAGGAAAAGTTAATAAATGCTAAGATTTTTTTTTTAAATCAAAAAATCAGGAAATTTAGATTGAGAGATTGGAGCTCCCACAAGTCTTGGGGTTAAAAACCCCATTTGCTTAATATATAGTACTAGCCTATCACCCGTGCTATGCACGGGATAATTATTGATATTTATATTTGTTTTAGATTTTTTTAATATATAAATTATATTTTTTAAAGATTTTTTATAAAAATAATTTAACAATCTTATCACTAACCATAGTGTATGAGAGAAGTTGAAAAGGGTATTGCAGTAACTATACACGGATTGTATCTATAATTATTTGTATGAGGAGATTTTAAATGCTGATTAGTGGATTTTGATCAAATCAATAAACGTAGGCATGTGGAAAGATATGTGGATTGAAAAAATTTAATAAATGCTGATCAAGAGATTTTGACCAAATCAATAAATACTGAGTTTTTTTTTAAATAAAAAATAAAAATTTAGAAAATTCAGATTGGGATATTAAAGCTCCCACAAGACTTGGGGGTTAAAAATCCTATTTTGCTTAATATATAGTATAGAAGTATAGATATAGATAGATAGATAGATAGATAGATAGATTGTAAAGAAAACCCATTAAAATAGTAACTAAAAGATTAAATCAAATTAAAGAAAAGAACCATTGAACAAACTACAATCACATCACATTTTTCTTATAATAAAAAAAATAAATAAATGAAAAAAAGAACCATTGACTAACTACAATCACATTAAAAAAAAAAAAAAAGAACCATTAAACTAACTATAATCACATTTTTTTCTTTGTGAATGTTTATGTTTATCTAACTTTAATCATATTAAAAATAAAATTAAAATAGTAAATAAAAAGATTAAATAACATTAAAAAAAATATCATTGAACTAACTACAACAATCATATTAAAAAAGAGAGCCATTGAACAAATTGCAATCACATCACATTTTTCCCATTATAAAATAAATAAATGAAAAAAAAAACTATTAAACTAACTACAATCACATTAAAAAAAAAGAATCATTCAACTAATTATAATCACATTTTTCTCTTTGTGAGGGTTTATATTTATCTAACTTCAATCATATTAAAAAATCAAAAATAAAATTAAAATAGTAAATAAAAAGATTAAATAACATTAAAAAAAAACCATTGAACTAAGTACAACAATCATATTAAAAAAAGAGCCATTGAACAAATTACAATCACATCACATTTTTCACATAATAAAATAGATAAATGAAAAAAAAAGAACTATTAAACTAACTACAATCACATTAAAAAAAAAAAGAAAAAGAATCATTCAACTAATTATAATCACATTTTTCTCTTTGTGAGGGTTTATACTTATCTAACTTCAATCATATTAAAAAATCAAATTATAATTTTTTATTCGCTAGACAAATCACAAATATTTTTATGCGCTATCTAACTACAATATTAAAACAGTAAACAAAAGGAAAAGTCAAGAAGGAGAAAACAAAAAGAAGACTTATTGTTTGCATACGTGGTCACTGAAGTTGAAAGTGTAGAAGTGAGAAGTCAAAAAGGAAAAAACAAAAAGAAAACTCACTGTTTACAATAGGTATGTGAAAAATTAAAAAGAGTGTGTGTATTGGAGAAGTAAAAAAGACTTAGAAGAATTTAATAGGTGCTAAGTTTTTTTTTTAAAAAAAATCAAAAAATTAAGAAATTAAGGTTCAAATATTGGTACTCCCACAAAACTTGTGGGTTAGAGATATATATAAATAAATAGATAGATATAGATATAGATATTTATATTTGTTTTAATTTTTTTTTAATATACAAATGATTTGTTTTGGAAAATGTACTGCAGTAATTATGAGAGAAGTCAAAAAGTCTTGTGGGTTGAGAGAAGTTAATAAATGCTAAGGTTAATTTTTAAAAAAAAAAACAAAAAATTAGAAAATTAGGATTGACATATTGAATCTCCCACAGGCCTTGGGGTTAAAAAACCCTTTTTGCTTAATATATAGTATATATAATTATCTATATATGTGAATTGAGATTTTTAAATGTCTTTTTTTTTTAAATGTCTTCTTTTTTTCCTTTTTTATATTATATTAAAGTTTAATATTTTGATAATAATCATATGTGTTGGACTTTTCAAAGAATTAAATGTCTTCTTTTTTTATTATATTATATTAAAGTTTAATATTTTGATAATAATCATATGTGTTGGACTTTTCAAGAAATTTTTTTTATGCTTGTTTTTAATACATTAAAGTGTTATTATGAGGGATAATAATCATATGTGTTGGAACTTTTCATGGAATTCATATGTGTTGGATTTCAAAGAATTTTTTTTTATGCTTGTTCTTAATGCATTAAAGTGTTATTATGAGAGTAAGACTTGGGGGTTGGGAGAAATTAATAAATGCTAAAGTTTTTTTTTTTAAATAAAAAAATCAAAAAATTTAGATTAGAAAATTGAAACTCCCATAAAATTTAGAGTTAAAAATTCTTTTTTACTTAATATATAGTACAATATAGATAACTCTAAAAGGGTTGTGAACTTTATTATATGCACAAAATTCAAGTTCATGAGTTAAATTGATTCTCAAAATTTGTAACGTTTTCTAATGGAGATGCCCAAGTCCCTGAGTTTTTGTTTCTGATGAGAAAAAACATTCAACCAACGAAATATCTTTCTGACTTTTCAACTGGCAGGTTTTTCATAATGACTATTTTTGTCATATTTTGTTTGTAATGTCATGTGTTATACGTTGGTTTATTGCGTCTCATTATTACTATTTTGGATGTGTTTATTTAGACCCACTAGATAAGGACATTAGAATTTATCAGACTTGAATTCTGAAATTGTGAATCTCTCGAATTATTTGATTAGATTGGATGTGTATTTCATATTTATTTTTTCATGAGATTAGATGTCTAGATATGACTATTTTTAATGAATCTAATGTTTGGTTGGAAAACTGAATAGAATAAATGAACAAAAGACTATTTTACCATTTTTCAATTGTTTACTAAGTAATAGCAATATTAAACATATCTTTAATATTTTAATTATTTTTAGCTAGATCAAATAAAAATTTATTTTATTTTATTTTTTACACAATTAAATTAATTTATTTTTTAAAAATTAAATAAATAAAATATCAATAAAAATATATGTTATTTTTTAATTAAAATTTTAAATAAATTTATTGTAAAAAATAATAATTCTTAAATAATAAAATTAAACAAAACATCTACTATTAAAATTCAAATAATGAAATTAAATAAAATAAAAACAAAAATTTAAAATAAAACATCAATAAAAAGTTAAATAAAATTATTTTATTTTTAAATTAAGACATTTAAATTTTATTGACCTTTACTAAATATAATACATAATTAAATAGTTGATGGTCAAATTGGTCTTTTCACCACCTAATCTCAATAGTAAATTATCCCCCTTTGGATACAATAGTTGTCACACCCCAAACCCGAGTATGACCGGCCGTGGCCCACAGGGCCTTAGTCCAAGGCACACGTAAGCTTAAATACGAATCCTTACACATTGAATAACTATAAAATAGTCCATTAAGAAATAACCAAAACTCAATCTAGTGTCATGCCACAAGTATAAATGGCAAAATCGACCGTAATCAATACCATCCAAACTTATGGGATATAAACAAACCACATATCAAAATAATCCTAAATGAACCTTAATAAAAATAAATATAAATATGTACAAACTTGACATAATAGTCTAAAAAAAAATAAATGAATGTCCTAGAGGTTTATGCAATTAAGTCCCTACTACGCCATGAGTCCACTCTAAGTCCTTCTAACACCTAGAAATGGTAAACAACTAAGTCAACTAATAGCTCAGTGAGTAGCAACTGTTTGCCAAATATTACTTCGATAATAGTTAATTTAACAGAATAATAAAACAGAACAAATAATATAGTATGAGCAAAATTTTATCTTAATAGAATAATAAAACAGATAATAATTAAATACAGAACTTACAACTTTCTGCAAAATTAAACTTAGAACAAATTTATGATTGAGGCCAGTGTATGGACACTGTGTCTTTAAGACAGAAATTCGTCCTCTCCTAGGTGCTCGAGAAATAACAGACGTCCTGCCTCCAGGATTCAACAATCACCCCAAACAATTGCAGCACTGCGAACTTGTTTGTACAGCGAACCAGGCTGTGTAATTTCAAACTCACACAAGATGCAAAATGAAGAATGTATGAAGCAGAAATAGGAGAAGACTGGTTACGGAGGAAAAAAAAAACTATCTATTCTATTGGAATGGAGGGTTGATATATATAGGCTGAGAAGTGCCTATTCCGGAATAGAAGACCGTTATCAAGAACAGTCACCAAGTTATTTGGAGATGCGACTGTCGGAGAAGGAGAGTTGTTGCAACCGAAAAATTTTAAATTCAAAATTTCAGATTTTGAATTTTCCCGCAGGAACTTATTTGGAAAAATTCAAATAATTTTTGGTGCAAAAAATAAAGGACGGGTTAACCCCATACCCACATCCGCGCCCGCCCCGACCTCGCCGGACGGACGGCGGCGGCGGCGCGTGCGTGTGGTGATGGTTTTGGGTTTGTCCATAACTCCTCCTCCTACAAAACTTGGGTACCCCTTGGGGCCCAACCCAAGGTCTCCAACTTAGAGCTTATAAACACATTGAAACTCTTCCATGTTTCCTATGTGGGACAAAGTTATAGATACCAACCCATGGGAACCATACCAAACATTTTCAAGTTTATAAGGCTCACTTCGGTATCAATTTCTCATTCACTCG
Source organism: Camellia sinensis (assembly GCF_055761805.1). NCBI lineage: Eukaryota > Viridiplantae > Streptophyta > Magnoliopsida > Ericales > Theaceae > Camellia > Camellia sinensis. The sequence continues at coordinate 195,157,900 of NC_138965.1, forward strand.
TCAATGGTTTCGACCACCTGAGTATTTATTCTTGTTCACCACATGGCAAGGAACGTATTGCCACTCGGGCCCACCCAAACCGAGGTGTGAGACCTATATTAATGACAGCTCAAAATTACCGGAAATTAATGGTGATAAACCATTTTTCTCTAACAATCCCCCACATGAATGAAATTGAAAACGAATATCCAACAACATGCAGACACTGAGAGTACAAAACTGAAAATATCCTGCAAAGGATAGGTAGCTTTTGGCTTTGAACCTTCCCTTGTGAAAGATGATCGGGTTTACTGGCTGATTAGTGAACATGATGTCTTGAACTATTCTGCCATTGGTGTAAACCGAGACAATAGTCTGTCACACAGTTTTATTTCCTTACACAATCCGGTTCTATCGGTTGTGCCCATTTTGGCCCTGGACAATTCCTGGTTTTCCTGAGTGCTCTAGAGATTTAGCCTTTTTTCAATTCCCATAGAACCGGCCCAGTTCACACTCATATAGGTGATTCTCATTAAGAGTATTCTGCTATACCCCACTTGGATTTCCAAGATATGAATATCATTAAAAGCAAAGCTTAACCTGATTAGCGCTGCAGACATCACTATGTCATCATAGGCAAGGGTAGGAAAATTTTCTCTTAGTGATACTAACGAGTCACACATAATTCGGTTGTCCCTTTGAACCTAGATTTTGGGATCTCCAATCAACTAGGTTGGGTTGCCATTAAGGCGACTCTTTAGTTAAAAGGCTTTAATCCCATTCCCCTCGATGATCTTAAAACTTGCTCTCTGGTCAAACCTTTGGTTAACGGATCCGCAATATTATCTTTTGACCTTATGTACTCAATGGAGATAACTCCATTTGAGAGCAGTTGCCTAACAGTATTATGTCTACGTCGAATATGACGAGACTTACCGTTATACATATTATTTTGTGCTCTTGCCATTGCTGCTTGACTATCGCAATGAATGCAAATGGCTAGCACAGGTTTTGGCCACATTGGGATATCCTCTAGAAAGTGACGAAGCTACTCTCATTCTTCACCTGCTTTATCTAAAGCAATAAATTCGGACTCCATTGTGGACCTTGCAATGCATGTCTGTTTGGTTGACTTCCATGAGACTGTTGCACCTCCCAGGGTAAAGACATAACCACTAGAAGACTTGGAGTCTTTAGTGTCTGAGATCCAATTAGCGTTACTATAACCCTCTAAAACTGTTGGATATCTCATATAGTTCAGCCCATAGTTTCGAGTATACTTTAGATATCTAAGTACCCTAACTATTGCTGTCCAGTGGTCTGTTCCTGGATTGCTTGTATACCTACTTAATCTGCTAACTGCATATGCTAGATCTGGGCGAGTGCAGTTCATGAGGTACATTAATCTTCCGATGATTCGGGAGTATTCTATTTGTGATACACCTTCACCTAAATTCTTCATCAAATGAAGATTAGCATCTATAGGGGTCTTAGCGAGACGATCGTCATGCTTGTTAAATTTCTCAAGTATTTTATCAACATAATGTCCTTGAGACAAGGTATATCCTTTAGATGTCTTTGTAATTTTTATTCCAAGTATAACATCTACTATCCCTATATCTTTCATGTCAAACTTAGAGTTCAACATCTTCTTGGTAGCTTTGACCATTTCATTATTACTACCAAGGATGAGCATATCATCTACATATAGGCAAACAATAACATATCCCTTTTCTGTGTTTCTCACATAAACACATTTATCACATTCATTAATTTTAAATCCATTTGACATCATTACATTGTCAAATTTTTCATGCCATGGTTTGGGTGCTTGTTTTAGACCATAAAGAGATTTCACAAGTTTGCACACTTTTTTCCCTTGCCCTGGAACCACGACCCCTTTTGGTTGTTCCATGTAAATTTCCTCATTCAAATCGCTATTCAAGAATGCAGTCTTAACATCCATTTGGTGGATCTCAATATTATACAAAGCTGCAATAGCTATTAACATTCGAATAGACGTTATTCGTGTTACAGGTGAGTAAGTATCAAAATAATCTACTCCTTCAGTTTGCCTATAACCTTTAACTACAAGTCTCGCCTTGTATTTATCAATTGAACCATCCGGCTTCATCTTTCTTTTAAAAATCCACTTGTAACCAAGAGGCTTACAGCCTGGTGGAAGATCCACCAATTCCCAAGTATGATTTTGCAGAATTGATTCAATTTCACTATTGATAGCTTCTTTCCAGGAAGGAGCTTCAGGAGTGGACATTGCTTCTTTGAAAGTTCGAGGCTCCTCTTCCAGTAAGTATGTTAAGAAATCAGGACCGAAAGTTTTTTCTGTCCTAGCTCTTTTACTACGTCTGGGTTCCTCCTCAACTTTTTCCTCTGGGTTTTCCTCAATTTGCCTTTGATCATTGTCAAAAGCATCATATGTCCTTTTAGGCTCTTGTGTCAATTTACAAGGAAACACATTTTCAAAAAATGATGCATTCCTAGACTCGATAATTGTATTGACATGAATCTCTGTGTTCTCACTTTTATGTACTAAAAACCGATAGGCACTGCTGTTGTTTGCATATCCTATGAAAAAACAATCAACAGTCTTAGGTCCAATTTTAACCCTTTTCGGTTCTGGTATTGCCACCTTAGCCAAACACCCCCACACTTTCAAGTATTAGTAGGAAGGCTTTCGACCTTTCCATAGTTCATAGGGTGTTTTATGAGACTTCTTATGAGGAATTTTATTGAGAATATAATTAGCGGAAAGAATAGCTTCTCCCCACAAGTTCTGAGGTAACCTTGAACTTATTAACATGGCATTCATCATTTCTTTCAAAGTGCGATTTTTCCGCTCAGCAACTCCATTTTGTTGAGGTGTATAAGCTGCAGTGGTTTGATGTATTATTCCCAATTGTGAACATAAGTCACCAAATGGTGCTTCATATTCACCACCTCTGTCACTCCTTATAGTCTTTATTTTCTTGCCATGTTGATTCTCAACCTCAGCCTTAAATTCTATGAATTTTTCTAAGGCTTCATCTTTGCTTCGCAGTAAGTATACATAGTAGTACCGAGTGCTATCATTAATAAAGGTTATGAAATATTTTTTCCCTCCTCGTGTTTGAACAATTTTCAAATCACATATATCACTATGGATTAGATCCAAAGGTTCAGTATTTATTTCAATTGACTTAAAAGATGCTTTAGTCAATTTTGACTCAACGCATACTTCACACTTATGATTTGCATCAAAATGAAATTTGGTAGATATTCTAAGTTAATTAATCTATGCAAGGTACCATAATTAACATGTCCTAATCTACCATGCCACATATATAAAGACTCAACAAAGTAAGCAGATGATGTGTTATTCTTATTAGAAATAGGAATCACTGTCATTACATTTAGTTTAAAGAGCCCATCACTCAAGTACCCTTTCCCCACATACATCCCATTTTTAGTGAGTACAAATTTGTCAGATTCAAACACAAGGCGAAACCCATTCTTGCTCAGCAATGATCCAGATACCAGGTTCTTCCGAATTTCTGGTACATGCAGCACTTCTTTCAAAGTAAGCTCTTTGCCTGATGTCATCTTGAGTACTACTTGTCCTTTGCCTTCAACCTTAGAGGTAGAAGAATTGCCCATATAAAGTTGTTCCTCATTATCTACCATTTGATATGTGGAGAACATCTTTTTCTCAGAGCAAATGTGACGTGTAGCACCTGTGTCCACCCACCAAGTTTTGGGGTTGTTTACCAAATTCACTTCAGACACCATTCCAGACACATGTAATCCCGAAATCATTGCACAAAGATTTTCCTCCTCTGTTATATTGGCTTGAGCAGGTTTCTTTCTCAAGGTTCGTTGAGTCCGACGCTTGTAACAATCTTTGGCACGATGTCCTTGCTTGTCACACACATAGCATTTGCCTGTGAAGTTTTGAATTTCACTTTTCTTTGAACCAGAGCTACGTTTTGAACTCTCACCAGGATACTTCCTCTTCTTACTGTTGTGCTTAGGCTTCTGTTCCACCACATTAGCCTTGGCCTCCATGGGATGACGCCTATTTTTCTTCTCAGACCCACGGTTGTCTTCTTCAATCCTCAACCGAACAATCAAGTCCTCCAGTGACATCTCTTTGCGTTTGTGCTTTAAATAATTCTTGAAATCCTTCCAAGACAGTGGTAATTTTTCAATCATAGCTGCTACCTGAAAAGACTCACTCAGAGACATACCTTCTGCATGAATTTCATGCAAGATAAGTTGTAGATCTTGGACTTGACTGATCACCGTCTTGGAATCCACCATCTTAAAATCCAGGAAGCGGCCAACAACAAATTTCTTTGTTCCTGCATCTTCCGTCTTATATTTGCGATCCAAGGAATCCCACAACGTTTTTGCTGTTTTGATTGGACTATACACATTGTAAAGTGTGTTGTCCAATCCATTGAGGATATAGTTCCTGCAGAGAAAGTCTGCATGTTTCCATGCATCTACTGCAGCGACAACTTGCGCATCACTCTCATCTTCTTTCAATGTTGGCGCATCTTCTCGTAAAAACCTTGCCAAATAAAATAACATTTTTTGTTGCTACCTTTTAAAATCGGTACCACTGAATTTTTCAGGTTTTTCCCCATGGTTCACTGGAACATGTCCATGACCCGGGCCATGAGTCAGAGCAGGAGTAACAACCGGAATAGAAACCACCGGTGGAGGCACAATGGGATTAGGAGTAACAACAGTACTCTCAGTTTCCATCTTTCTGATTAATAAAACAATTTAATTAAACAGAAATTATTTTCCAATAGAATAAATAATCTAACAAAATTCTAGAACAAAATATTCTATAGGAAAATAAACAAATAAATATGAGGAGATCAAAAATATATATTTATTGGAAACAAACAAAATAAGTAGTATAAACTAAATCAAACAAACAAACTGTTTAAGAGAATCAATTAATTTCACCAAATGAATTATCTTATCAAATTAATCAAATTATAATGACCAACTGTAATATGACTAAATAAAACAACAATTATAGAGCATATACTGTGTATTAAAGAAAAATTAATTGTATACAGAAATTTATTTTTATCTAAATACAGTACAATATGTCTGTTTGATTTACATTCTGTATATTTCTTTTCTGGTTAACAACAAAACTAATCATGCTCCAAGAAACCAAATAAATGGATAACCAAATGCAGTAGCAATACGAATTTGTTTAAACAAAAAAAAAAAAAGAAGAAAAAACCAGAATTCTAATCATACATAACAGTCAATAAACCAGAAACAAACAGACTACTCATGTATTAAAAAACTTAACAACACACATGGCATGTGATAAAACTACTAGTGCTCTAATAAAATAAAGAATAAACATGTTGTTCAACAGGCATGTGATAAAACGGAACTTTCAGCAGTTATGAAATAAAGAATAAAACAACCACTCAAAATGTTATCATTCATCAGTGGATCCCAAATAAACTGGAATCTATACACAGACTATTTTATTATTCTGTCTGGAAGATAAACACACAGACTACTTCAATATTCTGTAAATTAATTTTTTTTAAACCGAAGAATATTTATACTGGATTACACACGTAAAATAGCAACTAAAGAGTAAGAAGATATTTCTGTCTTAAAATTGTTTGCCAAATATTACTTCGATAATAGTTAATTTAACAGAATAATAAAACAGAATAGATAATATAGTATGAGCAAAATTTTATCTTAACAGAATAATAAAACAGATAATAATTAAATACAGAACATACAACTTTCTGCAAAATTAAACTTAGAACAAATTTATGATTGAGGCCAGTGTATGGACACTGTGTCTTTAAGACAGAAATTCGTCTTCACCTAGGTGCTCGAGAAATAACGGACGTCCTACCTCCAGGATTCAACAATCACCCCAAACAATTGCAGCACTGCGAACTTGTTTGTACAGCGAACCAGGCTGTGTAATTTCAAACTCACACAAGATGCAAAATGAAGAATGTATGAAGCAGAAATAGGAGAAGACTGGTTACGGGGGAAAAAAAAAACTATCTATTCTATTGGAATGGAGGGTTGATATATATAGGCTGAGAAGTGCCTATTCCGGAATAGAAGACCGTTATCAAGAACAGTCACCAAGTTGGAGATGCGACTGTCGGAGAAGGAAAGTTGTTGCAACCGAAAAATTTTAAATTCAAAATTTCAGATTTTGAATTTTCCCACAGGAACTTATTTGGAAAAATTCAAATAATTTTTGGTGCAAAAAATAAAGGACAGGTTAACCCCATACCCACATCCGCGCCCGTCCCGACCCGGCCGGACGGACGGCGGCGGCGGCGCGCGCGTGTGGTGATGGTTTTGGTTTTGTCCATAACTCCTCCTCCTACAAAACTTGGGTACCCCTTGGGGCCCAACCCAAGGTCTCCAACTTTGAGCTTATAAACACATTGAAACTCTTCCATGTTTCCTATGTGGGACAAAGTTATAGATACCAACCCATGGGAACCATACCAAACATTTTCAAGTTTATAAGGCTCACTTCGGTATCAATTTCTCATTCACTCGTCAATGGTTTCGACCACCCGAGTATTTATTCTTGTTCACCACATAGCAAGGAACGTATTGCCACTCAGACCCACCCAAACCGAGGTGTGAGACCTACATTAATGACAGCTCAAAATTACCGAAAATTAATGGTGATAAACCATTTTTCTCTAACAGCAACATGGATAGTATATACAGTTTTAAAAACAGAGATCAATTCCAAAATAAGACATATATCGCAGAAACTAGATTGGCACACAGTTAGGTAAAGAGAATCTGTTTCAAAAAGAAGGTTCCACAGTTCAATAGTTAAAATACCCATGTCTCTCAAGAACATGATAAATGGCATTTTCCACTTAAAACAGATTACAACATGAACACCAATAATTTTCTGTGTACCAAGAAATAATAAGTAACATGCCACATTGCTCTCAAGGCTATAAGCCCTGTTGGATCCAATACCAAACTAAGAGTCGTCCTCAGGGTGGCAACCTGGGCCTTTTCTCTAAGACAATCCGATTGAAGGTCACTTAGCTTAACCTAGGTCTTTTCCTTACAATCGTTGAGCACTAAAGTCATTACGGCCCAACCCGGATCTGTTCCCTAAGACAATAATCAATACACATCAGTTTCGCAAAACATAGTAGTTCACCCTTATAAACATGAGACCAAAACAAATAGTTTACAGTATGCCAAGTTCACACATGTTTCAGAAATAATTTGATTCCATTGATAATATAATAATTTATCAAAACAGTTTAGTCCTGAAACAACAATTAAATTTTCCAACAGTTTAGGGTAGGGGAACGTTTATAAAAATATGTAGCATGAAACTACTCACCTGGAAACGAAATAATGTAATCCTCAAATAGAGTATAAAAGTCCAACTAGTACTCTGAACCAAGTATGAAAACTACATGTCACTACTAATTTAAAAATACTGAAGAATAAGAAACAAAGTAACCCCAAACTAAAGCGCACTAACACGGCTCAACCCAACTCACCGTTACTCTTAAATATTACCTAAGCTCATGTTCTTCAAGGTCTAAAATATCCAAGACATGGTTTAAAATCGAAACTTAATTAAAACTAATTTTAAGATAAAACATAATTTTAAACAAGCCTTCCCAATCTATTCGCTAATTTTAAAAATTACAAAACCCACTCCACGCTATTCGAAAATTTCCAAAACCCTTCAGATATCAACTAATATATTCTAAGTTTCAAACCTAATTGGTTTTACTTGATTTTCTTGTCAAATAATTATTTACAATTAATTATATCCAACCAGATTGTTTTTTGCAGCACTTTAAAGAAAATAATGGTTCTCTTAGTATACACGAGCAATCAATGCAAGGTCAAAAATATAAGAAACTAGACTCATAATTAGAGGTGTAAAAATGACCCGAGGCCCATGGGTGGCCCGAAGCCCGCGGTGGGCCCGGCCCGTTTCGGCCCGGTTAGGCCCGAGGTCGAGCCCAGCCCAATATATTGGGCCTGGGCCGTCCACTTTGGGGCCCGACCTGGCCTGGCCCAAAAAAATTTCGGGCCCTGCAAGCAGTCCGGCCCACCCATCTGGTCCTCTTTTACTAAAAAAAAAAAAAATCAAAAGTAAACTGTGTTGGGCTATGATTTTTTAAACACAGATTTTTTAAAAAAAGATTTAAAAATCATATATACATGTATATTTTAAAATCATATACATATAAATAAAAATCAAATTTATTTTAAAAATCAAATTTTTTAACACAGATTTTTTAAACTGTGTTTAGTTATTTTAAACTTGTTTAGTTAATATGAAGTGATATATATATATATATATATATTTATATGTATATGCATATATACATGCTCTTAGTTTGATATATATATATATATAATATACATGCTCAATCAAATCAGCAGACTGCAGTGCAGTAGTGATAATGGACCATGTCCATGGTACAAATAATTTGGTGGATGCGCATGATATTTAGGACAATGTTGTTGGGTTTGTGGGGGTCCATCACCAGTCTCGTTCTAATAATTCGAACCGTTTGATGTGTAGAACTAGTTGAATGTCATATGATTGTAAAAAATCACGTTGATCGGATATCGATAATTATATGATCATATCAGTTTTGTATCAAAAAAATGGACAGTGAACAAATTAATAGTTGACAAAAAACTTATCCGATGAAATAGCTATCAATATTCGATCAATGTGATTTTTTACAGACATATAATACTAGATGAATTCTACACATTCAACGGTTTTGATTATCAAAACGGGGCCCACTAACGGGACCCGTAGTGGGGCCCCACAGGCCCAACAATACCTGTGAAACCTCATCCTATATTCATATGATATATGTTAAGTTATCAACTTACACCATTTTGACAGGAATCCGTAGAAGAAGGAAATAGTTTGAAACAATAGAAACTTACTGAGCCTAGCCTAGCCTAGCCTAGCCTACTCTCATCAATCACTCAATTCAAGTTTCAAACGGTAATATACAAACGGTCATAATTAAAATTACTATAAATATTTTTCATTTTTCAAAATAAATCTCACAACAAATAATTCTCTTTCTCTCTCTCTTAAACTCTCACAATCTCTCCTAAACTCTCTCAATCTCTCTCAACTCTCAATTATTAGAAGAAGCAAATTTTTGTATCGCATTCACCAATCGGTAACATTAATTAGTTTAATTAAATTTATTAGCTACTCATTTTTTTCATTAATTATTTGTGCACATATATTAATTATTATTTTTTACTGATTGTATTTACACATCATTTAAATTAATTATTAATTCTTATTTATTGTTTTACTTGCATTACTATGGATCCTAATATACCTAATGTTTATGTTGATATTGATACATATGCTACACCACATGAATCTGTTAATTCTCCTTCTAATATCCCTCTTCCAACAGTTGGATCATCATCTAGGAGTAGAAGTAGTAGTGTTTGAGAATATTTTGAAAAAATATCTATAAATAATCCTGATGGCACAATTACATTTAAAGCAAAACGTAAATATTGTGCACGTTTACTTAGTGCTGCATCTGCAAGGGGTACTAGTCATTTAAAAAGGCATTCTGGAAAACATTTACAAAGTAAACAACCTGATATTCGAAGTCAAATGCAATTAAGGGATTCATTAACTGGTAATTTGAAAATATTTTCATATGATCTTATACATGCACAAAATTCTGTAGTTGATTTTATTATTAAAAAAGAACAACCTTTTAGTATTAATGAATATCCTGATTTTACCAAAATGATTCATGAAAGCTTTGCACCGCAATATCAAAGTTTTTCAAGAAATACTATTAGAAATAGGATTTTAAAGAAATTTGAGGATATTAAAAATGAATTATTTCATATCTTTAAAAATTTAAATGGAAGAGTTTGTTTAACATCTGATATGTGGTCAAATAATGGTTTTGAATATCAATGTATCACTACACATTTTATTGATAATGATTGGAAATTAAATAGAAGAATTATTTCATTTAAATTAGTTGAACTTCCATATACTGGTCATTCTCTTAGTGTACAAATAAGAAATATATTATATGAGTGGGTTTTATAAAATAAAATGTTTACGATTAGTTTAGATAATGAATCATATTATAATCAAATTGTAACCCATTTGAAATCAACTTTACAATTGCTTATTGATGGTGATTTATTTCATGTTCGTTGTTGTGCCCATATTTTAAATTTGATTGTTAAAGAAGCTATGCATGTAAACGAAACTTATGTACTTGTAATAAAAATGCAGTTGTTGCTATTATGTCTTCTGGTAATCAAATTTCAAAATATAGAAAAATTTGTCAATGAGAAAATATGTCATTTAAAAAATTAATTTTAGATGTAGATAGTAGGTGGAATTCAACATATAATATGTTAAAAATAGCTTGTAAACAAAGAAAAACAATAAATTTATTTTTTGTAACAACATCAATAGGAGAAGTATTAACACCCACTGAACTTAGTTGGCGCCAAGTAGCCTTGTATAAAGATTTTTTAAAAGTTTTCGATATTTCAACAAAATTATTTTCTTATATATATATATATATTCCTACTTCACCATTTGTTTTACATATGTTAGCAGAAATAATTAAAGTTTTCATAAAATATATGGGTAATGAACTTTATGTAACCATTATTACTTCAATGAAAGAAAAATTTGATAAATATTTTCATCCTCTGCCTTATCTATTAGGTTCAGCTATAATAATTGATCCTAGATGTAAAGAAGTTGGTTTACAAGAATTTTTAGAGCGTATTTTCGCTGATCAAATACAGTTTGCCCCTATTATGCAAACATGCAACAGATTATTTCAAGAATACGGGGCAGCTACAGTTGCATCTGCATCTGTAAATACACCTACACACACTTCACTAGCAGTCCAATCTCGAGGCGGGAGATTAAGTATTTTCATAGCAATAAAAAGTAGAAGAATATCTCAACATACAAGTGTAAGGAGTTCTAAACTATAACGTTATTTGGAAAGCCCGTCAGTGGATGATTCCGATAATTTTGACATTTTGGAATGGTGGAAACAAAATGAATCTATGTGGCCTGTGTTTTCACAGATGACTCGTGATATACTAACCATTCATATTTCTAAAGTTGCTTCAGAAACAACTTTTAGTGCAGGTGGACGGGTGCTGAGTGACTACAGGAGCAGGCTTTCACCCAAAATGGTTGAGGCATTGATGATATCCAGGGATCATATACACGCGCTTACAAGAAGACAAAATTTTAGTGAAAAGGAGCGAATTCAATATGATGTAGATGACATATCATCGGACAACATGACTGAAATGTCTGTCTTCTCCGATGATTGATCAACAATTTATTTTTTACTATTTCATTTCGTTTCGTTTTTTTCTTGATTTTTTTTTTGTTTTTGTTTTTTGTTTTTTTTATATTAGATTATTGAGGTGGAGTATAATGCAAATGATTGGTAGGTTAGTAAGTGCCAACCTAGTTGGGATGTACTTGACCTATAGTGATGCAATTGCTATACCATTATCAGTAATCTATACCTAATTTATTTAATAATATCAAATTTTGTAATATTTTATTTCATTTTGAAATAAAAATTATTCATTCAATAAATGTTATATAATAATTTAATTGAAAGTTTCAATTTCATATATATAAAATTATTCATTTTGAAAGAAAAAAAATTACATAATTGCATACTTTTTTAGTTATAAGTTCACAATTAAAAAAATATAAGCCATATATAATTAAATATCACCATAAAACATTACATGACCAAACAAAATATCTCATTAATCGTAATTAAAATACTCTAGTATAATTTTTTTTTTAATTTTTTTTAATATTAAAAAAAAGCCCGACTAGGCCGGCCCACGACCTTAGGCCCTATAATGAGTGGACTGGGGCTTGGGCCTGGGCCCCACTTTTTGGCCCATGGGCCGGCCCGTCCCATCCCGCTAAAAAACCACGGGCCCACAAAAGCCCGAATGGGCCGGGCTGCGCCATTATTACACCCTTACTCGTAACTAGTTCTAATGACTCTAATTTGACAATTTTCGGATTTATACCCAAAGAGAACAACACTTCCAAAGTTATTGTTTCGTATTGGTTTCCTGGACAGATTTGAATACCTCAATTTATATGAATTTTGACTCCCAAAAAATTATGAAAAAATTCTGATATGGGGTTCAATATTTAATAAAGTTATTGTAAAAATTTTAGTATAAAATTTATTCGTTTGATATATTTCCTACACCTCTATTCATGGTTGTAGTCCGTAACAAACAGCAACAATAGTGAATATATTAAATAAAAGATGAATATGCTCCTATCTTTGGCACCATCTACATCTCTCAAAGTCTATGGCTAAAACACACCAACTTACATGAAGTAATACATAAAATATTAACCTATTTATGAGAGTTCCTTTCCCTCCTTTGACTTTTTCACCTATGATTCTCCTCCTCCCTTTCTCTCATTCTCTCTCACTCTCACGGCTGCTGTTGGGAGAGCTAGGGTTGATCAAAATTATAAACACAAAACCTTTAGGGTTTACTTTTCCTAAATATATATAACCAACTGCCCAACTTAAATATTATTATTACTATTATTCTTATTATTATTATTATTATTATTATTATTATTATTAACTTTTAATATTATGTCTTTACAATTAATTAAAATACCCTCTAACAATATTTAATTTGTACTATAGAATTTACCATCAAAATATTTGAGATTGTAAAATTATTATTATTGTTGTTACTATTATTAAAGATTATTATCAATAGTTTTTAAAATTGTGGACTTCCATAAAAATTTATTTATAGTTTAAAATTAATTAAAAGATTGTTCAGTAATATTTAATTTGCACCTTAAGATTTACAAGTAAAATATTTGAGGTTTGAAAAATAATTATTATTTAATTTTTATATTTGGGTTCTCACAATAGTCCTTCATATGAGGGATATGAAGTCTGTCCGGACTCCATGTTTGGCAAACTAAAAAAACAAAAAGTCGGATAAAAAGCTTCATTGGATTATAATCCGAACAGTGTTTAGTCCCCTCATAATCCCCCGATCAAAACACCCTTTATGTTAATAATTATCTGAACTTTTGTTGGTTAATGCGAATCTTGGCATAATAGCAATTAACAAATTTTTCATCCGAATCCTTTATTTGTTGTTTTAGTCTTCACATTTTGTTCTTCAAATGACATCCCAATTTCTTTTTCTTTTTTTAATTAATTACAAAAAGTTCAAAATTTGTACTTTTATTGTTCTCTTTATTTGCAGTGTGTAATAGAATTTATTATTGTTCTTTCTTCTTTGTTGTTATAGATGAGAGGCCGAAAATGGGAGAATTTGAGTACGGAATGCTTGGTGAATGTGTTTGGGAGAGTGGGAATTGAATCACTGCTGTTCGATGTTCTTTTTGTGTGCAAGTCATTGTTCAAAGCCACTCTCAATCCTCTATGCTGGAAGGAACTTGATTTTTCTCAAATCAAATATTATCCATTTTGTTTTAATCACAATTCAAGATTAGTGGTTAAATATCAATTAAAATGCCGAAAGTCTGGCACCAAATTCATCATGTAGTCAAGCGTAGTGAAAGATTCACTTTTTTTAATCACTTCTGGACTGTTGTACAAAACAAGCTTTGCTTTATGTTGCAGATGAGTAAGTTCTCTACAAACTAAAAGAAAAAAACAACCCGCCATTTTTACTGAAAACCTTAGTCTGTTAAATTGACTCTACTATTTTACTCTGTTTTTTTATTTACCAGGTGTCCTGACTTAAGGGTTTTGCTTTGGCCTGTTAATCAATCATGTGTTCGAGCTATCAAACCTCATTAAGAGGTGGAAAATTTTAGAAATTTTAAGATTTGCGAGCATCTTTCAAGTGCAAGAAGTGTACTAATCGGGCATTTTTTTTTCAAATGCAAAAGTCCTTACCCAAATCCACATTCACTGCAGAAATTTTGTGGGACTGGCTGTTACCAGTGCTGATATTGGGCAAAGCCTGGCTTCAGCTCTTGTTACTCGGCTTCCAAAAATAAAGCAATTGGATATGAGGAATGCAATTTTTTTGAAGGACTACCAAGTGAGGATTTTGAGGGCTGTAAAGAACTTGAGTACCTTGATGTTAGTGATTGCTTGGGTTTCAATGAGGGTGACAGTGAGATATTGAAGCTTGCTTCGCGTATCCGCACATTCAAGCATAAGGATTCGCATGTGCCTGATGGCTGCGACGACGACCACAAAGATATTATTATGGGGCACTTTGGGAAGAAGCTAAAAAAGTCAGCTTTTTAGCCTTTTTTTAGTTTAAAAAGTCAACTTTTTAGCAAAAAAAAATCACCAAAAAAGTCAAAAAGTCAAAAAATCAGTTTTTTATCGACTTTCCAAAACACCACTATATGTATAATGTGCATTATGATTATGTTGACGATAATTGAAACTTCTCTGACTAAGGGGGATTTCATTTCTTAGTTTGCTTTTCAGTGTTAAAAAACTCTCTTTTGTTGTTATGTAATGGATGATATATATTACCCAATATGAACCCAACATTAGAATGTACAGGGTTTTTTGCTTTCGTTATTTTTGGTTTTTAACAGCTAATTATTAGTAATTTATGCTGTTTTGGTTTTAATTAGTAATATATGGGGTTGGTGGAGAAACAGGTGTGTGCTGTGCTTAAAAGATTGTTAATTCAAGATGTTTTATTTACTTACGATTGGTATTTTAGACTTTATTGTTCTAATAATTTTTTGGATATTTTTGTGTTAAATTTTTTCTTAATTGTTTTTTTAAAAATTTGTTCTATATGGTTGTTATGCATGTGTTTGAGTTTCTAGATTTAATTTTATGAATTTTGAGAAATGATTTTAAGGTCCATGGGTAAAAGAGGTTATATTTTGTTATGATAAAATACAAATACACTCTTTGAGTTTTGATGCCTTTTCGTGTTTTAACAAAAATTCTCTCCCTCTATCCGTCTTTTCACTTCACATCTTTGATTTTGCTCCAGCTTTCTCTCTCTAAAGCTTCTCTATTCCAAACTGCCATTGCCCAAGTTCTCAAGCTCTGCAACTCGCTTCGTTCTTCCCCTCCGGTGAAGTATTCACCATTCTGCACCATTCACCGTCACCATCTAACTCCGGCATACATCATACCAGCGTCATTCTCTTCGGTAAGTCACTGTTTTCCCCTTTTCAGTCTTTTGATTTATTTCAAACTCTATTGCGTTGTTTGTTGCCATTGGGAATCCGTTCGTGTTCTTGAATCCTTGTCTATGTTTTAAATTTCATCATTCGTGTGTTGAGCATGTTTGTTTGTGATTTTGTGTTTGTCCAATCCGTCTCTGGGTCTACACATGCACACTATTCATGCACTTGAGACTTTAGGAACTTTACCACTGTTCTGAGTTTTTGCACATCTGCACACATTCACTCAGTGTTCTTGAATTTCTTGAGTCTGAATCATGTTTTCTTTTCTATTTCTCTTTCTTGTTTTCAGATTCTTGCCATCGATTCTCTGTTTCCATATAGATTTAGGCTTGGGTTCTAATAAAGAAATCCCATACTTACGAAAATTGAAACAAACTCCCCTAAATCTTTAAAACCCTTTGCCTCCATTCCTGTTTAGAGTTTCAGCCGAGGTCCTTCAAAACCCATATCAACCACTCCCCTCTGAAATCTTACATCTTCCTCTTTTAGCCGACATAATGGGTATGTTCAGATAGAGGGTAGACACCCCAGCAAAACTTGGGTACTTTAGGAGAGAGTTCTCTATCCCAGCCGATGTACATCTTAGGCTGGCAGGGGAGAAGGACTCCATCATGCCTGATGGGGACTCCATGCCTTTCCCCGTAGTTGCTTTCATAGGGTGGGGACTTAGGTTCCCTCTAAACATCATTTTCCAACAAGGCCTTCATTACCACAAGCTTAACTCGATAAAACTGGCCATTAACTCTTATAAAGTCATTAACTGTATAATTGCTCTAGCTAGCCGAGAAAATACTAGGATAACACTAGCCGATATCCAATATTATTATACCATGTGTGGCCTGAAATCCAAAAAGGGCTACGTCTATTACCTCAAGCCGAGATCCACTGAGTGCAAACTCATAGCTGACCTCCCAGACTCCAACAAAGGTGCTGAAGATGATTATTTCATTGTCTTGGGCAATTGGGAGTTCTCACCTGATGACGACCTCCACCTTAATCCTTTGAGCTGAACAATGTTTAAAGAGGGTGATGGTAAGAAACAAGTGTCACTTTGCATGCTTTTAAGTCTTATCACTTTATTCCTTTTATATGCTCTAATATCTGATTTTTGTACTTGCAACTCTCCCTCAGCCATCAAAAAATTTCTGCAAAACCTTCTTTCTCCCCTACTGCTCAACTATATACTGACGTACAAATCCGCACTTCCCGACGTCCCCAAGAAGAGCAAGTCTCCACCTTCAGAAACAACTCCCCTTACCACTTCATCACCACAGCCTAACCAAGCCTCAACCTCTGATCCAGCGGAGCAGCCATCAACATCTGCTTCACAACTGATTCCTCCTGCCCAGCGCCAACACCGTTGCCGAGTTCCAATTTCTACCTCTGCCAGCAAAACCCGCAGCTGAGAACGCCGACTTTCTGAGTCATCGGCCTACAACCTAGAAAACCCACCTACTGCACTTCCAACTATCTGCCTTGGCACCAAAGTAACTGTAGCTGCCACTGCTGAAGAGATGGAGTGCAAACTGGCAGTTGTTGAAGACCTACTCGCTAACATCCCTGGGGTTGTGACAGTGCAATCCTCGTCCTCCCCTTCCCAACCAATTCCGAAGCCAAAACGGATGAAGAAGGCCAAAGAAAAGGCAACAATGACGCAGATCGATTCTGAGGACACTGTGCCTATTTCGAAACTAGCCGAGGCTGAGAAGAATGCCCACTCTGCCAATAAACGACCAACCAAGGCCCCACCATCCAATGCCCCACCAGCCAAGAAGCCGAGGTCCGACCACCTAGAAGGCAACAGCTACTCACGAAACATGACCTGGGCGCTCGAGGTCATGGTCGACGACAGACCTCTTACTGCCAGTGATAGTGCGGCAAACCTTGAAGCCGACGTGGCCCTGTCAATGATTGTTCTTCTGCCCGAAGACATGAACTGCATGGCCGAGTTACATGAATATGAGAACTTTGCTCTCATGATGCAACACTCGGTTTTGGTAATCCTCTTTTACTTATATCTTCACAGTTCTTTCCGTACGTAGAAAAAATCGCACTAACCTGTTTTGCTTTTTGCAGGCTATTCAGCATGCTCACTCATATGTTGTCAAAACCAAAATGGTGAGGAAGGAGTTGGCAAGAAAAACTAAAGAAGCAGCCAAACTCCTATCCTCACTCAACAAAGCCGAGGCCAGCAATCGAGCTTTAATAGACTAAGCTAAGGATGCCAAAGTTGCTCAGAGCTTGGCCGAGGAAAAAGCCAAAATCGCCAGTGATGAAGCCGAGGCCGCAAGAGTCGACCTTGAAGCAGCCAACACCAAGGCAACAGACGTAGAGGCCAAGCTTCAGGAAGCCCTTGCCTCTAAGGAGGCCGAGGTAAAGGCTGTTGATGAAAAAGCGTTTGAAGAGGGGCAGGCCGCCGTCCGTGATCAATATAGACAACAAGTCAACTTGGCTTGCAACCGAGGTTATTACCTCGGTTGAAGGGTGGCCCTTAACAAGTTAGCTGTGCCGATGGACTCTGACCTTCGAGACATCAGTCAGCTTTAAGTACCTTTCCCACCAGAGCCCAAGGACTCTGGCGATGAAGCTGATGATGATGCCGACAATGGTGAAGCCGATGAAGGGAAGGAAGAGGCTGCCACTGATCCCAAGTCTCCTACCCTCAATGAGCAAATAGACTTAACTCAGGATGAGGAGAATGGCTTGGTTTCCAAGGGCATCTCTCCCAATCCAACTACCTCCGAGGCTGAGATCTAGTGCGCCGAGAAGAGTCTGGATCAGACTTTGCTGGAGATAGACGCCAAGATAGCGGCTGAACAGAATGCAACACTGCCATCTAAGGTTGAGAAATCACAAATTAGTCCTAGCACTTAGGATGTTTTATCTTTATCTTTGTACTATCTTTTCTTTCAGTTGTATTTTGTTTTCTCTGAACAATGTTTAGCCTCATATTTGGCCGATGTGCCGTTTTTGTAATTTGAACGAGTAATCTTTTTTCTGAAAGCAAATTTATTCCTTTCTTCTAAGTGTTTGAATGCCTTCTTTTCTCTTATGTATGTTTACCACTTTCATACTTAGAATAATTTTGTATACCTTCAAAGTATACCATTAACTGTATAATCTTCCCGGAGTAAAGTACCTCGGATATACTTTTGATTGTTTATCTCGGCCTTGGCTTAACACTTAAAATATTTTGAAATAATTTTACAAGTGTTGTTTTTTTAAACTTGCCACTTCACCCTCACTTACTGTCTTCTATCCTTCCCAAGTTTGGCAACTTTGGTCATATCGGCGAGTACGTATGTTGGATACTTCTTCTAACATAACCTTGGTTAACTTCAACTTGTAAATTTTTATGAAATTTTAGCAAGTGTTAAATTTCGATAAGTCCAAATCACTTCAAAGCTTTAAGCCCATTCATCATTCTCTAGCTCTCTGCATGTTCACATTAAGCATGTATAATCTTTCGCCGACGTCAAATTCAAACAAGGACTAGCCGAGGTCCTCAACCTTGGTTTCTCGGTTAATGCACTTAGTTCCATTCCAAGTTTAATTCTGCCGACATAGCAATTCTAATTTTAATTCAACTTCGTTCAACTCTATTATATGCAAGTATAATTCAACTCTGCCATACAATAAGTCTAAGTTATTCATCAGGTTTCAATCGAAAATATCGCCAACTTAGTTCAACTTTATTAGATGCAAGTATAATTCAACTCTGTCACATAACAAGTCTAAGTTATTCGTCATGTTTCAATTAAAAACATCGCTCTATTATATGCAAGTATAATTCAACTCTGTCATATAACAAGTCTAAGTTATTCATCATGTTTTAATCAGAAACATCGCCAAAGGACTGGTTAGTCTTATCACACAAATTTCACATTCTTAAAAAATCAGGTTAAAACATTTTATTACTACCTCGGCTAAGAAAATTATGACATAAATTTTGAAAAACAAAAAAGTCTAATGATAGAAAAACTTTAAGTTGCAAGTGTTCCAAGGTTTTGACAACTCTTTCCCTTCACTGTCTTCAAGCCGATATGCCCCATTGCCAGTGACCGAAATGATTCTATAAGGGCCTTCCCAATTTGGGCCCAGCTTTCCCTTCCCAGGATCTTTCTTGTTGCCGACCACTTTCCTTAGTACCAAGTCCCCAACTTTGAACTCTCTTGGGTTGACCTTTTTATTATAAGCCCTAGCAAGTTGTTCCCAGTATGCGCCCAGTCGAATTACCACTCTCTCCATTTTCTCCTCAAGTAGGTCCAAATCTCAGGCTAAGAATGCCTCGTTAGTCCTATTCTCTACTCCTTGGGTTCTGATCCCTGGGATGCTGACTTCCAGTGGGATAACTGCTTCTGTGCCATAAGCCATGGCAAATGGGGATTCCCCAGTTAATCTTCTCGGCGTAGTTCGATATGCCTAGAGTACATTAGGAAACTCTTCCACCCATTTTTCCTTTACTGCCTCCAGTATCTTCTTGATCCCATCCAAGATAGTCTTATTGGATGCTTTTGCCTAACTATTACTTTAAGGGAAACTTAGAGTGGAGTAATAGTTCTTGATTTTGTACTTTGCACAGAAGCTTTTGATTAGCTTACTGTCAAATTATGTACTATTGTCCTCTATTACTGCCCTTGGGATCCCAAACCTGGTGATGAAGTTCTTCTATATGAAGTTCTTCACATCAATGTCCCGAATGTTCGTGAGGGGTTCAGCTTCTGCCCACTTTGTGAAATAGTCAGTTGCTAAAAGTAAGAACTTTCTTTGTCCCGTTGCTTAGGGTAGTTATCCAATAAGATCCATGCCCCATTGGGCAAATGACCAAGGGCTGGATACTAGATTCAAGTCTGCTGTTGGTTGATGTATTAAATGCACAAACCTCTGACACTTCTCACATTTTCTAACATAGGCTTCAGCATCCTTCTGCATGTAGGGCCACCAGTACCCTTGAGTAATGGCCCTATGAGCAAGTGATCTGCCCCCAGCGTGGCTTCCACATACTCCTTTATGTATTTCATACAAGAAGTCTTTAACTTGTGAAGGATGCACACATCTTAAAAAGGGACCGGTAAAAGACCTTCTGTAGAGATCTCCTTCTGCTGTCAGACTAAACCTAGCCGACTTCAGTCTAGTCTTGTGTGTTTCCTTGTGATCATCTGGCAGCTTCCCATCTTTAAGGAATATTAATATTGCATCCATCCAACTTGGTCTCATCTCCACACATATTACTTCGTACTCTGTGATCAGTGGTTCCACACTTGGGCCTAACAAATAATCAACCATTATTGTCCTTGCCTTCTCTGATTTCATTGCACTAGCCAAGTTAGCAAAGGCATCGGCATGGCTGTTGTCATCTCGGCTAACCTGCCGTAATCTGCAGTCTTGAAACAAGGCTAGTAGTTTAACAACCACTTTGACATAGACTATCATTCTTTTATCTCGAGCTGCATACTCGCCTATTGCTTGGTTCACAATAAGCTGGGAGTCACAAAAGACCACCACCTCGTCGACTTCCATTGCTGCTGCCAACTTCAATCCCTTGATCAGTGCTTCATATTTTGTTTTATTGTTTGAGGCTTTAAACCCTAGTCGAATAGATTGTTCTAGCATTCGCCCATCTGACGATACTAGCACTACTCCTACTCCCACTCCTTAATGGTTTGAACTCCCGTCAACAAACAGGCGGAAGGAGTTACCGATGTAAATGTCGTAGGGCTTGAGTCTCTCTTCTTTCTTTTGCTCTGCTGTGGGGTTTTTCATTCCCAGCTGGGTCTCTTCTTATTCTCCTGGACATCCTAAGCCGCGACTCACCGGAGCCCAATTTGGGATGGCACCAGGTGTGAACTCAGCCATAAAATCAGCTAGAACCTAGCCTTTGATTTCTATTCTGGGTATGAACTCTAAATTGTATTAGCCCAATACCACTGTCCACCTAACCACCCTGCCTGTTAGATCTCCTTGTTGTAGTAGGGACTTCAAAGGGTGCTTAGTCAATACCATAATTTTGTGGGCTTGAAAATAATGGTTCAACTTCTTGGAGGCCAACATTAAGGCCAATGTTAATTTCTTCAAGGGTAAATACTTGGTCTCTGCGCCCGCTAGGGTTTTACTCACATAGTATACTGCCCTTTGTTCTCCATTCTCTTCTCTAATTATCACTGCACTCATTGCATGGTCTGAAACCACCAAGTACAAGAATAACTCCTCTCCAAGTACTGGATTTGAGAGAACTGGAGCTATGGTCATGTATTTTTTCAAGTCAGCCAAGGCGACTTCACATTCCTCTGTCCACAAGAAGTCTGTGGCCTTTTTCAACAGGCTGAAAAATGGTTTACACTCATCTGAACTTCTGCTTATGAATCTGTTCAGGGTTGTGGCCCCTCTTGTCAACGTCTGCACTTGCTTTGCTGACTCTAGGCTTTTCAAATCCAAGATGGCCTTGATTTGATCTGGGCTTGCCTTAATGCCCCTTCTGGTAACCAAGTACCCTAAGAACTTACCAGACCCAACTCCAAATGCACATTTTGAAGCATTGAGTCGGAGTCGATATGTTTTTAAGATGTCAAAGATTGCCTTCAAGTCGACCAAATGATCCTCAGGTTCCTTGGTCTTCACGACAATGTTGTTGATGTATACTTTCACTATTTTTCCAATCTAATGTCTGAACATCTTGGTCACTAACCTCTGGTACGTTGCTCCTGCATTTTTAACCTGAAAGGCATCACTCTGTAGCAATACAGCCCTTTTGAGGTGATAAATGTAGTCTTCTGTTCATCAGGGGGGTACATTGCTATCTGATGGTATCCCCCATAAGCGTCCAGGAAGCTCATCATTCCATGTCCTGAAGTGGCATCCACTAATTAATCGATCTTGGGGAGTGGGAAACTGTCTTTGGGACAAGCCTTATTCAGGTTAGTAAAGTCCATGTAGACCCTCCATTTCCCATCCTTCTTTTTCACAACCACAGTGTTGGACAGGTAGGTAGGGTAGTTTACCTCTTGAATGGCTCTGGCCGCTAATAATTTATCCACTTCCTCCTCTACTGTCTCCACATGAACCAACGTCGGCCTCCTCACTCGCTAAATGACGGGTTTTGCCGACTTCTCTACATCCAGTCTGTGGCATGTGACCTCAGGGTCAATGCCAGGCATCTCGTATGGCGTCTAGGTGAACACCTCTATGTTTGCTCAGAAGAACGCTTCTAACTCTCTTTCCTCTTTCTTGGCCAAGCCTAAGTCGAAGAGGAAGAAGCACTCTTCATTCCCTTACTGGATTAGAATTTTCTTCAAGGCTTCCTCACTTTTGTCGGCAAGCTCTTTGCCGACGTTATCCAGGACCTGTATGTCCTTGTCCTTGATCTCTACTATTTCTGCCTCTCATACGTTGCAGGTGGATTTCATTGCTGCCATGGAGCAATTCTTTGCCTGCACCTGACCCCCCCTAACCTCCTCAAATCCATGCTCTGTTGGGAACCACAACAGCTGGTGCAATGTTGAGGGAACAACCCTCATTGCGTGCAACCATGGCCTTTCTAAGATAGCGTTGTAAAGAGAGGGGGTGCCAATTACTATGAACTTCATGCTTACCTTCTTGGTGCCTGTCTGTACCTTCAAACTTATTGCTTCCAAGGGCCATATCGGCGTTCCGTTAAACCCGACCATTGGATTGTTGAACTGCTTTAGATCATTTTGGTGAAGGTCGAGCTCCTTGTAACATCTGACGTACATGATGTCACAAGAGCTGCCTTGGTCAACCAGCATGCGCATTACCTGGCACTCTACAATCTTAAGGGATATTACCAGAGCATCGTTGTGTGGATGCTGCACCATGTCTAGGTTGGCTTCAGTAAAGGACACTATTGGCCCTTGGTACTCGTCTGCCCTAGGCCTCTTTTGCTGGACCTGATACACATGCTGTAAGTGTTTCACCCTCTGAGTCTCCCCATATACCTCATTCTCATTTACCTTCGAGTGAATCACATTGATCACTCGAGGTCCATCTGCTTGCGGTTGTGGTGTTGGTGGAGGTGGTGCTGGTGGTGCCTAGGCCAGCCTCGCTTGCTCTTCCCTTATCCTAGCCTCATCTACTAGGTCCCTCAAGTGACCTTGTCTTACCAGATCTTCCAGATGTGTCTTTAGGGCTCTGCAGCCCTGAGTCAGATGTCCATCCTCATTGTGGTAGACACAGTGCTTCCCAAGGCTTCTTTCCATAAATTTGCCAGGAATCTTCTCTGGTGCTCTATAGTAAGGCTAGTTCTTGATTCTTTCCAGGACTTTGTAAACCGGGATCCAAAACACTATGGTGACTACCTGTGCAGCCCTCAGCCTCGTTTCTTGTCTGTTAAAGTTTGTATTACCTCAGCCTCGTTTCAGTGAGCCGTTCCTCTTTTCTTGTTTTGACGTCTTTGCTCCTAGCATCTCTTCCTCTGCTCTCACATATTTCTCAATCCTGGCCATAAGTTCCTCCATGTTTTTTTGTAATGTCTTTGCCAGTGACTTTCGAAGCAGATAGTCATCGTTCAGGCCATTCTTAAAAGATACGACTGCCACCTCTTGGTTGCACCCTGGTATTTGGCTAAACATCTCATAGTACCTTTTAGCATAAGCTCTGAGGCTTTCATCCCCACCAATTCTCAAAGCCATTAGGGAGTCTACCCTCAACAGCTGCAGTTTGTTTGTAACAAACCTCGCCACAAACATGATGACCAAGCCTTTCCAACTTTTCATAGTTCCTTTCGACAGCTTGTGAAACCAGTGTGATGCGATTTCCCCAAAGGATGAAGGAAACACCTTGCAGAGCAATGGCTCATTCCCGGTATAGAGTGCCATTGAGTTCAAATACAAGCTGACGTAAAAATTAGGATTAGACTTACCGTCGTATATCTAGAATCTCGACATGTGGAACCTTTTCGGAGCCTCAAACTTGTCCAATTCTATCGAGAACGGTTTTCTCGGCTTGACTGGAGATGTGACCTCGACATCTTATCACTTGCTCTGGAGGTAGTCCCTCAAATCCTACTTAGTCCGTTGACCGAGCTCGGCTGTCAATAGATTTCAGCCTTTTTGGTACGCTACTCTTGGTGTTGTTATGAGTTCTCTTGGACCTCCATCTATTCGTTGTGTCAAAACAAAACTCCTTCATTTGAACATGCCGATGTTCTTTGGTGTAGGTTTCTTTGGCACAATGTGTCTTCTAAGACTCTCCTCTCATCGATTCTCCTCGCCCGACCTCCCGTGAAGGCCGATGCAAATGCTCCCTTGCCCTGTCATGCTGAGGGACTACGGGATTGTTTTCTACCCCCCTTTCTGGGCATCGTTCTTGGCCGCTGGAATCGGCGTGTCCTCCAATGGGAACGGTGGCTGCATGACGTTGTTTTGCATTATGAAATTGACAGCCGATTGCAGGTTTCCCAATTTGTTTGTCATCCCCTTTATCTCACCGTCCCTCTTCGGGCATCTATCTTTCTATACCTGGAGATCGCTTTCGTTGTAATACCCACACTGACATGCTTTCTTCGGTACGTCTCCCTCCTGGCCGACGTCTTTTTCTCTGAGATTCTTACTCCGAGGTTCTTTGTTACAGTTATCCTCCTCTACGTTAGGTTTAGCATTTTTACCACTCTCACTAGGGATGTTGCCCCTAATCTTTTCTTTCTGCCCGTCGTTGGCTATCTATTCTTCCTATGTTTTCCACAGACGGCGCCAAATTATGGGTGTTGATTTTTAACCACACAACCAAACAGGGAAACTCAGTAGGAGAGCACCGGCATAATAGATTATGCCCGAACAACCTGTTATAGAAAGATAAGAATCTGGCGGTGGTTTGTCCACCCGAGGGCACTCCGACGATCAAGTCAATAATTATCTCTCAAAGATAGCCAATACTACTTAACTCACTAGACAGAGCCTAAAAAACATACCTTAGACCCACGAGGGTGCCTTACTTTTATAGCCAGCACTAACCTAATCCCTGTACAAGTCTAGCTTCAATGGACTTTGGTTCAATACTCATATTGAACTCCCAACCAGATAAAGATAAACTCCTTAAGAGCTTTATCTTTATCTATACTAAGGTTCTCCCCAATTCTAGGACTCTTATCCCTTATCCATTCATCTTAGATTCTGGTATCTCAGCATGTAACCTCGGCCTAGCCGAGATCACCTTGGCGCCATGACCAAGACTTGTGGCACCTCGGCTGACACTTCGGTGTCACCTTGGCCACGTGTTGTCATTCACAAAATATGTCCCCACAGGTTTCAATGAGGGTGACAGTGAGATATTGAAGCTTGCTTCGCAAATCCGCACATTCAAGCTTAAGGATTCGCATATGCCTGATGGCTGCGACAATGACAACAAAGATGATTATTATATGTATAATGTGCATTATGATTACATTGACAATAATTGAAACTTCTCTGACTAAGGGGGATTTCATTTCTTAGTTTGCTTTTCCGGTGTAAAAAACTCTCTTTTGTTCTTATGTAATGGATGATATATGTTACCCAATATGAACCTAGCATTAGAATGTGAAGGGTTTTTTGCTTTCGTTATTTTTGGTTTTTAACAGTTAATTATTAGTAATTTATGCTGTTTTGGTTTTAATTAGTAATATATGGCGTTGGTGGAGAAGCAGGTGTGTGCTATGCTTAAGAGATTGTTAATTGAAGATGTTTTATTTACTTACGATTGGTATTTTAGACTTTATTGTTCTAATAATTTTTTGGATATTTTTGTGTTAAATTTGTTCTTAAATGCTTTTTTAAAATTTGTTCTATATGGTTGTTGTGCATGTGTTTGAGTTTCTAGATTTAATTTTATTAATTTTGAGAAATGATTTTGAGGTCCACAGGTAAAAGAGGTAATATTTTGTTATGATAAAATACAAATACACTCTTTGAGTTTTGTTTTAAATATGAATTACTCTGTAGTTTTAAAAATTATAAATATTCCCCATTAGGATTTTTTTTATTGAAAATTATACATTTTTGTTGTAGATGTTTGGTAGAATTTTTCATTTTCTCAGTAGGCTACCGCTAATGCCACGCAGCAACTTTATGCTGGCATGCAAGTCATATGTATTTTGACAATCTTACACTTTAGTATAGTCATACTTGTGCCAACTCTACTCACACATGTTAATGCCAAATCACTTTTTGTATGAATATTTTGTATGAAGAGTATTTTCTATAAATATAACAGTTTCTCTCCCTCTAATTTTTTTGTTATAATTTTGCATTCTCCCTCTAAACTATACTACCAACAACCATGCCCAATTTTTTCAGATCACGCCGGGTGTGCCTTGGCACTGATTTGGTTACCGTCGTGGTGGCCTTGCTATTGTTCATGGGATTTGTTAACTAGTGCCCTTAAGACACTTATTAACAAAATCCTTAAAAAGAAAATTGGGAACAACTAATTGTAGCAAAATTAAACCCTGTGCATCAAACAACTACACCCACATTAGTCCATCAAACAAACGCACCCTCAGTCCAGGAGTTGTATGACTGTCATCAATGTATATAGAAAGGGGGAAAAAACACAAATTATATATAGAAATCACATTCAACATAATGCCACAATAACATTGATGAAGTTATGTTGTCAAATGCAACCCCTCATCCTCGAATGTTTTGATAAGAGAAGGAAGCTTCAAAATCTCATCATCACCGAGGTCGAAACCTTTGCAATTCCTTACATCAAAATATACAAGTTTTTTGCAGCCCTTCAAAATCATCAATAGACTCTCTCGATCAATGTTTGAATACCTTAACCCCAAATACTCTATGTTTGGAACTGAGGTGACAATAGATGTGGCTTGATCTTTCTTAATATCAGCATGAAAAGCAGAGAAACCAGCAAAGTTTTTGCAGTGAATGCTGATTTGGGTAAGAATTTCTTCCATTTTAAAGGTGGTTCCAAACCGTAAAAACTCCAAATATTTCCAATTGCCCATGAGTTTTGGGACCCTGGACACAACATGATGATCTATATCAGCTGGCAGCTCTAATACAATTAAGTTAAGACACCTCGTGAGTCAAAAAAGATAGCAAGGGTTACCAACCACTAATACAAAGTAATCAAACACCTTAATATAAAACAACAGAGAAAATTAAACCAAAAGGGTTGGTTTGATTAGTGAAAAATATGTTGTGAAGTTAAAAATATTTATAAAATAAAATAAATAAAATAAAAAAAGAAACTTTATTTTTTAATACAAAAATTTTTTAAGATGAAATTTATGTGAAATTTTTAGTAGTTGACTACTTTTACCAAAATATATATTTGTTTAAAAAAAAAAAACTTTACCAGAAATTGAAAGTAAGTTACTTGCAAAAGTGGATTGTACAAAAAAAATTTAATCTTGTATTTTCCCCTACTTTCATGCTAAAAAAATTTAGTAACATTTTTTTTTCTTGCTTGCACTTTCCATCACTTCTATTTTCACAAGACTCAGCAAAGAGTCAAATTTTAATTCTACCTTAAGCCAATTTGTAAAGTAGGAAATAAAAATATTCATTTTTTTGTCAAATGCTAACTAGTACCATGGTATACTTATTTGTTTTGGAATTGGGTAAAAAGTACGTTAAAAATAATTATTATTTTTTTAAAAAAAACAAAGAAGTTGTGAAATCCATAAAATGTGTTTTGAGTTTGAAAAAAAAAATGTGTCATTTTTTCTTTGAACTTTTTCTTCAACATTGGGCATGAAGAACTCATTGATCTGCAATGTAAAACAGTACTTCATCACAGAAGCCAGAGCCGGGAAACGATACATACACAGTGGATGTAGTCACTACGCTTAACTAAGGTCTTGACGATTGCTGTGAAAGAGAATTTTCCCTTCACTTGATAGTCATCGATTAATCTTGCTAAGAAAAATAAAGAAGTGCAATCATCAAGTGAGATTTCAAGAAAATCAAGTTTTCTCCAGCAAAGAGGACTCCTCGTGGCTTTGTACCATGACTTGCACACAGACGGAACATCAATTAGCAGTGATTCTATTCCCACTCTGCCTAACACATTCTCCAAGCAATCCATATTCAATTCCTTCCATTTTTCTCCTTCCATCTGCACAAATTGAAGATGAAGGGTAAGCATAAATGATAAATAAGAAGAAAAGAAAATTGCATTTAGTGAAAAATAACTCAAAACAATTGTATTTTTATGGATGTACAAATCAAAACAAGTGAGAGTTGTTTCTCATGCCACAACTTTCACTTGCACCAAACACAACTTCTTATAACTTTATGAAAGTTATAATTACGTTGTTCTTATTTAAGTACACCTTTTTTTTAAGAAAATATATTTTTTTAAAGAACTCCATGTAGCCAGCGAAGGTTTCAAATGAAAATTTGTTCCATGTTACTAGAAAATGCTAGGTTTAAAAAAAAAAAAAAAAAAAAAAAAACAGAAAACTGCTAAGAAAATGAAAGTTTGTTTAAACTCTGAAATCATGCATTCATGCAGAAGATAAAGATTCATATATTGAGATTATACCAATATTCACACGAATAGATATGGATACATTCGTATATTGAGTAAAAATAAAAGCAATACAACATTTGAAGCCAATTTTTTTAAACTCTGAAATCATGCAATTGATGCAGAAGGGAAAGAGAGTGCTTGTTACAGCAATAATTCGAAAAGGAGAGACAGAGCCTTCTTGTCTCTGATTTTGATTACTCTACTGAAACAAATGTGTGTGTATATACATGCAAGATACACGTATATGGAGGGTGGAATTGGAAATGGAAAATGAAGAGTTATCTGAAAGTTGAAAAGTCTGGAAAATAAGGATAAACTACTAATGGGCCCTAATAATTGGATTTAACTCTCATCAAGTCTGATTGAAAATAAGTCATAGTAAAATCGTCACTAAAATAATTTTTTGACATTTTTTGCATAGGTCGCTAAAAATTGATAATTAGTAACTTTTTTTGTCACGGTTTTATAAATTTTTACTAAAACTTACAACTAATGACTTTTTTTGTGACGAATTTTTTAAAGTGTCGTTGAAAATTGAAAATTAGTGATTTTTTGGTAATGATTTTTTTAAATTGTCACTAAAGTTTATAATTAGTGATGTTTTTTGTATCAAAATTTTCAAATTGTCGTTGAAAAGTAACAATTAGTGACTTTTTTTTAATAGCGTTTGATGAAAAATATCATTAATTATCATAGAACTTATTGAACAATAAGTCTATTTATTAGAATAAGTCTCTCGGAAGATAATTAATTACCTCTTTATCAGTCAACAATACCAGAATTCAAGAAGATTTGAATGAGTTTAATTCATGCGCTCGAATTTGGTGCCAATTAAACTAATTTTGATAAAGGCTACTAAAAACCATTATAATGGAAATTATGTCCCCCCCCCCCAAAAAAAAAAAAAAAAAAAAAAAACTCTCAACCTAAGAAAAATATATACAATGTTCATCTAATAAGTGGAAAAAAATTGGGGATATACTACAAATTTCAATTGTCAAAATTTCTAAACCAAATTAATTGTAATTTCATTATCCCTAGCAGCTACTTAAGAAAGTCATGCCTGACATCGTACCTCCAAGTCAAGAAGGCATAGGGGCATCCACCAGAGATGGATGAATTCTTTCTTCGTTGAGTTTTCATAGTGGGAAACAATTTGAATCCATTAAGAATATTGATAAATGTCACGACCCAAACCCGCCCCTATGGGTTTAGCATCGTAACCGGCCAGTAATCTGTGATTACCGAAGGCTTGCTTAACAGTAAAGACAGTAATACAGAGTATAGGGGCTGGCGGAAGCCAAAACAGTAATAAAAGATGTCCAATGAGCTGTGACAGTCTGTACGCAAAAGGACTTTTCATACATATTCACATTCAGAACCAAAATGGTATATACATACATATACCATCATCCAGGATAGAGACCTAATCCCTATTAGAACAGTATGGTACAGGTACAGTCAGTCTATGCAAAAATAGAGACAGAAAGGATGAATCTAAAACACTCCAAAAAGCCCTAGCTTGAAAAACTTAGAACCTCTCAGTGAGGCACAGTGGTTGGCTTGACAAAAAGGGAGTTAAACCCAAGGCTCCTAGGTCCGATCCGGTGCCTGGACACCTACATATATATATAAACAGTGAGCTAAAGCCCAGTGAATAACATATGCGTAAAGAGGTTAAGAATGAATGCCCTTTTAGTATTTGAAACAGTCAGTTATAACAGTATATCAGTCATAACAGTAAACAATAGTGGTTCCAACATGGGAACCGACAGAGATCTTTGTAACAGTAGTAGTAACAGTACAGTAACAGTAATTGCTATGAATGCCATGAATACAGTTCGCAAATAGGACAAACATTCATTCAGTAAGAAATATCATTTCAGAAAGCAGTACAGTTGGTCATTTAGGAAATATTCATGATTGAATATATCTTTAAAACATTGTTACTCACAGAGTTCTGGGCTACAGATAGGCTAGTGAGCGTCCTCAGATGCCAACCCTACACAATTACAGAATGAACACACACTAAGTTGCACACTTGGGAATCAATGACTTAGTCCCTAACTTGACTTGGTGTGGTTCTACATCAATATCCTCATTAAGATGCCTTAAACTAGGCCTAGGATGAAATGAGGATGCAAAAATGTACTTCAAAACACTTTTCAAATTTTTCAAAAAATAGGGGTCTCGCTCGAGCGTAGCTTTCTACGCTCGAGTGGACATGCAGATAAAGGATCTCTGCTCGAGCGTGACTTCCTTCGCTTGAGTGGACTACAAACTCAGGTAAAAGTACTAGATGCATGCAATTCACGCTCGATGGGTGCTCGACCTCCGCTCGAGCGTGAGACACAAGTCCTCGCTCGAGCGTGCATTCCCTCGCTCGAGCGGACTGTAAACACATGTAAAGTACTGGATACACGCATTTCACGCTCGAGCGTTACTTTCCCCGCTCGAGCGGACTGCATGAACTCAGAGTGTACGCTTGAGCGTGAAGTTCCTCGCTCGAGCGTGGATCCAAAATCTGGAATTTTCAGATTTGTCTCCAAGCATGAAACTCAACATTTAAAGCATCAAATTCGATCCTTTTGGGCTAATTTTCTGGAAAACACTTTAAAACTCATAATATGACATGTTTCAAAGATCAATTTGCAAAATCAAAGCCCAAAGGTAGTTCAATTGAACCCATTTCCAAACAAAACTTCAAGAACATGATGTACATGCAACATGCATGACTTTAATCAACTTCAAAGCTTCTAATACAAGAACAAATGAGTCAATCCTTCCAAAAACATGCTGAATTCATGGACTAAAGCTAGAATATGGACATGCATGTGAGGATTTCCATGAAATCAACCTCAAAACTTAACAATGTGTACATGCATGCATGATTTAAGCTTCAATTCAACATTTTGAACCAATTCTAGACTCTAATCACCAAACTTCCATGAAACATGCAAGATACAACTTAAATACAAGTTCAAGAAGATGATTCTCCTACCTTAGGTCTTTAATTTCAAGTCTAGAAGCTCAATTATGCAATCTCTCTTCAAAATCTTCAAGTCTCCAAGCTAAATTAAGTGAACTCAATTCTTCTTCCAACTCTCAAGCTCTCTCTCACGTTTTGGTCTCTGGAAGTGGCTGAAGAAATGGTATGTCAAATGTGTATGAAATGAAGAGGAGTGTTGGTCTAGAACTAGGCCACTAAGTGGCAATCTTGTAATCAATGCAACTAATGTAATTGAATATTATTTAATCTAATTTAATCATTCCCAATCAATTTCAAATTAAATCTACCATAAAATCATATAAATTCTAATTAGCATAAAACACTAATCAGTCTCGGGTTCGGCCGCCGATAAGGCTTTTAATTTGCTGTTTAAAACATAAAACATGAACAGATCAATTAACATGTCAAACAGATAGAAATGCGTTTAAACTAATACACTCAATCAATCAGTTCAGAATGTCAGTCAAATCAGTTACTTAATCATGTTCAGTCATAGTTTAGCAGTAATCAGTGGTATGATCAGTAAACAGTGGTGAGGGTTGTCACAATAAAAGCTTTAGACAAGTGAGTACCAATTTATTTCAGGTTGTTTGACAAGCAAATCAGCAAAGTATTTGTTAGCTGTTAAAAGAAGCAGTTGAAAACAAAAGCCAAAAGTAAATATCAAGGAGTTCAAGAGCGGCACAAGCTAGTGCCTTGATATTTCATCCATTACATAACAATCCATTACAGACAACACAACGGAAAGTCTCTAGAACTGAGTCTAGGTTGACAATCCCAAGCAAACACATTATACAATACACTTTAGTCAGAGACGTTTCCATCATGGAAGCCGTCTTCACGATACGAAGAGCAGTAGTCATCATAATAACCATACAACATCGAACCCTTATGCTCAAATGTTTAGCTATGAGAAGCAAGCTTTAATATCTCATTATCACGCTCATCGAAACCTATGCAGTCCCTAACATCAAAATATTTAGGCTCTTTGCAGCCCTGCAAAATCATCACTAGGTTCTCCTTTTCCATGGATGCATGCCTTAGAAACAATTGCTTTATGTTTAGGAGTAGGGTGACAATAGCTGAGGCTTCATCTTGCTTAATATAGGCTCTTGGAACACCCAATCCCATAAAGTTCTTGCAGTGAATGTTGATTTGCACAAGGATTTCTTGCAAGTGAAAGGTGCCTTCAAGCCTTAAAAGCTCCAAATTTTTCCACTTGCTCATAAGGTTTGGTATCTGTAACATATGATCACGAGGTAGATAACGAGGCAGTAGCAAAACCCGCAAGTCAGGACACCTGGTGAAGAAAAAACAGACCAAAGGTTACCAACAAAAATGTTGGAAAATAGTGTTTTTATAAAGCTTATTTTGGGCTAACTTTGAGCCCAAAATTGAGTGGGCCTCGAACGTCTTTTGGGACGGGTCTGAAGAGGTGAAGTGTTCCTTGCTACGTGGCAAGTCACACGGTGAAGACGGTTTGTCAAAACCATTTATGAGTGAATGGGAACATGACATCGTTTTCGGGTTCGTGGAATGAACATTTAAAGTTTGTAATGTGGGTTTCCTTGTGAGGCTTATCCCACATTGAAAGTTTAAGAGAGTTTATTTGTGTATATAAGCTCTAGCCTACAACACTTGGGTTGGGCCCCAAGGGACACCCCAAGTTTGTAGAAGAGAGGAGCTATGGACAAAGTGTACCTTAGCCCAAAACCACCACACACGCGCGTTGTCCGGCCGAGCCGTGCTGGGCGCGGGTGTGGGTTGGGTCTAAACATTAATTTTTTGGACAAAATTTATTTGAATTTTTTCAATAAATTCTTGTAGGAAAAATTAATTTAAATTTTGAAATTTGAATTTGAAATTGAAATTGTTGTCCAACAATTGTGTCTCTTCCTTTTATTCCATAACAGGTTTTTTAGCCCAAACTGTTTTTTGGATCTGTTCAAAATCGGACAGATTTAAATCGGCCAAGGTAGATTCAAATAGTGTCATTCTAGTAGTTAATCTGTTGAACAGTTTGCATATCTTTGTGTTTTCAAAACAACACCTGTTGGATTCAAACCACACCTGTTCATTTGAATTTTATACTTGTTTGGTCAACACTTGTGTGCCTATAAATACCAACATTCCAGCAGTGTTTTCCAATTCAAAAACCAGTCTAAATATTTGTCTCTTTGCTATCCATTTTGTTCTAGTGCATTTATTCTTCATATATTAGTTTTAGATTAAATTTAAGAGAGTATAGAACACAAGGCTTGGTTCGCCGTACAATTTTGTTTGGTGTGCTGCAACAATTTTGTGAAGATCATTGTATCCTGGAAGATAGACGCCACTCAACCGTAAGCACCGTAGCGGGGCTAATTTGTCTTAAGGACAGTGTGTCACACACTTGACTTGGTCTTTGAATTATTTATTCGGTTCTATAAAATAAATACTATAGCGATTCCGGTTTTCCCTTTCTGTAATTGTTGTATTCTGGACTTGGGTTCCGTGGTGTTGGTGGTTGTGTACCTTGTTGTCATCCTTTAATTCTGTATGTTTGAGTTTTGGGATGTGTTGGTCGTGTTTCAAACAGGTAGGTTGAGTTTTCGTCTCAAATGTAGTTACCTAGGTTTTTGGTGTTATGCTCGAACGGGTCATTCTGCGCTCGAGCGGAGTTTTGGTTTTTGGCTGTCCGTTCGAGCGGGCTTTCTTGTGCTCGAGCAGGATTTACCCACTTCCAGTATCTCGTGTCCCTGCAAAACTTCTGCAGATGTATTTTTCACGCTCGAGCGGGTTTGCTACGCTCGAGCGGGTATCTTAGCGCTCGAGCGGGTAGTGCTTGTCTGTGAAAGTTCTGGGAGAGGAAAATCTACGCTCGAGCGGACTAGTTTTCGCGCTCGAGCGGATGTATTTTATTCTTGTATCTTGGCGCTCAAGCGGGCCTTCTTGAGCTTGAGCGTTCTATTCTCCGCTCAAGCGGGTCATACGTATATCAGAGGCCAGCTGGGCATTTTTGAATCACTTTTTACACTTTCTCTCTCTCTCTTACTTTCCTAAAATCGATTTGGAGAGCTCCTCTCTCTAGAGTTTGATCTAGCTAGAGTGTCCCACTACCTTGTTGTCTTTACAAAAGGTGTGTTGATCATCGAGGGCTACATTTTGATCCGAAAAGTTTGGATTTTGGAGCACTTTGAATTTCTTCTTCTTCTTCTCCGTTTGAGCTTTAACTTTGAGGTAGGGATATCCTACTCTATCTTATGAGCTTTGTCTTTAAATTTTGGCATTTTGATATGTTGGGGGTCGTTGGGTAATTTTGTGAAGGTTTGGGGTCATTGTGTAATTTTCAAAAGATGGGGTTTCAAACATATAAACTTTTATGTTTGTAATATATTGGAAACTGGACTTGGTGTTGGTTTATTGATGGAAAACGGAACCTTAGGGTTGGTATTGAGATTTAGGGAAAAGACCTAATTGTTTCGATAAATTAATTTGTATAATTAATTTTGGAAAAATGAGAAATTGAATAGGAAATCTTCAAATTGGAAGTGTATGGGATTAAAGGGTGTAGTTGGATTAATTTATCGCTCACCTAGACAAAATGTTGATATGTTATCCATTTGGTGCATTTATTTTCTGTTTAGAAATAACTGCTTTGGGCTATCGGTGGAGGATAGTCTTGATTGTTGTAGACAATGCATGATGATTAGGCAGACTAAAACTAATCAATGGAATGTGTCATTGAATACAATGGTTGGAATAATACATTAACCGTATGTATTGATTGATTGTGTATATGAACTGTGTTTATATACATTGTGTTGTGTGGGAGGAGATAGGGGATGTACTCCACGGTTTAGGGGAAGATAGGGGATGGACCTCTAAACCGGAAGTTGTTTTCCATTGATACAACACTACAATGTGTATCATATGTGAAGTATGGAAGTATTTTTGTTATATTGATACAACACTACAATGTGTATCATATGTGAAGTATGTAAGTGGTCTTTTTGAATTAATGATACAGCACCAAAATGTGTATTCGTCATGATTTTCGAAAGTATTTTAGTGGTGAGATACTATCTCATTAAATTATTTGGCCAGATTCTGAGCCTTGTTTTCAAATTTAAAGTTGAATAAGAAATGGAAACTGAAGTATAACATGGATATGATTGTCATGAAGCTGTAATATGACATGAATTGGAATATAAGTGTGGACCATCTATCGAATGCTATTATTTTGGTCATTGTTTATAGTTGGTTTAGTATATTTCTACTGGGCTGTGGCTCACCCTATATGGAACATCTTTTTCAGGTACAGGTAGCATACCACCTCCAAGAACATAGCTTGGGAGGCTTGAGAATGTTGGGGTTGTTTTGTGTTTTTGATTGTATTACATGTATATCAAGCCAAGGGCTTTCTTTGTATAGAGTTAGTACTCTCTTTTTGTAACCAAGTGTTGACTTGGAAAGTTGTAAGCCCTTAGGGTATTTACTTTTGATGTCAACATATAATATATTGTGTAAAGACTACTCTGATGGAATATATTTATGCTTTATTCACTTATGTTTAAGCATGCTATTGTTGGATGATTTATGGGTTTTTTTTTAGGGCATTACAAATACTGTAAGTTTTATTTTATTTTGTTTGAATTGTTTCAAATTATTTTATTTACATAGAAGATTGTGATAACAATCTTAAGACAGACTTGAATTATTCTGTTTACAGAATTTTTTATTTGTTTCCTTTTCTCTTTCTTCTTTTAAGAAAATTATTTTCTGTGGATTTACAAAATAATATTCTGGTTGGAAAAACAAATAGTAATTATATGCTATTTGACAGATAGTAGTAATATACTGTCTATTTTCTTTGACAACTAGTAGTACGATACTGGTGTCATTAACAATTCAGAATATATTTTTGTGGAATTTTTTCAGAAATTAATTTTGGGTTTTAGAAATTATTTCTGAGTTTTCAGTACTTAAAATTTTGTTTTAGTATTTTAATTATTGAAGTGTTACAGAAATTAATTTTCTGTGTGGAATTAATTTGGTTGAATAAAATTTTATTTTATTTCCAAATTAATTGAAAAATAAAAGTTATTTTCTTATTTCTTTTATTTTACAGAATTTAATTTCCTATGTGGAATTAATTTGGTTGAATAAAATTTTATTTTATTTCCAAATTAATTGAAAAATAAAAGTTATATTCATATTTCTTTTATTTTACAGAATTTAATTTCCTGTATGGAATTAATTTGATTGAATAAAATTTTATTTTATTTCCAAATTAATTGAAAAATAAAAGTTACATTCTTATTTCTTTTGTTTTTTACAGAATTTAGTTCTGTGAATTTGGTTTAATTTTTTGTGTAGTGTAAATTCTAATTATAATTTTGTTTTATAAATTAGAATTGATGGCTATCGAAACTAATGCCCAAACAAATACTGCTGTGGTGGTTGTAATGACGCCAACCCCCTCTCCTGTTGTAACAGTACCGGTAAATCACGATGAAAAGCCAGAGAAATTCGCAGGAACTGGCTTTAAAAGATGGCAATAGAAAATGTTCTATCTTACAACTCTGAACCTAGCTCGTTTCCTCCGTGAAGATGGTCTTATCTTGAAAGAGAATGAAACCGACCGGCAAGTGGTTGTTGTGGTTGATGCCCAGAAACATGCCGATTTCCTTTGCTAGAACTACATCTTGAACGGACTTGACAACACATTATACAACGTCTACAGTCCTATCAAGACAACAAAGGAACTTTGGGAGTCTTTGGAGAAAAAATACAAAACAGAAGATGCCGGCTCAAAGAAATTTGTGGTTGGCAGATTCCTGGATTTTGTAATGGTTGATTCAAAAACTGTGATCAGCCAAGTTTAAGATTTCTAACTCATTCTGCATGACATTCACACTGAAGGTATGTCTCTCAGTAAATCCTTCTAAGTTGCAGCCTTAATTGAAAAATTACCAAAAGGTTGGAAGGAATTCAAGAACTACCTCAAACACAAGCGCAAAGAAATTTCTATGGAAGAATTAATTGTGCATTTGAGGATTGAGGAGGACAACTACAATTCTGAAAAATGGGCTGGTAAGCATCCTATGGAGTCTAAGGCAAATGTGGTGGAACATGCTTCAAAAACCAAGAAATGAAAGTCTTCTGGAGAAAGTTCATCACAAGGCTCTAAAGGGGGGGAAAACAAAAGGTACAAGTTTAATGGCAAATGTTACATCTGTGACAAAGAGGGACATCGGGCCAAAGATTGTCGTAGCAAAGGCAAAAGCAAAAGAAGAACAAGCAAGAAGCCTGCTCAAGCCCATATGACCGAAGTGGACAAGATTTCCAATGGTGTAGATAACATCAATCTTTCTGCAGTTGTTTCCGAGGCAAATCTTGTCGAAAATCCTAAAGAATGGTGGGTGGACACTGGTGCTACTAGCCATATCTGTGCCGACAAAAAGATGTTCACATCTTATTCTATAGTGGACAATGGTGAACAACTTTTTATGGGTAACTCCTCAACTTTCAAAGTTGAAGGACAAGGAAGGATTGTACTCAAGATGACATCTGGAAAGGAACTCATTCTCAACAATGTGTTGCATGTACCGGATATTCGCAAGAATCTTGTTTCCGGATCCCTGTTGAGTAAGAATGGGTTTAGGCTAGTATTTGAGAGTGATAAATGTGTACTTACTAAGAATGGAATGTATGTAGGAAAATGTTACATGTCTGATGGCCTTTTCAAGTTAAATGTAATGACCGTTGTACCCTCAGTTATTAATAATAATCCATCTTCTTCTTTCAAATTTATGGCATGGTAGACTAGGACATGTTAATTATGGATCTTTGCGTAGATTAATTAATATGGAATGTTTACCTAAATTTGACACTGATTTAAATCATAAATGTGAAATTTGCGTTAAGGCAAAATTATCTAAAATTCCTTTTCATTCAATTGAAAGAAATACGGAACCACTTGAACTAATTCATAGTGACATTTGTGATTTTAAATCAATTCAAACTAGAGGTGGGAAAAAGTATTTTATCACTTTTATAGATGACTACACTAAATATAGTTATGTTTATTTAATTTGAACTAAGGATGAAGCTTTGGAAACTTTCATTCAATATAGGAATGAAGTTGAGAATCAACTTGGTAAGAAAATCAAAAAAACTAAGAAGTGATAGAGGTGGTGAATATGAATCACCTTTTGGTGAATTTTGTAAAGAACATGGAATAATTCATCAAACCACTGCTCCTTACTCACCTCAGCAAAATGGAATTGCTGAAAGGAAAAATAGGACTTTAAAAGAAATGATGAATGCCACATTAATAAGTTCTAAATTACCTCAGAACTTGTGGGGGGGAAGCAATACTTTCTGCTAATTATATTTTAAATAAAGTACCTCGAAAGAAAGTAAATAAACACCTTATGAATTGTGGCATGGAAGAGTACCATCCTACAAATACTTAAAAGTGTGGGGGTGTTTGGCTAAAGTGGCTATTCCTAGTCCTAAAAAGACTAAGATAGGTTCTAAGACCATTAATTGCAATTTCATTGGTTATGCCAAGAATAGTAGTGCATATCGGTTTTTGATTCATAAATCAGAACATTCCGAAATGCATGTAAATACTATTATTGAATCTCAGAATGCATCTTTCTTTGAACATGTATTTCCAAATAAGACTGGACAAGTGACTAGTAACAATAAAAGATCTCATAATGCTATAACTAGTCAAGATCAAGAACAAGAGTTAGATCAAAATGAGGAAGAGTAACCTAAGCGTAGTAAACGTTCTAGAACCTCAAAATCTTTTGGTCCAGATTTCCTAATTTTTTTTTGTTAGAAAATGAGCCTTTAACTTTTAAAGAGGCTATGTCCAGTTTTGAAGCTCCTTCATCGAAAGAAGCTGTCAACAGTGAAGTTGAATCCATCTTGCAAAATCACACTTGGGAATTAGTGGACTTGCCACCAGGTTGTAAACCTCTTGGGTGCAAGTGGATTTTCAAAAGGAAAATGAAAGCGGATGGATCAATTGACAAATACAAGGCAAGACTTGTGGTTAAAGGTTTTAGACAAAAAGAAGGTCTTGATTACTTTGACACATACGTTACTAGAATAACATCCATTAGAATGCTAATTGCTATTGCATCTTTATACAATCTAGAAATTCATCAAATGGATGTAAAACCGCTTTCTTAAATGGTGAGTTAAATGAAGAAATTTATATGGAACAACTAGAAGGTTTTTTTGTTCCAAGAAAAGAAAAGAAAGTGTGTAAATTGGTTAAATCATTATATGGTTTAAAACAAGCGCCAAAGCAATGGCATGAGAAATTTGACAAGGCAATGATGTCAAATGGATTCAAAATTAATGAGTGTGACAAATGTGTTTACATTAAAAACACAGACAAAGGTTATGTCATTGTATGTCTTTATGTAGATGATATGCTCATCATAGGTAGTAATAATGACATGATTAAAACTACCAAAAAAATGTTGAATAAATATTTTGACATGAAGGACATGGGCATTGCTGATGTAATTCTTGGTATGAAAATTACCAAAACATCAGAAGGATATGCTTTGTCACAATCTCATTACATTGAGAAAATACTTGACAAATTCAGCAAAGATGATGATCATCTTGCTAGAACACCTATAGATGTTAATTTGTATCTTTCTAAGAATGTACAGGAAAGTATTTTTCAATTACAGTATGCCCAAATTATTGAAAGCTTAATGTACTTGATGAACTACACTCGCCCGGATATAGCTTATGTAGTAAGTAAATTAAGTAGATGTACGAGTAATCTGGGAATAGAACACTGGAAAGCAATTATAAGGGTTCTAAGATATCTCCGATTCACTCGTAACATTGGGCTGAATTATACAAGATATCCAGCAGTACTTGAAGGACACTGTGATACAAATTGGATATCAGATACTAGAGACTCAAAGTCCACCAGTGGGTATGTCTTTACTCTTGGTGGGGCGGCTGTATCTTGGAAATCTTCCAAGATACGCAATGACCATTTCTATTTGTATTGCAACATCCACAGGCACAACATTCCCTTTACTGTAATCATTTTCACAACTGAATATTTGCTCCATCTTTGTTCTAGTATCATCTCATAAAACACTGATCTTTTCATCTGATCTCTCAGTGTTCCGTCTTTGATAAACATGAAATGACAATACCACTTCCCTACAATAATGGCTTCCGAGCTTTTGCAAGATGATGGAAAATAGAAAGCTGGAAGGTGAGTTCGAAGGGTAGTGTTGATGCCTAGTGCTTCACCTAGTTCATAGTTTTTGGGGGTTTCAGTCAAAATCTGCAACCCTTTTCTTCTCAAAAGGTGTGAAGGAAAACCATCTACTTTGCCTAACCGCAGAAGGCTTGAATCTCCTTAAAGAGAGCGAATTTCCCGTGCCTTAGCTGTAGACACCCCATTTTTGACCGTCCTCAAGACTTGGACGTCACCATTTGAACACTCAGTGATCATCCATGCTCGTGTTCGTTTTGAGTTCTCAGAGGTCTCGACTACGCGCCTGGCCTCAAGATCTCTCAACTTGTCTGTTTTGTGCTTGGTCATGGACCAAACATTTGTGTTTTTGCTTCTAAGGGAAAAGGGTGGCTTGTTGGCCATCCCTACACTCCACCGGCCAAGACTTGAAGCCACCGGCCCCCCTCTTCTAGCCATCGGCCTAAGATTGTGGCCGGTCGGCACATTTTGTGGTCGATCGACCACCTTTGTTGGTTAATCGGCCATTTTTGCTGGCCGAACCCTGTTCATCTGCTTTTGTAGATATTTTTATGCCAGCTGGAACAGCTGGCATCCACAATTGCCCCCCTCCATACACGTGTATGGAGGGATTTGCCTCTTGTTCAGCTTCTCTTGAAAGCCTTAGAAATTGGATTTCTATAAGAAGGGAGGCCCTCCTCCCTTCTCAGAGGTTCTGGAATTTAGGGTTAGAGTTCATATATATCTCTCTATATATCTCTCTCTATATATATATTTGTGTGTGTATTTGTGACCAAAAGTGTGTTTTGTTCACATTTTTGCACTAAAACACCTAGCATTACACCATCCTTTTGGAGCTAAGGTCCTTGGAGGTTGATTTTGGTGTTCTTGGGTTGCTTTGAACTCAAAAAAACCTGCTAGACCATTGTTCTTGAAGAAGGACTACAAGGGTGAGTGTTCTTGCTTTAGTTTCCCCATTTTTGCACAAGCTTTTAGCCTATCTTGCTTATTGTTTTAAGCTTCGACTATAACTGATAAAAGTTC
The DNA here is from genome assembly GCF_055761805.1 of Camellia sinensis. NCBI lineage: Eukaryota > Viridiplantae > Streptophyta > Magnoliopsida > Ericales > Theaceae > Camellia > Camellia sinensis. The sequence goes on from NC_138965.1 coordinate 195,199,951, forward strand.
TGGTTTTGTGTGCTTTAGAACTTTTCTTAAGGTCACTTTGAGGTTTGGGGTTGTCTCCCCCCTCCAAGGCCTTGTTAGGCCTTGTTTTAGGCCATCCATTTTGGCCATTGTTCTTAGCTTTGCATGACCTCTCTACCACTGAAATCCAGAGGATTTTCAGTGGTGGAGAGGTGGTTTTGAAGTTCTAAATAGGAGAGGGTCATCCCCTCTCCTTGTTGTCTTTGATGGCTTTGTTTTGCCATGTTATACCTCTGTTTCAAGTTGGTTTAGACATGCCATGTATACTTCATACACTTGTCTTGTAATCCCATGTTTTAGCCTTAACATGCATCATGTTGTAACATGTGTTTTTAGCATAATTTTGGCTCAATCTCATGAAGCTTCTAGTTTTGTTTTAACATGCTAAAGCTCTGATTTTGGTTGTTTTGGTCGTCCATGACTTGTTTTGTATAGCTACCATAAAATCTTGCTTGTTAGCTTCGAGTGTTGAATCCTCTATCATGCTCCATTTGGATCATTTCAGTGGTTTGGCACCACTTGTAATGCTATTTCAGTCCATATATTATGCTTGTATGCTTGCATTTATAACTCCTTTAATGCTTTAAAGAGTTAGGGTTGTATGCCTCATGGATGTGTCATTGTGTACACTATCATGTCTAGGCATTTGGGATGCCATCTAAGTGGGTTTTGGGGCTCATTTTAGCATGTCATATCTCTGATTTTGGTCGCCTAAATCATGCCATGTTTGGTTGTCTTAGGTGTAGTGTAACACCTCTTTGGTGGCCTTGTATGCCTCATGCCTTGCCCCTTTTGTTTTAGCTTGTTTTAGCTTTGGCCATTACATGTTTTAGGCTTACTTTGGCATGATTTGGAACTGTTTTGGTCCACTTTGGTCATTTTCTTCATGTGTCACATGATCATGGTTTGAGCCTTTGGACTAGTTTCAAGCTTTTTTTTTTTGTGCATGACTTGTTTGCATTAGTAGGTTGATTTGGCATCATCCTTTGCATGTTTTTAGATCATTAAAATGCTTGCCATATGTCCATGTTTGTCCCTTTGAAGTGCCCTTAAAAGTTGTCCTTTTATTCTTGAGTGTTGGACCATTATACATGCATGTTTGTATGTGACTTTGTCCCTTATCCCTTAGCATATTGGCCGCTGATTTGGGCCTATTTGAGAGCTGCCCATATTGGTTTAAGACGATCCTTTGCATGTTGTTACATGCTTGCCTTGCATGTTGTCGCATACTTGGCCCCTTTGCATGTTGTCGCATGCTATGTATGTTTATACGTCTAGATGATAGGACTATTAACATGTTGTTGCATGTTTAAGTGATATTGCATTTGGCATGCATCTTTGATTAAGTTGCTTAACATGTTGTTACATGTCTTGCATGTTTGCATGTTGAAATTGCATCTTGCATGCTTGTTAGCTTGCATACTTGTTACATCTTGCATGTTTGCATGCTTGTTCACATGCTCATATTGCATGCTTAGCTTGCATGCTTAGCTTGCATAGCATTGTGCATGCATCCCATCCCTCTTGATCAAAGATGATATAGTTTGGAGGCCTCTTATTTCTCTTGTGTGCATTTCATTTGACATTGAAATTGCACACTTGGCCTCTTTGGCCATCATGCATCGAAACGCGTGATTGATGGCCCGAGGGTCGAGGACCACACTCCTCTGAGTTCATAACATGATAAGGAAGGTGTTTGTGCATATATTGCATTGTAAATGCTCTGCCATGCTCTGTCTGTCCTCTACTGTTGTTAAATAGGATTCCGCAGGAAAAGATGGCCGATCGGCCATCTTCAATGCTGACTGGCTATCCATATTTGGCCGAGAGCTTCATTTGTGGTCGATGACCACTTTTCGATGGTCGGTGACCATTTCTCTTGGCTGCTGATATCCCACGGTGTTCAGGGAGTGTTCCAAAACCAACCTTGGGACTTGTGCAATTTTTAGAGGCATAAAATAGTGCAAACAGAGGCAGTATGAGTATGGCGTTGGATTTTCGAGCGAAACTGAGCGTGCATGCATACACCCCTCTCCCCGAGGCTGTTTTACTGCTTTCAGTAGCTTAATTAATTTGTTTAATTAGTTAAGTGGTTATGTAAATAATTAATTAGCTTGTTAGTTAGTTAATTTGTATTATTCTTTTGGACCCTCCGAGAGTGGGCAATGTTGTAATAAGTGTGCGTGTGTGTGATGCATGTCTTCCAACCCCACGTCTTTCTCCCTTTTACTTACCTGCTTTGATGGTTAGTTCTAGGTCATGTTTTGATTAGCATACTTATGCTCGCATGTTTGCATCCATTTATCTGTCTTGCATGCACTGGACTCGGCGCATCATGCTAACCGCATAGTGTTTCAATTCAAACTTGAATACGTGCATCAAGTTGTTGCATTTCACATGCCATTCTTAGATTAGTCGAGCCTATTCTAGCTGCATTTTGTACGCATTGCATTAGCCATCTTAACATGAACTAAGATCACGCATTTGATTACTAACTAGCTATTGTTTTGGATCGGAGTACATTGTAAGTGTTTATGCTTTAGCATCTTGCATGCGTATGAGTGACTGCCATGATAGCATGCTTACCATGAGGCTATTTGCTAATGTGATATAACTGCCTGAATGCCTGTGGGTGAAGGTTGGGTTGCTTGAATTGGAATAATTCGTCGAAACCCGTGTTTTAGCCTATTTGCGAGTAGCAAATTTCAATCTATTTTCAAAACAAACGGATATGCGACGCATTGTTCCAAATTAGGCAATCTAGTCTATACTTGTATGATGTGCGCATCACATAGTAATTCTAGGCTAATAAACTGGAATAAGAGCACATGTGTTTTCAAAAAACAAGATATCATGTTTAGTAGTGGCCGATCTTTGATCAGGCGAGCGGGGGTGCTCATAGCTGACCTTCCCCAATCGTACCCAAGTTCCCGAGCCGAGGTAACTTTGGTGATGACGGACACGTGGCCTTAGGCAACGAGTCAGGGTTTCCTAACTTCTCCCAAAATAAAATATTTAGGTGGCAACTCTGTATCTGGCAAAGCAGTCCATGTTTGGCACTTCTTTACAAAAATCTGTTTTCCAAAACGATTTGTCGGATTTGGACTCTTTGATGATTCATCGGTCTTGCATTGCACTGTACGAGATTAGATATAGGACCGTGACATTAAGTCTTAAACTGTAGTAAGCCCATAACGAACAGAACGGGATTCCCTCCTGGGACGTTCGGGGACGTCTACAGTTTCTGGCGATTCTGCTGGGGAGTTAGAGAACTTGACTCGAACTCATGATATCATGTTTTTACTACACTTATGTGTTCCTTTGTATTGCATGTGCATTGGTGCACTTAGGACACCGTGTTTGCCGTCTGCTATTCCTGAATAGTTTGCCGAAGGCTTGCTTTGTTAAGCGTGCCATAAGGTTGACCGATTACAAGCTCTGCCACAATGGGAACACAAACCCCGGTTGTTGCCGGGGCACCCTTTTTGACCGTTCGACCTAGTGCATATTCGGAATCCATAGTGACCATTCCAAGCTAGGACAGGTTGCTCACCCAATTGTAGGTTATTTAAAACCGCTGTATGCGTAGTGAAACCCTAGCTTCTGACAAAATAGGACAGGAAAACCCTACCCCAACATGGGGGTGTTTTGGCTCGCACTTGTTTGTTATGTGCTTTAGAGTTGGCCTCTATAGGGCAATGCATGTATCAATTCACAAGTCTGAGTATCAGGCTTGCGGGCATTAGTATCAATGTTTTGGGGAATCAGTTATATCTGCGGGTATCAGATTCAGTTTTTGGGGTAGTGACTTTGTGGAACAACGATCAGTAGTAGAGTACAGCTGTTCAGCTATGCCTATGTCTGTTCTGATAAAGTTGGGCTGAAATGCTGCTTGTTTTCTTTTTTAGTTCAGAGATTTGGGTTCAGAGATTTGGTGTTCTCCTCCGCTGAGGCAAGGCAGACATTTGATCTATCAGTCACCGGTTGCGTCACCTCTGTTCAGTTCAGCGGACTTATGATGACGAAAAATTTAGAGGAAATTATGGTTATGGCAGCCGCATTGGACCAAGGAATCATCTTGCAAGATGAGACCAACGTTGAGGTACCACATTCGCCTAGGTCGCCTGTCGCGCACCCGATCTGGACACCCCAGTTGTTTCAAGCTCGTGAGCCCACCACGTTTGAGTTGATGGGAATGATTGGCGATCTCCAGAGGTCTGTGGCTGATCTCGCCTATGGAATGTCGGCTTCGCCACCAACCACATCGTATGTCGAGAATTTTATACTGCAGAAGCCCCCGCTACTGGGGCGAATTGTAATTGAGCTCAGTCAACCTGAAGCTGTCTTGAGCTCCGACAATGATATGTCGACAACAACAAGGCCCCACTCTGATCAGGCAACCCAAACCACCCACCAAGCTGAGGCTAGTGGAAAGAATAAGGTGAAGGTGGACACTAATCCCTATGAACTACTTCAGCAATCTGTTGTGGCTCTGAAAGCCAGAGGGATGGATAAACAACAAGTACTCGCGGTTGTAGCTAAGGCTGTGGATGATTTTTTCCCTACCCAGACTGAGAGCAGTACAAGCCAAGGGGGAAACCGTGATAAGGACCGTCGCACCAAGACCGTTCCTTCCAATCCTAACCCTATGCCTGGGAAAGATCAAAGAGCCAAGGCAGCACCTGCTGATCCTTTTGCTAGTGCACCCCGCAAAAATCCACAAACTTCGAAGTACCTGCCCCGAGGGCGCAGGGTTTTTCATGCCCTCTACATGCCTTTGTCTAAGGCGCTTCAAATCCTTGTTGAAAAAGGACATCTTAAACCCCTTGAGCCTCGGCCTCTCCCCGCTCATCTTCCACCGGGTCATGATGCTACCCAATACTGCGCGTACCATCAACAGGTTGGTCACACCACCGACAGTTGCTTTCGTCTTCGCCACGAAGTGCAAGACTTGATCGATAATGAGGTCATCCTCCCACCCAGCTCAGCAAAGTCTGTCACCACTGAGTTTCTGGACTTCGAAGACAATGCAAGTATGTGATCAGGGGTTGGACCGCTTGCGGGCGATGCTCGGTTTATTTCAGATGTGGCGTTGGACACGCACTATTTTGAGCATTTGCGAATGCTGGTTTTTGTACTTTCTGACTGGGGTACTGGGTCAGTCTTGTTGTTTTGTAGTGAGTCAATCTTTTCATACTGAGTTAGTCAGGTCTGTCTTGTTGTATCGAGTAAGTCCTGTTGTATAGGAGTCGAGTGGTCCCGAGGTTGTTACCTTGGACACCATTATCTTTTCTGTGTTTGTCTTTTTCCTTTTCTCTTGAGTCTATCTCTGTTGTGGAGCCAGTGGCAACCAGGGAATCTGAATGAAACAGCTGTGGCTATCATGTTTTTGTGCCTATTGCTACTTTGAGCCTGTTGTGCTAGCAAGTTTAGAATGAAACAACAGTGCTTTTTGCCTACTTTCCTGTGCCTCGAAGTCATTGCATTGACCTAAGTTTTCCAAAACTCTTCAAACACTGTGATGAAAACGAAGAGGGAGGAATTCCTCGGGTTTTACAAAATTTGATCAATTGAGAGAAAGAGAGGCATGCTAAGCCCTTAATGAATGAAATCATGTTTGTTAATGTGAGTACTGAGAAGGATCCTAGCTTGATCCAGATTGGTTCTACCTTGTCTTCAGCGCGAGCGATTCGTCGCTTTCTTAAAAGTTTTCAAAAAATGTTTTGCGCAGTCCCGCGAAGACCTGTGTGGAATCGCGCTTGAGATTGTGCAGCCTAGGATCGCTCTCAGCCTCGAGATTCAACCCTTTTGCTCTCAAAACCGTAAACTTGGGTTCAGAATGCTCAACGGTCAACCACAATGTGAGGTTTGTGTGGCCAGATTTGAAGCAGCCCTGGAACAAGAGGCAAGAAAGTTAGATTAAGAAGGTCTGACGTCGTCAACAGAAGCTTGTGAAGGTAAGTCAGAAATACCCCTTGAACTAGAGGCAAACAAAAATGTCAGATGAGCTCGAAGAGTCAAAATTGGGACATTTCTCAAGCTAACGAAGACTGACAAGAATGCCAAATCCCAGGAGGGAGGAAAGAAGAAACTATTGCTAAAGGACAATCAAGTTCCTATCCGCAACATTAGGGGCAAATTCAGCCCCGATTGGATGGATTTCTACATCATTAGCGAACAACAGCTGCTCTCCTAGACTTAGATGGCTTCGAGATCTCAAAACCATTTGGCATGGACAAAGCTACACTTTTACCCTTAAGAGGCTCGTTGGGTCGAAAATCCGGAAGGCCGACCCAGGCAAAAGTTAGAGCAAGGAAAAAAAAATAAGAAAAAAGAGAAAAATGCAAAGAAATCAAAAAAGAAATCAAAAAAATTTTGAAAAGAAATGAACAAAAAAAAGAATTGAAAAGAAAAAAAAAACATAGCTCGCAAGGTTAAAAACCCAGAAGGGCAGCCTTGGCAAAAGTTAGAGCGCAAAAGGAGAGGTTAATACCCGAGTGTACCTTAACCCCAAACTACGTAAGACTTGATTCCCATGTTTGGGATATGTAGGCAACTTTATCCTGAAGTCTAGCCACAAACACTTCCAAATCAACTGAGTCCATGCAACGGCTTTGATCATCTTTGTCATTCTTGTATCTGAGAGTTCAGTTGTGACCATCGCTATGAGGATTGATTACAATGCACTACGGTGCCATTCAAACAAGGGGCAACTTTCCGTTGCCATATAGCGCGCCGCGACGCCATCCAAATAAGGGACAACTTTCCGTTGCCATGTAGTGCCAATCAAGCAAGAGGCAATTTTCCATCATTATGGATCCGAGGTTGTGCATCTCGAGGGTAGGTTTCATGCTCGTTGAGCAGTGGCCGTTTGCAAAATAGTTTTTGAGAATTTTTACTGAGGTTGACTGATTTTCTCGAAAATTATTCTTTTTCTTAAAAAAAAAAAAAAAAAAAACAACTGGACCATTTTATTGGATCCAAAAAAGGAAAATTTTCAGTGCTCATAACCTAACTTGCATGATTTTGAATCAGAAAAGTTGAACCGGCATGTTTATCAAACTCTCATATTGGTCAAAATTGTTTTAGTAGAAAACCAAAACAAAAAATGGTCAAAATGATGAACTAGGGGCGCAGTTAAGTCAGGTTTTCTGTCTTTTCCCCATTATCGGTATACTTGCCAAAAAAGGGCACAACTGAGGTTAGCAACAAAGGGCCGAAAGCTCTTATACTCTCCAAGCAACGAGGTATCAAGTCAAGTGCGAAGCACGAATGGGGATGGATCAAGATACTCCATTCCCTCATCTGAGACATCGACTAAAGGTCACCGAAGGAAATAGCCGCAGGCTAATAATGTTGGGCGTGAACCCACAACTTCTTATTTACTCATCAACCACCCAGTTGAGGGATAAAAAAATGAGAGATTGAAGAATAAAGAGATGTGCGTTGAGAGAAAAAGTGAGAAAAAGGCTTTTTTAGAAAAACAGAGCCTAAGGGCCGAGTGATGTGAGAATCAAAAATGAGAAAGGGTGGGAAACAATACCTGAAGAAACTGGCTCCTCGCAACTGAGAGGTCTCTCGCCTTTGTAATACGTCTGAGTGTCGTGTTTGTTGTGTCGTTTGTCTCGATTCTTGTTTTGAGTCTTTTCGAGTGTTACTCGACGTGTTTAGGTTATTACCCTTTGTTTTTCGGTTGAGTCTTTTTTGCTGTGTTCAGTCATAGGTTCAATACCTGGTCAAAAACTCGTTTCTTATTTCAAAATAAGTTTGTTTTGTGCTCAAGGTGCTATGTCATTCTTCACATTGGTGCAAAACAGAATTCGTTCTTTCATAAAACCGCAAGGTGTAACCCAGGTCGGAGCCAGGACCCATCTGAAGCTATGGGTTGTAGACTGCGACGCAAAAGAAAGCAGGAAGGATCCGAAGCATCTGAGGTTGTTTCGACTTCTGCAAACACTGACTTTGCATCCTGTGTGTTCAAAATGAGTAGAATGCTGTGTTATGAGCTGTGAATTCAGAATGAGCAATGTTCAGAATGGGCTGTGTGTTCAGAATCAGCAGTGTCTTGCATGAGCCGTATGTTCAAAATAAATAGAGTACTGTGTTGCGAGCTGTGTATTCGAAATGAGCAGTCTATGTGTTGAACATGTTGTAAACTTGTGATTAGTTCCACTGCCAGTGCCTTCTGGTGTTGATTTTTGCGAAGTCACACCTGTGTTACTTCAATTTTGTTTATCGAGTTGTTGATCATTTGCTTATTGAGTTGTCACTCATTTGCTTATTGAGTTGTTGCTCATTTGCTTATCGAGTTGTTGCTCATCAAGTTGTTGCTCATTCATCTATCGAGTTGTTGCTCACTTGATTACCAAGTTGTCGCAATTTTATTTATCGAGTTGTTGCTCTTTGCTTATCGAGTTGTAAACTTGTCAAGGTTTTATGATTGCTTATTAAATTAAGTTGCTACGTTGGTCTACCTGACCTGGTGATACATGCATGTTCAATTTCCAATTCAATTACATTGTTATGTAATATGATGCGATGCGATGTATGAAATATGCGATGCAACACTTTTTTAGGAAAAAGTTTGTTTCATTCCATCATCTTTTCAAGTACATAGTTTTGAAGAAAACAAAACCTGCTTGCGGCAGTACAATGTGCTCAGTCTACCATCAAAAAGAAAAACAAAAGAAAGGAAAAAGCAACAAAATGTCTAAGCAAAAAAAGTAAGAAAAAGAAGAAAAACAGCTGAAGTCTAGATCAATATCAACGGGCCTCGGGCATGAGAGTCTATCCTCATCCTTTTCCTGGACGAAGGTCCAGGAGTATCATCGCCGGCTCCACCATCTGAGCTCGAGCCCGAATCATCTCCAGTCTTAGCCTCCGACGACTTTGCCTCTGCCTCTATCTCAGATTCATCATCATTTGGAACTGGTGCCCGGGAGCTGCTCCCAACATGAGTGCGCCCCGCCTTGGTGCGGGGGTGTACTGCGGTCCCTTGCCCTGCTCTCCCTCTTTCTCGGGTAGATGCAGATGGTCCTGCTGGAGCACCCCCTGCAACTGACATCTGGAACAGGGCCTAAAAAGGACAAATGGCAAATGCATCAGTTGCAAATAAAACAGAATACAGTGTGTGAGTACAGTGTATGAATGTTGTGAGCAGTGTATCAGGACATAATACAGTGTGTAAGTACAGTGTATGAATGCTGTGAACAGTGTATCAGAACAAAATACAGTGTGTGAGTACAGTGTATGAATGTTGTGAGTAGTATATCAGAACAGAATATAGTGTGTGAGTGCAGTGTATGAATGCTGTGAACAGTATATCAGAACAGAATACAATGTGAGAGTACAGTGCATGAATGTCGTGATGAACGCTATGAAACAGTGTGCAGGTTACAATGTATCAATGCCGTGAGGGCTGTGTATCAAGTGCTGTGTTGGTAATGCGATGCATCAGATTATGAAGGGTTTGAGATTGTGGTTGAAAGAGCTTACCGGGATACTATAAATAGCCAGCAGGTCGAGGCTCCGTTGTAGCATCCCCATCACGGAGGCAGTCAACTCCAAGGACTGGCGCGTATACTCGGCAGAAGCCTGCAAGGGTATTAGAGATATCAGTATTCTGTGGAACATCAAGAGAAATGAAATGACTTTACATGATGCAAAATGTAGTAATACATACCGGGGGCAAGCCGTGGAATTCGACTAGCTCGTGATCAGCCGGAGGGGGAGCAATGGAGATCTAGTAAGTCTCCCCACCCTGCCCTCGGCAGGTCATCATCGTAGGTAAGCTGGCCACTCGCCTCTCTGCTCTCTCCGAGATCCACTCCTACCGCGAGCTCGAACCGCCCACCGTACTCCTACTCCGACTGCTGGTACCGCAGGCCTCTCCCTCTCAGCTCGGCGAGGACCGGTCAGAAGTGGCATCAGATAGTCCTGGATATTCTCAGTGTAGTCGGCCTCGCCTCCGAATCCCTTCGAGTCCTAACCGAGCCTATAATCGGCCATCTTCTATGGGGTGTACACCTCTGTCTGCCTTATGGTCGTAGGAGGCAGCTCTGGAACTGTTTGCTCTGGCACACCTAAGGTCTACCGCAAGAAGTGCTCACCCAAGTACCAGGCGCAACAGACAGGGCCCTCTAGCAAAACTCTGAATCGGGCCGTCTCTCGGGCACCAACATACCGGTCCCGAATTGCGTCAGACAATGGAGCCCGAGGCTGTCAGGCAATCTGCAAATACAATACAGTTTGTTACCTACTGATATTGAAAAGAGCAATGTAAAGTGAAGCTTAAATGAACCGTAATGTTTGACATACCTCGGCTGTGGTAATGGTATCGAAGTAGCGGCGAAAGAACATAAAGGACTCCCACGGCCTTCGCTCACATCTCACGTCGAAGCATTGAGAGAACAGGACACCAAGGGAAATCTCCTCATCTGGCATTGGGGCAAGTCTCGGGAAGTAGGCATATACCCACAACTACAAGGTATAACAGAGCAGGCATCAGTATGCTTATCAGATAAAGTAGAATGCGGAATAAAGCAGAAATCACAGAACCATGTATCATGCAGTGTATCGTGCAGGGTATACAGTGTGTGTAGTATACAGTCAGTGTAAGGCAGATTGCATGTTTGCAATGTGTGCAGTATACAGTCAGTGTAAGGTAGAAAGCAGTATGTGCAGTGTATTGTGCAGTGGATGCAGTGTACAGAGTACAGATAATGTGAAACGGAACTGAAAAGACAAGAAAAGGGAATATGTACCTCTCAAGCTCGCCAGTAGCCTCCAAGCAACTGTCTGCTGAGACGGGAGGATGAGCTCATGTAGCCATAGAGAGTGGCCAAGCTTGCGCCACCCCAGTCATAGCGGTGGATCTTTGTCACATCCACCAATGCGCTCAGCAAGTAGAGGGCGACAGTGTTCGCCTGGTCGGCAGACAGAGTGGTCCCCAGCAAGAACATGATGAAACCCCGGGCGTACTGCTCCTCCTTCTCCTGGGTAGTAGGCGCCTGGATCCGAAAGTAAGCCTCGAACCAAGAGTATCACACAAACCCCACTCGAGCGAGGGGTGGCTGGGTGCCGAGAAGGTAAAGCTGAGCGGCGTCCCACTCGTCCATGTCAGTATCAAAGGGGATCGGATCACCCCCCACTCTGATGCCTGTAGCATGGAGAAGTCGAAGGGAGTCATCGTCATCTCCCCGGTGGTGGAGAGGTGGAAGGAGTCGGTGGTGTCCCACCACCTTTCCACCAATGCAGCAAGAAGCGGCCTGCTCGCAGTAAGGCGCAAGAGCCCCATGTAGAAGGTCCCAAAGCCGGCCCGGTCGATGATGCGACGAACCGCGTCAGGTAGCTCCATGTACCAACCTCAGGCGGCAATGTTCCCATACCCCCGGAGGGCATGGGAATCTCCCTGTGGTCAAAAGAAACAGTTGCGAAGCAGTGTTACAAATACAATGTTGAATGTGCACAGAATCAATAAAATACAACGTGTGTACATGTGTTCAGATTCAAACAGACATCAAGTGTAGGTGTGCTCGCAGTGAACTCCAGCATATGGTATATCAGTGTGTTTTGAGTGGTTCAGTAAAAATGCAGTGTGTGTGCACGTGTTCAGATTCAAACAGATATCAAGTACGGGTGTCTTCGCAACGAACTACAGTACGCAGTGTACTAGTGTGTCTGAGTTAAGCAGTTAAAGAATAGAATCGACTATTACAGTTTTGTATTCTACATTGTGGAAAATGAAACAGAGGAAGAGTGTACCTTGGAAGCGCCAAAGGATAGGTGTGACTCTGGCTCGCGCAGTAGAAGCTTCGGTGCCATACCCCGCGCAAAGCTGTTGAAGTGGCAGATGCCGTCGGGAGGCAATACGTGAATCGCCGGCCTGTAGGTCGCCGGGTCGAATGGCCGAATGTAAAGAGGCAGGAGCTTGGCCTCGGGGTCCATGTCCATCGCTGGAGGACTCCCGCCCAGTGGTACGTCGTCTGCCATCTCAAGAATAGTGTGAAAATGGCCAAAAATGTGAAAACCGAGCATGAATGTGAAAAGTCAACCCTAAGGTCAACCCCAGAGGGTGGAAAATAGCAGAAAATGTCAGAAAAATGTCAAAGTGCAGAACAGGGCACAAAGATCGAGGAAAACTTGGGAGAAACAAACCCTAGATGATGGGAATCAAGAAAACTTCACCGAAATCAAGTTTTGTTCGGTTCAAAATGTGCGAAATCGGAAGGATTTCGCGAATCAAACAGCGAAATGGGTCCGAAAACCAAGGAAAGACAGGGATCGAGAGGAGAAAAATCACCTAGAGAGAAGGGGGGAAGTTTTCGAGCTAGGGCAAAGTGAAAATATGAGGTTTAGAACCTCATATTTAAAGACCCATGGCCAAAAGGAAAAAATTGCCCCGACACAGCTTTTTTTGGCCGGTCGGCCACATTTTTAGCCGATCGGCCAAATATTTGGCCGATGACCTCTTTTGGTGGCTGATGAATGGTCGGTGGTCTTCCCTAGGGGCCGGTGAGCCTCCCATACCTTTGTTTGGGTCCGTTATGTGGTTTGAAACCTTTATTGCTCAAGACAGTGCAAGAAAGTGCATTTTCAAAGCTTAAACGACCTCCGTGTTGACCTCGAGCCGTGTCCTCTATGCATGGCACTTGATATGTACGAGGTGTATCCTTTTGCTTCGTATCCTTTTGTCTCTTAAGAGATTCGAAATTGGCTTTACATGTGTTGCATTACAAACATTTTGTTGTGAGTCCGCGTTGGTTATACACCATGTCACTCGCATTGTTATCCACACATTTTGGGCATTATCGCGCACGCCATACTTGCATTATTTTGCACATGCATGGGTCACATTGTCATACGTACCTTACATGCATTGTCATGCATTTCAAAAGGAAAACGTGCGTTGTCGCGCATTTTAGTTCATTTGCATTGTCATGCATTTCAAAAGAACAACGTGCTTTGTCACGCATTTTAGTTCATTTGCATTGTCATGCATTTCAAGAAACATGTGTTATCGTGCGTTCGAGTTTATTTGCATTGTCATGCATTTCAAAAGAAAAACGTGCATTGTCGCGCATTTTAGTTCATTTGCATTGTCATGCATTTCAAGAAACATGCGTTGTCGCGCATTCAAGTTCATTTGCATTGTCATGCATTTCAAAAAGAAAACGTGCATTGTCGCGTATTTTAGTTCATTTGCATTGTCATGCATTTCAAGAAACATGCGTTGTCGCGCATTCGAGTTCATTTACATTTTTAGGCATCTTTAGTTTTCATTGTCATGCATTTCGAACAACTCGCATTGTCATGCACCTTCCATTTGCATTATCATGCATATCAATCTCTTGCATTATCTAACCTTTCTCCGCTCGCATGCTACGTGTGGACGTATCTAACTCTAACTTTTCTCCGCTCGCGTGCCGCGTGTGGACGTATCTAACCTTTACTAACCCCTTTATCTCCCTTTTTGCATTGTGATACACATTGCATGCGTTTTTGCGTATGCTTTGTGTTTATGCACTTTTCTCCCATTTTTCAAGTTCCTATACACATTGCATGCGTTGTCGCGTTATGCTTTACTTATATGTGTTCAAGTTCCTATACACATTGCATGCGTTGTCGCGTTATGCTTTACTTATATGTGTTCAAGTTCCTATACACATTACATGCGTTGTCGCGTTATGCTTTACTTATATGTGTTCAAGTTTCTATACACATTGCATACGTTTTCGCGTGTGTTTTACTTACATGTGTTTATACACCCTTTTGTATCTACTACACTATCACCTCATCGTACTGTTTTGTGCACCCCATGACATTTTGCATGCATTTCAATCGCGCTATCTTGCGCATCGCACTATTTTGTGCATCCCATTGCATTTTGCATGCATTTCAATCGCGCTATTTTGCGCATCACACTATCTTGTGCATTTCTATCGCGCTATTTTGCGCATCACGCTATCTTGCGCACTACATACATGCACTTGTTAGTGCATTACATTTTGCATTGCATTTTGCATGCATTTCAATCGCGCTATTTTGCACATCGTACTATCTTGCGCACTACATACATGCACTTGTTAGTGCATTACATTTCACATTGCATTTTGCATTTATTTCAATCGCGCTATTTTGCGCATCACACTATCCTATGCATTCAATCGCGTTATTTTGCACATCGCGCTATCTTGCGCACTGCATACATGCACTTGTTAGTGCATTACATTTCATATTGCATTTTACATGCATTTCATTTCGCGTTATTTTGCGCATCGCGCTATCTTGCGCACTCTACCTGCACTTGTTAGTGCATTGCATTGTTATGCACAACTTCACTTGCGTTGTCACGCAACTTTCAATTGCATTGATATGCATACTTCTAACAATGTTGTACCTGTTAAGTTTTCTTTCTCTTTCAGGTACGATATTGTATGTATGGTTCATTTGAAGCTGGCATGACCAGATGAATCGCACAGGTATTGTATTCTCCGCATCAAACGTAGCGAGAATTACATAATTCTCTTACATCCCTTCTGCATTGTAATGTAGTTTGATCTTTGGCTTGCTTAAAACTGTTGCATGTTATGCTTCGTTACAGCTTTCTTTGCATGATCATAAGTTATGCTCGGCTTTGTACATTGTTCTTGCATTTTGCCCCAGCCTTCGGGTGTATACCTTTGTCTGTAGCTTGTATGCTTTGTCTAAGTCTTCGGCCTTGTAAAAAATGGGTCGTCTCTAGGCTTTGACATTCACTCCCGTCATTGTTATAACTTTCGAGTTCTGTCAAAGAGGGGCAACTGCAGACACCCCATTTTTGACCGTCCTCAAGACTGGACGTCACCGTTTGAACACTCAGTGATCATCCATGCTCGTGTTCGTTTTGAGTTCTCGGAGGTCTCGGCTACACGTCTTGCCTCAAGATCTCTCAACTTGTCTGTTTTGTGCTTGGACATGGACCAAACACTTGTGTTTTTGCTTTTAAGGGAAGAGGGTGGCTTGTTGGCCATCCCTACACCCCACCGGCCAAGGCTTGAAGCCATCGACCCCCCTCTTCCAGCCATCGGCCAAAGATTGTGGCTGGTCGGGACATTTTGTGGTCGGTCGGCCACCTTTGTTGGTTAATCGGCCATTTTTGCTGGCCAAACCCTGTTCATCTGCTTTTGCAGATATTTTTATGCCAGCTGTACACGTGTATGGAGGGATTTGCCTCTTGTTTAGCTTCTCTTGGAAGCCTTAGAAATTGGATTTCTATAAGAGGGAAGGCCCTCCTCCCTTCTCAGAGGTTCTAGAATTTAGGGTTAGAGTTCATATATATCTCTCTCTATATATCTCCCTCTCTCTCTATATTTGTGTGTGTATTTGTGACCAAAAGTGTGTTTTATTCACATTTTTGCACTAAAACACCTAGCATTACACCATCGTCTTGGAGCTGAGATCCTTGGAGGTTGATTTTGGTGTTCTTGGGTTGCTTTGAACTCCAAAAAACCTGCTAGACCATTGTTCTTGAAGAAGGTCTACAAGGGTGAGTGTTCTTGCTTTAGTTTTCCCATTTTTGCACAAGCTTTTAGCCTATCTTGCTTATTGTTTTAAGATTTGACTATAACTGATAAAATTTCTGATTTTATGTACTTTAGAACTTTGCTTAAGGTCACTTTGAGGTTTGGGGTTGTCTCCCCCCTCCAAGGCCTTGTTAGGCCTTGTTTTAGGCCATCCATTTTGGCCATTGTTCTTAGCTTTGCATGACCTCTCTACCACTAAAATCCAGAGAATTTTCAGTGGTGGAGAGGTGGTTTTGGTGTCCTAAATAGGAGAGGGTCATCCCCTCTCCTTGTTGTCTTTGATGCTTGCACAAATGGCTTGTGTTGTTGCTTGTATGCCTAGCTTGCTTTAGCTTCATTTCAGTAGGTATTAGGCTTTGTTTTTCCATGTTATACCTCTGTTTCAAGTTGGTTTAGACATGCCATGTATGCTTCATACACTTGTCTTGTAATCTCATGTTTTAGCCTTAACATGCATCATGTTGTAACATGTGTTTTTAGCATGATTTTGGCTCAATCTCATGAAGCTTCTAGTTTTGTTTTAACATGCTAAAGCTCTGATTTTGGTTGTTTTGGTCATCAATGACTTGTTTTGTATTGCTACCATGTAATCTTGCTTATTAGCTTCGAATGTTGAACCCTCTAGCATGCTCTATTTGGATCATTTTCAGTGGTTTGGCACCACTTATAATGCTATTTCAGTCCCTATGTTATGCTTGTATGCTTGCATTTATAACTCCTTTAATGCTTTAAAGAATTAGGGTTGTATGCCTCATGGATGTGTCATTGTGTACGCCATCATGTCTAGGCATTTGGGATGTCATCTAAGTGGGTTTTTGGGCTCATTTTAGCATGTCATATCTCTGATTTTGGTCACCTAAATCATGCCATGTTTGGTTGTCTTAGGTGTAGTGTAACACCTCTTTGGTGGCCTTGTATGCCTCATGCCTTGCCCTTTTTGTTTTAGCATGTTTTAGCTTTGGCCATTGTATGTTTTAGGCTTACTTTGGCATGATTTGGAATTGTTTTGGTCCACTTTGGTCATTTGTTTCATGTGTCACATGATCATGGTTTGAGCCTTTGGGCTAGTTTCAAGCTTTTTTTTGTGCATGACTTGTTTGCATTAGTAGGTTGATTTGGCATCATCCTTTGCATGTTTTCAGAACATTAAAATGCTTGCCATATGTCCATGTTTGTCCCTTTTAAGTGCCCTTAAAAGTTTCCCTTTTATGCTTGAGTGTTGGGCCATTATACATGCATGTTTGCATGTGACTTTGTCCCTTATCCCTTAGCATATTGGCCGCTGATTTGGGCCTATTTGAGAGCTGCCCATATTGGTTTAAAACCATCCTTTGCATGTTGTTACATGCTTGCCTTGCATGTTGTCGCATACTTGGCCCCTTTGCATGTTGTCGCATGCTATGTATGTTTGTACGTCTAGATGATAGGACATGTTGTTGCATGTTTAAGTGATATTGCATTTGGCATGCATCTTTGATTAAGTTGCTTTACATGTTGTTACATGTCTTTCATGTTTGCATGTTTAAATTGCATCTTGCATGCTTGTTAGTTTGCATACTAGTTACATACTTGCATGTTTGCATGCTTGTTCACATGCTCATATTGCATGCTTAGCTTGCATGCTTAGCTTGCATAGCATTGTGCATGCATCCCATTCCTCTTGATCAAAGATGATAGAGGTTGAAGGCCTCTTATTTGTCTTGTGTGCATTTCATTTGACATTGAAATTGCACACTTGGCCTCTTTGGCCATCATGCATCGAAACGCGTGATTGATGGCCCGAGGGTTGAGGACCACACTCCTTTGAGTTCATAACATGATAAGGAGGGTGTTTGTGCATATATTGCATTGTAAATGCTCTGCCATGCTCTGTCTGTCCTCTGCTGCTGTCAAACAGGATTCTGCAGGAAGAGATGGCCGGTCGGCCTTCTTCAGTGCCGGCCGGCTATCCATATTTGGCCGAGAGCTTCATTTGTGGTCGATGACCATTTTTCGATGGCCGGTGACCATTTCTCTTGGCCAGTGACATCCCACAGTGTTCAGCGAGTGTTCTAGAACCAGCCTTGGGACTTGTGCAATTTTCAGAGGCATAAAACAGTGCAAACAGAGGCAGCACGAGTATGGCGTTGGATTTCCGAGCGAAGCCGAGCATGCATGCATACACCCCTCTCCCCGAGGCTGTTTTACTGCTTTCAGTAGCTTAATTAATTTGTTTAATTAGTTAAGTGGTTATGTAAATAATTAATTAGCTTGCTAGTTAGTTAATTTGTATTATTCTTTTGGACCCTCCGAGAGAGGGCAATGCTGTAATAAGTGTGCGTGTGTGTGATGCATGTCTTCCAACCCCACGTCTTTCTCCTTTTTACTTACCTACTTTGATAGTTAGTTCTAGGTTATGTTTTGATTAGCATACTTATGCTTGCATGTTTGTATCCATTTATCTGTCTTGCATGCACTGGACTCGGCGCATCATGCTAACCGGATAGTGTTTCAATTCAAACTTGAATACGTGCATCAAGTTGTTGCATTTCACATGCCATTCTTAGATTAGTCGAGCCTATTCTAGCTGCATTTTGTACGCATTGCATTAGCCATCTTAATATGAACTAGGATCACGCATTTGATTACTAACTAGCTATTATTTTGGATCGGAGTACATTGTAAGTGTTTATGCTTTACCATCTTGCATGCGTATGAGTGACTGCCATGATAGCATGCTTACCATGAGGCTATTTGCTTATGTGATATAACTACCTAAATGCCTGTGGGTGAAGGTTGGGTTGCTTGAATTGGAATAATTCGTCAAAACCCGTGTTTTAGCCTACTTGCGAGTAGCAAATTTCAATCCATTTTCAAAACAAACAGATATGCGATGCATTGTTCCAAATTAGGCAATCTAGTCTATATTTGTATGCTGTGTGCATCACATAGTAATTCTAGGCCAATAAACTGGAATAAGAGCACATGTGTTTTCAAAAATAAGATATGATCTTTAGTAGTGGCCAATCTTTGATCGGGCGAGCGGGGGTGCTCATAGCTGACCTTCCCCAATCGTACCCAAGTTCCCCAGCCAAGGCAACTTTGGTGATGACAGACATGTGGCCTTAGGCAACGAGTCAGGGTTTCCTAAATTCCTCCAAAATAAAAAATTTAGGTGGCGACTCTGTATCTGGCAAAGCAGTCCATGTTTGGCACTTCTTTACAAAAATCTGTTTTCCAAAACGATTTGCCGGATCTGGACTCTTTGATGATTCATCGGTCTTGCATTGCACTCTGCGAGATTGGATACAGGACCGTGACATTGAGTCCTGAACTGTAGTAAGCCCATAATGAACAGAACGGGATTCCCTCCCGGGATGTTCGAGGACGTTTCCTTTCAATAATTATTGTAATTTTTTTTTTGGGCATTTACATACAAGTCCCATTTTGTAAACTTATAATCCATTAAGTTCTATATAAAATTATTTGCTCCTTCAAGTCCCATTAATTTTTAATAGACCAATTTACCCTTCCATGACCTCACTACCAAACAATTGCTGTCTTCATTCTCTCTCTCTTACTTTTACACCCACTTCCCAACAACAACCACACACACACACACACACACATACATACACACTCTCTCTCTCTCTCTCTCTCTCTCTCTCTCTCTTCTCCCTACAGACCCAGTCTCTAGTCTCCTCTGTATAACTCCTCATTCTCCTCGGTCCAGTGCGTCGTCAGCTTCAGCGCCGACCTTGACCATGTCGATCTCACCACCTGCCACCGCCGTGGTATCACTGTCACCAACACTGGCGACGCCTTCTTCGCCGATGCCACTGACCACTTCTTCTATAAGCCAACTCAACAGATAGAGATTCACCACTTAATATAGAGATTGTGGATAAGCCGTCAGGTCTAATCACCTCAACTAAAACAGAAGGACTAAATACAGGCTACATGTCATAAAGGAGTTTATTAACTAGTAGAATAGCATGCAACCAAAAAGCATTGTTCCACCATGGACCGCATATAAAAGCAAATGCAAAAACTGAAAAAACAGAAGTCTTCACTGCTTCCTAATTTCAAGATGTGTAAACTGAGAAATTTCTCAATTTTTTATAGTTTTAAAATTGAGAATATTATCAGTTTAAAATTTAAAAAAATGATAATATTCTCAATTTTAACACAGAAAAATTGAAAATTTTCTCAATTTTACTGGATATTTTTGTAAACTGAAATCATTCTCAATTTTAAATTCAAAACATTATCAGTTTTGGAATTGAGAATGTCCCAATTCTTACCTACAAACATTCTTAGCCTAGGAGCTGCTTTGTTCTTCGGAAGCCATTGAAATGGTCCTTGGGAGAGAATATGAGAGAGAGCACAAAATTATGATTTGACCACTTCGAATGTATTTTGGCTCCATTTTTTATATAACAGAAAGACAGAGAGAGAGAGAGTCTGAAACCAAAAAAAAAAAGAAAAAAAGAGAGAGAGAGAAGACAAATGAGAAAGATTCTCAAGTCCTCGTTTTCCTTGTTCAGAAGATCAATATGCGATTGAAGAATGTTAATTATGGCTTGGGCCCTCATCACTTCAAGCTTCGCCGTCATCACTTCAAGCTTCGTCGTCTCTCTCTCCATAGAAACATTAAGGATCTCATTTTCCAAATTGCTGATGAATTTCAAATATTCAGGGGGCACGAATTTCTCAAGATTAGATGCATCGAATGTTGACGGGTTATTCAGATGGTTTTGTTTGGGTTCAAGAGATTCCAACCAAAGGGAATTCCAAGAGTGCAGAGGGAAATTTTGTTGTGGTTGCTACAATTGTAGATATACAAAGATCGTGAGTTGTCGTGATTGAATCTTCCGAACCATTTGCGACGGGGAAAGAAAAAAAGAGAGAAGGCAAATGAGAGAGAAGGGGAGTGGGTGTAAAAGTAAGAGAGAGAGAGAGAGAGAGACAATGAAGATAGCAATGGATGTTTGGCAATCCTATTATATATACACTTGTTTGGATTAAAGGGCAAAACGTCTTTTTACCTATAAATGGGGCTTATTGGTTCAAAAACTTTTTGACAGGACCTAAGCTACTATCAAATATGTAGATAGGACTTTTAGGTAATTAATCCTTTTTTTATTTGTATTTTCTAGTATTTTATTTGTAATTATCACCAACAGGATCTAATGGTCTTGGTTTAACATCTTGGATGCAGTTACCCCAACAACAACTACTACTCATGTCTTCTTCCTTTGAACAAGCATATGATTCCCTATAAAAGGCGAACCAATACTAGTAAGACAAACTTATCAATAAATTCTCCATTCAAACAAATTATAAACATGCTAGTAGCCTTTAGAAATTGATGTCTACATCTCAAGGTTTTAAAGTATCACAAAAACGAATATTGGTCGATACAGTGAATTAGATGACCATTGTCATAAATTTTTTAAATCATTAGTCACAATAAAGTTTTATAATAGCCCATTCGATAGTATCGTTTGTGAATCGGACTGTGAATTAGACAAAGTACCGATGCGTAGTGCAAGCTAACTTATACATATACAATTTTTATCTATGAGTGCTGGGAGTCCAAAAAATTGTTATATACAATTTTTATCTAAGAGTGCTGGGAGTCCAAAAAATTGTTATATATCGGTCTATATTTAAAATTAGGGGTACTTACTAATCAGTCATATTAACTAGACTTATTTATCTACAGGTCCTAACTAATAAATTTAACACTATAAAAATAAAGAGACTGATAAATTTATCACTATAATTTATTTATAAAAATAAAAGACTGATAAATTTATCTTTATCATTTAATAAATTTCTCAATAGCACTTAATGAGTAATAAGTCTCAAAAGTAGGACCTATTGGTAGTTTACCCTTAAAATTATGGTACAAATTAATGCACCGAAAAGAACATTTCTCCTATTTTGGGCAAGTTGGATTTTATATTGTTTATGAAATACCTTAAAATTGTTTTTAGATCTTTGAATTTGGAGAAAAATTTGTGAAGCAAAATGAAAACAAAAGGAAAAAATGAACAAAATTTATTTTTTATATTATTCACTTTTTCATTTCATTTTCGTTCTCTCTGCAAATTCTAGTCCAAACACACCCTCTACAAACACCCTGATTTTTTTTTAAGTCAATATTGGTCTTAATTATGGTCTGCAATGTATGATTGTACACTTCTACTTGGATAGCTCTTGGTCAGAGCTCTGCTTGACCATGGTACACCTTTAATTTCTCACTGCTATAGGGAATGAGTTTTATCCGGTCGACACAACAATTGGAGGGTCATGCTTAGATCTATGAAGTTTATCATGAGTTTTACTTTAACAATATAAATCGTTCATTTTGTAATTTTTTGTGAGTTGATCATCTTAAAAAAACAAATTGATTTAATAATCATAATTATATAATTTTATCTCATTTATTTATTTTTAAATTATATTTGTCATTCATTTTATGAGTATATATAGGACAAATTACAAATACATTTTTGAAATTTACTTAAAATACAAATTGCTCTATTTGACTTTGAAAATTATAAAGACTCTATTGTTAGAATTTTTTATTTAATAGAATTAATTAAAAAAATATAATTTTGAACTACTTGCTTATACAACAATAAACTTACCAGAATTGTTAATTAAAATATATTTGTGACATAATTGAAAATTGGTAATTAATTTAATAATTTATTAGTAAAAGAAATTATTTTTCATGCAATTACGAATATAAAAGGATACAATGTAATTTTTAAAATCATAAAAAATAATTCGTATTTAAAATAAATCTCTTAACATTCATGTTATAAATATCACGACAATCTGAATTTTATTTTATTATTTTATGGTGGAGTCCAAGTATGGATTTGGCATGCAATAAAATGAAACACAAAAGTCAAGAAGTTTGATTTAGGATACAAACCCTTTGTGAGACCCATGAGGCTTTAATGCATAATAGGGATTGGAAGACAATGGCTTATTAACAACTGGAACAAAGGTTGTTTCTTCATCATCAGATAAGTAGTTAACATGCAACTCCTTGTTCTGAGGCAAAGGCACACTTCCATCATAATCACATGAGTGTGCTTGAAATCATAGGTTAGTGCCACACTTCCATCCATTCTTTTCAACACAAAATCTCTCAACCAAGACATAGCAACCAAACCTACGCCACCCACCAACACCAATGCCTGCATACTACTCTGTTTTATTCACCATCGCTTGCCTTTTTTTGCTGCTAATCCACCCTCCTCTCTCTTGCTCCCATTTCATTCTGTCAACAATTAGCGAGCTCAACCCAATATTCACTTCTCCTCTTATACCAACAAAGCTCGTAAAACCAAATCACCCCATTCGTCACATTATTCTCATCTCACACTATGTCTCTGCCTGCCACAATGACCATTTCTGGTTGTACTGCAACATTCACAAACACAACATTCCCTTCACTATAATCATTTTCACAACTGAATATTTGCTTCCATATTTGCTCAAGTGTCATCTCATAAAACATTGATCTTTTAATTTGGTGGACCATTTTAATATCTTTTATTTATTTATGTTGTTCATGAATCTTCTTTTGTCTTGTTCATGAATCTCATTTTGTTTGGTGAATGGAGATTCATGGTTTTTTGGTAACCTTTTGTCTTGTTCATGAATGAGATTAATTGGAAGTTCATGGACTTGGTGGTGAGTTAATATTTGGAGACTCTCTGTTTTCTCTAGTTCAATGGTCATTATTATTTTTTGGTGTAAAGTGTAAGGTCCTAGTGGCCTATAAATAGTTCCTCTCATCTACTCTTTTCTACACCAACTATTGTTTATATTTGAGAGATTACTAGCAAAGAATGATGTTTTTCTTGGTGGAGCTTTGGGTTCACCATCTTGTGCAGAGTTGGCCTGAACCATACAACAAGTGGTCGGGTTGTTGTATCCTAAAAGGGACAAGTCATAGTATTCGTGACTGCTGTATTGGTATTTGGGTTCTTCCTATCGCAGTGGAGTTGATCTCCTTAAAGAAAACGAGATATCCGTGCCTCAACCTGATCTATTTGTATCTCATTTTCTTTGCATTATCAATAAAATATAATTTTTTCTGGTATTTTCACCAACAATTTTAAGGAGATCAACCATGGAACAAGTACTAGAAAAAATCAATGATGGAATTGGAGATCTCAACAAGCCTTTCAAGTTTAAGGGAGTTTATTTTAAGAGGTGGAAAGGAAAAATTCTTTTTTACCTCAGCCTTTTGAAAGTTGTTTATGTTCTTACCAAGAAGAATCCAAACAAAATCCCAACCGATGAGAAGAATGATGAAGACTACGAGGCACATGAAGCAAAAGTGACTTCCTACAATATAGAGGAGTATAAATGTCATTTTTATCGCTTAAATTTCCTCGCTAATTAATTTTATGATTATTGCTATGACACTACTTACACTTTGTCTTCTATTAATTTTTAGCATGCTTGCTTGTGTCATATTAACAGTAAATATGTGAGAATCTTGAATAGTTTATGATTAATTCCTAAAGTGACAAAAAAAAAATTGAGAAATGTGAAGTTTGCAGTAAAGAAAAAATTACCAAGAGGCCTCATGAAAGCATTGAAAAAAATACCAAATTGCTAGAATTATTTCATATTGATTTGTGTGCGTTTGAAAGAATTTTAACTCGGGGTGGTAACCGATATTTTATCAATTTTATTGATGATTTTTTAAAATATACAAACGTATATTTATTTTTAAAAAAAAGTGATACTTTTGAGAAATTTAAAAAATTTCTTCTTAAAGTGGAAAATCAATTCAGTAAAAAGATTAAAAGAATTAGAAGTGATAGAGGCCGGGAGTATGAATCTCTTGGATTAAACTCTTTTGTTTAGTCATTGGGTATTATTCATGAGATTACTCCACCATATTCACCTTCATCTAATGGTGTAGTTGAAAGAAAAAAATATAACATTAATTTACTTGACGAATGCTATGCTTATTGATTCAAGTGCTCCCTCAAATCTTTAGTGCGAAGCTATTTTGACAACTTGCCATGTGATAAATAGAGTGTCACAAAAAGACTAAAATTGTACCTTATGAGTTGTGGCAGGGGCATAAACCAAATCTAAGTTATTTGAGGGTTTGGGGTTTTTAGCTTTTGTGAGCCTTGCAGATCTTAAACAACCTAAATTAGGTGAACGAGCTACTATTTGTGCCTTTCTTGGGTATGCATTGCATAATACAGCTTATAGATTTTTTGATATGGAAAATAATATTATTTTTGAATCAGGTGATGTTATTTTTCATGAAAATAAATTTCCTCTCAAATCTAAAAATAGTGGGGGTCAAATAATTTCTGAAAATATTTTATTCATGCCTAGCTCTTCTACTTCATCTCAAGTTTTTCAAGAACAAGAAAATTTTCAAATCCAACCAAGGAGGAGTAAACGAGCTAGAGTTGAAAAAGATTTTGGCCCTGACTATTATCTTTACAATGTGGAAGAAATTCCTCTTACGGTGCAATAAGCTTTATTATCACCTGATGTTATTTTCTGGAGAGGGGTTGCAAATGATGAGATAAATTCACTACTTTCAAATAAAATATGGAAGGTAGTAGATTTACCTCTAGGCTGTAAAACTATTGGGTGTAAATGGATCATTCGTAAAAAGCTTAAACCCAATGGAACTATACATAAAAATAAAGCGAGACTTGTCGCTAAAGGTTTTAAGCAACAAGTTGACTTTGATTCTTTTGATATTTTTCTCTAGTTACTAGAGTTACACCCATTAAATTGTTGATAGCAATGGCTACAATTCATGATTTAAAAATTCATCAAATGGATGTGAAAACAACATTTTTAAATGGAGATCTAGATGAGAAGGTTTATATGGACCAACCCGAGGGTTTTGTGGAGCCTGGCCAAGAAGTAAGGTGCGTAAGCTAACTAAATCCCTTATGGTTTAAAACAAGCTCTTAAATAGTGGCATGAGAAATTTGATTCTTGAATACTTGAGAATGACTATAAGACTAATGAATGCAATAAGTGCATATATTATAAAACTTGTGAGAATGCACATATGATTGTTAGCCTATATGTGGATGATCTATTTATCTTTGGCTCTAATTTGCATATTATAAATGAGACTAAAAATATTTTAATAGTCATTTTGATATGAAAGATCTTAGTGAAGCCAATTTTATTTTGGGAATTAAAATTATCAAGACTAATGATGGCATTTTTCTTGATCAATCACATTATATTGAGAAAATTTTAAAGAAATATAATTTTCTAGACTGTAAACATGTTGTTATTCCTTTTGATGCAAGCATACATTTATTTGTTGTAACAAATGAAAAAGAAGTGATTAATCAAAAGGAATATGCTAGTATGATTGGTAGTTTGAAATATACTACTGACTGTACTAGACTTGACATTACATATGCTGTTGGAGTACTTAGCAAGTTTACTAGCAAGCCAAGTCGAGATCATAGGCTAGCCATCGGAAGAATTATGAGATATTTATCAGGTACCAAAAATTATGGTTTGTTTTATAACAAGTATCATGCGGTACTTGAGAGATATAGTGATGCCAATCAGAACACTTTGTCAATTAATTCTCTCTCTACCTCGAGTTTTATTTTTACCTTGGGTGGTGGCGCTATATGTTGGAAGTCTAAAAACCATACTATAATTGATAATTCTACAATGGAAACTGAGTTTATAGCGTTAGCTTCAGTATGTAAGGAAGCGAATTGGTTGAAAGATTTGTTACATGAAAACCTTTTTGGGAAAAATCAATTCCTCTTGTGTTAATTCATTATGATAGCACTGCTACTATTGGCAGAGTGAACAACCATTTTCAATGGTAAATCCAAACCTATTCAAAGGAAACACAGTAATGTGAGATCCTATTTGAGTAATGGTATCATAACTGTGAATTATGTAAAATCTTGTAATAATCTTGCGGATCCATTAACCAAGGTTTTGACGAGAGATGGGGTCTGGAATACATTAAGGGGGGATGGGTTTAAAGCCTATAAAATCATAAACCATGTATGAGGACACCCAAGTTGGGGGACCAGAGATCCTATAACTAGGTTCAATGGGAAGAACGAATCATATGGTGGTTGTAAAAAATGCACTCCTTAATATTTTGTTATCTATCTTTATGATATAAGTGCATTTGTCCTATAATGTTGGAGGGTTGAGTTTTTATACTCTTAATGAAATTCTGTAACTCTTTTTAAGTGGGGTGTGTAAATTACATGAACATTCTTGACAGATTTCACCTATGTAAGCATGAAATTGGGGCCGCTTTCTATGAGAAAAAGACTTATTCTCAAATATGCCCATGAAAATTGGGATAGGCACAAGGCCGTAATGTGTTGGCTATTAAAAGCTCATGTCAACACCTGGATTATTATGTGTGAGCAGTAATACTTTATTTTCCCCTAAGTAGTCATAGTTTAAGTCTGAGACTACTACTGACTCTGGGGTAAAGGTTGTTGTTTCACTAATGAAAGTTCAATGCAGAGCACACATTCATGATGCATATTAGTCTATCTTTGTTGGGTAATCTCTCTTGTCCTTGTTATTAAAATGAGTGGGGGATTGTTGGACCATTTTATTATCTTTTATTTATTTATTTATTTATTTATTTATTTATTTATTTATTTTGTTCATGAATCTTCTTTTGTCTTGTCCATGAATCTCATTTTATTTGGTGAATGGAGATTCATAGTTTTTTGGTGACCTTTTGTCTTGTTCATTAATGGAGATTAATTAGAAGTTCATGGAGTTGGTGGTGAGTTAATATTTGGAGACTCTCCATTTTCTGTAATTTAATCACTACAAGAAATTACACATTTACCGACCACTTTTGCCCACTAAAAAAATTTAGTCGAAAAAAAATGACATTTGCTGACCAAAAAAAAAAAAATTCGTTGCTAAAAGTCGATACTATTACCGACTAAAGTAATTTTGTTGCAAAAAAGTGATTTTTTTGCAACCAATTAAAAATATTTGTCGCTAAAAATATAGGCGGAAGGCAAAAAATTATTTTTAATCTTTGGTGACCAAAAGTTTGGTTGCCAAAAATTTATTTTCAGCGATTAAAAAATATTTTAGTCGCTGTATAGTTAGTTTTGGCTACTAAAATTATTTAGTCGCCGAATGAAAAACAAAAAATTATTTTTTATCTTTGGTGAACAAAAGTTTGGTCGCCAAAAATTTATTTTCAATGACTAAAAAATATTTTTGTCGCTGTATAGTTAGTTTTGACTACTAAAATTATTTAGTCGTGGAATGAAAAACAAAAATTTATTTTCAGCGACTAAAAAATATTTTAGTCACTGTATAGTTAGTTTTGGTTATTAAAATTATGGAAAATGCCTGGTAGCTCGAAGCTACCAAGCTCGAAAATGGCTCGAGAGGAAGAGGGAGAGGGAGAGGGAGAGAAAGAGAGGGAGAGGAGAAAGAGAAGGGAGGGAGAGGAAGAAGGTCGGCGTCGCAGCTCCTCGCCCCGCCGTCGTCGCAGCTCCCGCCGTCGTCGTAGCTCTCGCCGCCGCCTCTGCTTCCTCCTCCGTCGCAGCCCCGCCTATGTCGCAGCACCACCGTTGTCTGCCCAGCCTCCCCTCCTCCTCAAACCGGTTTTTATGGCCCCCTCCCCTCCCTCCTCCTCCTCCTCCTCCCTTCTCTTCTTCTCCCTTCTTTCTTCTTCTTCTTCGTTCTGCAAAACCAGGGAAGGAAGAAAAAAAAAAAAACAAAAACAAAAAAAAAAACAAAATCGACACCAAAACGACATCGTTTTGATGTCGAGCCGCGTTTCGAGCCGCGACATTCGAGCTACGTAGTATGATCGTAAAATTATTTAGTCGTCGAATGAAAAACAAAAATTTATTTTTTATTTTTGACATCCAAAAGTTGAGTCACCAAAAATTTATTTTTTATCTTTAACGACCAAAAAAAAATTAGATTGCTAAAAGTTATTTTTAACAACTAAAAAAATATTTAATCATGAAATAATAAAAATATTTGAAGAAAACTTTTTAAATTTTAAAAAGAGTTATAAAATTAATTCACGACCAAAATATTCAGTCGTGAAGGATGTAATGGCCATTATAAAATTAATTCACGACCAAAATATTTTGCACATACATATATGTATTCGCACATGTAGATACACACCGTCTCTCTCTCTCTCTGTTGGGAGGGCAACGCACAAAGTATTATTTTTTCTTTAATAAAGCGCACTCACTAGAGTAACGTCACACAAATCCACACCACGCTCAAACCAGTTACTTCACCACCGCCCGGGTCTCGGCAGCAGGAACAGCGATATAGCCCATCCTCACATCATCAGCACCATCATCTGAATCACGGAATTCGAAGCTGTTGGGATTAGCGAAAAGAGACCAGATCAAGTAAAGAGTTCTGGCAGTGATGGCGCCACAAGCGACTCCTAACAACAGAGATCCAACATCCTTGATAATGCCCTTAGTGCGATCGTTTAACGAGGTGTAGAAACCAAGAATTGGGCGTCGAATTTCTTCATCGATTTTGGATCGATGGACCAAGTGAGAGGGGTGAGTGGGGAGGAAGGTGAGTTTGGGTCGAAATCTCTGGATTGGGTGAGGAAAAAGTTGAGGGATGGATTGTTATGTTCAATTGGGTGAACAAATCGTAGGTTCAATTGGAGTCAAGAGACTCGAGATCTTGTAGCTTCTTTCTCTGGTGAGTTTGTATCTACACCTATTTTTGCATACATTGTTATACTTGTAGCATCTCGTTATCCTTCAATTTTTTCTTTGCCTTCCTATCAGTTCAGCTTCTGTTTTCTGTAGATCTGCAAGAAAGACAATATCTATGTTTATTATTTTTAATTTTTCTATCTCTAAACCATGGGTCTTAAATTTATCCTTTTACGTGCATGTATAATATATTTCCTGTTTTTTTTTTTATTATTATTAAATTTCTCCTTTTATTATTATTATTGAATTCATGCGGTTGTATGTGTACCATGGGTCTTAAATTTCTCCTTTTATGAGGGCTTTCATCAGTCACTTCGTTTCAATTGGTACCCTATTATATAGAGCTAGCTGAATGTTGCCTGCAGTTTGAACTCCCTCAAAAACAAGATAGATCTTGCTGTTGTGGGGGCACAATTTGTGGCCTTGGGCAGTGTGGCTTCTTCGGCTTCCCTCTATACTTGTTCTATGTTTTTTTAAGGGGTTGGAATGTTAATGAAAGCTACATCTGACATATTAAACTATCATGTATCAGTCATTTTTTTTTCTCCTTTGGTTGTAGTTCCTTGTTGCAATTATACTGATGTTTTTGCTTTTAAATCAGTTGAAATGATTTTGATGCCCAATGATGGATAACTAATTATCTTGAGTGGTTACTTCGGTTTTCATTGGATGCCTCTTCCATCTTCAGAATCGCCGCCGCCGCCGCCGCCACCACCACCACCATCATCATCATCATCTTCTTCTTCTTCTTCTTCTATTATTATTATTATTTAGTTGAGAGAGGCTTCTAATGATAAACCATATGACTTCAACCAACAATGAATTATGATAGCTATGAGATCTGAGGGATTTTACAAGTGTTTTTGAAGTGGTGGATTTTGCTGGGTAAGCTAGCAAGGGGATTGAATTACTGATATGATATTGATGTTGATCTTAAATTTTTTTTTTAAACAAGTATTCTGTTTTCTAAAATATATTTTAGATTTTTGATCTTTGACGGTGCCCGCTGCCCAATGATGAAATTCATTCTCTTGAGATGTTGCTTAGATTTTGTTAACAAGCCTTCTTCATCATCTTTGTCATTTTCATCATAATCAATGTGGTGGTGGGGGTTATTGTATTATCATTATTATTATTATTATTGGTGTGGGGTGTTGTGTGTTGTGGTTGTGGTGTTGAAGGGTGTCAACAAAATTCGTAAGAATTCAAGATTGATGAATTAAGATAGCTATGACATCTAAGGGCATGTTTTGCACTAATAATGTGAAGCTTATAACCTTCTTTTCTTGGAGGTTGGTGACTTGATATGCAATTGTGGTTTTACTAACCTTGTGTTCTTAGCTTGATGAAGAAAAGAAAACCCATTTTTTATGTCATAATTCAATGAAATCAAATTCTTCTTTTGGTGTTCTCAGGGTTTTTTTTTCATCAATATCTTGAGGCACCCTAACCATCTTTTATTTTGTATTATCATTTTACTTATTTACATATTGTTTCTGTTTTGGTGGTTCATGCAGATTCGTTGGAGGAAAGTGTTACTAAAAAGGATGCATATTGTATGCACTCAAAATTTCAGTCACAATTGGTCATGGGTTGCCCAATGAAGCAGTTTAAAGGTTTATATCCATCACTGGTCTTTATGAATGGTTTTCACTTCTGTGGGTATGTCAGTGTCATGTACCCTTTTTTTTGTTTTTGTTTTTGTTTTTGCTTTTGTTTTTATAATTCACATCTGTTTGATGGTGTGCAAAGGCTTTTGATGAATTCCATCTTCAAAGCATTTACTAGTCATTCAAGAGTAATTATATCCAAGGCTTTCCTTAGTCACTTTGTTTCTATGGTGCCCCCAACTATTTAGACTTACTCATGCTGCCCCCAGTTTGAACTCTTGCTAAATAATAAAGCGAATTCTAGTCTTCTAGTCAGATCATGCGCTTAGGGAACACAATTTGTTGTATCACTATAATTGGTTCTCTTGTTTTATATGTGGGGTTGCATTGTTAATGAAGGTGTATGGATATTGCAGTGTTGTGTAGATATATTTCTTGGTGTTAGAATAATGGTTATGTGCTGGCTGTTCAACATCGACTTAGATAAATCACAAATACTGAATGATAATTTATTATCACTTGGCTGTGAGAGTAGTTTATTTTCTGCAATTTTTGTTTGAAATGCAGCATAGAAAGCTAAGTCTGTCTAAATTGCATCTGATAATTTTTCTTGTATCCATTCTTGATTTGAGGATGCTTCATGTTGCAATAATTTGTCATTTTGGTCTAAAAAAAATAACCTTTATATTTAAAAAATATCAAAAACAAAAAATATATATATATATATATATATTCAAATAACAAGTGGAAATTGCAACAAAAAAAAAGAAGTATTGTTCTGATCAATCGGCCGGACGACTGGCCGAATGTTCGGGAGGATTGCCCGGGTAGACCAAAAAATTCATATACTCTCTAGTCTACCAAACATGTTTTGAAATGTGTTTTAGAATCATATTTTGAAAACTATAATCAAACAGAGGGTTGGAATATGATGGTGAAATCATGATTTGAGACCCAAACTAAACAGATATATAGACACTTCAAATGATATTTAGCATATGTTGGAGAATACTCACTGGATTGTTCAAATATCTAACATTCTGTGATTAAATCTCCTATTTCATTTTTGTTTCATGTGTTAATCTTGTCCTGAATTCCTATGGATTTTGCAATCTATTGTTCAGAGCGTTTGAATTTTATTCCTCCAATCTAATGCTTTTAAATGTTTCCAGGTAAGTGTGTGAGGGAGAGACGTGAGGGATCGTAGAGATGAGAGCATCGAGGACCTGCTCAAATTCTTCAAGGATGAAGTTGCTGCTTTTCGTTGAGGGTGTGCTTGTACAGAAGAAGGATACTGATGAGACAATCAACATCATATCTCATTACAATTTGTTACCTGTATTCCTTTCCTTCTTTGGTTCCTCATTTTAATCTCATTATGCTCATCTTCTGTTATATATTTATTTAATTCAATTTTCTGATTTCCTAACAGTTGTTTGCATACATTCTCATAATTGTAACCCGGAAGTTATTAAACACATCGTTTAATTGTTAATATATAATCTCAAATCTATTCCACGTCTCTTTATGGTATTTTCGGGTATGCAATGCACATATTCGTGTTGAAGTTGAGATATCAAGTAGACCAGATTGTATTGAATGGATTATTATGAATTATAGGTTTATTTTGTTGGATGTTGGTGCAAAAATTCCTTTCAGCGACCAAATTGTTTGGTTGTGAAATGTCACAATTGGCGACCAAATTTTTTGGTCGTGGAATGTCACAATTGGCGACCGAACATTTTGGTTGTGGAATGTGATAATTGGTGGCCAAATTTTTTGGTCGTAGAATGTGACAATTGGCGATTAAAATGTTTGGTTGGGAAAATATCACTTTTTGCGATCAAAGTGTTTTACCTACTAAATGAATTAGTCGCTATAATGATATATTTAGCGATCAAAAATTTAGTCGGCAAATTTAATTTTTTGTCGACTAACAAAAGTTTTAGTCGCTAATTACTTTTGTCGATTCTCAATTGACGACCAAAGTGGCAACCAAAAAAATTAGTCGCCGATAACTTATACGACTAGAAATGGATTTTTGCCGATTAAATTTTTATCGGCAAAAGTGCGACTTCTTGTAGTGAATGGTCATTATTATTTTTTAGTGTAAATTGTAAGGTTCTAGTGGTCTATAAATAGTTCATCTCATCTATTCTTTTCTACACCAACTATTGTTTATACTTGAGAGATTATTAGCAAAGAATGGTGTTTTTCTTGGTAGAGTTTTGGGTTCACCATCTTGTGCAGAGTTGGCCTGAACTATACGGCAAATGGTCGGATTGTTGTATCCTAGAGGGGACAAGTCATAGTTTTCGTGACTGCTGTATCAGTATTTGGGTTCTTCCTACCGCAGTGGGCTTGATCTTCTTAAAGAAAACGAAATATTCATGCCTCAACTTGATCTATTTATATCTCATTTTCTTTACATTATTTATCAATAAAATATAATTTTTTTGGTATTTTTACCAACATCATCTCATCTCTCAGTGTTTCGTCTTTGATAAACATAAAAGGACAACACCACTTCCCTACAATAATGGCTTCCAAGCTCCTACAAGATGGTGGAAAATAAAAAGCTGGAAGGTGAGCTCGGAGGGTAGTGTTGATGCCTAGTGCTTCACCTAGTTCATAGTTTCGGGGGGTTTTAGTCAAAATGTGCCACCCTTCTCTTCTCAAAAGGCGTGGAGGAAAACCATCTGGTGCAATTGATGTCGCAAAAAATGCACCACCATTGTTGAGGCTTCTTTCGTAAGGAATGATATAAGATTACTGATATCTGTCATCGGGATCTAATGGTCTCAGTTCAACATCTTGGATGTAGTTACCCCAACAACAACTACTATTCATGTCTTCTTCCTTTGAACAAGCATATGATTCCCTATGAAAGGCAATCCAATACTTGTAAGACAAACCTATCAATAAATTCTCCATTCAAACTAATCA
Organism: Camellia sinensis; assembly: GCF_055761805.1. NCBI lineage: Eukaryota > Viridiplantae > Streptophyta > Magnoliopsida > Ericales > Theaceae > Camellia > Camellia sinensis. Next base: position 195,233,833 of record NC_138965.1, read on the forward strand.
TAAACATGCTAGTAGCCTTTAGAAATTGATTATCTACATCTCAAGGTTTTAAAGTATCACAAAAACAAATATTGCCCGATATAATGAATTAGGTGATCATTATCATAAAATTTTTAAATCACTGGTCACAATAAGGTTTTATAATAGCCCATTCGATAGCATCGGTTGTGAATCAGGCTGTTAATTAGACAAAATATCAATATGTATTGCAAATTGACTTATAGATATACAATTTTTACCTATAAGTGTTGGGAGTCTAAAAAATTATTATATATCGGTTTATATTTAAAATTATGGTACAAATTAATGCACAGAAAAAAACATTTCTCCTATTTTGGGCAAGTTGGATTTTATATTGTTTATAAAATACCTTAAAATTGTTTTTTAGGTCTTTGAATTTAGGGAAAAAATTGTGAAGCAAAATGAAAACAAAAGGAAAAAATGAACAAAAATTATTTTCTATATTATTCACTTTTTCTTTCTCTCTGCAAATTCCAGTCCAAACACACCCTCTACAAACGTCCTAATTTTTTTTAAAAAAATCAATATTGGTCTTAATTATGGACTGCAATGTATGATTGTACACTTCTACTTGGATAGGTCTTGGCCAAAGCTCTGCTTGACCATGATAACACCTTAATTTCTCAAAGCTATAAAATTAGGGAATGAGTTTTATCCGGTCGACACAACAAATTGGAGGGTCATGCTTAGATCTGTGAAGTTTATCATGGGTTTTACTTTAACTATATAAATCGTTTATTTTGTAACTTTTTGTGAGTTGATCATCTTAAAAAAACATATTGATTCAATAATCATAATCATAATCATAATCATATAATTTTATCACATTCATTTTTTTAAATATTACATTTTTTAAATTATATTTATCGTTCATTTTTATGAGTACATATAGGATAAATTACAAATACACCCTTGAAATTTACTTAAAATACAAATTGCCCTATTTGACTTTGAAAATTATAAAGACTCTATTGTCAGAATTTTTTATTTAATAGAATTAATCAAAAAAAAAAATTTTTTTTTTTGAACTACTTGCTTATACAACAATAAACTTACCAGAATTGTTAATTAAAATATATTTGTCACATAATTGAAAACTGATAATTAATTTAATAACTTATTAGTAAAAGAAATTATTTTTCATGCAATTACAATTTAAAAGGATACAATGTAATTTTTAAAATTATAAGAAATAAGTCGTATTTTAAATAAATCTCTTAACATTCATGTTATAAATTTCATGACAATCTGAATTTTATTTTATTATTTCATGGGGAAGTCCAAGTATGGATTTGGCATGCAATAAAATGAAACACAAAAGTCAAGAAGTTTGATTTAGGATACATACCCTTTGTGAGACCCATGGGGCTTTAATGCATAATAGAGATTGGAACTTGGAAGACAAGGGTTTATTAACAACTGGAACAAAGGTTGTTTCTTCATCATCAGATAAGTAGTTAACATGCAACTCCTTGTTCTGAGGCAAAGGCAGGTCCTTCACATTCAAAAATCCGAAAAAGGTAGTAGCCTTTGATTCTTTGTCTTGGATCACCAAGTAACCTGAATTTGGGGCATCTGGTGGCAATGAAAGAGATTCCGGAGATCTCTGGATGTGGGAAAGCAACCTTGTTACATACATCTCTGTGTCCAAAAGAAAAAAAAACTTCTCTCTTTATGTTTGTTATGTCTATATATAAAGAATTTTAACCAAATCCAAAATTAAAATATGTTGAAAGTTGTCAAGTTGACGCATACGTTCAAAATCAATTAACTTGCTAATCGACTCACTTTAGAAATTTTATTGATAAGGGTTGAGCAATTTTTGAAATTCAAATCTCAATTTAAAAAAATTGAGCGATTTGTAAGACTTGTTCGTTTCAATGATTTAAATTAGGTTGACTTACTTTCAAGTTCAAATCTTAATTTGAGAGAACTTGAGGATTCTGTGGGACTCAGTACGGGTTCCGTTTGATAATCCGAACTATTTATTTTATAAGATTCTCTATGTATATTATACATAAAAAAAAATTAGATCGATTTGAATAATCGTAACCTTTTCATTTTATCTTATGTATTTCTAAAAAAATGAATGATTTATTTTTAAAAACATACTTATCATTTCTTATTTTGGAGACAAATACATTAAAATAAAAAAAGTTAGGATTATTGGGTTAACCTAATTTTTTTCATAGATAACATACGCTGAGAGCCTTACAAAATAAATAATTCGAATCATTAAAATAAGACTCGTGGTGAACCCCACCAAACCCTCTCAAATTTTCTCAAATTAAGATTTCAACTTGAGAAAAGTTAAACCCTATATACTGACAAATATCAATGTGTAGTCTAAATTTAATTTTTACATGTACCCACAAAACACTCATATGGTGAAAAAATTATTTAATATTCTTGGAGCAGCATATGTTCATATTCCTTCACTAATCATCATACACTATACTTTCTCATATTTCTCAATCACCTAATACAAAATCATAAATCTTACTTTCTCCACCAATCACAACACTTTAGAGCACCACCTAGTCGTGCTCTAAGAGCCTCCAATAACCACTCTCTTATTTTGATCACATTTTTCAATTATGGACAAGTTTTCTAGCAATATTTCTCGGACTGGAAGTTTTACTGATAGTTTAAGAGATGAGATTTTCTCTAATTTAAAATTTGAATTAGAGAGTGTTTTTCAGTTTGTAGAATTTATAAATAAATAAAAAATTAAATCAATTTAATAATTATAACATATTTAATTTATCGTATTTGTCTATAAAAAAATAAACTATAAATGTGGATTTAAAAACAAATTATCTATTTTTTTTTTATAATAAAGGTAATAAATTAAATTTATTTTAATTATTAAATTAATTTAATTTTTTTTATAAATAATATAGACTCTAATCTAATCTTTATTGCGTGGTGGATCCATAACAGTTCGCCGTCTATGTGTGCCACGTGTGTGGCTTTGTTTTAACCGTCGGCCGGACATACATATATCGACATTTTCCGTATATGTTACTATCCATCCCATCTGTCCAATGCACGGTATCACTTAAATATTTTAAAAATAATATTAATATTAAATAAAAATTTAAAAAATATTTTAAATTATGAAAAAAGAAATTTATAATCAAATAATTTTTAATTATTTTCATAATAATTATAATTATAATTATTTTAATTTTGTCATCAATAATGTGTCAAAACAAAAATACGTGTTTTAATATAATTAATAAAGAAAAAATATCATTTTATCCACTAAATTATTATTCAAAAATTAATTCAATTCCTGCTCCTTTGATAATATTCATAATTTTACACCTAAATTATTTGCAGGGGTTTGGCAATAAATTTTTTTGGCTAAAATAGCCGAAAAGACCAAAACTAAATAAAAATCAATAAGATAATATATCATATTTTACACATCATTCAATCACTTTTTCTCTCACAACTATCTATTCAATTACAAAAAAATTCATAAATCATCCAAAACAATACTATTTTTCATCTGATAAAATAACAAAAAAGTTAATTGAAATCGTCAAGTTCCCAAATGAGGCCTTGATTTTGCATCAATTTTACCCCATCGTCAATTACTGTCTATGATTAAACAGAAGTTGTTGGTGTAACGCCGAAACATGACTTGAAATTTTATTTACTACAAAACTATTCCCAAAATATCAATTACACTCCTAAATAAAATGAAATTTGAGAGTTTAATTGATATTTTAGTAATAGTTTGATAGGTAAAATAAAATTTCAAATGAAATTTCGGTGTTACGTCAGCAATTTTTGTTTGATATAAACGGCAGCTAATGACAGAGGTAAAATTGATTTAAAATCAAATAGTTTAAGTGCAAAATTGATATTATTAAAAGAATAATGGTTAAATTGATTTTTGAGTGATAATTTAGGAAGACAAAATGATATTTCCTCATTAGTAAAACATAAAGGCAAAAAATATAAAAAAATTAGTAATGTGCCAATAGTTATTTTTTATTTTTAATTTATTTTATTTTATTTTTTTGGACCAGTAATGTGCCACAAGTATACATTTTCTAATTCCCAATCCAAATACAAGTATAGAATCAAACTATAGGACCTACACACAATATCAGGATAATTAAAGTTTTTTAGAGTTCCGGTGTGTTTGGTAACGTTTACGTTTTCAGTTTATATTTACAAAAATTTTACAAACTGATTTTTGTTTATTTTTAGAAAAACATAAACTACAAACGCGTTTGGTAATTGACAAAATATTTAAAAAAATTTAAAAATATAAAAAAGAGTGAGAAATGGCAAGTAGCGGCGGAAGACGGTGGTGAAAAGTGGTGACGGTGGGTGGTGGGTAGCTGGTGCTGGCGGGTGGGTGGTGGTGGTGGTGGTGGGTGGGCGGGTGACGGTGGCGGGTGGTAGCGAGTGGGTGGTGGTGGTGGCAGCGGGTGGTGGTGGTAGGTAGTGGTGGCAGGTGGGTGGTGGATAGCAGGTGGTGGTGGGTGGTGGCAGGTGGGTGGTGGTGGCGGTAGGTGGCGGGTGGGTGGTGGTAGGTGGGTGGGTGGGTGACGGTGGCGGGTGAGTGGTGGGTGGTAGCGAGTGGGTGGTGGTGGTGGTGACGGGTGGTGGTGGGTGGTGGGTGGTGATGGTAGGTGGGTGGGTGACGGTGGCGAGTGGTGGGTGGTAGCGAGTGGGTGGTGGTGGTGGTGGTGGTGGTGATGGGTGGTGGGTGGTGGTGGCAGGTGAGTGGCGGGT